>NC_064630.1:605472722-606097722 GCF_023864275.1 Schistocerca cancellata
AGGCGAAACACCCTTAGACTCCAAGAAGAATATAATAATTCCAATCCCAAAGGAAGCAGGTGTTGACAGATGTGAAAATTACCGAACTATCAGTTTAATAAGTCATAGCTACAAAATACTAACCCGAATTCCTTACAGGCGAATGGAAAAACTGGTAGAAGCCGACCTCGGCGAAGATCAGTTTGGATTCCGCAGAAATGTTGGAACACGTGAGGCAATTCTGACCCTACAACTTATCTTAGAAAATACATTAAGGAAAGGCAAACCTACATTTCTAGCATTTGTAGAGAAAGCTTTTGACAATGTTGACTGGAATACTCTCTTTCAAATTCTAAAGGTGGCAGGGGTAAAATACAGGGAGCGAAAGGCTTTTTACAATTTGTACAGAAATCAGATGGTAGTTGTAAGAGTCGAGGGGCATGAAAGGGAAGCAGCGGTTGGGAAGGGAGTGAGACAGGGTTGTAGCCTGTCCCCGATGTTATTCAATCAGTATATTGAGCAAGCAATAAAGGAAACAAAAGAAAAATTCGAAGTAGGTATTAAAGCCCATGGAGAAGATATAAAAACTTTGAGGTTCGCCGATGACATTGTAATTCTGTCGGAGACAGCAAAGGACTTGGAAGAGTGGTTGAACGGAATGGACAGTGTCTTGAAAGGAGGATATAAGATGAACAGCAACAAAAGCAAAACGAGGATAATGGAATGTAGTCGAATTAAGTCGGGTGATGCTGAGGGAATTAGATTAAGAAATGAGTCACTTAAAGTAGTAAAAGAGTTTTGCTATTTGGGGAGCAAAATAACTGGTGTCGGTCGAAGTAGAGAGGATATAAAATGTAGACTGGCAATGGCAAGGAAAGCGTTCCTGAAGAAGAGAAATTTGTTAACAGCGAGTATAGATTTAAGTGTTAGGAAGTCGTTTCTGAAAGTATTTGTATGGAGTGTAGCCATGTATGGAAGTGAAACATGGACGATAAATAGTTTGGACAAGAAGAGAATAGAAGCTTTCGAAATGTGGTGCTACAGAAGAATGCTGAAGATTAGATGGGTAGATCACATAACTAATGAGGAGGTATTGAATAGAATTGGGGAGGAGTTAGTGGCACAACTTGGCAAGAAGAAGGGACTGGTTGGCAGGACATGTTCTGAGGCATCAAGGGTTCACCAATTTAGTACTGGAGGGCAGCGTGGAGGGTGAAAGTCGTAGAGGGAGACCAAGAGATGACTACACTAATCAGATTCAGGAGGATGTAGGTTGCAGTAGGTACTGAAGAAGCTTGCACAGGATAGAGTAGCATGGAGAGCTGCATCAGACCAGTCTCAGGACTGAAGACAACAACAACAACAATGAGAATCAGATGCGCCAGCATTCGCAGCACGTTGACGTTACCCGAAAAGGCGCTGTTAGTGAAGCTATATTATCAGAATGGGGAATGTGTTACTTCAGCGCTACGATCCTATCGCCATAGGAAGGGGATTCGAACGGGTAAAGGTTCGTTGACAAATGCAGCTGTGGCGAGAATGATTTCGAAGTTCGAAGCCACGGGTTGTTTCGACGATAGACCTCGTAGTGACCGACCGAGCACAAGGCGTAATGCTGCTGAGACAGTTCAGGAAGAAATTGTAGCGGGTTCGTCTATGCACGGGGAAGTCAGCGCTCGTGCAGTCGCACGTCGCACCAGCATTCCATACACTACTGTTCGGTTGACACTGAGGCGTACCCTCCGATGCTATCCGTACAAAATACATCGGCATCATGAACTGTTACCTGTCGATTTAGTGAAGTGGAGGGCATTTGCGGTGCGGGCGTTTCAAAAGATGGCGGAAGATGACGATTGGTTGAGTAAAGTGTTGTGGACCGACGAAGCTCATTTCACGCTCCGAGGACCGACGAAGCTCATTTCACGCTCCGAGGGTCTGTCAACGTCCACAACTGCAGAATGTGGGCTACCAAAAATCATAGAACTGTCGTGGAAACTCCATTGCACGACGAGAAAGTCACGGTATGGGTTGGATTTACCACATCTACCGTTATCGGACCTTTTTTCTTCGAGGAAATACGTGATTCTGGTTTTGTAACTGCTACCGTGACGGGTGAGAAATACTCCTGTATGTTACAGAATTGCATCATCCCCAGCCTGGCTATAAACACCTGCTGGAACGTACGATGTTTATGCAGGATGGCACTCCACTCCATATTGCTAGACGCGTTCAAGATCTCTTGCGCGCGTCGTTTGGTGATGATCGTGTGCTCAGCCGCCACTTTCGTCATGCTTGGCCTCCCAGGTCCCCAGACCTCAGTTCGTGCGGTTATTGGCTTTGCGGTTACCTGAAGTCGCAAGTGTACCGTGATCGACCGACATCTCTAGGGATGCTGAAAGACAACATCCGACGCGAACGCCTCACCATAACTCCGAACATGCTTTACAGTGCTGTTGACAACATTATTCCTCGACTACAGCTATTTTTGAGGAATGATGGTGGACATATTGAGCATTTCCTGTAAATAACATCATCTTTGCTTTGTCTTATTTTGTTATGCTAATTATTGCTATTCTGATCAGATGAAGCGCCATCTGTCGGACATTTTTTGAACTTTTGTACTTTTTTTTTGTTCTAATAAAACCCCATGTCATTCCAAGCATGTGTGTCAATTTGTGCCTTTCTATCTACATTATTCAGTGATTTATTCAGTTTTCAAATCTATACTTACTTTTTGATCACCCGGTAGTCTCAGAGCGGCAAGTTGTGTGTTTAGCTTTTCATGTATTTTCCTTGTAGTATAATTCTTAAACTGCGTGCGGTTTTTCTATTTATTCGTTAAACCTCGCGTTTTTTAAACTGTAACTGTGATTTCAGGAAGTCTGTAGCGCAGTTTTAATTTTCTTCTGAACAGTCAGCTACACAGCTCATTAAGGCTTCAGCGTCAACTGGTGGCGCGTCAGGAGGGTAGCAAGTTGCATATCTAGGTTCCTGTCTGCTTTTAGAGTTTACTTCTTCAGTTAGCCTTGCTCTGTGCGGTCGCAGGAGCTGGTCGCATTTCGCAAACAGCTGAGTGAGTTTTTGGTTACGTTCAACCGCTTTCAGGCTATTGCCTAGGAGGGTAGCGCTGGCGAAGAATCTGGAACGTCGCATGGCACACCTCAAGTGTCGCTTGTTACGCCCACGCGCTCCGCTAGTGTACCAGCGCGATGGATCCGCTCTCACGTCGGAGTGTGAGACTGGTTGCATCGCTCCATTCTGAAGCCTGTATGGAGACTGGCCGTCTGGACTGGTCTACTCGCCATGTGAACAGGTGGCCATTCCTTCAGCACTGTCCGAGTAGGCGCGGGTGGACAAGGGTTTTATAGTTTTCCGGAGCTCGAATGCTAGGCGCGTGATCGAGTACGTCAGGGAGATAGCGTTCAGGACTGAAAAGAAAGCCACTGCGCCCTCGGCATCTCTGCTGGTCGGACTCAACCGATATGTCGAGGAGGCCTTGCCTACAGCTAACGAGGATCTAGGGTGCTGTCATCTGCAAGTTGTGACTCACGACGGCACCAACGACGTCTGCCGCATGGGTTCTGACATCATTCTCAGTCCATACCGGCCGCTGGCGCAAGTGGTGAAGGGTACTGGCCTCGTAGGGAGTACGCAGAGCATGCTATTTGAAGCTTTGTTCCCAAAGTTGATCGGGCTCCTTTGGTTTGCAGCTCATTGTAGGGTCAACTCTGTCTTGGCTGCAGATTTCTAGACCTGCGCTATCGGGAGGGGAATCGTAGGACACCAGTTGTAGGATTCTCATCGATACATCAGAGGTGCACTACGCAAAATGCGATTAATGTCCCTGGTAGTGAACGCCAAGTTGGCAACTTATAAAAGAACAATAGGTAACAGGAAATATCCCACAATTAGAACCAGAAATGTTAAAAAGCAGGAAACCTTTTCTATTCTAATGATAAAGATTATTCATTAGAGATACTGATTTATTGTGAAATACGTAAAAATCGTAAACATGCAGCATGATTTTCCAACATAATGATTCAAAAGAAACACAGGTGCCCTAAAACACAATAGCAATGGATAATTGGCAATGTTAGCACGAACGATTGGAATTCTCTTCATCACTCATCCCTCTGTGAGTATGAACATTAACGCTCTCTGACTGACTTTATCTTACATGACAGTGGTTATGAACCACCTGACTGTAAGGTCGTCCTTCATGGATTAAGTGAACAACTGCTGCTGCAAGTAGAAAAAACGTGCTGTGTGAGTATAACACAACAAGCAAATTTCCCTCGGAGGTGGAGCTGCAAATACGCTCAGCATAGACAGCTGCCATTGTGAGTGAATTCCTTGCTCAGCACTGCAGAAATCTGCAATTCCGCGACGAGAGCGCTTGCATGCAGACTCGAACCTTGGACTCCGCCTAAGTATCCACTCCAAGGCGATGTCTGCAATACTTACACACAACCTGCTGAACCCAAACGAACTCCCCAGTGATAGGCATCCCTGAGTCCCTGAACTCCATCAGACAGAAATTTTACACAAGATGGAATTGCACAAACACGATGACAGAGTGCGGTGTGTGCGTGCGTCCGTGTGTGTGTGTGTGTGTGTGTGTGTGTGTGTGTGTGTGTGTGTGTGTGTGTGTGTGTGTGAGTTCCTAGATTTGTGCATGTGCAGCTGATTCTCCCAGGCCCATCTACTATCTCTTTGGCAGCGTGAATACATACACCTTCATAATATGTTTATACCTAGTTATAAACATCACTGCAAAAAATATAGTGTAACTATTGACCATCACTAATGCGAACATGGTTTCACATAATATGCCGAAGAAACAACTACCACCCAACATGATAGAGTAATTACCTGCGATTATCCACCTCATTCTACAGGTCGCACGTCGTATATGACAATGGGCACGTCCTGATTTGTCGACTGTACACCCCTAAAACAGCTATTAACACACATCGACAAAAAATATCACTGTACTGATATGTACTCAAAAGCATGTGGTTACCTACCCTTTTATAGATGAGCACTCACAACTACCAACTCGATGGTTTTCTTCACCTGTTAATGCTTTGTGTGGTTGAAATATTCTCTGGCATAATAACGTGGCATCACATGGAATGGTTTATTTTCTGTATTTATTTCATCCTATGATCTTCCAATACCTGTAACTCATGTGCGTGCATCAGTTATACTGTACAGATTACCAATGAAGAAAAAAAATAGTCTTAACATGCTCAGCATCAATCATGACTGTTAGTGAACTGACACGATAAGGCGGCGTCTGTGTGATTCCTCCACCTGGTCCAGTCTTTCCTACAACACAGTAGGTACAGTTTCTATTCACAACTCCTGCAACATAATGTAAACCAATGTGTAAGAGGGTAAAAAACGTCAAACACCACGTACACGTACTGCAACGCTGGGCTCTGATAAGTAACTCTATACATCTACGAATAGGTTCCCAGTGCTACTCTAGTGTGGACTTCGCTGAACGGATCATATCTGGTCAGACACGGATCTGTGGTGTAGACACAACACAGACTCCCTCAAGAAAGCAACTCAGGTGTAACGCGTCTCGTCATGGCCAAACACAACAGAAGGGCAGAACACCATAAACGCTGCCAACGAGCACGCGGATGACCAAATCTTGGGAAAAAGCCACACGCCCACGACCTGTTAATGCCAGCCAACTTCTTCGACCAACAGTAATCCTGACCCTAAAGTAACAGGGGGCACAGTTCTGTGAGACCACTTCACAAATATTTATTTCCTATATGACTCTGATGACTCTGCAGCAGCTTCAGTACTCCATTTTATCTATAAAGCAGGATAAATAAGCAAGTATGAAGACTGCTCATCACGGTAAGTTTCCTACGAGCTGCATGACGTCTTAGCTGATAAATTAACAACAAAAACATTCAGATAACGCTCACTGTTACTATAAGGTAACCACGCATTCCTATCCTGATTGAGACTGCATTGACACTTTGCAATATACTTGATTCACCCTTGACGTGACGTGTTTTTGGTTTCGATGGATTCCTGATCCACTGCATTTAGAGCATCCTGGCATATTGATTCGGTTTGATAAAATTACTGCTGCAGATCTATCATGAGCCTCTCTCACAACTACATTATGTCAATTGAAAGAGGGGCCACTACTAAGGTGCTCATTCGTCGGATTTGATTGTCAAGTCTTCGTGATTTCTGCTGGCTGGTGATTCCACTCAGGTTCACATCAGTTCTGCTCAAATCCACGACCGCTATTTCCCAAATTGTTCCAAACGCCTCTTCGCTCTGATTGCGGTTAGTCATGGCCGTGTCCTCCTGATGGCAGGTTTCTAACATTTCTCCTATCATTATTATTGATTGATGGTTGTCGATAGTTTCCTTGCCGGCCAGTGTGGCCGTGCGGTTCTAGGCGCCTCAGTCTGGAACCGCGTGACCGCTACGGTCGCTGGTTCGAATCCTGCCTCGGGCATGGATGTGTGTGATGTCCTTAGGTTAGTTAGGTTTAAGTAGTTCTAAGTTCTAGGGAACTGATGACCACAGATGTTAAGTCCCATAGTGCTCAGAGCCATTAGATAGTTTCCTTCGTAACCTCTCTTCTTCTGTCTCACTTAATGTGTCTCATACGTAAACTGTAACTAATGGAGAACACCCTTGGAAGCTTCCATTTCATCTCCACATTGGCCTGCAAGTATCTGCTGATAGTTAATGAGTGGCTTCATTCAGCACAATTTGATTCTTTCACTTGCGCTACATGGTGCACATCCAGGTATTGATTCTTCTTCACTAATGACTTGAAAAGTTTCGTTGGGCTTGTGAACCCTTATGATTCAAAATCTTCACACATCTCTTAAGTAATCCAGTCCTGCATTTCACGTGACCAGTAACTGGTGAGGAAAGCTTCTCTAAACTCCTCCTTCTATCTGCTTTGGATGCAACACTCGCATTTTCTGGGATACAGAGCCTTCCATATGGCTGCAAATAAACTACAATTTGTATTCCACTGTCCAAGATTATGGTAGTTATTCATCAAAATGAGCAACCAAGGCCTATGGATGTAGTGTACTCGCACCATTCCGATAGTTTCGGAAGTTCTGCACTAATATAAAGTGTTATTAGTCGAATACCATGTCCTCTCTTGCCCTAGTCCTTATTGCCACTTTGACGTCTCTTATTTCCTCCAGATGATACGTAACCTTATGATGCATATTTCTGATACTCTGTCCTGTGTTATTTCAAAGCTAATCTACAAACCGTGACTCTACTGGACACATTTGTTTTTGTTACATCAGACTGTGACCCTCCCATTCTTATTTCCTGCGCTGAACGTTTCAGACAGTCGTCGTTCTCTTTTTTTAAATCGATCTTCCACTTGCTCTATTCGACCCCTCGTTTAATTAACGTCGCAAAGTATTTCTACTTGCTGTGTATCGATCTTGTCTATTCTCGCCGAATCCTACAATATTTCTTCCAGACTTTTCTCTAGAATTGCCGAGTGGGGTAGCCACGTGATCCAAGGCGCCTTAACACGGTTCCGGTGGCTCCCCCCGCCAGAGGTTCTAGTCCTCCCTCAGGCATGGGGGTGTGTGTTGGTCTTATCGTAAGTTAGTTTAAGTTATACCACAGAATGTGTAAGCCTAGGGACAGATGACTTCAGCAGTTTGGTCCCACAGCAACGTACCACAAATTTCCAATCTTTTCTCTACGATCTTTTGGCCTTGTGCTTGTAGTGTGGCCAGATATTTCGGTTCGCTACTTTTTTGTTAATTTCCATGTTTCTTGGCTAGTAGCATCACTTTCCTGGCTCCGATTACATCTGTTCTCGCTACTAACGGGTATTTCTTACATTCAGTCGCTATATGCTTCGACTCAGCTGACATATTCCTAATGTCCTACAATTTGACATTTCTTGTTCCTTTTCCTCGATAATGATGTCTTTGGATGAGTGTGCAACAACTCTCTATCCCCTACAGCAAAAGTTTGTACTTTCTTTAATTTATTGTCATATTTAACCTTTCTCTTTCTTGCGTTTTCAGCCACGTTCACTAAAGCCAATTTAATCTTTTCTTCCCAAGTGGGCTTATCGTGTGACATCTTTGGTAGACTGTTCACCCACTCATTCCTTTCTTCCCTTTCAAACATCAATTCCTCTGGTTTAGGAACAACTAACAGCGGACTGCAGTATGGATTGACCGATGATTCTATCAGGTCGCAGTTTATCAGCCTGGTTATTTCTTTACTTACTGGTTTCTTCTATCTCCACGTAATTGGATATGATTTATTATGAAACGTCCCCTTAGAAAAATTGTACAAGACTGTGCTTAAACTGACACACAATATTTTTTAGCGCAACGCAATCTGACTTTCAGAAATCCCTATAAAGCAATGGCCCTCACTAGCATTAACCTGTACCTTTCACAAATCACTTACCTCACCAAAAATCTTCGTTTCTCGAACTACTGCAATACAGCGAGCGCCACTACTGCCAGCTAAATAAAAGATTCAAACTACTGAAGGCACTAACTACTGATAGGCATAGTTAGCAAATGAAAGATTTTAATAGAGAACAAACAATGTATTTACCTTAATAATCATAATATATATGCCATCCAGTCTTACAAATTTCAAATCTCCGCCATTTCTCTCCCCACATCCACCACTGCTGGCGGCTCACCTCCAACTGCGCAACGCTACGCGCTGTTCACATCCAGCTGCCGCTGCCCAACACTGCAATGGCAGACAACAATGCAAACTAGCACACAGACTGCACACAGCACAGCCAGTGATTTTCATACTGAGCGCTACGTAACGTTGCCGATAAGAAAACATAAACAGCCTACTTACATAGCCCCCATGCTCCCCACAAAAAATTTTACAAGTTGTTTTGGGGACTGGGCAATACATATTTGTTAAAATTTTTCATAATCGTAATTACAATAACAAAGAAATCAAATGCACACATTTATTGATACAATGTTGGTCAAAAGCTAAAATTTTCTCACAGTCCATAAAGATAGTCCTGATCACTCATCATAATAGTAATTACAGTTTTTTTCACAAAATCTCATTAGTAAAAGAAACTGCACACAGAAGTAGTGGATTTCCATGCAGTCTTGAAGAAGTAGTGGTGTCCTTCCGACGGAAAGACAGTGCTGACCCTTGACATGCTGACAGGTAATGGGCCAGAACAGAGCAAACCCACAGCAGAGTCATTCGACGTTTTGAAGAATATTGGTAGGTAGGTCATCACAGAGCAGACCCACTGTAGTCCTGGTAGAGATTACGGTATTGGTGGGCCACCAGAGGTGCAGACCCACTGCAGTCCTTGCAGAAATAAGGGTATTGGTGGGTCATCAAAGGTGCAGACCCACTTCAGTCCTTGTAGAGATAGCTAGCAGCCATCTGTTGCGACTGTGCAGGTGCACAATCACCATCGAAGAGTCTTGCAGAGAATATAGCAAGTCCATAAACCACCACTTGTACACTCACAAAGTATTTGGAATTGTCCTTAGAACCAGCAATGCTGTTATCCAGTCCCTTGCTGAATTATTAACACACGTGCAAACACTAACAGTCCCTACTTCTCACATATTGTCCATATACTATGACCAACCGAAAAGTGTGCAGTGAAATGTAACTAACAAGTTAATAATATGATGAACTGGTGTCAATTACAATTTTGTAACATCAGAATACAATTACAAAGGTACAAAATACATCATTAAAGAACATCACAATACAGATAACATTTGTAGTACAGGCTTTACAAAAGAATAGAAATAACATATACATCAGTGTTACAGGAATTATGACATAAGTAAATACATAAAAGATCAGAATAATTATTGAAACATCAGCTTCACACATGAGCATTAAAACAAAACAGAATAAATAATGTCTAAGCATATTTACAAGGTAAATAACATATTATTAATGCCAATTATATTTGAGGAGAACAGTATTCCTCATCATAGTGAATGTAGCTTAATATTAAAAGAAGAAAAAATTCTATGAAACTACACAGAGACAGGAAGAAAACAAATACAAAAGGGTACACAAACACATAGTGGGATAACACAAAAGGAAACGACAGGGGTCGTTTTCAGTGTAACATTTGGTACTGCAGTCCAACCCAAAACTTCATTCCATAGATCTTCCGTCTTATTTCAACCTTTGCTTCCACCAAAAAAAACCTATCCAAGCATGCTTTCTGTATTTATTTTACATATTTCGTACCTCATTAATTATTTCCAAGAAAATCCTACCTATACCTGTACTTTGTTCGTATAACTTCTCAGTGCATTTCTTCAAATTCATTGCAACTCATTCTCTTATAGGCTACCCCCTCTTAAGCTAACTTAAATCTACTGAGCTCAGATGCTAAACTAAGGGACGAGGCAATGCAGCAGCACAAAACAATTAACACGAACAGCAATGACAAAAAAATTCAAATTGGCAACATAAGCAACAATATTACAACTAATATAAGGCAATGTGCAGCAAACAAGAAAAATAAATCAGTAGTAAACTAGCTTAGAAGAGTAACACAAAGTCAAATTCAGTAACACTATGCCTGGCAAACAGCAGCAGCAAATGAATTAATTTATATCTAAACATGACATAGCTCAAACAGAAAAAAACATTACACTAAAAACAATAATGGAGACAAGGGAAATGTATATTCACATCTTAATGTCTATGTAATTAAAGTGGTGCACCACAACTTATTCTACGAAAAATATTACCAAGTAGTTGAAAAGAAAATTATGTATGCAAGTCCTGTGAAGGGAAATGTCTTTTTGTGCTCCTTCATTTTTTTTGAAGTACATCAAAGTTATTCTTTTTTTCTGGATCTGTAGGCATAAAATATTTATATTAGTACATCTATAAAATTTTATTTTAACCAATGCTGCAGTTCAGCTAGGAACTAGATATTAAAGAAAATGAACAAATATGTACAGAGGAAGGCATGAAACATCATTCATTAGCCATATTGCATTTCATAAGGTAGTAAAAAAATCTTGCAACTCTCGTAGAAAGATACTTGTCATAATCAGGTGTGCAGATGTAAGAATGTTTCCAAGTAATGAGCGTGTCGTATTTGCGATGCTTTCTACAAAGGAATGTCAATAGCAAGGATAATGGCCTCCCATTTTTTTTACCTGTGCCTCTGAAAAGGCACACCCTAATGGATTGTTCTCCAGGCGTCTGACACAGCTGGGTGCCCACGATGCACGTGCAGGTGGTCACTTAACTTTCTTACGGAAATACTTACGACAGCAGTTTCCGCTGCAGTGACAGTCTCATAAAAAAATATTTCACAGGTCAAGAATTTGCGTTGCAAATGTGTAGAAACAAATTCTTATGAATATCGCTGGCATTGTGATACATTCACGCATTTACACACATTTCATAACTCTTAAAGTAAGATTCTTGGTTTCCAACACGCTTTTCATAAATCAGAGTCCCTAACCACTACTCCTTATTCCTTACCTTACTCATCGACACTTCTTCAATATTTCATCATAACAGATACGTAGCATAATCAAATAACTCATATAACATCAGCTTATTAATCATAAATATACCTCTGCAGCATAATACACATAGTCATCATAATAACATCATAACACCTCAGTCAACTCTCAAATTCGTCGTAGCTTCCTCCAATAATTTCAAAACCTAAAAAGATTCTCTGCTCATGTCAAAAGTGTCATCTGCCTCAAACATACTTTAAAAATCGTGATCCCATACCAAATATATCATTCAAAGCTCTCATAATATCACAATAGGTCCGAAAAAATATGAACAGTTCACAAAGTACAGACAAAATACAATTTCATAAGTGTGAAGTTATGCAACTGTGTAATTGCGTAAACATCTGTCACTGACATAGTAAAAAAAGTTTGTCTCTCTCAGTTAAATGATCAGATAGATATGTAATTTATGTGTTAGAGGAATATGGTACCGATGTGTAAAGTTGTATGAGCAAATACCATATTAGCTAGGGCTCCCTGTGCTTGCCAAACACATGATACAAAAAGTAGGCGTGTACCCCCCTGAGGATTAATGTAATTATACCCTCAGGTGTTACAGATTACAAGAATGGAATGAAATGTATTACGGAAAACCTTTGTATCATTGTACTTCAAATATCTTTAAAAATAAATGACCTAAGTGCAAAATTAATCACTCAAATGCGTGTCCTGTTGCGCTATATGTGCATCTTGCTGTAAGATAATTTCTGTGGAAGTGTCGTAGTTATTGTCCTCCGAAAGCTAATTTCTGCAGAAGTCAATGTACTTACCTCATGATAAACAAAAGTGAAATGCTTTGCGTATAGATATCTTAGTTATTACGCTTATTGCCATGGTGATGAAAGTACTGTGCTGTAACGTATTGTTGTGCTACGGAAAAGGCAGTTTCATTGTAGCTATACTACAAAAGTTACTACTAAAACATGTTTTACTTTCCAGAATAATTCAGAAAAACTGTGCAGATATAAAACAGATACACCACAAAAGCAACATTGTACATTGTCACTCATTTGTAATGTCGTGATATAATCGTGTAGCTGTCACATAAACTAACCACTGTGTCATCTGGTATCTCTCAGAAAGTACTTTAATTCTGAATGTATTTTCAAGTAAACCGAAATGTTGCATTAAAATCTCATTAGCAATACTAGCAAATGTTCTAAGTATGTGAGCCTTATAGCCGTTACGTAATCGTGCAACTAACAAGCAAGAATCCACCCACACAATAACACTGTGTCGTCTGTTCACTATAACAATGCATTCGTAATTTCTGTTTAAATAAGTTATCTTGGTTCATGACTGGATATTTAACTTCAAACATTGTTGCATGGTAACAGTTTCTAAGTCTGACAATGCATACTAGTAATGTAAAGTGAATAGTTATATGGCAAAGACAAAGTTAAAAAGCAGATTATCTCTCAATAAACGGTTTTACATGTGAAATGTGGTGCAATCTTTTACCCTTTATAGCGTGCAGAGTTTCAACTTCAAAGCAATTATCATGTTGTATAAGTCGGTAAGGAATGCTAAAATTTTTTTCAAGTTTAGCGTGTATGCTATTTTTCCGTGAGCCAGCCGGCGCAGGTGGCTGCCTGCGGTGCGAGTCATTGTCTGCTATCTCTCTGTTGGCGCGCATCGTTATTGGGATTAGGAGACCTAACTTCCACAAATTCACGTTGTCGAGAGTGCCCTGCTCTGTTTGAATCCCGCCAGTTCTGATGAAATTCAGGTCTGTCGTTATGATCATATCGTTTGTCGTCATGTCGGTAGATTCCATAGTTTCTTTCTTGTCGGTCACGTGGTGGGGAATTTCTTCCTGAATCGTAACTGCACGCTGAACTGTTGCGTCTGAAGTTATTCTGTCTCCCCTGATAATAATTGTGTTTGTTCCCATATTGTCTGTTGCTATGGTAATCTCTGTCATATTCATTGCTACGGAAATGTGATCTTTCTCTGTCACTATTATTACTCTGCCAGTGGTTGTCATATGGGTGGTGTCTGGTTTGGTCACGATTTGCGTTGTAAGAATAGCCTTGTCGTATATTATTTCTGTCATCGCGGAATTGTGACGGATGTGATCTGTAATTGTTGTGCTCCTGTTTTCGCGTTCCACGATTGTCAGTGTCAATTTCCAGTTCTTGTAACAGTCCCTGAAAAGCTTCAATGTCGTCTTTGCAACGTCCTGCCAAAATAATATGTCGTAAATGTTCAGGTAACTTGATTAAGCAAATGCGTATGAGTTCTGAGGGGCTGTATGGGTTTGACATGTACTGATTCTTGTGCAACATGTCTTCAAAATATTTCACAAGACTGGAAAATTCAGATTGTTCGAACTGTTTCATCATTATGATGCTATGTTTTACTCGGTCTTGTGTAGCTTGAGACCAATATGCTGAGAGGAACGCATGGTAAATTTCTCCTTCACTGTGACAATCGTGAATGACCGATCGCATTCTTGCAGCTGGTTCATTCTCCAAGTAGCCACACATAAATTCTAACCTGTGCTCCAATGACCAGTTGGTAGGAAAACAACGTTTTGAATTTACGTGCAGTAATGAACAGCTTATAGTCAAAATCATCGTGTCGGCGAGTAGCATATCGGTCATTGTTACGTCGTGTCGGTGGTTCCATCTCAAATTTCGGTGTACCTTGCCAATCTCTTTCATAATTTCCGAAGTGCCCTGAGTTATTATTTTGTGGCTGTTCCGTATTTCTATGTCCCTCGTCCCGTATTGGAGCGCGAGTGGCCTCTGAAATACGTAATTCTTGTATTACCTGTGTCAGCTGATCTTGTACTTCCCAGATTTCTCTTTGGTGTTGCGTATTAATTTGATTCTGATTTTGTTTGAATTTCCTAATTTGTTCGCACTCTTCTGTGTCAGTGATGGCTACAGGTCTTGAGTCATTCAGATCATCATCTACCTTTGCAGATAAGTTAGTGAACTGATCCGAAAGTTCGGCTACTTTCTCCGATAGTGTACTTATTTCCTCAGTGTGTTTTTCTGAACCAAGTTTCGGAGTGTCCATTTGTGTTGAAATCGTATCTACTGTGTCCTTTAAGTTTTCTTGAGTTTTTGCAAGTTGCGTAACCGAATCGGCAGATGCAACTGAGTCAATTTTAGCTTACAAGGTGTCGTGATTTTCATGAACAGTTTGGAGTTCTTTTATGGCTGCTTCGTGATTCTGTAATGCATTTTCATGCCGCGAAAAAATAGGTTGAAAATGCTCACAAATTTGTGTTTTTACATCATTACAGACTTTTTGACATTTCGATTCAATGTTATGTAACTCATTAGTTAAATCTTCACGTGTTTGTTCAAGCTTATGTTCCACTGAGTCTAACTTTTGAAGCTTTTGTTCCATTGTGTCTAACTTTTGAAGCTTTTGCTGTGTTTGTCTCTGATTTTGTTCCATTGTGTCTAACTTTTGAAGCTTTTGTCCCATTTGTTGCATTAATTGTAATAACAATGCACTGGTGTCTGAAACATGTTCCTCAGTGCTATTCGGCAATACATTTGAACCGGCAACATTCGCAGTTTGAAAAGCAGAAAATGTGTCTTGACTTATTTGAGAAAAGGGTGAGGACGCAAAACCTGAATCTACAGTATTTGCAAGATTGTGTCCTGTCATTTCGGATTCCTGAGGCAAGCTGTTGCCGAGCGATCGATCGATAATGCTTCCCTGTTCACTAATTGTTTCACTGCCTAAGCCATTGTTTGCAGCCCGCTCCATTTCCCTATGTACAATTACCAAATTACTACTTTGAACGTTAGTTAATTCATGACTCGGTGGCGCTAACACACTGCTTTCGTCTTCACTGTCATTTCTCAGTTTACTTTGTAGCCTATTGTCACAATATTTCACACGATAACACAGAAAAACACAATTTGAAGAGCAACAATAAGAGAACACATTAACATAGCAGTGAAAATAATATCTCGTTAATTGCAAGCGCAGCTGCGAAATACTTGGTGCAAATCTACATGCATGCCACAACTGTTTTACTGTACAACAATGAAAGGCTGCAACTATAAAGGAGACTCTCTCTAATTATTATGCAATAGCAATAAACAAAATCTACACTAATTACACAAACTACAAGAAAAAATCAGAAGATTCCAGTGAGGTATCCTCGGCTAAGGGTCGACATATGAAACGTCCCCTTAGAAAAATTGTACAAGACTGTGCTTAAACTGACACACAATATTTTTTAGCGCAACGCAATCTGACTTTCAGAAATCCCTACAAAGGAATGGCCCTCACTAGCATTAACCTGTACCTTTCACAAATCACTTACCTCACCAAAAATCTTCGTTACTCGAACTACTGCAATACAGCGAGCGCCACTACTGCCAGCTAAATAAAAGATTCAAACTACGGAAGGCACTAACTACTAGTAGGCATAGTTAGCAAATGAAAGATTTTAATAGAGAACAAACAATGTATTTACCTTAATAATCATAATATATATGCCATCCAGTCTTACAAATTTCAAATCTCCGCCATTTCTCTCCCCACATCCACCACTGCTGGCGGCTCACCTCCAACTGCGCAACGCTACGCGCTGTTCACATCCAGCTGCCGCTGCCCAACACTGCAATGGCAGACAACAATGCAAACTAGCACACAGACTGCACACAGCACAGCCAGTGATTTTCATACCGAGCGCTACGTAACGTTGCCGATAAGAAAACATAAACAGTCTACTTACAATTACAATATTTCTCATGAGGAAACACCTCCTAAAGGCACATAAATTCCGTAATATTTCCTGGACTTTCTTCAAAAACCAGGCTATATTTCTCCAAAAGATCTACTAACTGATCATTTTGTTCGGTTTCCCCTCCATCAGCTTCCTTTGGCTGTTTTCCCACTTGTTCTGCTATCCTGAGTATCTTTCTTTCCTTTACTTCTTCTGTGCGTTTACATCTCATTTCTTTTCTTATGAGTTTAATACCATATCCAGGACAGTATTTTGCAATGCTCCTTTCTTCCCTTATCAAATCAATTTGTGCCATTTCCCCATAATCAGTAAAATTTTACTGCACGAGAAGTCTATTTTTGAGTCTTTCTGCCTGATAGTCTCTAATACGGTGATACAATCTTCCATTAATTTTTGAATTATTAGGAACACTCATCTTATCGCTGTATTTCCTACTGTTACATTTAGATAAGTTTGTATCCGGGCTGGTTGCGAGCAGATCTTACAGTTTCGGATCGGCAACGTCGGTAACTCTGTCTTCTGGGACAGCTGCTTAAAGAAATTGTTGGAGATAGCATTTATCGCAGCTACTGTATCCAAGATTACTCTGACAGATATATCTAATATTTCGGCGCGGATCGCTGATATTGGCATTTTATTACAAACTTGTTTCCCAGGATTTAAGGCCTTCCGTTAACTCCTCAATGATCCTCATTCCATCGTTCTATCTAAAACAGTTTAAATGTGATTGCTTTTCCTACATTAAACTAAATCCGACCAGATATAATGCTGTAATATCAATCTTTTTTCTAAATCCTTAACTTCTTTCTGCCTCCTCTCTTCATACACCTGCCTCTTCTCCTCTGCCTGATCCAAGACTTCTAGTACGATGTCCAGCTGATTATTCTATCCCATGAGTGAATCTGATGTCGAATGCTCTGTGGCTAAGCACTTAAGTTGCATGACTGTCTTATTGTAATCCCCTACTGAAACGTTTTGCATTTGAACAACTGCATCGACGAGTCGAAGATCGACTGCATTTTCATCTTTTATTGGTACCAACCAGCTCCTCTGGTTCCCCATGATCTGATACTACCGTTTCTCTGACACCCACAGTTTTGCTAGACTGTTCCGTGGTGAAGTTAGTCGACTCGTCTCTCTACAGGTCTATATCGTTAACCTGATAATGCTCCATGCTGTTAAAACGTATGTTCTTATCCTCCCCCTGTTCTACCCTACATTTCCTATTACTTCTCATTTACACAATTATCTAACATATCAACATGTGAGTGGCATCGATTGCCACGCTTTGCCGACAAGCACACACTACTCTGACACAATATATACTTGGATGATCAACGCTTCTAAAATGCACAGCGCTGTTATCAATGCCATTGTAACATCAACTATATGTGGTGCAGAAACCACCAAAAAAACACTGAAAAATAAAACAATGAGTTGCAAAGGAAACAGACGGATTAGTAAATCCGTGCAAACAACTGAGGCTGTTCCAGATTTAAGTATTCACAATCGTTGACACAAGATAATTTACTGGAAGTCACATTTAGATTTACTGACTACCCACCAGAATCTTCCTAATAGATCCTGATTTACGGCAATGTCGCCATTTCATACAAGAGGCTTCGGTGGCAATGTAATGTCAATATTACCTGTGATAAATTTCTGCACCACTCTTAAGATACAATACCAAAATCTGTAGACAATGAACTTTCTGAATGTGCTTTAATACTGAGTAGCCCTGGTACTGAACCCGAAGTTGGCAACTTGAAATTCCCCACGAACAGAACGAAATTTGTTAAATGAACAGGGATCTTCTCTATTGGGCTCTGAGCACTACGGGACTTAACATCTGAGGTCATCAGTCCCCTAGAACTTAGAACTACGTAAACCTAACTAACCTAAGGACATCACACACATCCATGCCCGAGGCAGGATCCGAACCTGCGATCGTAGCGGTCGCGCGGTTCCAAACTGAAGCGCCTAGAACCGCTCGGCTACACCGGCCGGCTTCTTCTCTATTGAAATGGGAAAGATCATTCATTAAAACAACCGACTTATTGTAACAGAAACACACAGTCTGATTTTCCAACATAATCATTAAAAAGATCCTGTAAACATCTATAATCACAATTACGTCTATAGCAATGGTTAACTGGCAAAGTTAGCAAGTATTGGAAATCTCTACATGACACATTCCTCTATGATTATGAATATTAACACTCTTTGACTCTATCTTACGTGAGAGTGAATGTGAACCACCAAACTGTAAGGCTCTGATACATGGATCAAATAAACAACTTCTGCAGAAAGTTGAAAAAACGTGTTGTTGCGAATGTAAAACAACAACGAAACTTCCTTTTGTGCTGGAGCTGGATTGTGAGTGAACTCCGTGCTCAGCGCTGCAAAAATCTGTAAGTGCCCACCCTCAGATTCAGACTCTGTACTACATCTCAATAACCGCTCCCAGCCCAAATATGTGATGCGTACATCACACTGTACCCAGACGGACACCCCATAGGTCGGGCGTTGATGATCGCGCAGTTGATGGCTCAAATGGCTCTGAGCACTATGGGACTCAACATCTAAGGTCATCAGTCCCCTAGAACTTAGAACTACTTAAACCTAACTAACCTAAGGACATCACACAACACCCAACCATCACGAGGCAGAGAAAATCCCCGACCCCGCCGGGAGTCGAACCCGGGAACCCGGGCGTGGGAAGCGAGAACGCTACCGCACGACCACGAGATGCGGGCCGCGCAGTTGAGATCCCCCCAACAAAGCAAATATAATCGTCCACATAGATGGGCATGCATGCACGAATTCCCAAACAGATATCCACCTGAAGCATCTCAAAAAATCTCAAACTGGCAATTTCACAAGACAAAATTTCCTCGACGACCATTACATAACCAAAAGCCCATATAATGTCTCCCTCCAGGAGACAGGAAAAAGTCGCTCTCGCAACTGAGTGGCTTGCCGCCGAATGTTAGCGAAGCCCTCAGTACGTCTTCTGACGTCGCTATCACATTTTCAATTATGATGTTCATTTCCAGGGGTTGGGGACGAGAAATCACTTGACGTGGGAGCCAAAACATCTCAACAAATACTCTGGCTGTTCTGGTGATATAACGGGCGAGTTCCCATCAGCACGGGACTGTCTCTGACACTGAGAAGAAACGTTTTACAATGCTAGCAGTAACTGTTCTCTGAAAAAGTTCCTCGGCCGTCCGGCATCCAATAGCTACATATTCTGAAAAAGCTTTGTCTCCCGACAGTGAAAAATTTCTACAATGCTGGCTTGTTGTGCAAGAGGTCGTGGAAGTTACAAAAGGCGCTCCGGCTAGCATTGCAAACCATACGGCGCCCTACATTAACAGCAGGACACCATTGGTCGTTTGGCGACTCCCCGTCGTCTCGGACCTTGCGAAAGCCTCGCTCTCTGTTAGTAAAAGTGGGCACCATCCCTCATGCGCTCTCTGCTGCTCTGCAGCCGATCACTTCCACCTTCCCAGAATTACGGCCGATTAAAGTGGCCCTGCCGTAACACTCCGAGCAGTGCATCTCTCCCCTCATACCGGTAGCACAAACAGATAACAAAATCTAAGTCAGCAGAAGGAAAGACCCGACACCTAAAATTACCCAGTACAAGTAGATGATGAGGCACCCAGAAGCAGTAATTGTAAATCGATTTGGCCCGCCGAAGTGGCCGAGCGGTTCTAGGCGCTACACGCTGGAACCGCGAGACCGCTGCGGTCGCAAGTTCGAATCCTGCCTCGGGCATGGATGTGTGTGATATCCTTAGGATAGTTAGATTTAAGTAGTTCTAACGGACTGCTGACCTCAAAAGTTCCATAGTGCTCAGAGCCATTTGAACCATTTTTTGTAAATCCATATCGTTAAACATCATAACAGCGACAAAAATAAAAGGGAGACAAGCCATCAGGACTTTCTGTCTTTCAACCGTGTGCTAATAAGCACCAGACGGCGGCCAGATCGAGGGAATTTAGTTCTCCCTCCAAAACACTACACTTTCTTTTTTTTTTAAAAAAAAAAAAGACGTTCTTGGAGGGGAGAACTGAACGCTACTGCCAATGTCACTGATAATAATATTGCCTGTTTCATGGAAAAACACCAAAATACAGCATAAATTTGCCCCTCTTACTGTAATGTCGATGTACATTGATGGTTTATATACATATAATATGCAACAAGTTATTTTTGTTGAAGTTGACATAATTTATTACACCGTAAACTAATATTCAAGTCAATCCTGACTCATCATCAGCTGTAATATTACAGGAGTTTCATCAGTTGGAACATCACAAGACTTTTATTATCTGCACCATTGGCAGCATATCGTGCCTATATAAATCGCCGTTTTAATCCATAGCTGCAATTCGTATTCAAATGGCTCTAAGCGCTATGGGACTTACCATCTGAGGACATCAGTCCCCTAGAACTTAGAACTACTAAAACCTAACTAACCTAATGACATCACACACATCCATGCCTGAGGCAGGATTCGAACCTGCGACCGCAGCAGCGGAGCGACTTCGGATTAAAGCACCTGGAACAGCTCGACCACAGCGCATAGGAATTCCTGGAAATGAACTTGCAGACGCGGCTGCCAAGGAGGCTTGCTCCATCCCACCTCCTGCTCGCTGTTCCGTCCCCCTGCAGGCCATAACGTCTTTCGTGACTCGGAAGGTCATGCGTTGGTGGGAGGCTCACTGGCTGGACGTGAGGGATAATAAGTTGCGAGCGGTGAAGGATTCTGTCCGACCGTGACTCACTTCCTTCCGACAACGACGAGCTGAGGAAGTAGCCCTTACACTACTTAGAATAGGCCATTGTCCTTTGACACATGGTTTTCTGTTACGTCGTGAGGAGCCACCAACGTGTCAGACATGTGGGACACAGCTGTCGATACGACATATTTTAACTGAGTGTGTTTTATATGCGGGTTTGATTGAAGATTTCAGTTTCCCACCAGACCTACCCTCTCTTTTAACTAATAATGAGGCGAGTGTCGCTAGAGTTTTACGTTTTTGTGTGATGTCTGGCCTTCTTCCCAAAATATTGGGATTGACGTCTTAATGTGCTGTCCAGTGGTTTGGTCACCCATTATTTGTAAGTGGTCACTCAGCCACCGTTAATTATTTTTACCTGTTTGTCCTGCTATTTTATTTTTAGTTTTATCTCCCTGTTTTGATGTGCTGTGTCCAATTTTGCAATTTGAACAATACCAATTCTCTCACAATTCGGCTCTGAATTGAACTTTTGGGAACGGGCGCTGATAACCTCGCTGTTGTGCGCCCTAAAACACTAATGATCATCATAATCATCATCATCGGCCACAGCGGCCGGCACCGTTTGTATTCGTTAATGGCTATAATGAATTTATATGTAGAGCATAAAGATGAAAGTATACTTACGTGTAGACTAGCTGATCAATAGCTTCTGGGAGTCCCTATGCAATGCGGAGTCGACCATAAGATGTCACAAGAGGAACACCCGCCACTATAAAGGTAGGCGAACGTTAGTCTGTTGTCAGTAGACAAGCAGCATCAGCATAATGTGTCGATCAGGTTAGCTTACTGACTTCGTGGGTTGTCTAGTCATTGGATGTGACACGAGTAGCAAATCCATGAGGGACATATTAACTCTTCTAAAACTGTCCAAATCGACTGTTCGTGATGTGTGAGGAAACGTGAAGGAACAACCACAGTTAAGCTAAAACCATACAGCCCTCATGTACTGACGCACAGGGAATGTCGAGAATTGTGGTGAGTGGTACAAAAATCGGCTTATATCAGCGGAAGGAATCAGATATGTGTGGTTAGTGCCCAGTAACGCTTATGATCGTGTAAAGAGCTGCGCTACTGGATATTAGACGAATGGAAACGATCGATTTGGAATGATGACTCATGCTATACCTTGTAGCTATACGAAGGACGGGTTTGGCGAATGCCTGGAGAACGTCACCTACCATCACGTGTAGTGACAACTGTGTGCTTCCCTTAGTGCGCTCAAGAAAATGCTAATGCTTAAGAACTTGAAAACATTTTACAGCACTGTGTAGTGCATAACATTGAGGAACAGTTCTGAAGTAATGACTGTTTGTATCTGCTTAATAATACACCCTCTCATAGAGCAGCATCTGTGCGATAGTGGTATGTGGACAATAACATTCCTGAAGTGGACTGGACCCCCCCAGATTCCAGACCCCAACCAGATGGGTGACTTTGGGATGAGTTAGAACGCCGACTTCACTCCAGATTCTAGCACATCACTACCATTCTAGGATTCAGCTGTTGTAGAATAGCCTGCCAGTTCCTCGACAGTCATTCAGACACCTCATTGAAAGTGTCACCAGTAGAATTCCAGCCGTCATAAACGAGAAGGACGGACACAGTATTAATGTGCACTAACAGATGCGCGCACACTTTAGGTCTGATTGTAGGTAAGCAGCTCATCCGATGCAAGTAAACTGTTAAGGATTCCACTGAAAATATGAGAGGGCCACACTGGCGAGATATACAGTGTTTTAAGTTAATTGGCAATAGACTCAGAGAAAGTGATAACTACTGTGTCCTTGATCAGTCAGCTACCCTTCCTTCATTCGGTGGTGTAGCGCCTGCCCCCACACGGCCACGTTATTAGCGTGTCACACCAGGCGGTAATCTCGCACGCGGCCGTGTATACAGGCAGCGTTGCTAGCAGGGCGCACTGCTCGGTGCACTGCGAGGTAATTACGGGCCAGCTGACGAGTGTCTGGCGGCGCTGGGAGGGTGTCGCTAACAAGCTACTCCGGCCAGGGCCGCGGAGTAGGCGAGCAGGCGGCAGGCGTGGCGTGGCAAGCCACTGCCCACTGCTCGCACACCTCGCCAGCCACCACGGTGTCAACTGAACCGCACTCGGCCTTACCAGTACAGTCACGTGCAGCATCAACGTTCCATCCTAATAATAACAGGACCAGTAAAATGACCTTAGTTCGAGATTTCTGTTTACGTGACTTGCTGTTGTATGAGAATTACCAAAGAACAAAATTCTACCGTCTAATAACAACAGTTTATGCATTTACGTCATATAGGTCACGTCTTTCTAAATAAAATTTTGTTTCGGAAAGAGTGTTTGTGAAGGAAACTCTCTGGCTCTCCCTTACAGTTAATCACCCATTGGGTAAACAATGCTGGACGGTGTGGCCGAGCGGCTCTAGGCGCTTCAGTCTGGAACCGCGCGACCACTACGGTCGCAGGTTCGAATCCTGCCTTGGGCATGGATGTCTGTGATGTCTTTAGGTTAGTTAGATTTAAGTAGTTCTAAGTTCTAGGGGACTGATGACCTCAGATGTTAAGTCCCATAGTGCTCAGAGCCATTTGAACCATTTCGGTACACAATTTCTTAATTCCAGAATGAGATTTTCAGTCTGCAGCAGAGTATGCGCTGATGTGAAACTTCGAGCCTCAGTCCGGCAGACAGCCTTAATCTTCCAGGAATTTTCAATTTCTTAATTTACCCCACTTTGAACTGAAGTAGATTTATTGTCTACGACTGGTAAGGTAAGGAGAGGTGCCCTACATAATGATGTGGCAACTGTCCTCGAAGGAAATCTGGATACTAGCAGGAACGATTAGCGAACAAGTTAACACAACCAACAGAAGATTTAGAATGAGATTTTCACTCTGCAGCGGAGTGTGCACTGATATGAAACTTCCTGGCAGATTAAAACTGTGTGCCCGACCGAGACTCGAACTCGGGACCTTTGCCTTTCGCCTTCTCGGAAAGGCCTTACGAAAGGCAAAGGTCCCGAGTTCGAGTCTCGGTCGGGCACACAGTTTTAATCTGCCAGGAAGTTTCAACAGATTTACTTAATTGGTATTTCTCCAAGCGAACGAAGACTCAGTACAAATAATGCAGCAAGAAATAGAGTCCAGCTATCGATGTCATAAGGAAAAGAGTCCAAACGAGAGTGGGTTTAGTGGCTGACGCTGGGCGTCCTACATCGCGGCGGCAGAGGACGCTCGTAGCCCAGTGCCACTGGAGGCATGGCTCAGCGGGCGCACGTAGTTGGGTCCGCCAGATTCCAAGTGACCACTGTCGGTGTCAGACGGAAATTTGCAATTCTGTAGCCAACTTGGCACGGCAGTAGGGCAGTATCGATACATGATATCACAAAGATAATTACTTCATTGGTACTCTGCATTTGTATATACACTCCACGAAGGATTTTGATGTGCATGGCAGAGGGTACTTAGAATGGTAAACTCCGAGCTTGCATCATTGTTTCATTTAGAAGTGATCACTTCTTAAAAATTACACTTGCTGAGACGTTTCGGGCGTAGCCCATCATCACAACATTTGCTAACTGAAAAACAATTGCCACGAAGGTACAAGCCTGATGTATTCACTATCTCATCAAAGGTATTATTTGGGCGTAGCCCATCATCACAACATTTGCTAAGTGAAAAACAATTGCCACGAAGGTACAAGCTTGATGTATTCACTATCTGAACGAAGGTATTATTGGATATTTGTGTGAGCTGTGTCACCCTTATGATGGCTTGAAATCTAGAACTCTTACTTTCAGTGAGGTGTCTGAGTGTCTTAAGAGCCGAAACCTGATGAAAAGTTTGGAGGCAGAAGTCAACATTCTAACTCACCCCAAAGGCGCTCCACTGTGTTCAGCTCGAGACTCGGGGCACGCCAGTCCATTTCAGATATGTTACAGTCCACAAAGCATCATTTCACAGATGCTGCTTTATGACAGGGTCATTATCATGCTGATACATCAATCGTCGTCCCTGAACTGTACCTCTGTTGAATGCGATACACAATTATGTAAAATGTGTTCATATCCTACCGCATGTAGTAGTTTCTTGAGTGTAATAAGGGGACCACACCGTAACCACGAAAAATTCACCAATACCGTAACACCATCTCCTCTGTGCTTCATTAATGGTATCGCATGTAATGGCAGGAAATGTCCTCCAGGAATTCGCCAAACCCAACCCCTTCCAACGGACTGCCACAGAATACAACGCAATTCGTGAATCTAAATCATTCACTTCTAGTCCTGTGCGTTGTCTTCAGAACACCTCAAGCGTCTCTTGGCATTGACTACACGAAGGTGCGGCTTACGAGGAGCTACAGAATCCTTGTAACCTATTCTTTCTAACTCTCACCGCACAGTCATCGTGCTACTTGGAGTTCTGGTAGCGCTTTGGAGATCCGTCCTCTCATTTCATGTCCATTTTTACAACCATCTCCACAATGCTCGACAATCTCGTCCGTCGTCACGTGATGTCTTACTGGTTTTGGTATAGCTGCGATTGATTCTTCTCGGTTCTACTCCGTATCACGTCCCCAGCACTTGACTTGGGCGCAGAAAGACTGAAATGCCCCTGACATCCAATGATCGGTCACTGAGCCCGTCTTGCCCACCTAGTATGCTGTTACTGCCTCTCTACTGACAACAGAATAACTTCCGCCTCCCCTCGTGACTACTGGTGGCTACTTCCGAATTACATAGGAATGTCGAGATACTTTTTATCAGTTAGTGTGAATGGAAAGGACCTTTCAGCTGTATGCTTAACACGTGACTTCATTACCTCTATTGAGGACGATGACCTGCAACTATGAATTAAAATAGCGTAATGTATGGATGATAGTTGGGAGTGGTCCAGATAAAAGTTATGCTGTAATGTCACTGAGCTCTCCTGACAGACCGCTTCTGCTCTTACTGCTTCTCTACTGACAACACAACACTCCCAGCCTCCTTTAATCTGACGATTCTACCTCTCGTGACATCTAGTGGTCGATTCTGCATTACATACCGATATCAGGATATTTTTGATCAGGTAATGTGCCTGATTTTAAGAGTAGAATTATTTACAAACAAATAAAAATAAGTTTCCATACCATATAAAACGTTTTGATAATAAGTGTCGTGTCACATATCTACACTCCTGGAAATGGAAAAAAGAACACATTGACACCGGTGTGTCAGACCCACCATACTTGCTCCGGACACTGCGAGAGGGCTGTACAAGCAATGATCACACGCACGGCACAGCGGACACACCAGGAACCGCGGTGTTGGCCGTCGAATGGCGCCAGCTGCGCAGCATTTGTGCACCGCCGCCGTCAGTGTCAGCCAGTTTGCCGTGGCATACGGAGCTCCATCGCAGTCTTTAACACTGGTAGCATGCCGCGACAGCGTGGACGTGAACCGTATGTGCAGTTGACGGACTTTGAGCGAGGGCGTATAGTGGGCATGCGGGAGGCCGGGTGGACGTACCGCCGAATTGCTCAACACGTGGGGCGTGAGGTCTCCACAGTACATCGATGTTGTCGCCAGTGGTCGGCGGAAGGTGCACGTGCCCGTCGACCTGGGACCGGACCGCAGCGACGCACGGAAGCACGCCAAGACCGTAGGATCCTACGCAGTGCCGTAGGGGACCGCACCGCCACTTCCCAGCAAATTAGGGACACTATTGCTCCTGGGGTATCGGCGAGGACCATTCGCAACCGTCTCCATGAAGCTGGGCTACGGTCCCGCACACCGTTAGGCCGTCTTCCGCTCACGCCCCAACATCGTGCAGCCCGCCTCCAGTGGTGTCGCGACAGGCGTGAATGGAGGGACGAATGGAGACGTGTCGTCTTCAGCGATGAGAGTCGCTTCTGCCTTGGTGCCAATGATGGTCGTATGCGTGTTTGGCGCTGTGCAGGTGAGCGCCACAATCAGGACTGCATACGACCGAGGCACACAGGGCCACCACCCGGCATCATGGTGTGGGGAGCGATCTCCTACACTGGCCGTACACCACTGGTGATCGTCGAGGGGACACTGAATAGTGCACGGTACATCCAAACCGTCATCGAACCCATCGTTCTACCATTCCTAGACCGGCAAGGGAACTTGCTGTTTCAACAGGACAATGCATGTCCGCATGTAAACCCGTGCCACCCAACGTGCTCTAGAAGGTGTAAGTCAACTACCCTGGCCAGCAAGATCTCCGGATCTGTCCCCCATTGAGCATGTTTGGGACTGGATGAAGCGTCGTCTCACGCGGTCT
Source organism: Schistocerca cancellata (assembly GCF_023864275.1). Classification (NCBI taxonomy): domain Eukaryota; kingdom Metazoa; phylum Arthropoda; class Insecta; order Orthoptera; family Acrididae; genus Schistocerca; species Schistocerca cancellata. The sequence goes on from NC_064630.1 coordinate 605,500,070, forward strand.
GCACGTCCAGCACGAACGCTGGTCCAACTGAGGCGCCAGGTGGAAATGGCATGGCAAGCCGTTCCACAGGACTACATCCAGCATCTCTACGATCGTCTCCATGGGAGAATAGCAGCCTGCATTGCTGCGAAAGGTGGATATACACTGTACTAGTGCCGACATTGTGCATGCTCTGTTGCCTGTGTCTATGTGCCTGTGGTTCTGTCAGTGTGATCATGTGATGTATCTGACCCCAGGAATGTGTCAATAAAGTTTCCCCTTCCTGGGACAATGAATTCACGGTGTTCTTATTTCAATTTCCAGGAGTGTATTTACATTTTCGACATCGGTCCTGAACTGATGGCGGGATGCGTTTCAGGAACTAACTACCAGTAATGACACCAAGTGGTGTAATTGTATGGCGGTAGTAGCGCTAAAGGGGTACATTAAAAGCCTAACCTATCAAAAGCCTAAGCTACTCAGCATGGTACCATATACCGAGGTTTCTTTCCGTTCCAATCAAGTACCAAGAGCTGGACGAGTGACTTAATTGCCTCGGCACATGCTGTAATTGGTCGAATCTTGTCTTCATCGTCCATACTTGAGTGATACGTTGGGAGATTGCATAGTTCTACATTATTCAATTAATACTCGTTCTTCAAACTTTGAAGGTAGGCTTTCGAGCGATAAATGGACACTCTTCAAGAGTCCGTCCTTTCAGATTTTCCAACAATTCCGTCAGTGAGACAAACCTGTGGATGTTTGAGCCGACATTCTTTGTATTTGCTCAATATCCTCCGTTTGTTTTAACAGGTAAAGTTCCGACACACATAAACTGTAGTCTAAGATACATAAGTAATCTGTAATCAGTTTCCTTTGTAGATTAACTGCATTTTCCCAGAAGACAATGCCCGTCCCGTGCATGTCATTCTATACTTATAATTCTGTTAATGTCTGTATAAATGAACTAGTTTATTCCTGTTGTTTCTAAATTTTAATGCCTAGACATGTCCAGTATACAGGTAAAAAAGATCTATTCGAAAATAAATCTACTACTACTACTACTACTACTACTACTATTACTACTTCATCGAAGAAGCAATGGCTGAAGTAAAAGAAAGGTTCATCAGCGGGATTAACATTCAGGGTGATTATCAGACATAAGGTTGGCTGATGACATTGCTATACACAGTGAATGTGAGGAGGAATTACAGTACCTGTTGAGGGTAATGAGCCATCTAATGACAACAAGATATTGATCGAGAATAAACAAAGACGGAAGTAACCACTAATTGCAGAAATAAGAATATCGAGAAACATAACATCAAAAACTGGACCAAATAGTAAAAAAAGTGAGAGAATTATGTTATTTAAGCAGACTGAAGCGTGATGAGCAAAGCAATGAGAAAACAAATACCAGATTAGCACAGACAAAGAGATTATTCCTGACCAACAAAAGTCTACTTGTATCAAACGACGCGCTTAAATTATGGGAAAATATTGTGAGAATGTACTTTTGGAGTACAACATTCTATGGACGTGCATCATGGACTGTATAAAATCTGGAAAAGGAGACAGTCGTCTGAGATGTGATATTACAAAATGATGCTGAAAATTTAGAAGACTGATGAGGGAAGAAATGATGAGGTCCCCCGGAGAATCGGTGTGAAACGGAATGTTAGGGAAACGCACTGACGAGAAGAAGCGACAAGATGAGAAATGCGGTTGTAATACGAGGGCGGAGAGTAGTAACGCCTTATTCAAATATAATTTAAAAAATCTGGTTTTGCACGCTCTAAAGGCCCTTGCCTACGGTTACAATTGAAAAAGACTAACGACCTCAATGTCACACTACGGAGAAGGAGGTTTAGTCTTACTTCCTGGTCAGAGCTGCGCCCTTTTTTATTTTATCAACTCAGGAGACAAGGGCTGTCAGTCTTGAACATAACGAATATTTACTGGGATTGTGAGCACGACATAAGTAGCAGCAAAACGGCAATGTGCAAGGCAACAAGATATTACATCCTAATTACAGCAACCAATGCGAGCATAGCGAAATGCACAACCTTCAGAACAATTATTAGTATCTTTGTGTACATCAGTTCTCGTGAACTATAAGATATTCCTTTGAAAATTACTACATATGTCTGACGAAAGGGAAACACTATGGTTTTCTTCCTCTGACTATTAACACAATCGTCTCACTTTCGATCCTAACTACTGCTAAAATTTTGAATAAATGTTCGATAGAGGAGTAAGGCAGAAGAAGACAAGTTTATCATTTAGCGTTCTGTAGACAACGAGGAAGTGAGGAACGAAGCATACTCCCAGTTTGGAGAGGGATGGCAAATGAATCCTTTCAATAGAATCACCCTGCGATATAGGACGCCACCGAAAAACTAAACATTGAGTCCCCTACTCCTCTTAAAATCTCTGGGTCCCAGAATACGAATCCAGTGTCTTAAGGAGTAGACCCTTCTCACGTTCGGAAAGACTACATTTCGGGGGAAAATGACAATCTCATTTCAGGTCATAAAGATGCATTAGCTCGAGCACAGGACAGTCGTGACTTCACCACTCCATCAAACTACCAAAGAAATTACACTAAAAAAAATCACACCATGGAGGAATTATCCGAGTGGGTACGGAAATCAATAGATGTGATGTACTGCCTTTATGCAGGCAGTACTTCGGCGTGGTCTTGATTGATACAGTTGTCGGATATCCTCCTTGTGATATCTTGCCAATTTCTATCCAACACGCGCGCTAGATCGTCAAACTCCCAAGCTGGTTGAAAGCCCCTGCTCTTAATGTTCCAAACGTTCTCAACTGGGGAGAGATCAGATGACCATGCTGGCCAAGGTAGGGTTTGGCAAGCACAGAAACAACCAGTAGGAACTCTTGCGTGTGTGAGCGGGCTTTATCTAGCTGAAATGTAAGCCCACTCCCGATACTCCACTCCTTTTCATATTCGTCAGACATCAGCAAAAACACTCTGTTAATGCGTTAGCGTCAATAGAATAAATTACTGGGGTTAGGAGTGGACCCTTATTCTACGACAGCACACATCGGTGTTTAGCTGTACACAACTTGTTTAATTTCAGTATTGTTGTCAATGAAGCACACTGGTTTACATAGATTGGGATATGACAATTTCAGGACAGTTGTCAAGATAACGTATTACGTCCTGATTAGCATAAATAGCACTGAACACAACAATATCAAATTGAAACAGAAGATGCTCTACAAGATTTTTCTTATGTCTAGACAGTGAAGCACTGTCTGAGTTGTCCAATATCAAGTCAAATCATCCGATTCCGATTCTAAGTTCGGTACTGTTTAGTATGACATTGAAGTCTACAGAGGATGTTTAGTTTTTGGGACAAGATATGCAAAAGACTACCCAAGGTTGCCTATGTGATCCAATAATTTTACGCCTCTGCCAGTGGCATTTACCTTTAGCTGCGACGTGTTTTCGGCTGCATGGCTGCTCTCGTCCTCTGAAAAACCTGTAACAAGCTAATCAAAATCTTTGATAATTTTTTCAGCTGAAACTGCCCTGTGTTTCTCTTTAGGTTAGAAAACATGCACTCATCCCTAGTCTGGAAAATATGGCGACATACACGTGCATAAATGAGCAGTGTGTATGCTTCAATGCCCTCTCAGTTCTCGCAAGAACAGCTAACTAGGTGCTGTTTCGTTTTTCCGCTATCGGAGCTCAACGACTCTTCAGCTAATTTCTAGCTGAATGTCAGCCAAAGTGAACGCAGTATTCACACTAAATTCCTCTTTTGGCGTCGTGCACAGCGTGTTTCACCCTGTTCTACACTTGACGCTGGTTCAGAGGAGAGTCCCCGAAGTTTTCTGTATTCTGTCTTTCGTAGCAAACTGTCCCCCACCTGTGTCCTTTCTTGCTTCGCGTCATGGCCTTTTCAGACCAATGTGAGCGTTCCTTTCATCTCATGGAAACTACCTCCGACAATCGCAAAGGGCCTACCTTTGAACTGCGCCCAAATATCGCCACTTTTAATCCTTCCAAGTGTATTTCAGCCAACTGGATATTTTGTGCCCGCTCCTGACGCCTAAAAGTTACATGTGTACATCATGAGAGCACCACACACCTTTCACGTGATCGGTAACTGCGTCTCTCTTTTAAATGCCTTTCTGGCCTGTTTGTATCCACCTGGAAATTCCTCAACGCAGTTTTCTAAAGATATTTTCCAACGCAGGCAGCGCTGGGCTGCTACCTGCTCCCCTCGATGTATTGCCCGGCGCGTTCGTTGTCTCTATCGGCGCAGGTCACTGACCCTGTTAGAAGTCTTTCGTTGTATGTGGGCCGTGACTGCTCAACTCGAGTCTGTCCCCAAAGTAAAGCGTTCCTTCCTGCAGCTTTTTTTCACCTTTTGCTCACTGACATGCAGGTTTTGGGTTCGGTGTGTTAATACAATGGAATCGGGTTTCATCCCTTTTTGCATTACATACTGTACATTTTGATAGGCAAGTCTGCTCATGTCAGGTGGCACATCCGTCTACTTGTTACGATGTGTAAAATCTCATTTAAGGTGCGAAATTGACATTCTTTCAAGCTGCCACCTTACACAGTGTAGCTTGCCATAAAGGGCAACAGGCTTAGATTATTCTCGACGTACCCTGTGCTGTTAGAGTGTGACGAATGACTGCCAAATGGGACCTACTATGAAAGTAAACGGTGTCAGAGACCATCACTTCTGGTTGTCCAACCATAAGGCGGCCGACAGTCAAGCTGGTATCCCACCGCTGTCTGGAGCGTCTGGAATAGCGTTGACTGGAAAGGAGTTGTCTTCAGCGGTAAGCCCAGCTTCGAAATGTGTGAGATGACCAGGCGAGACGTCTCTGGGGAAGCTCCAGAATGTAGTGGTATTACAAGCGGGACGTCACCACATGGCCGATAACCAGGAGTGACGGTATGGTGTACCAATTCATTTCGTAGCAGGACCCCCTTTAGTTATCATCAGCGGCACCCTTATAGCACAGCGGTAGGTCGACAATTTTTTACGCGCTTTTTTTTGCTCTTCATGGCAAGCCGTGGTTCAAAATGGCTCTGAGCACTATGGGACTTAACTTCTAAGGTCATCAGTCCCCTAGAACTTAGAACTACTTAAACCTAACTAACCTAAGGACATCACACACATCCATGCCCGAGGCAGGATTCGAACCTGCGACCGTAGCGGTCACGCGGTTCCAGACTGTAGCGCCTTTAACCGCTTGGCCACACCGGCCGGCATGGCAAGCCGTCCTGGGTTTATAATTCAGCAAGATGATGCCCAAGGAGAGAGTTTCTACGCTTCTCTTTGTGCTTGCCTAACCATACCATGACCTGCAAGGTCGCCGGATCTCTCCACAGAAGTCCGTTGGACAGAATTTGACACGATGCCTCTCAGGAGGACATCCAATAACTCTATCAATCAATGCCAAACTTGCCCACTTTGTGAGGCCCTTCGATTAGCCATCCATTTCTTCTGAAACTGTAATCATTTCTTTGCCTTTACACGTACATCACGTCTACCGATTTCCGTCGTATTCGAATAATTCCTTCGTGACGCATCGTATTTTTTTCTTAGAGTATTTACGTAGGGTGTACGAGGAAGTACTACTTAAAGTGAATCATGGATGGAAAGCAGGGTAAGTCTTGCATTTTAATAGCGTTGTTTTGGTACTTTAGAAGTCTCAAAATTATGGAGAAACGGGAAATTGTAACAGCAGTGATTGAGAGAATGAAGACTGACTTGATATGAACTGGAAAAGTGAAAAAGAAATAGCAAATACTTGTATTTTGTACCTAATACTGCGGGCACTGCCTTGGCTGACTTTTTCTCAGTGTTTATAAGTAGTGTACACTGGCGTTATATCTTTTTAGAGTCAAAAGCGATACAGAAATTTTCAAAAATAATATGGAATACGTGGAAGCTACATAATAGTTTCCAATTGCAGTGCATCTCTATTTGTTATCGATGCAATGGGAGAAATAACAAGTGGTCGGCGACGAAAAATACAAGAATTTTGTGGCACTCTGGAAGAAACTTCGTTGCGGCGCGTGTTCCACTTGGAGCCGCCTCTTGTAAAATTGATGAAAGGCGTTGCTTCTTGTGTGATGTAACAGACGGAGGAGCAGCATGCATGATTCAAGTTCCGGCGGAAGATGCGTGACTGTGCGAGCCACGTGGGATTCCAGGAATCTGTCTGGAAGGGCCTTGTTTTTCATTTTGCACTTCGGTGTGTTATCCGTTACCAGAAATCTGCACTTGCTGTTGCCAAGTTTACATGAGCCCCGTAGATCGCTTTGTAACTACCTGATCCATATTCAGAATGCGTTAAAGAGAGACGGGGGAGTGAAAGGAACAAAATAATCGACTAGTTTATTTAGAAGGAAACGTTATGGTGTATGGCGAGAAAAACAGGAAATGCAAAAGAAATTTTATTGTTCTGAAAATGGACATTGACATCGACCAGATCTACATCAGTATATTTTCTCTATAAACCACTGTAAAACACCTGCCGGAGCAAAACTTGTATCGTTCCACATATTAAATTTGCTTCTCTTTCTGTTTGCGTATGACTGCTTAAATGCTTCTGTTCGCGTATGACTGCTTAAATGCTTCTGAGTGCGTCGTAGTTAGTCCAGTCTTGTCTTCGAGCTAGCTGCGCGAGCGGTACGTTGTGGACCGAAGTACGACGGGTGTTTGATAAGTAATCAAATACTTTTTTTCTCAGCCATTTGGGGTTGAAAAAATACGAAATTTGTTTTGGGACATCGTGCAATATTTCTGCTTCAGCCGCTTCACTTTCGTGAAGTTGCGGTAGGCGGCGGCCCTGTAGATAGCCTTTAAAATGGCGTCTCTAATGGAGATGCGTTCCAAGCAGAGGACTGTCATTGACTTTCTCTCGGCGGAAAACCAGAGCATCGCAGATATTCGTAGGAGCTTGCAGAATGTCTACGAAGACCTCCAGTGAACAAAATCAACTTGAGTCGGAGGGCGAGGCGCCTGTCAAAATCACAAAAAGATCGTGCAAATCTGTCTGATCAACGCCTGCCGGCCACAAAAAGCTGTCGCTTCTGCAATGTAGGAACGAGCGGACTCTCATTCGACGTGATCGACGGATAACAAACATGTCACTGCTTAACTGGCCCTCTCTGTTGGTCGCTCTGACGCGCTCGTCCACCAGCTGAGATGCTCAAACGTGTGTGACTGCAGGGCACGTCGCCGCGTAACAGGTGACCACAAAGAGTAAAGAAGGGCCATCTGCGAGCAACTGCTTGCACGTTACGACACTGATAGTGGCAATTTTTTGTCGAACACCGTCACATGCGATTAAACATACGTACATTATTTCGAACTGGAAATACACTACTGGCCATTAAAAATGCTACACCAAGAAGAAATGCAGGTGATAAAAGGGTATTCATTGGACAAATATATTATAATAGAACTGACATGTGATTACATTTTCACGCAATTTGGGTGCATAGATCCTGAGAAATCAGTACCCAGAATAACCACCTCTGGCCGTAATAACGGCCTTGATACGCCTGGACATTGAGTCAAACATAGACTGGATGGTGTGTGCTGGTACAGCTGCCCATGCAGCTTCAACACGATACCACGATAGTGGCTGGCGTATTTGATATACCAGTTGCTCGGCCACCATGGACCAGACGTTTTCAGTTGGTGAGAGATCTGGAGAATGTGCTGGCCAGGGCAGCAGATGAACATTTTCTGTATCCAGAAAGGCCTGTATAGGAACTGCGACACGCGGTCGTGCATTATCCTGCTGAAATGTAGGGTTTCTCAGGGATCGAATGAAGGGTAGAGCCACGGGTCGTAACACATCTGAAATGTAACGTCCACTGTTCAAAGTGCCGTCAATGAGAACAAGAGGTGACCGAGACGTGTAACCAATGGCACCCCATACCATCACGCTTCCAATGTGCGTCCACCGCGATGTCACCAAACACGGATGCGAACATCATGATGCTGTAAACAGAACCTGGATTCATCCGAAAAAAGACGTTGTGCCAATCGCGCACCCAGGTTCGTCGTTGAGTACACCATCGGAGGAGCTCCTGTCTGTGATGCAGCGTCAAGGGTACCCGCAGCCATGGTCTCCGAGCTGATAGTCAATGCTGCTGCAAACGTTGTCGAACTGTTCGTGCTGATGGTTGTTGTCTTGCAAACGTCCCTATTCGTTGACTCATGGATCGAGACGTGGCTGCACGATCCGTTACAGACATGCGGATAAGATGCCTGTCATCTCGACGGCTAGTGATACGAGGCCGTTGAGATCCAGCACGGCGTTCCGTATTACCCTCCTGAATCCTCCGATTCAATATTCTGCTAACTGCCATTGGATCTCGACCAACGCGTGCAGCAATGTCGCGATACGATAAACCGCAATCACGATGGGCTACAATCCGACCTTTATCAAAGGCGGAAACGTGATGGTACGCATTTCTTCTCCTTACACGAGGCATCACAACAACGTTTCACCAGGCAATCCACGCCCGGGTTCCCGGGTTCGATTCCCGGCGGGGTCAGGGATTTTCTCTGCCTCGTGATGACTGGGTGTTGTGTGATGTCCTTAGGTTAGTTAGGTTTAAGTCGTTCTAAGTTCTAGGGGACTGATGACCATAGATGTTAAGTCCCATAGTGCTCAGAGCCATTTGAACCACCAGGCAACGCCGGTCAACTGCTGTTTGTGTATGAGAAATCGGTTGGAAACTTTCCTCATGTCAGCACGTTGTAAGTGTGGGCAACGGCGCCAAACTTGTGTGAATGCTCTGAAAAGCTAATCATTTGCTATCACAGCATCTTCTTCCTGTCGGTTAAATTTCGCGTCTGTAACACGTCATCTTGGTGGTGTAGCAATTTTAATGGCCAGTACTGTACAACAGCCAGCCGTTGAATGGCGCCACACCACTTCACTTGAAGTAAAAACTCAAAGTGTCGCCTTCAGCCAGTAAAGTCATGACGACGATCTTCTTGGGCTCTCAAGGGGTTATTCTGGTTGATGTGCTCCGTGGTGCTGCAAGCATCTAAGCATCTCGGAAGTGTATTGTCCAACCCTCAGAAAACTGAAGAAACGACTTCAGGGTGTTCATCGCTACAAAAGTGCAAACGATTTTCTTCTCGTCGATGACAACGCAAAGCCTCACACAAGTCAATGCACCCGAGAGAAGCTAAAAACATTTTACTGGACTGTTCTTTCTCCTCCTTCTGGTTTATTTGAATTTAAGTCTTCCAAAGCTCTTCTGAATTCTCATCCTAATACTGAATCCCCTATCTCTTCAATACTGACTTCAGTTTCTTCTTCTGTGACGTCATCAGCTCCCCCCTCATAGGCCCCCAGTATACTCTCTCCACCTATTCGCTCACTCCTCTGTATGTAGCAGTGGAATTCCCATTGTAGCCATAACGTTACCGCCCTTGCTTTTAATTTCAGCCGGCCGTATTTGCCGAGCGGTTCTAGGCGCTTCAGTCTGGAACCGTGCGACCGCTACGGTCGCTAGTTCGAATCCTGCCTCGGGCATGGATATGTGTGATGTCCTTAGGTTAGTTAGGTTTAAGTAGTTCTAAGTTCTAGGGACAGAAACCAGATGGCAGTTATAAGAGTCGAGGGACGTGAAAGGGAAGCAGTGGTTGGGAAGGGAGTGAGACAGGGTTGTAGCCTCTCCCCGATGTTATTCAATCTGTATATTGGGCAAGCAGTAAAGGAAACAAAAGGTAAGTTCGGAGTAGGTATTAAAATCCATGGAGAAGAAATAAAAACTTTGAGGTTCGCCTATGACATTGTAATTCTGTCAGAGACAGCAAAGGACTTGGAAGAGCAATTGAACGGGATGGACAGTGTCTTGAAAGGAAAGCTGAACATCAACAGAAGCAAAATGAGGATAATGGAATGTCGTCGAATTAAGTCGGGTGATGCCGAGGGAATTAGATTAGGAAATGAGACACTTAAAGTAGTAAAAGAGTTTTGCTATTTGTGGAGCAAAATAACTGGTTTTGGTCGAAGTAGAGAGGATATAAGATGTAGACTGGCAATGGCAAGGAAAGCGTTCCTGAAGAAGAGAAATTTGTTATCATCGAGTACACATTTAAATGTTAGGAAGTCGTTTCTGAAAGTATTTGTATGGAGTGTAGCCATGTATGGAAGTGAAACATGGACGATAAATAGTTTGGACAAGAAGAGAATAGAAGCTTTCGAAATGTGGTGCTACAGAAGAATGCTGAAGTTTAGATGGGTAGATCACGTAACTAATGAGGAGGTATTGAACAGAATTTGGGAGAAGAGGAGTTAGTGGCACAACTTGACTAGTAGAAGGGGTCGGTTGGTAGGACATGTTCTGAGCCATCAGTATTTAGTATTGGAGGGCAGCGTGGAGGGTAAAAATCATAGAGGGAGACCAAGAGATGAATACACTAAGCAGATTCAGAAGAATGTAGGCTGCAGTAGGTACTGGGAGATGAAGAAGCTTGCACAGGATAGAGTAGCATGGAGAGCTGCATCAAACCAGTCTGAGGACTGAAGACCATAACAACAACAACAATTTCTAGGGGACTGATGACCTCAGATGTTAAGTCCTATAGTGCTCAGAGCCATTTGAACCATTTTTTAAATTTCATTGAAGGCTGTTTTGGCTTTTCTTTGTGTTGAACTAGTCTTTCCGACAACCATTTCTTTTTCGATTTCTTCACATTTTTCGTGTAACGATTTCGCCTTAGCTTCCCTGTACTTCATATTTGTATCAGACCTAAGTGACTTCTATATCTGTATTCCTAGATTTCCCTGAAGATTTTTATACGGTAACAGTATGGTATGGAAAAGTCTAAGGTTACAATTAATATTGTCTGCCGCGTCGTTAATATCCATCATGGGATCCCAATATTCTTTCCCGGGACACATCTGAAGCTACTTTTCTTTATGCGAATATTTTGAATGTACCTAAGAAAGCGCGAATTTTGATTTTATTAGTCTTTGCATATCGTACACCACAGTGACCAGACGTGCTTCCTCTATGGTTGTATTGAGTAGTTACGCAAATTTACTGGAAGTCACTGCCGCTTCCTATCGCATTAAAATGTGGGATCAGAACGTAACATGGTGTTCTCCATTGTAAGGATGTAGGCCGAAGTAACCTTTTGGACCACATTGTTCAGGAAACCAGAAAGTGGTTTTTATTGTGGTTGAGACAGACTCTTTTCGCTGGGTGATAGCTGCTAATACCAACAGCTTGGAACACCTTGCCTCCTACACCTTGTCACACTGCCGCGTCCTTTACCAAGACTAGGACTACAAGAAGCTGGTTGTACGTCTTTTGCGACTGCAAGGAACCTAGTGCATCACTCTGAAAGTAACGTCAGTGAGGAGAAAAGACAACATAATTCGTTTTGATTAAATGAATATAAATTGTTATCCCGTATTTTATTGATTATAAGACGCTAGAAACTATAAGACGCACCTTAATTCTTAAGCAGTTCCATAAAAAAATTACATTTTTACCATTTTGATTATTAGATTGCAAAGTTAGACTAAAACAATCTAATTTATAAAACCGAACTTATCTTTAATGTCGTTGTCAGAACTTTCTTCATCTTCGTCGTCATTGTTGTCCTTCTTCGTATATCAGATGGTCCCCACTGCCATCGAGAGCGTTACTTATGCCTCACTTCTTGAAAGATTTTACAATGATGTCTTCTCTCACTCTAGTCCACGACTGTTTCATCCACAGACACACTTTTTTGATTGTAGGTCATTTTATATCTCTGTTACAATGTTGCCAAATAGAGACAGGTTTCTCGCGGCATTGAATATATGGCCATTTTTAAGATTGGCGACAATTTTAAGCCAAACACAGGAAATTTTTATATTACTTTCGAATATAAGACGCACCAGGATTTTGGAGGCAATTATTTGAACAAAGAAGCGCGTCTTATTGTACGTAAAATACGGTATTTAAAACGTCCTTTCTGAGTCACTAGTGCAGTATCAGTTTGCTGACACGTAGATTTGATCAAGCGTATTCTGCTTGTGAAATGGTAGTGTCTTACGAAAACTGACAACAGAAGCTAATTCCTATAAATACAATATATTCTTATCTAGTTTCTAAATTGATGGGCTAAGTTGAGAGTCAGTCCATGTCGTTACAAATAAAGGAAATGCGCGATAAGATAATACGGTGAAGTAAACAACTTGCTCAGGTTGTAGGTGAAAACCATCCATCCAGTTAATTACACGATACTCGTGTGGTGGGGACCGTCACGGAAACCTGACCATCCCGAAGGAAATACGGCTTTGACCTTTGACTCCTTGCGTCTGCCTGAATTTATGACTTCGGCCCGTCCTCCGGTCCGTAAACCAACTAAAAAAAAAAGGTCGAGTTGTGCAAGGAACCCTTGTTTGTAGATATTCCACGGTTGCCTTAATTTGTAAGTGATGAACTGCTAAATACTGATGATGCCAGTAATGATTTATGTTAAAGGAGCGCTGATGCCAAAGGAATTTCTTACTTGCCTAAAGGAAGTTCTCTTATGCTAGTACAAGCCACATCCTGAGCAGAAATCGTTTCCCCATATGTGGATTCCACGTGCGATAGCAAATATCTTCAAGAGCATATTGCACCTGGTGGAACGGATTGTGGTATTTTCGATAGGATACAGTTCACAACCATGAGAAGTTCTGTTCTTCGCCAATTCCGTTTAACAGCTCGGGTAAGAATAGTCTTCTTTTCTAGTTGTCTTCCACGTAACAGATTCGTTTCACGACAGACGAGTAGAAGGTTAAATGTTCTACCATAAAAACGCGGAGTAGCGGAAATACAGCGCATCAGACTTGAATGTGGAGGGTTGCTGAGTTCGGTCGACGAGATAAGTGTCCAAGTGTGGTACTCAAGCGTTTCGCAGTTGTGTTATGGGCAAATCGTCTACTAGCATCACTGTGTGACAGTAAGCAATGCACGTTTCTCAAAAACCCGTTAGTGTTGCATGGGGGCTTTATTTTTATATAAGGAATGCAAATATTTTTTTTTTTTTTTTGTAGCTGTCTGTCCGATTACGCAAGTCTCGTAAACGGCTGACCCTGACTAGTTTTAGTACGCAAACTGACTGCTTAGAATGACAACAAAGAATGTAAGAAAATTTCTGTTAGCACAATTAATTAATTAAGTCCCCAGCAACTATAAAACCTACGAAACAACAAACACAAGTGTAGCTGTTCTGTATGTGGTAGTATGACTCAACGCACATCTGGCACGGTTCTTCTTCAACAAGACGAGAATTTTTAAATACCAATTATACTGACGTGATAAAGAAAATTAGAAATACTATAATTGCGCAAGAAAACCAGAATTACACTCTAATACAAGAACACACGCCAGATGCTTTGTTGACTGAACCTGTAATGACACATTATTCAGGTCACTGAAAGAATAAAAGAAAATACCTCCATATACACTCCTGGAAATGGAAAAAAGAACACATTGACACCGGTGTGTCAGACCCACCATACTTGCTCCGGACACTGCGAGAGGGCTGTACAAGCAATGATCACACGCACGGCACAGCGGACACACCAGGAACCGCGGTGTTGGCCGTCGAATGGCGCTAGCTGCGCAGCATTTGTGCACCGCCGCCGTCAGTGTCAGCCAGTTTGCCGTGGCATACGGAGCTCCATCGCAGTCTTTAACACTGGTAGCATGCCGCGACAGCGTGGACGTGAACCGTATGTGCAGTTGACGGACTTTGAGCGAGGGCGTATAGTGGGCATGCGGGAGGCCGGGTGGACGTACCGCCGAATTGCTCAACACGTGGGGCGTGAGGTCTCCACAGTACATCGATGTTGTCGCCAGTGGTCGGCGGAAGGTGCACGTGCCCGTCGACCTGGGACCGGACCGCAGCGACGCACGGATGCACGCCAAGACCGTAGGATCCTACGCAGTGCCGTAGGGGACCGCACCGCCACTTCCCAGCAAATTAGGGACACTGTTGCTCCTGGGGTATCGGCGAGGACCATTCGCAACCGTCTCCATGAAGCTGGGCTACGGTCCCGCACACCGTTAGGCCGTCTTCCGCTCACGCCCCAACATCGTGCAGCCCGCCTCCAGTGGTGTCGCGACAGGCGTGAATGGAGGGACGAATGGAGACGTGTCGTCTTCAGCGATGAGAGTCGCTTCTGCCTTGGTGCCAATGATGGTCGTATGCGTGTTTGGCGCCGTGCAGGTGAGCGCCACAATCAGGACTGCATACGACCGAGGCACACAGGGCCAACACCCGGCATCATGGTGTGGGGAGCGATCTCCTACACTGGCCGTACACCACTGGTGATCGTCGAGGGGACACTGAATAGTGCACGGTACATCCAAACCGTCATCGAACCCATCGTTCTACCATTCCTAGACCGGCAAGGGAACTTGCTGTTCCAACAGAACAATGCACGTCCGCATGTATCCCGTGCCACCCAACGTGCTCTAGAAGGTGTAAGTCAACTACCCTGGCCAGCAAGATCTCCGGATCTGTCCTCCATTGAGCATGTTTGGGACTGGATGAAGCGTCGTCTCACGCGGTCTGCACGTCCAGCACGAACGCTGGTCCAACTGAGGCGCCAGGTGGAAATGGCATGGCAAGCCGTTCCACAGGACTACATCCAGCATCTCTACGATCGTCTCCATGGGAGAATAGCAGCCTGCATTGCTGCGAAAGGTGGATATACACTGTACTAGTGCCGACATTGTGCATGCTCTGTTGCCTGTGTCTATGTGCCTGTGGTTCTGTCAGTGTGATCATGTGATGTATCTGACCCCAGGAATGTGTCAAGAAAGTTTCCCCTTCCTGGGACAATGAATTCACGGTGTTCTTATTTCAATTGCCAGGAGTGTATATTGACGAAATGCACTCTGACCATTACAATATCTCCATTAGAACAACATCTGCTATCTCTCCCATCAAACCACTGCATAAAACATGGAACAACACTCTCCACTACCACATCTCACTCTGACTTCACGACAAGCAGTGTCCACCACAACTTCTCGGTAAGAACTGCCTGCCGCTACTTTTCAATAATCACTGCCAGTGGAGGCGGCGGAACAATACTCTCTGGCGCGATCTTTGGCGCTGTGGCTCAGTGTAGCCACCTTTCATATGCCCTTCCTCCACGGGCTAGAATTTGATGGTATTTTTGCCAGCATTGGTGGTGAAAATACCACCAAATTCGTCAAAAAAAAAATACAGACAAAAATAAAAGATAATATTAATACGTAAATATCATATAACTAGATAAAAATTTGGCTTTGCACTGACCTTTCAATAGCCTAATATATAAAATACACTAAGCAATACAAATTCTTTCATACATGTGACTTTACATAATAGTTTACACAAGTATTATGTGGTTAAACAGTTCAATCAATAGCGTCAGCAATGACGAATATGTACAGGTAAGAGTCTCATAACTTTTCACAAACAGTAATACACAAAAAAATCAGTTTATACAAATATTCACATAAAATGTTTTCACAACAAGTGGTTGACACTTCCAGCAGTAGCACCCAGCAATGTTGAGTAGGTGCAGACACCATCAGGTGACATCATTTCAGTAGAAGCAGTCCATCAGTGGCACCCAGCATTGTGGAACAGGTGCAGACTCCAACAGTTGACATTATTTCAGTAGAAGCAGTCCACCAGTGGCACCCAGCATTGTGGAACAGGTGCAGACTCCAACAGGTGACATCATTTCAGTAGAAGCAGTCCATCAGTGGCACCCAGCAATGTTGAGTAGGTGCAGACTCCAACAGGTGACATCATTTCAGTAGAAGCAGTCCATCAGTGGCACCCAGCATTGTGGAACAGGTGCAGACTCCAACAGGTGACATCATTTCAGTAGAAGCAGTCCATCAGTGGCACCCAGCACTGTTGAGTAGGTGCAGACTCCAACAGGTGACATCATTTCAGTAGAAGCAGTCCATCAGTGGCACCCAGCATTGTGGAACAGGTGCAGACTCCAACAGGTGACAATTTCAGTAGAAGCAGTCCATCAGTGGCACCCAGCATTGTGGAACAGGTGCAGACTCCATCAGGTGACATCATTTCAGTAGAAGCAGTCCATCAGTGGCACCCAGCAATGTTGAGTAGGTGCAGACACCATCAGGTGACATCATTTCAGTAGAAGCAGTTCATCAGTGGCACCCAGCATTGTGGAACAGGTGCAGACTCCATCAGGTGACATCATTTCAGTAGAAGCAGTCCATCAGTGGCACCCAACAATGTTGAGTAGGTGCAGACAGCAGTCCATAATATTCACTATCACTGATCACACAGTTCATCAGCAGAAATTAAACATGTCCTAGTGGCACCAATCATGTAGAAAAAGTACAAGTAACAGTCCATAATATTCACTATCACTGATCACACTGTTCATCAGCAGAAATTAAACATGTCCTAGTGGCACCAATCATGTAGAAAAAGTGTAAGTAACAGTCCATAATATTTACTATCACTGATCACACAGTTCATCAGCAGAAATTAAACATGTCCTAGTGGCACCAATCATGTAGAAAAAGTACAAGTAACAGTCCATAATATTCACTATCACTGATCACACTGTTCGTCAGCAGAAATTAAACATGTCCTAGTGGCACCAATCATGTAGAAAAAGTGTAAGTAACAGTCCATAATATTTACTATCACTGATCACACAGTTCATCAGCACAAATTAAACATGTCCTAGTGGCACCAATTATGTAGAAAAAGTACAAGTAACAGTCCATAATATTTACTATCACTGATCACACAGTTCATCAGCAGAAATTAAACATTTCTAAGTGTCACACATCATGTTGAAAAGTGCAGGTAACAGTTCATAATATTCACCATCACTACTCAGACAGTTCAAGCATGAACAATAGTTTGAATACACATACAAATGCTTTTACAATGCTCTTACACTAAACATACAAATTCTAATAAACACACAAATGATGTCAGGTAATTGTCATATTAACTATCACAAACATCAGTAAACCTATAATATTTATGGGTGTCAGTGCAAGCCACTACAAACAAATAAAATAATATTTAGGAGATAGGTGGGTAGGATTAGGAAAGGAAAACACACAAAAAACACTCACTCATCTTTCATCCACATTAAGTACTACTGTGTAATTGAATAGTGTTAACTGTGTAATTGCAATTCTGTCTAAATTTGATGTTCATCATGTGTATCAAGTGGTAGTGGCAGCAATGTATACCAGTCAATAATAGTTAAGTCAACGTCATAGTCATCATGTCAAGACCAATGTTTGCCAAGCCAGATCAAAATGTACGGTTGCTGAACAACTGTCAGTGTGCCAAGATATGCAATGCTTCCTCTCTCCAAAAAAAAAAAAAAAAGTACATACTGCTTAGTGATTTAACAAAGTGTGTGTAGACAATCTTCCTTCCATTTTAGTGTTCTAGTCTGCTATCTTCATCCTCCTTGTTCCATATAGACCACCAAAAAAAAAAAAATATGCACCTCACTTACTTTACCTCTTATACACCAAAACTCCTATCAACTTCATATAATCTCAATACCTCAATAATACCTCTTCAATACGTCGATACATATAAACCTTATTGCCAGCATCATTTCACTTCCATAACAACTCTTTCCTCTAGTCAGTCTCCTCGAATAAGTACAGATAAAATCCTAATGCAAACCTCATCATCTCATACAATCCGAAGACACAATGTCAACACACAACCTCTGTGTAATCCATCTGACCAAAATCTTCTACTCATTATGAATTATAAACAAAGAATGCATACATGACCTCTAACAGATTTAGTTCGAATAACTCTCAGTAATTAAGTACGATTACGGAGTGTGAATGATCCTCATTTTTTACAGTGTGGACACCACTTCAAGAATTATGGCAAACAGAAGCAAACATGTGGAGTATTTCTTGTGTCAAGTGTCACTTCCTATTTCAGTTGCTCACGAAAAATGCAGTGTAATAACTGTCAATGGTCTAAACCTAGTTTTGGTATGTCATATCGTTAGCTTCCTTCCTATTAGCATAAATTTATACAGCTTCCATAAAATCTCCAGCTCATGTGACTTCTGTGATGTTTCTTGTACTAAAGTCGCTCGTCGAATTACTGCAGTTCATTTTCTTATGTTAAAATATAAAGCACTGAGCGTAAGCAAAACAAGCAATAGCGAGTAAATATACCAGTAGTGAACAGAATGTCAACAAGTGGATGCAGCACAATTCTTACAACGAGGCTCTGCCAAGCGAACAATCTGTAATTAATACAATAGTGTGACCTAAACTCTATGTTCATACACAGTATATCAGCATTTCTATATACCAAATTAAAGTATAGTTATGGCAACAAGCAGAAATGTGTAAATGTGCAATCCATACGCATAGCAGTAAACATATATCTTACGTACTAAACAGGTCATTAGCATCGTATCAGCGTAAGCAAATAAATGTTCATATGTAATCTTACTAAGTAAACATGAAGGCGCAAGCAGATAAATCACAAAGTATAACTTACATACCTAACCACATCAGCACAATTAATCAGGTGACAATTATAATTTAAATAAATAGGCACAGCAGGCACATAATTAAAAAATATGACATCAGTGAAAAAGCAGTGCAGCCAAGCGATGCATAATATACACAAGTTACAACTCAGTTCATTAATAATCATTGTCAAAATCAGTTAACGTATGCAAGCACGTCGCTTCACAAGTAAATTCATAGAACATGAAATTTAGCACAAAGTATGAATCACGTAATCGCGAGCAGCAAATTACGTCTAAAGTACGTACCTAAGTGGAAATATGTTACCTGAAAATGAACTCAATTAACAGTTACCTTTTTTTTAGTTTATTAGTTTCTTCTTGTAAATTACATTCTTCCTGAAAATTTCTCGATAGCAAGTCGTCTTAACGTCGGACACGCACAGAATTTACCTGAAGTTCTTAAATATTTTATAGAACCGTATCCTGAAAAATACTGTATGTTAATAACATAATTCATCCAGTCACTATAGCTTTATACTGATTTTATTCGGAGAAAGACTGTGTATTTCATTAAATTTCGGGCATGCCGCCGCGGCTGCATGCCCGAAATTTAATGGAGTATTCATTACGCCGCGAGAAGTTGAAAATGCACGACTGTGTATTTGTTTACGGCTGTCAGTGCATTCGCACCGAGCGCTCGATCAGCTGTAGGCGCGTGACGTAGAAAGCAATTGTTTGCGGTCAACGACTGCCCTGTGCGGCGCGCAGACTTGACTGTTGCTTTGAGTATATGCCGCCGCCAAAACACAGCGCGGTATCCTTTGTACTCTCCGCATGTTTACATCTAGCTGTTAGTTTCTCACAAGTATGTCATTCCACAAATATTTTAACGTTTGATATATGATGTATTCCCTTAGAGCGTCGAGATTTAAGAGTTTCTACTTCAACAGTGCTATCATGAATAATTTTGCGAATTCTATATGGGCCGTTATAAAGCAGAAAAAATTTGCGACACAAGCCTTTTCCTTTGTGAGACAATCGATGAGACTTAATTAACACTTTTTGACCAACTGACAAGATTTTTAAACGACCAGGACGCTTAGCTGATTTCTCTCTTCTAGCAGCCGCAGATGCAATATTTTGTAGAGCCAGGTTGACAACTTCAGAATGCCGCAGTTTCCGTGAAGGCGGAAAAGGAACGATTTCAGAAATGCGATTTGTCGGTGCTTTGTTTTTTAATATCAGTATAGGCGGTAAAGAAGTTGAATCATTAGGGAGTTCATTCAGAATGTTTTGAAAAATATGAAGATACTGATCCCACGTTCTGTGATTCTGATGACAATAAAGATGACACAATTTATTGATTTCCTTCATCCATCTCTGTGAAGCGTTAGATTGGGGGTGAAAAAGTGAAATGAAAATTGGTTTAATTTTACGACGCCGTGGAGTACGAAGCCAAATTTTAGAACGAAACTGTGATCCATTATCTGATATAACCTTATCAACATGACCAACTTATTTAAGAAAATGGTTAATGAAAGCATTAGATACTGAACGAGCTGTTGCTTTGCATAACGGTGTAAAACACACATATTTTGATGTCAACTCCACTGCTACGAAAATGTACGCAAAACCATCAGTAGAACGAACCACTGGACCGAACAAATCAACTGCAGCCATGTCCTTTAATTTTGCTGGAATGATAGGAAACAACGGTGCTCTATGAGAAATTGTTGGCGGCTTAGCCTTTTGACATAATTTGCATTTGGCAAGAACAGATCAAATACGTTTTTCCATATTACTGAAGTAGCAATTTTCTCGCAATTTATGAAAGCATTTTCTGGGACCAAAGTGTGCATAACTGAAATGCGTATACCAAATCAGCTTATTAACCCACTCATCAGGAATACAAACTAACCAAACATAGTTGTCGACCGATTTTTGTTTAAAAAGAATGTCGATGCGAACTAAATAATGCTGTCTAATCGCTACGCTTTCCTTTCTCCTCCACTTCTCCTTAATGTCCTTCAGATTGGATCCTTATTTTGCTCCTTAGCGATGTCCTGGAGCGAAGACGAAATAAAGTTCTCAAACACAACACCTTGAATATACATAAACAATAATTGTTTTCCTTGCAGTCCTCTTCAGCACTTTGTTTCAAACCCATAGGTGCACGTGATAAAGCATCAGCAACAATATTTGAAGAACCCTGTATGTAAACAATACTAAAATCAAATTCCTGTAGGTACAACGCCCATCGTGACAATCTGCCATGAGTTAATTTTGTTGACATATGAAATTCCAGAGTTCGATGATCGGTGTAAACCTTAGTATGTCTGCCAAACAAAAATGTCCGAAATTTTGTAAAAGCCCAAACAACAGCCAAAGCTTCAAGTTCCGTAATCGAATAATTCCTTTCTGATTTAGAGAGAACACGACTTCCAAATGCAATAGTTTTCTGGACTACAACGCCGTTTTCTTCTATCTCTTGAAATAAATGTGCACCTAGGCCTTTGTGTGATGAATCCGTCGCCAAACAAAAATCTTTAGATAAATCTGGATGTGAAAGAAGTGGAGCAGCAACTAAAGCATCACAGAGTTGTTCAAATTCTGACTGAGCTTCGTCATCCCAACACCAATTAGATTTCTTTCCAGATAGTTCACATAAACGAGGTGTGGCCAAATTGTCCAATTTAACAAAGCGTCTAAGAAAATTACAGACACCAAGGAAACTACGAACATCACGTTTTGTAGTAGGAACAGCATAATTACGAATAGCGTCTAGTTTCTCTGGATCAGGAAGAATACCTTCTGTAGAAATAATGTGACCGAGAAATTTCACCTGAGAACGACCAAATTCGGATTTTTCTAAGTTCACTGTAATGCCAACTCTTGCAAAGATACGTAATAATGAATCCAAAATTTTGTTGTGCTCACTCCAAGAACGTTTAGCAATAAGAATGTCGTCAACGTATGAAGTAATGTTGTCACGAAGATAAACAGGTAAAATTTCATTTAAGCTACGAATGAATGCTGCTGAAGATACAGTAAGTCCAAACGGTAATTTCCGAAACTGGTAACAGTTACCAAAGGCTAAAAAGGCAGTATATTTTCTACAATCAGGGTGGAGTTCTATTTGCCAAAAACTTGCGCGCATATCAATCGTGGATAAAACTTTAATTCCATGGAAATGTTGAAGAAGTTCATCTAAATTTTGTGGGCGGTCAGTTTCAGGAATGATGATATTATTTATCTGTCTGAAATCCAGAACCAAACGAATTGACCCATCCTTTTTAAGAACAACGTGTAATGGGCTAGTATAAGGACTGACTGCAGGCTCAATAATGCCCTGATCTAACATGTACTGAAGTTCATTCTTAACCTTGTCTCTGTAAGCCAAAGGAATAGCGTACGTTTTCCCTCGAAATGGTGTGTGTTCTTTTACTTTAAATAAATATTGTAAGCCTTGTATAGTTCCTGTGTGATTACTAAATACTGTAGCATGTGAAGTCAAAATGTGGTGCAACTCTTCTCTTGCAACGTCATCTGGCACTTCAGCTTTCTTAACCTTTTCATTAATTAATTCTTCGCTATTAATTATATCATCCATTGCGTCTCTGTATCTATTGTCATTATCATGAATAAACTCATTGTCGTCATAACGCTTAACGAAAACATCAGAAGTAAGAAACCTTAAACATTTTGTATCTGACTCAGATCTTGTTAAACACTCGAAAAATTTCAAACATTTCGGCATTCCGGCAACAGTCAAATTCACACTTCCTTCTTTAAAGTTCAAAATTGCCTTATGTGCGTTAAGAAACTCCATACCTAATATAATTTGTGTACTGAGTAATGGAACAATAATAAAATTAGCAGAAAATTCGTATCCTTGACAAATGAAATTTAGGTTGGTCTGTTGTTTAGCTTCTACACTTTTTCCAGAAATCGCTCCTCGAATTGTAGTTTTAGAAATAGGTAACACAGGACAGGCAATAGTTCTTTCACATATACGAAAAACTGATTCACTAATGACATTCAATGGGCTCCCAGAATCTAAAGCTGCAGTGAACTTATTCTTATCCACACATACTTCAATAACAGGATGTAAAAATGCGTCTACATTATTTTCCTTTTCGTCTAACAAAATGTCTCTCATGTCTTCCAGGCGTACGTAGTGTAAAGTCGTAGTGTCATTACTTTCTGAACCGTCTATATTGCTGCCAGAAGCCGAAGCTGCAAGTCATTGTTGTTCGTTTGCGTCACGTCTTTGAGTATTCGCGTCATTCCGCGGATCCATTTCTACGATTTGCACTTGTCTCTCTGAAGTTCTGTCACGTGGAGGATGCCAATTAGGTTCCTCCTGTCTGTTAGATACAAATTCTTGGTTGTGTCTGTTATTAAAATTTCTGTTTTCCTGTCTGTCTGCATAACTACTTCTTGTGTAATTTCGACTGTCACTTCTGAAATTATTGTCGTATCTACTACCCTGGTTATTTCTGTAGTAAGAATTTCTATTACTGTATGAATAATTTCTGTCTTGATGATACCGATTACTGTTTCCGTATGATTGATCATTCCGGTAGGAATTACCGTTATTATAATTGTCTGTGTAATTTCTGTTAGAACGTCTGTTATTGTCATAAGGCTGGTATCTATTGTCCTGTCTGTTACGTCTGTCATTCTCAAAGTTCCCCATATAACGCCCGTTCCGATCACTATCCCTTTTCTCTGAAAATCTATTGTAATTACTGTCACTGAAATGTTACAAGAAGTGCCGTCATCGTTGTCATACTCAAGTTCTTGCAACAAAGTCTTAAAGGTCTCAATTTCGTCTTTACATCTTCCGGCTAAAGCAATTTGTCTTATGGATTGTGGCAGCTTAGTTAAACAAATGCGAATTAATTCAGTCGGGCTATAAGGGTTGGAAAGGATCTGATTCTTTCGAATCATGTCTTCAAAATATTCCGCTGGCGTGCGGAACTCAGACTGTTTGAAATTACGCTGCATAATAAGACTGTGTTTGACTCTGTCTTGCGTGTTTTCGGACCAATATGCCGATAGAAATGCATGATAAAAATCATTTAGGCTATTACAATCTCTCATGAGTGCGCGCATCCGCGTCGCCGGTTCGTTTTCTAAATATCCACACATAAATTCCAGTTTGTGACTTAGTGGCCAATTTGGTGGGAGTGCGTACATAAATTGATCTAACCATGCACATGGATGTATGTCATTCTTAGAATTGCGGAAGATCTTAAATTTCCGAACAGTCAAAAAGTGTTTATAGTCAAAGTTTTCGCCTCGTGGCGACAAAGACCTACCGCGTCTATCCCAGTCCCAATGTCGATTATTGTTAAATTCACGCGCCTGGAGCTCTCTTGTTGCATCCCGTAAATGAAACAAATTATTTTCTTCAAACCCCTCTGGTATCTGTGAGTCTAAATTTCTTGTGCCGTCTTTTCTTACGATTTCGCCTTCAATCTGTTTGACTTGCTTTTTTAATGCCTCAAATTCCCTTTTCACGCGTTCATTAAATTTTCCCTGATTTTCAACATGCTTATTTATGTTCTGGAACTCTTCGGTTTCTGCAAATGGCAATGGTGCTGTAACATCTGAATCTTTGTCCCCATGTAAACTAAGATTTGTCAATTTATTTGATATCTCCTCAACTCTTTCCGCTAAATCACCTATTTTTTCTCTCTGTTTATTTACGTCTTCCGTAAGTGTCGCGACTTGGGTTTCGGTATTAACACATTTAGTAGTTAACTGTTCATACTGTTGCGTTAGGTTATTTAATCTGTCATTTGGTACGGATTCCTCGATTCTCTCAAATATTTCTTCCTTATCCTTTGCACGTTGTAAATTTAACTCTGAAAATTTCTGTACTATCACGCGATCTCTTTCTTCCTGTTCTCTATCCTGTTCCCTTTGTCTAATCTCTACTGCAACTAATCTATTATTGTGAGCATTCAAAATCGGTTGTACTTCTTCTCTGATTTCTTTCTTTAATTCCTCTTTCATATTTTTGAAACATGTCCCTATTCGTGAATCTAACCGTGTTTCCATTGTTCCCATCTGTGTTTTAATTGTCCCTATCTCTGTTTTTAATTCAGATCCCAAATTTAATATTACACCCATTAACTGCTCCATATTAGCCGGTTCGAAATTCTTTTCGCCCCTAACATTTCCCGCAAAACTAGCTTCCTTCGTCATAGCTGTAAAGCCATCTGTGTTCGATACTATTCCAGAATCTTCTATCGTTAATCTCGTATTCTGTGAATTTTCTGAATGAGAAAAATTTTGAAATGGTTCCGGACTATTTTTCCGACTTATTACATTGTTTTCCACATCATAATTCATCACACTGTTCTCCTGTGTTGGCGAGTTCGCCATGTTAACAATTTCGTCCTTCTCACTATTCATCATTTTTGCCTTTTTCATTGATCGCGTAATCATTTACAAAACATACAAAACTCGTCACTGTACGAAAATTACACACAATGCCTCCTTATGTCCAACAATACCATTCACTCGAAATGTTTCCCTCAAACACGATTGACGAACAATTGAAATAATTGCACTAAATCGTCAAACGCGTATACAAGACAACAAATCAAATTCTAAAAAAAGAAAATACCATTAGAAGAATGACAATTACCAAATCTACACATGCAAAATAGACTACAATTACTAAACTACAAATTACTACTACAATACTACTGTCTACTATTTTTACAATCAGAAGATTCCAGGGGACGATCCGAAGCAGCGGTCGCTACGTGCATGGGGGCTTTATTTTATATAAGGAATGCAAATATTTTTTTTGTAGCTGTCTGTCCGATTACGCAAGTCTCGTAAACGGCTGGCCCTGACTAGTTTTAGTACGCAATCTGACTGCTTAGAATGACAACAAAGAATGTAAGAAAATTTCTGTTAGCACAATTAATTAATTAAGTCCCCACCAACTATAAAACCTACGAAACAACAAACACAAGTGTAGCTGTTCTGTATGTGGTAGTATGACTCAACGCACATCTGGCACGGTTCTTCTTCAACCAGACAAGAATTTTTAAATACCAATTATACTGACGTGATAAAGAAAATTAGAAATACTATAATTGCGCAAGAAAACCAGAATTACACTCTAATACAAGAACACACGCCAGATGCTTTGTTGACTGAACCTGTAATGACACATTATTCAGGTCACTGAAAGAATAAAAGAAAATACCTCCATATATATTGACGAAATGCATTCTGACCATTACAGTATCTCCATTAGAACAACATCTGCTATCTCTCCCATCAAACCACTGCATAAAACATGGGACAACACTCTCCACTACCACATCTCACTCTGACTTCACGACAAACAGTGTCCACCACAACTTCTCGGTAAGAACTGCCTGCCGCTACTTTTCAATAATCACTGCCAGTGGAGGCGGCGGAACAATACTCTCTGGCGCGATCTTTGGCGCTGTGGCTCAGTGTAGCCACCTTTCAGTGTACTCACAATGCCGGCTACAGGAAAGTTGGAAGACTGGTAGATTCGGTTGGGTTGGGTTGTTTGGAGAAGGAGACCAGGCAGCGAGGATAGGACGGGGAAGGAAGTCGGCCATGCCCTTTCAAAGGAACCGTCCCAGCATTTGCCTGGAGCGATTTAGGGAAATCACAGACAACCTAAATCAAGATGGCTGGACGCGGGATTGGAAGACTGGTGGAGATATTGGCTGTTCTTGACTTGTAAAATATGTAAGCGCTCTATGTTTCAAGTAGCGCCCACAAGGATCTAAGGTGCCTTTTGTGGGTGGCGTCTCCTAGGAAGCAACAGGTCAAATATCGCCTCATTCCTCAGATTCCTAATCAAACAATTTATCACTCCTGCAACAGCTTTCCTTTTTAAGTGAGACAAACAATTCTAACGTTCGTATTGTTAGGAAGAAAGATCAGCAACGCACTTTTAGAGAGACAGTAAGTAGTATTCTTGTGAAAGATACAAGATTAAGGTTTAAGCTCTCGGCCACGACATCTTCATTAGAGGCGCAGCACAAGTTTCGATTGGTGAAGGAAGGGAGAACAAGTCGGTCATGAATTCTCGAAGTAATCGTCCTGGTACTTACCTTAAGTGATTTACCTGAGTGAACGGCCATCCTCCGAAATACGAGTCCAGAATCCGTAATAAAGGTGTGATTGGTGGTCTGGTCAATCACATCGTACACACTGGCAATTATTTAACTACTTTATTGAACTTAAGGAGGTCACGGAGTAATTAACGGTGAACAACCTCTAAAAAATTGTAAGTAGAGGTTATAAATGTCCTAATCATTGCCTTCCACAAGGCACGTAGTTAAATGAGCGTGTGCCCAGAACAGAAGTGTGTACTCACATACAAGTATAAAGACGAATGGATAGACTTTCCCCCTGGCCCCTTCCTCGTGTAGTGTGAGAGTTCTCTTATGACACAAACAAGTACGATACTTTAAAGTGTATAATGATAAAAATTTACTATTAGGAATTATTTCTTCTTTCTACTTGGGACTGAAATGCTACAAACAATTCATCTTATTCTATCGCAGTAGCCTATGCTGACTGATAGGGTAATCGGTTTCAAAATCACACTTATGAAACACTCGTACCGCCCATAATGGTACTCTTTACGTCTAAACGCACAATTTTATGCATGAGGTTGCATGTGAATGTATCTTCTAGCTGCTGATTGTTTTCCAGGTTAAAGGTAGCTGTCCCTTCAGCAACATGCAATTCTTTTTAAGAGTTACTGTAGTAAATTTGTCGCACCATCACCGCATGCGCCGCAAGACACTACCGACAAGTACGTACACAGCAATGGGCGGCTGACGAGCCCCCCCCCCCCCCTAAACCTCCACCCCCCGCATTTGAAGCGGGCCTGTGAATTCAGTGTCAGTTTTATGAAAGTTCGAACGTATTAAGGTTATTGCCTAGCAGTAACAGCACCCAAAGCCGTTTGCATTGAAACTGAAATCTCAGAAGTTGTTTTCCGTGGAATCTCAACACTGCGTGTTACACGCCAGTGTCAGAAGCTACTCAAATGTAAATACACAATGTATTCGCACGTAATTGGAAGTTACTCTCCTGACAGGAATATAGTACGTACAAATCTCTCACAAACTATATCTGTCAATTAACAAATTTGTATATAGTTTGCATCTACTACTAACTGATAACTGTAGTAGCTTGGGTGGTTAAGAAACACTCGTTTTGCTACAGTTTCAGCTCTTGTTTTGTACGAAATTGTGCTGCATATCCTTCGCCCCCTTCCACAAGATTAATATGAGACGCCTCCTCTCGCTTCTCTTGTCCCCTCCCCCTCCCTGCAAAACCAAGAACCTGGTTACGCTCGTATATATCACCCTAACATTTGCTGACAGCAATTTACACAACTGTACCAAAAATCTGATTATCGTCGAGCAAAATATGATAGAAATTCGACGACGATTTATCTAAGTATTCGCCCACAGACAGAAACTGGCGAGCACTCCTTAATTACCTCTTTAGCGTGATTTCTGTGTCACGGAGTCCTCTTGCCCAAGTGATAAGTGGGGTACTATGCTTCTCATTTCTCCTCCATTTTGCATCTTCTTTAACTGGTTGAAGGTGTTATAAAGCCTCAGTTCTTTCAGTTTCTCTTTATATCCATAGAACTAACACTTTTTGGTAATGTAAATTGATTTTTTTCCCGATATGTCATTTACAGAAACGATATTAGTATCGAATACTACGACAGTCATTATACTACTGTGTGGCTTGTATAAATATGTAGGTTAGTAGAAATTAGAGCATGATGCTCTTCAAGCCTGAACTTATTTACTGCATTCTTAATTTGCAACTTTTACCCTCCATACTATAGATTATAGAACTGTTTATTTCTCGATGTTTATTATCCACTGATCCCATTTTTAGTTAATTTATGTTATAAATTCTGTTTTTGACTGTTCGAGTCAGTACCTCTTCATTAACTATTAGTACTACCTATCTAACATCTGTAATTCTGGTGTCACCAGATTTCAAAGTTTTCTGTTCTCTTCTTGTCTGAACTGCTTATCGTCCACGTTACTCTCCAAGATCCTCTGAAAAGACTTCATAGTGCTTATATTTATATATTCTGGAATGCTTTACTTGCTAAAGGCATACTGCTCTCTACTTACTTTGCTGCCCAAATAGCAAAACTTATCTACTACTTTTGGCGTAGCACTTTCTAACTTCATTTCCTCAGCATCACCTGATTTAATTCGACTTCATTTCATAACCCTTGGTTTACTTTTCGTAACGTTAATCTTATACGCTCTTTCAAACGCTATCCATTCCGTCCAACAGCTCTTTCGGGCCTTTGCTGTATCTGACAGATTTACAACAATATAGCTCGGAGAAATCAAAGTCGATAAAATGCGTTACCATTCAGTATTGTGTAAGCTCAATGGCAGATACTTGTGGTGGGGGGGGGCACGCCCCCCTCCCCTCCCGCCCTTTGCGGGACCACCCTTATTGTCACCCGTGCCGCCCACACCAGTCAACCCGCGCGCTTTACTTTCGTTTCTTTCGTCAGTCGACAATGCTAATTGAGTTACCGAGTAGTTGTACCTCCCTCCTTCCTGATCTGGCACACAAACTGAATCAGTGCTTAACTGAACTACCGTTCTTTGTAGAAGGATCACTTTTTGTGATGGAAAGGAGACTAATGGGAGAGATTCTCCAATAAAAGCAAACGAGCATAAACGCCCTTAATGATCGTGATTCTGTTCTGCAAGCGTTTGCCCTACTCTGCACACGCTGTACAAAATATTTGCTTGTCTACCTGCATCTATTGCTACAGTAGAAAGAGGAATTTACAACACTGTGGCGTACAAAGACATGGCTGACGTCGACAACGATGGAGGATCGACTTAACACTTGCATACCAATTGGGGGGGGGGGGGTCAGTAACTGACCCCAACGAAGTTTTTAGGCTAAAACTCCTATCGTGTTCAGTAGTTTATTTAATAAATACATGAAATTTATCGTAATTATAGTTGCTACAATCGACAATAAGTACAGCTTTTGGTTTACACTCATTGTTGAGTTATAGCGATTGTTATAACTGAAGGTGTAGCAGGTCAACAATCACCACTCACAGTCGACCGGTAAACAGTGTGGTGAGTGGAAGGCAATATCTTTGTGGCATTTGACAGAATGTACAAGAAGATGAAATCGACAGATGACGAAATAAGAAATTTGCTTGAGAGTTCAGACAGTGAATTTGGTGGTGAGCTATCTGAAAGCTCAAGCAGTGAAAGTGAAGATGTAGTCCTGGAAATTCCAGATCAAATAGTTTCTGACAGCAGCGAATTGGATGAAAGTGAACAGGGTAAGTATTGATTTTTATTACTTTTTGCAGATATTTTGGAGTATATTAGGATTTGTGTCTCGGTAGAGTGCTTAGTTTGCTAGTGTTCGGTTCTGTTTTCATATTTTTTATAGATATTCAACCAACAAGAAGACGACCCAGGCGGAAAGCACAAATTGATCAACTTGAAAAAGACATGGTTGCCCCGTCAAGTATGATATGGAAGAGAAGCCCTTACGTAAATCAAAGGAGGAGGTCTGTTGCTAACGTAATGAGAACCCCTAAAGGAACTAAGCCAGGGATAAAACCTGATACACCAGGTAAAGCCTTTATCATGTACTTAGATTATAACATCCTGGATAACATTTTGATGTGTACCAATCAAAAGCTTGGAAAGCTTAGGGAATCATCTGAAGATACTCGTATTTTCAAAAAAATTCGAAAGCATTTGAAATGGAAGAAATTCTGCCAACAATTGGAATTCTATTGAACTGTGGAGTCCATAGACAGAACAAGGACAGTTTACGTGATATATTTAGTAAAGAAAACTTTCCGATTTACCGAGCTTTATTTTCGGAGCATAGACTGAGGCTCTTGCTGAAGTGCTCTCATTTTGATGACGCTCTAACTCGAGCAGCTAGAAAACTGACCGACAAATTTGTTCCCATCAGGGATATATGGAACATGATAGTTAGTAAATTTTCTGAGTTTTATAATCCTAGTGAGTCAGTCACAGTGGATGAAGAACTTGTGACCTTCCATGGATGATGCCCATTCAGGCTATATATTTCCACAAAACCTGGAAAATATGGAATAAAGGTGAACCTGTTATGTAATTCAGATACGAAATACTGCTTCGCTGCGGATCCC
The DNA here is from genome assembly GCF_023864275.1 of Schistocerca cancellata. Lineage (NCBI taxonomy): Eukaryota > Metazoa > Arthropoda > Insecta > Orthoptera > Acrididae > Schistocerca > Schistocerca cancellata. The sequence goes on from NC_064630.1 coordinate 605,530,827, forward strand.
TACGCCGGAAAGCACGCTAATGAGAAGAACCATAACAGTGGCCCTGAAATAGTTAGAAGATTTATTAAAATGTCTAGCTTCAAACTATCTGGAAGGAATTTTACCATGGACAGAAAGTTCACTGCCGTTCCACTCGCATCTGATACTTTGAAAGAGAAAATAACTACAGTTGCTACTATTCGATGTGACAAACCCAATGTTCCTACTGAACTCCGTCCAGTTTCTCTAAAAACGCTACACCGGGAACAATCCGATTTGCCTTTAGTGATGATGCCACTTTAGTCTGTTACGTGCCTAAGAAAGGAAAGGTTGTTACAGTATTGTCAACCTAACATCATGATATGAATGTGACGGAAGAGAAGCCAGACATCATCCTATTCTACAACTGTACAAAGTCAGGATTGGATACATTCGATACGTGTGTAAGAACGTACAGCTGCGGTCGAGCAACGCGTCGATGGCCAATGGCGGTGTTTTTCAACTTGATTGACGTTGAAGCATACAATTCTTATGTTATATTTCAAGATACACACAAGGAAAGGACAAAGAATTACCCGACAAAGAGTTCTGGAGGAAAGAAGTAGCTGAAAGATCTTGCACGTGAACTTTGTGACCTCAACATGAAAAGACGCGCTCATTGCTGTAGGCCTACACTCAAAATAAACTACAGTGTTTTTTGGGTATGAGTGTAATCAAATTCAAGGTGCTGTGAGCAGAGGAAACAACGTTACGGAGCCGCGACGGAAAGTAACACGTGCAGCAGTGCATAATCTGTCAAAGAAAGGACGCCGTTACTTGTGCGCCAGAATCAAAGACCGTAAGTACATGAAGGCTTGCACTTCTTGCAGAAAGAATATCTGCCCTGCACACACCAAGAAAGAAGAAGTAGTTCGTATTGTAAAGTGTTCTAAATGTTAATCTGAGTAATCCTTGTAATTGTGAAATTAATACAAATAAATGTAAAAAAACATGTTTATTTTTTACTAACAATGTCCGAGACACCCTTTCCCAGTAATAATAATCAACATTTTAATCTTCTAATCTGCCAAAATTATGGAAATAAATAAGTGATGTGATTTATCCTAGATAGAGAATGTGTGATGGTTGTGGGGTCAGTCGCTGACCCCTCCCATTGGCGTTGGCCAGTGCAACATACAGCATAGGTATGCAACTGTTAATGGCTTAGCTCTGCTGAACACTCACCTAGACATTGATTGTCATAACCAATTTGCCAGGAAGCACAGGCGCACAGAATTCACCATTTAAGGAAGAGAACCATAGTTGTAACTTTTTTATATCATAAGATGGCATTGTCTTTTATTTGGTATATTCAGTTTAAATGAAACTTTCTTAGACTTTGCATGTGACTTTACTATGTTTTATTACAGTTAAAGTAAAGGTAGCTCAAGACATCTTTAGTGGCCTCTCCTTGAGGTTTTTTTGTATCGCCACTGTGTAGGCCATGGTGACCAGTAGTTAAAACTCTGAGTGTGCTGAAATGCAGGGCTTTAGCGTGATGAGAATAGTGTAGTAAGAGAATTTATGTAATACCGAGGAAGCGGGGACGTAGAACTGGTTATGTGGAACACAGGTAAACTAATATCATCTTTATGTTTGATCTCGAGGACCCTTCAGCAGCGACGTATTGTTGAAGGACGGCCTTTTCAAAATGCGGGGACAGAAGAGGTTCTGAATGGCGGCGCGGCCATCATACTTGTAAAGCGGTGACCACCGCGAGTGGTTTAATCTACTGGAAGCGCTCCAACAAATTGGCACCCCGGGACGCACAATGAGAGCTGGCGGAATGCCGCGGACACTTGTATGGGCGGCCTCGACGCCACCTGGAGCGGCCGGACAAATTGTCCGCCGCTTTGTCGGCTGGCGGCATTAGCGGGCCCATTGTCGCCGGCCGCGGCGGCAGTGCTGACCTCTCCGCCGGGACAACAGCCGCCTTCAAGAGGGGTTAGGCCTCGCTGGCCTCTCGAGAGGGAGCCGTCAGCAGCTCCTCAGCGAGCGGCGGCTAAACGCGACTCAAGAGGCCGTAATCCTTTGCACCCGGCGCCGGGTGGCGACAGCTGCACCCACGCAAGGTGCATGATAGATTGCTTGTCACCGGCTAGAGGGAGCTATCTCGGTCTGGCAGCAAACACAGTGACGGGAATGGAAAGTGGTATACCTACTACCTAGACAAAATAAGTAGATTAAAATCTCATCATTATGCGAGCATACATTCGGCACTTTCAGGTTAAAGTCTCCTGCTTCCAATTTAAATTTAAACTGGACTCGTAACTGGTATGACCTCAGCATTTATGCTTTAAAATCTTCCCCTTTATGGCGCATGAAACGGTGAGAGTGGAAAGTAAGTGGGCGATGGGTGGGTGCAAATCCCTAACAATTTTTAGGTATATTTATTAAGCAATTACTGAAGACCGCTAGCTCACATACAAGATCACACCATATAATATTTCTGCTCAGGGTCAGAGTTAATCATTGAAAGATGCTTGCTAATGGAATTGATGGGAGCAGCAATATTACCTGATAAAGAAAATGAAATTAATAAGACACTGTGTTTAAAAAATCAGCTTAGCTGATTTTCGAGGTCAGTCATTGAGGGGGTGATGCTAGACAATGTATTGGTAACGAATGTTTGAATCGCCATTGTTGGCGTGCATAAAAATGCGTACAACAAATTGTAATCGGCCTTCGCAAATCATGAAAAAATAAAGAAGGCGGGTTCTGTGAATGAGCAAGCAAATTTGCATATAGGCTGCTACAATGCCGGCCGATCAATTGCATCATCCTATTAACACTTCCACGTTACCTTGCCTCATACTGGAACAGAGAGAGATAAATACAGATTGGGACAAGATAGCTACAATGATTTATTTTAAATAAGTACATTTGATAGCTTAACAGATACATTCTCACAAAACATGCATGCATAAAAATTTCGCACCTTCTATCACATCGTCTGTCTACATCGGAAGCTATGCAAAAGAGAAAGAGTGAGGGAGACAAATTTTTCCTTAGAATCATTTGTTTCAACAGGGATTAATTCACATTTGAAAAATCGCATATAATATTTACATAAATGTTCCACTACGTTGCATCGTTTCACTTGTATAAAGTTCACGTGTCAAGTTAAGTTAGAAAAAGAGGTATGACAACGACCAAGGTATTTAGCGCTCAGTTTACCAAAATCCATAACTTAGTAACTAACACAATAGAACGCGCGATAAATTAATCTGCATAAGTAATGTATGTCTTAGAAACTACAATCCCTTTTGCTATATTACATGAAGTAACACCGTCTGTTCGTATACCGACTAATGGTTTCAATTTGCGTTGCAGATCATCTTCAGATCTGGCGCTACAAAGTGCAGTTTGTCAACACTTATGCAAAACTAACGTTAAAAACTAGAATGCTGTGCGGAAAAATTTTCGTAAACAAAAATTTTTGCCCCACCATATCCTTGTTTTTGCGTTAGTTTTAACAAACTGCACTTTGTGCCGCAAGATGATCGGCAACACAGAAACTGCTAGCTGGTAAATGAAAAGTTGTGATCAAGACGGTGTTTTATGAGACTGCAGGCTTTCTCGGCGAATCCTGACGTTGACTGCCGAGTCAAAGCGCCGTTCTCAGGCTACGTTTCAGCAAGTTTATTACTTGCCATCTTCAGGTGAGACTTGAATCTGACACTTCGCCTGAAGTGGCTAGTAAGAAACTATAAAAGAAAAATGAAACATTATAAGGACAGACAAGAAAACAGGTAATAGTCAACCTTCGCCCAGAACAGTGAAGCAGGAAATGCATCCAACCAAAAACCACCATGCTAACAAACACTAAGCAAGCAATTAACAAGGAGGCGAAACTCAGCAACAGAGTGCTTAACACATCAACGAGAACAACAAAACAATGAATGCCTGCAACAAGGAGAATTTAAAATTTTACCGAATGCAACAACAATAAAGTAAAATATTTCTACTTCAATATAGTAGGCTCTACAATGCCTCACTGTAACTAAAAATTGTGACCGCCGTTTGGTAACTTAATTTGGTCGACACTGACGCACTAGTACTATTGGCAACTGGCATATTTTCCTTTGACCGTCATAGCCGGGAACAAATCACAGCTAACAACACTAGATTCCTGTCTAGATTGCTTTCCATCAGTACGTGAAACCGAGAACGATCCACTGCTTCAGAACGAACGATGCATCACGTTGACACCAGGGCACCTTACCCCCAAACAACAAATCCACCAGGTAGTCATGTTGTCTACCTTCACAGCTTCCTATTTCACCACGTTTAGGCGGCTGCTTGATGTTAGCTGTTCACGCCTGTACATGAGGCTTCTCCCCATTGTGACAGCACTGTTCGCTGTCTCGCTGCTCCACGACTTATTGCTTCATCACACCTAGGGGGTTACTCTCTGGAAGTTGCTAGCTGTGTTGCCTTCTAGCTGTGTGCACTGTGGCTCTTCTCTGATGACGACAGCGGCCGCACCCCTCTTGCATACATGTTGCCACTATCATGGACAACTCTGGAGGCCAGCCTCGCTGGGACCTAAACAAGCCCTACCAGCGCAATACCACTAACCAAGAGCCGAATGCTTAGACTTGTCTGCTGTGTTTCATTGTCACCCGGCGCTGACTCCAAGTGATGCTCATTCGTCCACTCATCTGCAGCTCTGCGTCTGGTCCTCAGTAGACTGACGCTGTCACGTTCTCCAAAGTACTGTTGCTCACTGGACAACATCTGGAACCGACCACTCCAGGACATAAACAAGAACCGGCGGCACGCCCTGCATGTCTCAGCAAAACATCAAAGTGTCGTCCACCACTGCTACCCACGGCACCCCGGTGCTGGCTCCAAGTTGATGTTGCTGGATCATTCCTGTACACCATTCTCCTCCTTGCTGTGACACCACGCCACTCTATGCTTCGTTGTGACGCTGTGAGCGGCTGTCATAGCAAGCGTACTCTACCGTGGCAGATGGCAACAACGATACTGGTGCCAACAGCCAAGCGAGGTGGTAAAACTACTGTGTCCTGCCTGAGACGCTACTTGATGGCCTAACATTTATCTGTAAAAAGTATGAGTTAGAATCAGAGCACAGCTCAAACTTACCTCCACCTAAAATGCGTCGCTGTTTATCATTACAGTGGTTCTGTTAAGGACAGATCATACCCAGTGAATTGTGCATAATTGAAAACATGCGAGTTGATCATGAAAAGGATAAAAGTGTATGACTTCTGGATGGAAAACAATTAAAAAGAAATGCAAATAAAAGCAACTGCATCGAAATACTCTATTTTCGTACGTCCATCTTCTGGTGTTTGAAGAGTATATTCATCTAGGTGCATCGAGATGACACCATTTCCGGATACCCATCTTCTGGTAGTTACTGGAATAACAGCTGTTACTGTAGTTTGTTACACAGTAATGATAACCCCGTCAGCTTTGTTAAATTTTTTTCATTTTTCTTCATATACAGTCATTTTCGCTATTGCAGCACATCATCTACAAGTCCTCGGGTACAGCAGATACTTCATTTTCCATGCAGTGCAATTATGGCAGAACATCTGTAGCTATTTTTTTAAAACTCACCGTCCGAAAATGTCTTGAAGCCCCAAAGGTACTAAGAGACAGCCACTTTATCCTCAGTCGATAATGGTCAATGGATGCTGGTTTGCATGGGAATGTGTGTCACACCGCTCAACACGCTGTTGTCAGTTCTGGTGGCCAGAGCCGTTACTTTTTAATCAAGTAGTTCCTCGATGGGTCTCATTAGGGTTGAGTGCACCCGGTCTTCCAATAGCGCTCGGAAGACCCACACAGTCAACTATCCAAGTGTTAGCCAAGACAAGAGCGATCAACATCCGCGTCACCACTGTTCCAAGGCCGATGGCACTTTTATCAAACACACATCATAAAAAGTATTCCATCGCGCCGGTTCTCAGAACGCCTGGAGATAGACGTTGACTGCGGGTATTGTATCACAGACACAGTCCCTTTGACTGTTCGGAGATGTCACTAAGCCCTCCCAAAGATAGAAACAACTATGCATGAGCAGCGCCTATTAGACGGAGGGGGTCTCACAGCCGTCACCAGGAAGGAGGAACACGGCTCGTGCTCTCTGCAGTTCAACCATGCCTAGACGGTCAATACCGCGGTTCGATGGCGTCCGTATTGTTACTTCCTGCCAGGAATGGCTCTCAACAAGGAAAGTGTCCAGGCGTCTCGGAGTGAACCAAAGCGATGTTATTCGGACATGGAGGAGATACAGAGAGACAGGAATTGTCGATGACATGCCTCGTTCAGGCCGCCCAAGACTACAACTGTACTGGATGACCGCTACCTACAGATTATGGCTCGGATGGATCCTGACAGCAACGCCACGCAACTTCACTCCCGACGTGCATGGTGAGGTCCATCTTTGAAACCACGACACCATGCAGCGCGGTACAGATGGATCCAGCAGCATACCGAATGGACCCCTCCGGATTGGCATTACGTTCTCTTCACCGATGAGTGTCGCACATGTCTTCAACCAGACAATCGTCGGAGATGTGTTTGTAGTTAAGCCGGTCACGCTGAACGCCTTAGAAACACTGTCCAGCGAGTGCAGCAAGGTGGATGTTTCCTGATGTTTTGGGGTGGCGTTATGTGGGGCCGACGTACGCCGCTGGCGGTCATGGAAGACGCCGTAAGACTCTACGATACTTCAATGCCATCCTCCTACCGATAGTGCAACCATATCGGCATCATATTGGCGAGGCATTCTTCTTTATTGCCGACAATTTGCACCCCCATCGTGCACATCTTGTTAATGACTTCCTTCAGGATAACGACATCGCTCGACTAAAATGGCCAGCATTTACTCCAGACATGAACCCTATCGAACACGCCTGGTATATATTGAAAAGGGCTGTGTTAGGACGACGTGGCCCACGAACCACTCTGAGGGACAAACGCCAAATCGCCTTTGGGGAGTGGGACAATATGGACCAACAGCGCCTTGATGAACTTGTGAATAGTATGCCACGACGAATACAGGCATGCATCACTGCAAGAGGATGTTCTACTGGGTATTAGAGGTGCCGATGTATACAGCAGTCTGGACCACCACCTCTGAAGGTCTAACTGTATGGTGGTATAACATGTAATGTATGGTTTTCATGAGAAATAAAAAGGACAGAAATGATAAGAAACTTCCTGGCAGATTATAACTGTGTGCCGGACCGAGACTCGAACTCGGGATCTTTTCCTTTCGTGGGCAAGTGTTCTACCATCTGAGCTACCCAACCACAACTCACGCCCTGTCCACACAGCTTTACTTCTGCCAGTACCTCGTCTCCTACTTACAAACTTTGCAGAAACTCTCCTGGCAGAAGTAAAGCTGTGAGGACGGGACGTGAGTCTTGCTTGAGTTGGTGAAATGGTAGAACTTCGCTTCCTCGTCCGCCGCCTTCGTCTGCTCGACACTTGGCTAGTGTTACACGGCGACCTCTTGGGATGTATACACATCACGAACCACTTCACCAGCCGACTTGATAGAATATATTTTAAGTAGGCTGTTTAGGTTATTATGTTGGTAACGCCCCGTAGCGCTCTATATGAAAATCACTGACTGTGCTGTGTGAAGGCTGTGGTTGGTTTGCATTCTTGGAATATATGCTATTGTAGTGTTGGGCAGTTGGCTGTTAACAGCGCATAGCGTTGCGCAGTTGTAGGTGAGCCGCTAGCAGTGGTGGATGTGGGGAGAGAAATGGTGGAGTTTTGAGAGCGGATGATGTGGACGTGTGTCCATCAGAGACAGTAAATTTGTAAGACTGGATGTCATGAACTGCTATATATATTATGACTTTTGAACACTATTAAGGTAAATAAATTGTTTGTTCTCTGTCAAAATCTTTCATTTGCTAACTATGCCTATCAGTAGCTAGTGCCTTCAGTAGTCTGAATCTTTTATTTAGCTGGAAGTAGTGGCGCTCGCTGTATTGCAGTAGATCGAGTAACGAAGATTTTTGTGAGATAAGTGATTTGTGAAATATACAGGTTAATGTTAGTCAGGGCCATTCTTTTGTAGGGATTATTGAAAGTCAGATTGCGTTGCACTAAAAATATTGTGTGTCAGTTTAGTGATGATCAGAATAAGTAAAGAGAGAAATGTTCAGTTTTGCTCAGCTGTTTGAAAATCAAATAACGTAGAGGATTTCCAGCACAGTAATTCATAAATTTTTCTAAGTTGACGTTTCATATTGCTAGCGCGTATTTACAGAGAGAATTTCCTTTGTAGTTGTAGTTTTTCATTGTTGTACAGTAAAACAGTTGTGGCATGCATGTTGATTTGCACCAAGGATTTCGCAGCTGCGCTTGCAATTAACTAGATATTATTTTCAGTGCTATGTTAATGTGTTTTCTTATTTTTGCTCTTCAAATTGTGCTTTTCTTGTTATCGTGTGAAATACGTGATAATTATGGCGTGCGAAAAACATAACACTATAGTCCGTGAGACGAGTGATTGGTACTGACAGTTCCGGCGGGCAGACGGCGCTGTTGCCGAACGTGGCTCACAGCACGCGGCGCCCTGTCTGCTACACGCATTCTCTAGCAGCAGAAATAAAAGCGAGACAAAATACAAGACGTATTGGTACGCGTGAATTTATTTAAAGTTGATGCTTGAAATATATTAACTCGAAAACTGATAAGAGCTATTTAGTACAAGTATGTAAGATGCTGAAACATAATAAAGTTATTTGTTAAACTTCACAACTGAAATGAAAACTATTTTCGCAAGTTGTTGAACATTAGCAGTTTTGGTTTCCATTGTTAAGTATTAGCACTATTAATTTGTTCTACTACAAGCTACAGAATAATTGGTCAGCGTATTAACAGTTATAATCTGAAGAAAGTACTCACAATATGATGATCTGGTTGTAGATCGATAGCAAACTCCCTCCTTACATTCCTGAATACGTTGTAGTTACCTTATTGGAAAAACACCACTCACATCACTGTCAGAATCTGATTTGACATTGTCTTCCTCAGCACTATTCGAACTATCACTGCTCTCTCCCAGATGTATAATTAAATTTTCGATGCATTCTTCCACAACCCCTTCGGTTTTGGCCGCCTCTCTGATGGCACTTGCAGTGCTGTTTACAATTTTAGCCCACGTCTCGCTTGTCACTTTATTGATAGCTGCTGGAAGGAGAGTTTCCACTTCAGAGATCGTGAATTTTTTTTTTGGTTGCAGCAATGTAATTTATTATCTGCGCCCACACTCCTTCAATTGCATTGAAGTGACAGTGGTATGGAGGAAGCCGAACGATTTCATGCCCGTGCCTTTTAGCAATCTCGTCAATTACATATGTTGGAAATTGGGGTTTCTTTTGTGCCACCATTTCGAGCAGTTCCGCCTTCCTTAAATCTTCTCTGAAATCTACTTTTCGCCGTTTGAACCACTGAATGATATCGTCTTTTTTTGTTGTCAAGGTTGGTGCCTTATTGTGAATAACGGAATGATAAGGCGCATTGTCCATAACAATCACTGATGGACTTGTCAGATTCGTCATAAGCGATGTCTCGAACCATTCTTGAAATACTACACAGTTCGTTTCTTCATGGTAATCTCCTGTCTTTTTTGACCGAAACATTTTCAAGCAGTTTGGCACAAAACCTTCCGATGTTCCTGCATGTAAGACAATAATACGCCCTCCTATGCCAACAGGCACTGCCATTGTCCCCTCGGGCATTCCATCATTCCAGCCTCTACGTAAAGAATGGCTGGCATTGACCCAAGTTTCATCTAACCACACTATACATTCGAATTCCACACCCATGATCCTGCGCAGAAATCTGCACCACCATGCAACTACATCTGTGCTTTCCATTAATATTTTGCGTCCGTTAAACAGTGAATAGCTGAAGCCTATGTCTTTCAACACTGTACGCAATGAAAATTTGCTCCCTTTAAAAAGATCGTCTTTCTGAAGCGACTCCAGTAATTTAGATAGAGTGGGCTGTTCCCTTCTCTTATAATAGCTGTATATATGACGACGAATAGCGTCTTTCTGAAAATCGTCCAAAGCTGTCACCTGCTTATTTCTCGGTCGTTTCTTTCCTGGTGTGTGCAGCTTTGTTGTGCCACTCTCGTCACAATCTACACTATACTGTTCTTTCCCTATGTTTACAACAGTGTTCTTACTTATTTTCAATGCTGCTGCAGTTCTCTTCACAACCCGAACAACAGGAATTAAGGGACCACCTTTGTCCTTTTCTTTCTCAAAGTAATCCCTCACAGAACACACGAATTCACGGGCCTGGGTGTGTAGCACACTTTTCTTCCTCTGTTTCACTTCTAGTGTTGGGCTGGTACTACCCGCCGCACGAGACATTGTTTACGACGAAACATAAACAATGAAACACTAAAAACAACAAAAACGAAATAAACTGCGAATTCAACTTCAGACAAACGACGAACGACCACACCGCCTGCACGCGAGACACTGGTAAGTTTCATAAGCGCGCGCGACCTGGTTTCAGAGCGGCAACGTGGCCCTTGCTACCCGCTCAAAGTCAGGCCGTCATTGTCTGCCTGCCTGCGGTCGCTAGGCAACGGAAAGACGCTACCGAGCTGTCAATACCAAACAAAGACTCGTCTCCCGGACTATAGGCTCCAACGTAAATTGAAAAACGATAGTGACGACAAGCATAGCTTATCACTGTGTAGTGAATTAAGACATTCAAAGTAATAATTTGGTAATTGTGCATAGGGAAATGGAGCGGGTGGCAAAAAATGGTGTAGACAGTGAAACAATTAGTGAACAGGGAAGCATTATCGACCGATCGGTCGGCAACAGCTCGCCTCAGGAATCCGAAATGACAGGACACAATCTCGCAAATACTGTAGATTCAGGTTTTGGGTCCTCGCCGTTTTCTCAAAAAAGTCAAGACACATTTTCTGCTTGTCAAAATGTGAATGTTGCCGGTGCAAATGCACTGCCGAAAAGCACTGAGGAACATGTTTCAGACACCAGTGCATTGTTATTACAATTAATACAATAAATGGGACAAATTCTTCAAAAGTTAGACACGATGGAACAAAATCAGAGACAAACACAGCAAAAGCTTCAAAAGTTAGACACAACGGAACAAAATCTTCAAAAGTTAGACACAATGGAACAAAATCTTCAGAAGATAGACACCAGGCTTGAAAAAACACGTGAAGATTTAACTACTGAGCTACATAACACCGAATCGAAATATCAGAAAGTCTGTATTGGCGTAAAAACACAAATTTGTGAGCATTTTCAACCTATTTTTCACGGCATGAAAATGCATTACAGAATCACGAAGCAGGCATAAAAGAACTGCAAACTATTGTTCATGAAAATCACAAGACCTTGCGGGCTAAAATTGACTCAGTTGCATCTACCGATTCGGTTGCGCTACTTCCAAAAACTCAGCAAAACATAAAGGACACAGTAGATACTCTGAAAATTGGTTCAGAAAGACACATGGAGGAAATCAGTTCATTATCAGAGAAAGTAGTCTAACTTTCGGGTCAGCTAAATAATTTATCTACGAAGGTAGATGATGATCTGAATGACACAAGACCGTTAGTCTTTAATGACACAGAAGGGTACGAACAAAATCTGGAAATTCAAACAAAATCACAATCAAAATAATACGCAACACCAAAGAGAAATCCGGGAAGTACAAGATCAGTTGACACAGGTAATACAAGAATTACATATTTCAGAGGACACTCGCGCCCCAGTACGGGAAGAGGGACATAGAAAACGGAACAGCCACAAAGTAGTAACACAGGGCACTTCGGACATTATGAAAGAAATTGGCAAGGTACAGCTAATTTTGAGATGGAACCGCCGAAACGACGTAACAATGACCGACATGCGACTCACCGACATAATGATTTTGACTATAAGCTGTTTATTACTACACATAAATTCAAAACATTTAAGTATTCTGGCAACGACATTCATAAACACAAGCGTGGCTTCATCAGTTCTCGCATTGTTTTCCTTCCAACTGGTTATTAGAGCACAGATCAGGATTTATGTGCGGCTATTTAGAGAATGAACCAGCTGTAAGACTGCGATCGGTCATTCACGATTTTCACAGTGAAGGAGAATTTTATCATGCCTTCTTCTCAGCATATTGGTCTCAAGTTACACAAGACCAAGTAAAACATAGCATCATAATGATGAAACATTTCTAACAATCTGAATTTCCCAGTCTTGTGAAATATTTTGAAGACATGTTGCACAAGAATCAGTACCTGTCAAACCCATACAGCCCCTCAGAACTCATCCGCATTTGCTTAATCAAATTGCCTGAACATTTACGACATATTATTTTGGCAGGACGTTGCAAAGACGACATTGACGCTTTTCAGGGACTGTTACAAGAATTGGAAATTGACACTTACAGTAGCGGGACGCGAAAACAGGAACACAACAATTACAGGTCACATCCGTCACAATTCCTCAATGAAAGAAATAATACCTGGACCCGACAAGGCTATTCATACAACGTAAATCGTGACCAAAACAGACATGACCCGTATGACAACCCTTGGCAGATTAGTAATAATTACAGAGAAAGATCGCATTTCCATAGTAATGAATGTGGCAGAGACAACCGTGGAAGCAGACAATGTGGGAACCAAAACAATTATTATTAAGGGAGACCGAATAACCTCAGACACAACGGTCTTCCACACAGTTACGACTCAGTGAGAAATTTTCCACCACGTGAAATTACAGAAAATACCGTCATGACGACAGACGATATAATCATAAAGACATACCTGAATTTCATCAGAACTGGCGAGATTCAAACAGGGCAGGGCCTTCTCGTCAAGGTGAATTTGTATAAGTTAGGTCTCCAAATCCCAATAACGGCGCGCGCCAACAAAGAGGCAGACAATGACTTTCACCACAGGCAGCCACGTGGCTGGCTGGCTCAGAGAAAAATATACTAGATGCCAACCTTGAGAAAAATTTTAGCATTCCTTACTGACGTATGAAACATGATAATTGCTTTGAAGTTGAAACTCTGTGCACTAGAAAGGGTAAAAGATTGCACCACATTCCAAATGTAAAACCATTTAATGAGAGATAATCTGCTTTTTAACTTAGTCTTTGATATAAAATTTTTCACTTCACGTTACTAGTGTGCTTTGTCACACTTAGAAACTGTTATCATGCAACAATGTTTCGAAGTTAACTATCCAGTCTAGAACCTAGGGAAGATATTTAGATTGTAATTACCACTGCATTGTGATAGTGAACAGAGGACACAGTGTTACTGTGGGTGTACATTCTTGCTTGTTAGTTGCACTACGTAACGACTATAAGGCTTACATACTTAGAACATATACTGCTAATGAGATTTTAATGCAACATTTTGGTTTACTTGAAAAGACATTCTTTATTTGAAGTACTTCCAATGAGATTAAAGATGACTTAGCATTTGGTTTCTTTGACAGCTACACGATTATATCATGACAGTACTGATGTGTGACACAATTTACATTGTTGCTTTTGTGCTGTATCTGCTTTATATCTGCACAGTTTTTCTGAATTATTCTGGAAAGTAAAACATGTTTTAGTAGTAACTTTTGTAGTATAGCTACAATGAGACAGCCTTTTTTGTAGCACAGCAATATGTTACAGTGTAGTACTTTCTTGGTCATGGTACTGTACGTAAAACTATGATGTCTATATGCATAGCATTTCGCTTTTGTTTATTACGAGGTAAGTACATTGACTTCCACAGAACTTTGCTTACGGACGACGATAATTACGACACTTAGCATATTTCTTACCCTTAAGTAATGACAGAGATTATGTGACAACAATACGCATAATTTAGCGCAGCAGTACACGTATTTGAGTGATTAATTTTGTACTTAAAACATTGATTTTTAAAGATTTTTTAACTACAAAGAAAGTTTTCCGTGATACATTTCATTACATTGCTGTAATCTGTAACACCTGAGGGTATAATTACATTAATCCTCAGGGGGGTACATGCTTACTTTGTGTACCATGTGTTTGACAAGCACAAGGATCCCTAGCTAATATGGTATTTGCTTATGCAACTTTACACATCGGTACTATATTTCTCTAACACAGAATTACACAGCTATCTGATTATTTAACAGAGAAACAAACATTTTTGTACTACATCAGTGACAGATGTTTACATAACTACACAGTTGGATAACTTCACACTTATGAAATTGTATTTTGTCTGTACTTTGTGAACTGTTCATATTTTTTCGGAACCATTGTGATACTATGAGAGCTTTGAATATCGTATTTGGTATGGGGTAATGATTTTTAAAGTACATTTGAGGTAGATGATACTATTTAAATGGGCAGAGAACTTTTTTAGGTTTTGAAATTATTGCCGAAAGCTATGACGTTTTTGAGACTTGAGTGAGGTGTTATGGTGTTATTATTACGATGACGATGTGTATTATGCTGTTGGGGTATGTTTATGATCAGTAAGCTGATGCTATAATAGGAATTTGATTATGCTACATATTTATTATGATGAAATGTTGAAGAAGTGTCGATGAATATGTATATATGTAATAAAGTAAGGAATAATGAGTAGTAGTTAGGGACTCTGATTTGTGAAAAAGGATGTCGGAAACCAAGAATCATACTTTAAGTGTTATGAAATGTGTGTACATGCGTGAATGTTTCACAATGCTGGCGAAAATTTTTTGCACACTGTTATATTTATAGGATTTTGTTTCTACACATTTCTACTGTAATTTATCGACTTGTGAAATTTTATTTGTATCAAACTGTCATTGTTGCAGAAACTTCTGTTGTAAATTTCGGTGAGAAAGGTAAGTGACATTGACATAATGCGTTGTGAGTGCCCAGCTGAACGATAGTCGGCTGGAAAAGAAAGCCATTAGGTGGGGAAATAAAGAGGCCATTATCCTCTCTATTGACATTTCTTTGTAGAAAGCATCGCAAATACGACATGCTCAAACTTGAAAACATATGATTACACTGTGGAGCTCTTAATTTATGATATTTACTAAAATGCCTAATGAAATAATGTGAAACATTTTACATCTATTGTCTTTTTAATTGAGAGATTTTTTTTGCCTTTGGAGACGCCATTTGCCTAGTGAAAGACGTTTTCATGCATAGCTTTGTATATATATTTGCCTATTTTGTTTAATATCCAGTTTCTAGCTGCACTGCAGCATTGGTTAAAACAAAATTAAATAGATGTACAAATATAGATATTTTCTGTCTACAGATCCAGTAAATAATAATTTTATGATATACTTCCAAAAAACGAGGGAGCACAAAAAGACATTTGCCTTCACAGGAACTGCATACACAGTTATTGTCAATGACTGGGTAGCTTGTTTCATAACGTAAGTCAAGATGATGCATCACTCTAGTGTTAAGATGTGACATAGCTATTAGATATTTCCTATCTTTACTGTAATATTTTTTCTGCTTCAGCTTTGTCATGTTTAGGGATAAGTGATTGCATTTGCTGCTGCTGTTTGCCAGGCATTGCGCTACTGAATTTCACTTTGTATTACTCTGTTAAGCCAGTTTTACTACAGATTTATTTTTCTTGTTTGCTGCACATTGGCTCATATTAGTTGTAGAGTTCCATTTGCTTTGCTAATTTAGATATACTGCTGCTTGCTTTGCCAATTTGCATTTTTTGTCATTGCTGTTTGTGTTAATTGTTTTGTACTGCTGCATTGCCTCATCCCTTAGTATATATGTCTGAGCTCAGTAGATATAAGTTAGCTTAAGAGGGGGTAGACTATATAAGAAACTAAGTGTGATGAATTGGAAGAAATGTGTGGGGAAGCTATAAGAAAATGGTTTGGCCAAAAAAGTAGTGTACATAGGAGAATAACTATTTTGACAGAGGATATGAACAGAAAGCGGGCTTGGATAGGATTTTTTTGGTAGAAACAAATGTTGAAATAAGAGGAAAGATCTGTTGAATGAAGTTTTGGGTTGGACTCCAGTACCAAATGTTACACTGAAAACAAACCCTCTCCTTTCCTTTTGTGTTATTCCGCTATGTGTTTGTGTACCCTTGTGTATTTGTGTTTTTCCTGTCTTTATGTGTTTATCTGGTAAGACTTATGTTGTAGAATTTTTCTAATACTCAGCTGCATTCACTATGATGAGGAATAATGTTATCCTCAAATATAATTTGCATTTATAATATGTTGTTTACTTTATAAAGATGTTTACACATTATTAATTCTGTTCTGTTTCAATGCTCCTGTGTGAAATTAATGTTTCGAAAACTATTCTCATTATTTTATTTATTTATGTCATAATTCCTGTAACACTGATGTACATGTTTATTTGTATTCTTTTGTAAAGCCTGTATTACTACAGATGTTATGTGTGTTATTATGGTGTTTAATGATGTTTTCTGTACCTTTGTAATTGTATTCTCATGTCGTAAATTTCAAATTGTAATTGACACCAGTTCATAAAATTAAGTAACTTGTAAGCATTTATTTCACTGCACACGTTTCTGTTGGTCATAGTATATGCACAATATGTGAGAAGCTGGGACTGTTAGTGTTTGCACGGGTGTTAATAATTCAGCAAGGGACTGGTTAACAGCGTTGCTGGTTCTAAGGACAGTTCCAAAAACTTTGTGAGTGCACAAGTGGTGGTTTATGGACTTGCTATATTGTCTGCAAGACTCTTCGATGGTGACTGTGCATCTGCACAGTTGCAACAGATGGCTGCTGGCCGTCTCCACAAGGATTACATTGGGTCTGCATCTTTTATGGCCCACGAATACCATTATTTCTACAAGGACTGCAGTGGGTCTGTATCTTTGATCGCCCACCAATACCATTATTTCTACAAGGACTGCAGTGGGTCTGCACCTCTGGTGGCCCACCAATACCGTAATCTCTAACAGGACTACAGTGGTCTGCTCTGTGATGACCCACCTACCAACATTCTTCAACTTCGACTAACTCTGCAGTGGGTTTGCTCTGTTGTGGCCCATTACCTGTCTGCATGTCAAGAGTCAGCACTGTCTTTCCGTTGCAAGAACAACACTACATCTTCAAGACTGCATGGAAATCCACTACTTCCATGTGCAATTTTTTTTTTACCTATGAGATGTTTGAAAAAAAAACTGTAATTACTATTGTGATAAATTATCAGGACTGTTTTTATGAGAACAGTTTTTGCTTTTGACCCACAGTGTATCAATAAGTGTGTGCATTTGATATCTTTGTTATTGAAATTATGAAAATTTTTTTCAAATCTGTGTAGGCCACTGCCCAAAACAATTTGTAAAATTTTTTGTGGGGAGTATGGGGGCTATGTAAGTAGGCTATTTAGGTTTTTATGTTGGTAACGCCACGTAACGCTCTATATGAAAATCACTGACTGTGCTGTGTGAAGGCTGTGGTTGGTTTGCATTGTTGGAGTATATGCTATTGTAGTGTTGGGCAGTTGGAGGTGAGCCGCCAGCAGTGGTGGATGTGGGGAGGGAAATGGCGGAGTTTTGAGAGCGGATGATGTGTCCATCAGACACAATAAATTTGTAAGACTGGATGACATGAACTGCTATATATATTTAGACTTTTGAACTCTATTAAGGTAAATAAATTGTTTGTTCTCTATCAAAATCTTTCATTTGCTAACTATGCCTATCGGTAGTTAGTGCCTTCAGTAGTTTGAACCTGTTATTTAGCTGGCAGTAGTGGCGCTCGCAGTATTGGAGTAGTGCGAGTAACGAAGATTTTTGTGAGGTAAGTTATTTGTGAAACCTATAGGTTAATGTTAATCAGGGCCATTCTTTTGTAGGGATTATTGAAAGTCAGATTGTGTTGCGCTAAAAATATTGTGTGTCAGTTTAGTGATGATAAGAATAAGTAAAGAGAGAAATTTCTGAGTACGTTCAGTTTTGCTCAGCTGTTTGAAAATCAAATAATGTAGAGGATTTCCAGCACAGTAATTCATAAATTTTTCTAAGAGGACGTTTCAATATATCTCTGACGCTCTAAAATCAGTTCTCCTCGACACGGAATGTGGCCATCTGTCTTTTCTGATCATGTACCATGAACCTATGTCGACAATCTACATGGCGCAGTGCAGGACCGTGGAAACTCAATGTCACGCTACTGCGGGACCCTGAATGTCGACAACAGGTCCCCAACACGTGACACACCTGTGTTCAACGCATTATGCGTTACGAAACCACACTGCAGTGGTGGTTACCGTGCGCCAAACCGGCCATCCGACGCACCTTGACCCCCTATGGCAGAGCCAAAGCCAGGTGGAATCAACACACAACTGATTTCTACTATAGCGCTCTATGTGAACTCATGGATCATCCTCCATCCCCGGATCGTCTAAAAGAAGCTCAGCGCATCAAGCAAAGATTTTAACGTTGACCAGATGCCGTCTAGAGGGAGCCATTGTACGAGCACGTAGCCAAGATAGGATTAACGGTGAAGAACCTCCTATGCATCATAATGTTGAAAATGTTCATCGACGCCGACAGGCTTCAAGGACAACTTTACACCTACCTGATGGACGACAGCTGACTTCACAAGCTACCACTGCAGATGCCTTCACAACGCACTCTCAAGAAGTAGCTGCCGGTGCAGAGGCCATTGCTGAGGTTGCCCAGGAGACACTTGGTACTTTAAACGCAGCAGCTGCAACCCGCCTGACTTCTGAAGTGACCACCGACGACGTCCAAGGCACTGTGGCCAAAGGGTCTCTGAATCGATCTCCCGGTCCGGATGGTTTACCTCTCGAATTTTGCAGAAACTTCCAACATTTGATGTTGCCACGATGGAGGGAGATGTACTGGGAACTTTTGTCCGGCGCGGATGAACCCGCCACCAATATTCATGGACGGCTTACTGGTACCAGTCCTGAAACCCGCAGGAGGAACACAGCTCGACAGTTTTCGGCCGATCACGTTACTCAATTCCAACTTTAAGACTTTCACACGCCTTCTAGCAGTGCGACTGAAACATGTCTTACGAGACATTGTTTCCCAAGAACAAACATCCTTAGGCGGCGATTGTAATATACAGACAGCCCTAGTGCATATTGAGATGTGATCACTGTGGCAACACACTCGCGACCGCCAGGCGCTTTATTCTCCATCGACTTCAAACAAGCGTTTGACCGCATCAATGATGCATTCCTCAACGCAGTGATGAACCGAGTGGCGATTCCACCGACGTTCACCCAAGTGATCATACGGCTCCTTCGTGGGGCAGCGTCCAGACTTCTCGTCAACGGCAGACTTACAGAACCTATACTGATTGAACACTCAGTACGCAGGGTTGCCCTTCGTCTGCGGTGCTTTATGGCGTTGGGATGGAACCACTTATTTGCGGATTACGGCGATGTTTGACAGATATTCCACTCCGGGATCATATGTTCTGCTGCTGAGCCTACGCGGACGACTTGGCCCTCGTCATACGTTCAGCGAGCGACGTAGAAGCTGCGATGCAGTGGATTATCCGTTACAGTGCAGGGGCAGGGAGCGCTATGAACGTGGCAAAATCATGCGCCATGAAGATCGGCCGTGGCCTTCCTGCAGACACTGTATTCCCCTTTGAACTGGTGGACACCCTTCGTTGTCTCGGATTGGTGTACACGTGAGTCATTCTCCGCATCTCGGCGATCAATTTTCGGTCGCTACTGCAACGCATCCGGGCCAACATACAAAATCACACACTACGCTCGCTGAATATGTGCCAGAGAGTCACTTTCTTCAGTACCCATCTGGCAGCTCGGATACCCCATATAGCGCAGATTCTGCCCATCACTGCGACAATGGCGGCCAGATTACAGGCGGGTTTCGGCTATTTTATTTGTTTTGGAGACATCTTCAAAGTCCAGTATGAAGTTCTCACCTTATCGAAGCGGGACGTTGGCCTCGATCTGGTTAATGTGAGAGCCAGGACTATGGTACTTTACACCAATACTATGCTCCAGTTAGGGAAAAGCCAAAATGCTAGTTTTACTGAAATGTTGACCACCGAGCTCGCGCCTGTTTCGAGACGCCCACCGACGTCTCTGGCACACATCCCACCGCTGATGTCACATATCGGCCGTTTCTTTTTGGAATACAGCTTCATACGCACAGAGTTCCCCAGGATCAGGAAGACGGCCACCCGCGACACCTACCGCCTTCTCCGAAAGTTTCCACCCCGAAACCCCGTCGAAACACGTCATCCCCAGCTTTCATGGCCTACAGTTTGGAAAACGATCCTCCAACCATATCACACCATTGACACCACCGTGACGTGACACCTTCTCGTCAACTGCAAGTATACTACAAGACAGAAACTGCATCGCATCGCGCTGGTGGACTCACCCCTGTGCCTCAAGTGCAATGTCGATGATACAGATTTACATTGTTTTGAGTGTGGGCCAGCAGCAGCTGTCCGGACCCTCGTACAGAAGATTGAGGCTTTCTACCTCCGAGTACCATCACATCACGTTTCTCCTACCATGATATATCCCGACACAACCTGCTTTCCATCAGCTAAGTGGCACGCCATCACATGGATCAGTGGCATGGCTGTCAACTACCTCTTCTGGGAGGCCTGCAGCCTATTTGTTTTCTTTCTTCTGTGCTCCTCCCCAAAAAATAACATGAAAAGTAGGATTGCTGCTGATGGTGAGACTGTATACTCATTTACCTTAACAAAAAAAAAAAAAAACAAGATGATAGAGCACTTTCCCGTGAAAGGCAAAGGTCCTGAGTTCGAGTCTCGGTCGGCACACAGTATTAATCTGCCAGTAAGTTTCGTGTCAGCGCACACTCCGCTGCAGAGTGAAAATGTCATGACGGAAATGATGTTTATGTTGATCCCTATTACAATTTTCTGTAGAGATTTCGGAACTCTCGGAACCGATGTGATGCAAACCTTTTTCTGATGTGTGTATTTACATTACAATGAACCAGTTCCAGTTAAACACGTGTACCCACCCAGCGTAAATTAAGGCCTAACTAAAGGAAGAGGGCAATAGTTAGTTTCTGCACTGTTTCATATTTGTAATTACTGCAATAAAATCCTATTTGTAATTACTGCTATAAAATCATCTGCTCATCATGTAGTCGAGTTGATTCATATTTAAAAGTGAAAGGATGTATGGGAGTTATTCATTTCGGTCTAAGACTTATTAGGCTATATCCCCCTTAGGTGGTGGTCTGTACACTTCTTGCATCAGTGACAAAAGGAGCGTAAAAGCTGTAGTGCGTAATACGCCACTTGTGTGGGGTAAATAAACTGAATCACAGGATTATGGTAGTGAAAATGTTTGATAGTATGTCAGAAAACTATACACGGGGTGGACCAAAATTCCACCAACAAACTATCAGAGACCGGTGGATGACCCAAAACAATAAGAAAACTGTCCACTAAACATGTACACCAAAATGCACTACTTAAGAGTTACGAGCACTTGTTCAGTTGAAATTATGTGTTTTGTAGGGGTAGAGATGAACAAGTGCTGATAGCTCTCAAGGTAGGTGAACCGTGAATTTACTTTTAATTTTTTTTAAGAATTTATTTTATTTACTTGCGATTCATCAAGAACATTGACATATTTAATCACACTAGGTGAGCGTGGAAGTTGTTTCCAGGAGGTAACTGATGGAAAATTACTTTTAACAAATGTGAATATATTCCTAAAAGCCTCTTCCAAACAGATTTAAAATTATAAGCAGAAAAGCACCCTCGAAATACCAAGTTACAGTTTTATTTATAGGCCAAGAACAATATTAATAGTAGGAGCCTTCGGACTGAGAAGCTTGCCTGCTTCCTTTCAACACGGCCATAGTCATGACCGCTCACAACAACCTCTGAAAGAGCAAATCTACAACACACCAGATTACTTTAAACAAAAAAATTTTAACAACTCACACAAACATGTAAACTATGCACCCTGTAAGAGGAATGGAAGTGGTACAACCCTCAAATTATTTGCCACCGAAAGTGCAATTTTTTAATTTCTTTTTTTTTAAAGGACTCTTACGGTGGAAGGGTGGCAAGCTCATAACCTAAAATAACTATTTAAATAAAACCCATAAAATGCAGACTTACATAAAATGTACAAATGCTCTACATTATACATATACCACCTCGCGAGACGATAAGCAAGAAAAAAACATATTTCAAGAATTTGGCCTTTAAGCAATAAATTCGTTAACACCGAATCCGACAATCATGATAGAAGCAGCTATTAATGTATGGCAAATTGACAAGGGGGAGGGGGTTACTAAACCACCCGAACTGCAGATTGCCTTAAACCTCCCCAATTCCAGAAGGGAAAAACAGGCCACCCAATTCACAATAACCACATTAGCGTGGGTGGGCAAACGGAGAAGAATGGTGGGACAACCCCAAAACAAAGTGGCTGGTGACCCCACCAAGAAAACAAGTAGAATTTATCAAGTAAATGAAACCACATGTCTCCAATCACTTAACTTCTAATAAACTGGGATTTCTGGTGAAGACCTGGCGCAGCACCCCCAATGCTCTCCCGAACCGTCCGCTGGCAGCCACTTCAACGGAAGGAGGAAGGCACACTGATCTCCTGTCGCACAGCGTCGCAGCTCGCCCCAGCCAGCCGATGTCGTGGTTTCGCTCCTGTTACTCTCTTGTGAACCGCGGAGCCACTACACATTTCTATACGGCACTGCCGACTGGACTCACGTGGGGACCTCACATGCGCCGACGCTCAAGGCGGACAAGTCATCTCCTGTCTCAGTGCGCGACCAACCAACCGACCAATCCAACCGCCAATGACCGTTGCCTGAGCAACTCGAGCAGACTGGCGGCCTAACGCGCAGTCTCAGATGCAGGAACTCAGCCCTGACCGGGCGATCACTAGCTGAATTCTGTTACTAGCAGAGTGGCAAGACTCATTTTCTGGCTTTAGGGTCTGATCCAAACGACAGACATACTAGCACTCCAACGACAGACAGACACTAACAAACTGCTGCACAAATGCCAAAGGCCAAAGGTTGCCGCTGACCTTGCCATTGTTGTAATAAGACAGCTGACACATCCGCACCCGATGCGTCCATCTAAACTACAAGAGCCTTATCAAACTCAGTCACTCCAAGCACCGGTGGATCAGCGATGGTGGTTTTGACCTGTTCGAATGTCGCCTGCTGGGTGGGACCCGAAGTAAATTTAACTCCTTTTTTTATGAAGCTGATTCAAAGGAACAGCTAAGGCCGGAAAATTCGGAACGAACCTCCTGAAATAATAGCCATACCAATAAACTTAGTGACTCCCCGCTTATCAGTAGGAGGTGGAAGAGCGCGCAAGACTTGTAGTAACCAAAACCAACTGCAGGTACGCCTTGGACTGCAGATCGGAGCCGCCAGGTGGGGAAGCCACCGGCAGTGGAGCACGCACCACTGGGTAAACACAAGGACGAGTTGGACGACAGACGAATGACAACTGACAACAACCGACCACGACCGACGATGACCGACACAACAAGGAAGAGATAAACAACGGAGGCTTGTGGAAACCACAACACCAAACACCAGCAGTAAATCCACTCGGAACCAGAGCCAGGCAAATGTCAACAACGAGCAACGACCAGAACACAGTACCGCCAAGATACACTCCTGGAAATGGAAAAAAGAACACATTGACACCGGTGTGTCAGACCCACCATACTTGCTCTTGACACTGCGAGAGGGCTGTACAAGCAATGATCACACGCAAGGCACAGCGGACACACCAGGAACCGCGGTGTTGGCCGTCGAATGGCGCTAGCTGCGCAGCATTTGTGCACCGCCGCCGTCAGTGTCAGCCACTTTGCCGTGGCATACGGAGCTCCATCGCAGTCTTTAACACTGGTAGCATGCCGCGACAGCGTGGACGTGAACGTGTGTGCAGTTGACGGACTTTGAGCGAGGGCGTATAGTGGGCATGCGGGAGGCCAGGTGGACGTACCGCCGAATTGCTCAACACGTGGGGCGTGAGGTCTCCACAGTACATCGATGTTGTCGCCAGTGGTCGGCGGAAGGTGCACGTGCCCATCGACCTGGGACCGGACCGCAGCGACGCACGGATGCACGCCAAGACTGTAGGATCCTACGCAGTGCCGTAGGGGACCGCACCGCCACTTCCCAGCAAATTAGGGACACTGTTGCTCCTGGGGTATCGGCGAGGACCATTCGCAACCGTCTCCATGAAGCTGGGCTACGGTCCCGCACACCGTAAGGGCCGTCTTCCGCTCACGCCCCAACATCGTGCAGCCCGTCTCCAGTGGTGTCGCGACAGGCGTGAATGGAGGGACGAATGGAGACGTGTCGTCTTCAGCGATGAGAGTCGCTTCTGCCTTGGTGCCAATGATTGTCGTATGCGTGTTTGGCGCCGTGCAGGTGAGCGCCACAATCAGGACTGCATACGACCGAGGCACACAGGGTCAACACCCGGCATCATGGTGTGGGGAGCGATCTCCTACACTGGCCGTACACCACTGGTGATCGTCGAGGGGACACTGAATAGTGCTCGGTACATCCAAACCGTCATCGAACCCATCGTTCTACCATTCCTAGACCGGCAAGGGAACTTGCTGTTCCAACAGGACAATGCACGTCCGCATGTATCCCGTGCCACCCAACGTGCTCTAGAAGGTGTAAGTCAACTACCCTGGCCAGCAAGATCTCCGGATCTGTCCCCCATTGAGCATGTTTGGGACTGGATGAAGCGGCGTCTCACGCGGTCTGCACTTCCAGCACGAACGCTGGTCCAACTGAGGCGCCAGGTGGAAATGGCATGGCAAGCCGTTCCACAGGACTACATCCAGCATCTCTACGATCGTCTCCATGGGCGAATAGCAGCCTGCATTGCTGCGAAAGGCGGATATACACTGTACTAGTGCCGACATTGTGCATGCTCTGTTGCCTGTGTCTATGTGCCTGTGGTTCTGTCAGTGTGATCATGTGATGTATCTGACCCCAGGAATGTGTCAATAAAGTTTCCCCTTCCTGGGACAATGAATTCACGGTGTTCTTATTTCAATTTCCAGGAGTGTAGAAACCAAATCCAGAACGAGTACCAGACTGACTGGACTAGGTTTATTTTTTCGTTATTGTGATTTCATTCCCCTGCCCCATATGGGCAGGGGAGGGCTGTCAGTGGCACAAACCGCCACTCTTCAGCTTAGTGACATTACAACTTAAAATAAGAATAAAATGTTACATACATAAGGCGAGAAAGGGGAACTTAAAACAGAATAATGGGAGAAAATGGGAGTAAAAAATAGACTAACACGGAGACGTTCATGGAGGACAGTTAAAAGTCACCAGAAAGTTAAAAAAAACAGTTGGCGAGTCTTCAAAACTCAGAGAAGACACTGAATGGACATGCACACGTTAAAAATCGGCCGCAGTAGTAAAAACACTCCGGAACAACACACTTAAAACACACTTGGAGCACACACGACGAAGAATAAAACTGCCCGGCGGGACCTGCCGAGGGACAGGGCAGAGAGTATGGAAAAGGAGGGGAGAGCATGGGGCAGCAGGGGAGCTTCGGGATGAAGAGAGGAGGGGCACCAGTGGGTTCACGAAGAGGCAGGAGACACGTGGGGTGGGAGAGGAAGAGGGAAGATAGGGCAGGAGGGAGTGCAGACATACTGAAAGGAGTCACAAGAGATGGAGGGGGAGCAGGAGGGGGAAGCCGCTCAGGAGGAGGGAGGGGGAGGAGAGAGTGCCCTTAGGAGGAGGCAGGAAGATGGGGTTAAGTTGGTAGGAAGGGTAGATGTCAGGGCAAAGCTCATCATCCAGGAGGGGTAGATGGTGGAAGTTGTGTTGGGAAAGGAGATGGAGGGTTTGGAGGTGGAGAGACAGTGGGACACAATGGTAAAGGTGCGGCTACTGGTTGGGGGTGGAGACAATGGGAGACACCAGGGGGTGAGGGGGATCAAGGCAGTGGACAATATATAGTGTGCGGATGTGTTCAAGGAAAAGGAGAAGGTGGGGGAAGGGGATGAGGTCAAAGAGGATGTGCATGGGAGACGGAAGGTGGATGTGGAAGGTGAGGTGGAGCACATGGCGTTCGACGATTTGGAGGGCCTTATAGAACCGGGGAGGGGCGGAAATCCAAGTGACGCTGGCATAACAGAGGATGGGGTGGATCAAGGATTTGTAGGTGTGAAGGATGGTGGAAGGATGCAGACCCCACGTCCGGCCGGACAGGAGTTTCAGGAGGCGGAGGCGGTTGTGAGCATTGTTTTGGATGGTAAGGAGATGGGGAGTCTAGGTGAGGTGGCGGTCGAGCGTGAGGCCGAGGTATTTGAGGGTAGGAGTGAGGTTGATAGGATGGCCATAAATGGAGGAAGAAATCATGGAGGCAGATGGAGGAGGTGGTGCGGCCTATGATGATCGCCTCGGTCTTTGAGGGATTAACACGGAGGAACCACTGGTTGCACCAAGCAGTGAATTGGTCAAGGTTGGTTTGGAGGGTATGTTGGGACCGTTGAAGGGTGGGGTAAAGGGCTAGGAAGGTGGTGTCATCAGCGAACTGGAGAAGATGGACAGGAGGGCGAGGTTTGGGCATACCAGCTGTGTACATGAGATAAAGGAGAGGGGAAAGGACAGAACCTTGGGGCACGCCGGCAGAGGGATAGAAAGTACGGGAGTTGGAATTGTGGATAGTCACATTGGAGGGACGATGGGAGAGGAAGGAAGCAACGAGACGGTCATAGTTGATGGGGAGAGCATAGGTCTGTGGATTGAAGAGGAGCCCGGGATGCCAGACACGGTCATAGGCGTTCTGGAGATCAAGGGAAACAAAGATAGTGGAGCGACAGGAGTTAAGTTGGACTGAAAGAAGATTGGTAAGGTTAAGGAGCTGGTCGTCGGCGGAGAAGGAAGGCCGGAAGTTACACTGGGTAAGAGGAAGGAGGCAGTGCTGGTTAAGGTGGCGGTGAATACGGCGAGAGAGGATGGCCTCGATCTTACTGAACATGGAGGTGAGGCAGATTGGACTAATGGAGGAGGTATCAGAGGGGGGTTTGTTAGGTTTAGGGAACAGCAGGACACAGGAAGCCTTCCACAGGTCAGGGTAAAATCCAGTGGAAAGGAGGACATTGTACAGAGTAGCAAGGACAGGCAGGAAGAATGGAGGGTTCAAAAAATGGCTCTGAGCACTATGGGACTTAACATCTATGGTCATCAGTCCCCTAGAACTTAGAACTACTTAAACCTAACTAACCTAAGGACATCACACAACACCCAGCCATCATGAGGCAGAGAAAATCCCTGACCCCGCCGGGAATCGAACCCGGGAACCTTGGCGTGGGAAGCGAGAACACTACCGCACGACCACGAGATGCGGGCAAGAATGGAGGGGATTCCTTGAGGTGACAGTAGGTGATGCCATCATGACCAGGGGCGGTGTTGCGTTTGGAGTGGAGGACGAGTGTGATGTCTTGTGTGGTGATGGGTGTGTTGATGTCTGAGGGGGGTAACTGATCCAAATACTGGAAGCTAGGGGAGAGTGGGGGGACAGAGGTGTCAATGTGGTCAAGGACGGTGGGGAAGAGGGAGTAATCAAAATGGGGATCGTCAGGAATGGAGAAGACCTTGGATAGGTGGGTAGCAGAATGGTTAGCCTTACAGAGGTTGTCAGGAAAGGGTCGATCGTCATGGAGGATGGGGTAATGTGGGGTGGGATGGCTACCAGTAAGGCAGTGGAAGGCTGACCAGTACTTCGAGTAGTTGACAGGGAGGGTGGAGTTGATGCGTGTGCATGTCTGGCGCCAGTCCCGGCATTTCTTTGCTGTAAGGAGCTTCCGGATATTTCACTGTAATTGCTGATGGTGGATGAGAGTATCCCGGTCACGAGTGTGGAGGAGGGAGCAGTAGAGCCTGCAGGATTCATGCAGAAGGACAGCCTGTGGAGGAAGCGTAGGGTGGATGAGTTTGTTAGGGACATGAGCCTCCACAGCATCGGTGATGGTCTTCTGAAGGAAGGAAGAGGCATGGGTGATGTCATCAGGGTGGTGAAAGGTGAGTGGGTGGCTTTCGACCTGTAAGGCAATGGATTCCCGGTAGGCATCCCAATTGGCATGGTGGTAGTCATGGACAGACTTTGGAGGGGCAGCTGGGCGGGTGGCTGCAGTGGCGGGACAGGTAGAGGAGATGGTGAAAAGGACAGGGAGATGGTCACTACCGATGGCATTGAGGACATCAACGGTGATGCGACCAAGGAGGTTGGGGGAATCAAGGATAACATCAGGGGGTGGAGTTACTTTCAGGACAGTAGTGCTGTGGGAGAGGAACAAGGTCACCAAGAAGGGTGGCAGGGAACTGATGCCACCTCCGAAGGGTGGCAGGGTCACGGCTGTGGATGTTGTGGTCAGCGGCGATCACATAGGTGGAGAAGGTACGGTCAACATGGGAAATGAAATCAAAGGGGAGAGGAGCTGCAGGGCGGATATAGATAGTGGCACAGGTGATGGTGAGGGAGGGAAAAAATAGGCTGAGGAGAAGGTGTTCGGTCGGGTCATTGAGAAGGGGTTGTGGCCGGACAGGGAGATGCCTGAGGTGGCCTATAGCGACCCCACCTCGGGCTAGGGGAAGGGGATTGTCAGTGCGGTGAAGGAGATAAGGGAAGGTGCGGACAACATGGTGGGTTTGGAGGAAGGTCTCATGAAAGATAAAGGAGTCAACCTGGTGCTGGGAGAGGGTATGCATGAAGACGTATTTGTTTGCTAGGAGAGAGCGAATGTTGAGGTAGAGGAGACAATACTGTTGACGTGCCAGGAGGTTGGAGGTGAGAAGGGTGCGGGAAGACGAGAGAGGGGCTTAAACGAGGGTGTCTAGGTGGGTGAAGGTAAAGTGGGCCTGGTTGTGGGAGTAGGTGGCATAGGTGTTTAAGTGGAAAACAAAGCAGGTGGCAAGGGAAATCTGCTGTGGTGTGTGGGGGCACTGGAAGGGGTGGATGTTCTGCAGGATGATGGTGAGGAACCAGATGATGTCTTCTGCTGTAGGGGGAGGGCGGAGGGAATTGTTAGGGTGGATGGGTGGGTCAATGGGGCGAACGGGGACAGTGAGTTCAGGGTTAATGGGAGGGGGCTTGCTTTGCATTTGGAGGAATAAGTGGGGTGAGGTTCATGGCAGGTGTTGTAGGACAGGGGGGAGGCGAGGTTGGGACACTGATTAAGGAAGTGGGAGGCTTTACAATGGGGACAGGTGGGTGGGTTCTTGCAGTTTTGGGTGAGGCGGTCGTTGTACAGAAGACGACGCTGGCAGGAGTAGGATTGAGGAGGGGAACAGGATGGGTCGACAGGGTTGCAGCGGTTGTAAATCAGGGCTCCCTGCGTGAGGAGATGGTCGATGGAGGAGGCACACTCTGTAAATAAACGCATGAGGGAAGTAGGGCCAGAGGAGTTGTAAACACGGCGGGCGGAGTGGACTTCCAGGGTGGGGTTAGCATTCAGTTCAGCCAACACCTCAGCCCCCGTGACCACAGGGCTGAGTTTTGTGATGACGGCGGTGAGGGTCGGCGGATGACGAAGTGGTTGGGGCTGACGAGGAGAGGAGGATGTAAGGAATGGGGTGAGGGATGCATGGGGCCCAAAGGTGATGCGGGGAAGGCGCTGAAGGAGATCAGTATGGAAGGATGGATACTTGATGAGAACAGAGTCTCTGCGAGGGATAAGTTGGGTGATGGGTGCACTGGGGATGTACTTCCAGATTTCAAGGGTGAGGGTGCGGGCATCCAGGAATTTCGGATCAGGGTTGGCTAGAACAAAGGTATACAGGGATGGGGCTGGGGAGGAGGGAGGTGGGGTGGTATCCATAGCGGGGTCAGTGGGAGGTGGGGCGGGCAGTGGCTTTTTGGATGAGGGGAGGAGAGGTCGCCACTGAGCCGTTTGGAAGATTTTTTGGCGGGTGTTGCCTGGGAGGAGGGATGAGGGACTGGTTGGATGGGGAGGTGGTGAGAGGCAGGACCCTCCTGTGAGGCAGTAGCATTGGATGAGAGGGTAGGGCGCTCTGTGGCGGCGACTGTGGCGCGGTGGACAGTGACTCGGGCAGGGGAAGCAGTGGTAGTTGTAGTGGGTAGTGGGGAGAGGGGGGAAAGTCGTCTCGGCTTGCGACAGGAGCGGGACGGGGGGGGGGGGTGGGAGCAGGAGCAGAGGCACGAGAAGGAGCAGCAGCAGGTGCAGTAGCAGCGGTATGAGCAGGAGTGACATACAGGTGGGGATACAGTGATGGAGAGGAGATAGATGGGGAGGAGACTGTGAGTAGGGGAGGTGGATGAGATGGGTTAATCCCAGAGGAAGCACTCCATGACGTTACAGTGGGGGCAGGTGAAGGGGAGGTGTAGTTGGGGCGTCCATGATGACAGGCAGCAGCGAACACCGAGAGATGGCGGTAGCGTCGGCGGCAGAAGAAGCGGCGAGCACCGAGAGACGGCGACCAGGCGGCGGTGGCGGCGGCGGCAAGAACCGGGAGGCGGCGACCAGATGGCGGCGGCGGCGGCGGCAGCGGCGGGCAGCAGTGACGGCGTGCAGACGGGCAACAACACAACAGGCATGGTTGGGGCTCTTCCACGTCGAAGATACACCTTGAGAGTAGTCCAGGCAGTGCGAGTCCTCGATGAGGAAGTGAGGGAATCCAGTCGAATGCTGGACTAGGGCACAGCGGGTCCCTATATACGAAACCGGAGGGAGCGGCTATTGGCCGCTGTCTGCACGTGGCGTAGCGGTGGCGCCCTCGCTGCGCGAGAGCCGCTGCGCGGAATAGCCGCTGCGGAGGCGGAGCCCTCTATGGGCTGACCGCGTCCATTTGTTCTGGCGCGTGTTCGACTAGGTAGGTAGGTACTAGAAGGCTTTAGTACCATCTTGATCGATCCGAACCGCATCGCCTGAAACAATATGGCCTAAGAAGGAAATCTGGGGCCTCGCAAGTGTGACCTAGGAGAGTTTAACGGCTAGACCAGCCTGCTGAGGTTTACTAAATACTTGGTGCAAATGACTCAGATGCTCTTTAAACGATTTACTGTATACCACAAGGTCATGCAGTTGATTACAGACAAAGTGTAGTTTAAATTCACCCAGTATACTATCTAACAAACGAGTCAAAACAGCAGCTCCTGTGGCCAGGCCAAAGGACACCCTGTTGAATTCAAATAGATTCCAATCGGTGCAAAACGCTGTGACATGTTTACACTCCTCTGTCAACGGGATCTGGTAATAAGCCTGATTTAAATCAAGAACCGTGACCAAGACGCGCCTGAAAACCAAGTACAGGAATTGTGTAGGTCAGGCAAAGGGACTGATTCCAAAATCATCTTTTCATTTAAACGACGGTAATCTACCACTGCCCCGAAATCACTACCCTGATCCATCGGTACCAAGAATATTGGAGAGGCATACGGAGAAGTCGAGGGACGGATAACCCCTTGATCTAACATCTTCTGTACCTTTTCCCGCAATATTTTCATCTTAGGTGGTGGGAGACGATATAGGTACTGTCTCACCGGAATATTGTCAGTCAAACGAATATCATATTCTAATTTATTCGTTACCCCAAGCTTATCACTAAATAAGCCAGGAAAGGCATCCACCAACTCATGGACCTTGTAAGAGGTCCATGACAAAGGAATTTGTTGCTAGCGCACTCGAGCAGATGTAATTACGATGGATTGCTCACGCGCTGCTTGCGATATGTAAGGTATAGGAGAATCTCAGACCGGAGAGCAGTGTTGACTGCAGTAGGAACTGTGTGGCAGCAGGAGTAAGTGATAGCCAGCAGTCTGGTGAATGAAGCTGGCTGGGCCGGTCGTAGGGAGCGATGGCGGTGCCTGAGCGATGTAGTATAAGGTAAAAACAGCCTCGCGCATATGTGCAATTGTTATATCAAGGCCCATGTAAATGTTTTTAAAGAAACTCTTAATAATAGTCTTTCTCATAAAAATTAACTTTTGATAATCATTCATCTCTATTTAAAGAATTTACTAATTTCTCCAATCCATGGTCATCCCGATTATTGTAAAGAAAAATCAGTTGTTTCCTTTTATACATGACAAATCTATCGGCCAGCACTGCACTGGACTGTGCCAGAAAATTTTTTTTATAGGAGCAGATATATACGCGTTATCCGGCGACTTCATTGAGGTATGATTTTTCAATTTATTCAGAATGAATTTTCAGGGCCATGACGCAGCACTGCTAACGTCCAAAATTTACCAGTTTAAATTCACAGTCAATTATTGAGAGATTATAAGTGAGTCACATTTATTAGGAGATTAGTCACATTTTATTATTGGTAGTTTACGGAATTTGTTTTGTGAGGAGGTTACAACTTATGTGAAGGTATGTAATTATACATACAATATGGAATTTGATTATGATCGCTGACGTAGCTACACAGATACTGTAGACTGTTGACAAGCTCAGAAAGTTAAACAACTGAACGACCTGCGTATATTATTTAAGTAGTTCTTTTGCAAGTCGAGACTTGGTGTTTAACGTTTTTCTTTTCGTAAACCTGAACGCTTATCCCACTTTTCCTGCTATTAAATGGATTACAATACAGGCCGAAATAAATAGATATATCAGGTGAGGCGAGCCTACATATGTTTGCGCTAACGTTGATTGTAATACTCCCGCACACTACGGGTAGACTCTTGGTTTGTTAGTGCTAACACTGTGTCTGGAGTGACTATGCACGAGCGGTTAAATTAGCGCTTGGGCCTTGCATCTTACAAGTTAGCCATTTCCTTTCATAATGACGTTTGGTTTTCGCTATCATCCCTGGAATATTTTGTTAGGTCAGATGCTGTTACCTGCGACGAGATTAAGCAACTACAAATCATTGTATTACATAAATTCTCATGTCCTGTGCGATACCCTACGGAAGCAACACCTCAACAGTTGGCCTTGCAAGAACGGAGTGATGTTCAATACAGTTGCCAAAGCCGCTATCAGTAGAAAGCTCTTGTTTGCATACCGCCAGAGCACAAGTGACACAGACAGTCGTTTCAACCGTGAATGGGATAGCTATTAGAGGTACGCAGTACCCTCCGCCTTACATCCTACGGTAGTCTGTATAGTATATACGTAGATGATGTTCCTGTAGGAAAGCCGTTGCGAAAAGAAAAACAGTGAATTATATGTGCGAATATCCTTATAAATAATAACTTTGTTCTCAGAAGTTAAGGGAGTGCATCGCTATTACAGTTTTCGTCTGTTTGCATTGCGTGCTGTCGATGTTACCATTTATTATTGTTTTTAGTCAGTATTATTACCGGTTCATGACGTAATGCATAAAAGTGCAGTGGAACTCTACAAGTGCTTCTTGTTAAGTTAGTTTTCTGCACCTGCTTCTCTTCGTCATACGAGTCTTATGTCGGAGGCCATCCTGTTTCGTTTGCAGTGACAGAGGTCATTTAAGGTATTAGCAATAGATATTACAAAGCGACAGCAACATGAAAGCCCCGTCGTTCCACGATTATATCCCTGTTTGTGTTTCAAGTGCACATAAATAATGTGCGGTATAAGATCAGCAGCAGCCTTTCCAGTAGTTACAAGGGCAACAGTCTGGATGATTGACCTATAACAATAACCAAAACGGCCTTGCTGTGCTGGTACTGCGAACGCCTGAAAGCAAGGGGAAACTACGGCTGTAATTTTTCCCGCGGGCAACAGCTTTACTGTATGGTTAAATGATGATGGCGTCCTCTTCGGTAAAATATTCCGGAGGTAAAATAGTCCCCCATTCGGATCTCCGGGCGGGGACTACTCAAGAGGATGTCGTTATCAGGAGAAAGAATACTGGCGTTCTACGGAGCGGAGCGTGGAATGTCAGATCCCTTAATCGGGCAGGTAGGTTAGAAAATTTAAAAAGGGAAATGGATAGGTTAAAGTTAGATATAGTAGGAATTAGTGAAGTTCGGTGGCAGGAGGAACAAGACTTCTGGTCAGGTGACTACAGGGTTATAAACACAAAGTCAAATAGGGGTAATGCAGGAGTAGGTTTAATAATGAATAGGAAAATAGGAATGCGGGTAAGCTACTACAAACAGCATAGTGAACGCATTATTGTGGCCAAGATAGATACGAAGCCCACACCTACTACAGTAGTACAAGTTTATATGCCAACTAGCTCTGCAGATGACGAAGAAATTGAAGAAATGTATGATGAAATAAAAGAAATTATTCAGGTAGTGAAGGGAGACGAAAATTTTATAGTCATGGGTGACTGGAATTCGAGTGTAGGAAAAGGGAGAGAAGGAAACGTAGTAGGTGAATATGGATTGGGGCTAAGAAATGAAAGAGGAAGCCGCCTGGTAGAAATTTGCACAGAGCACAACTTAATTATAGCTAACACTTGGTTTAAGAATCATGATAGAAGGTTGTATACATGGAAGAACCCTGGAGATACTAAAAGGTATCAGATAGATTATATAATTGTAAGACAGAGATTTAGGAAACAGGTTTTAAATTGTAAGACATTTCCAGGGGCAGATGTGGACTCTTACCACAATCTATTGGTTATGAACTGTAGATTAAAACTGAAGAAACTGCAAAAAGGTGGGAATTTATGGAGATGGGACCTGGATAAACTGACTAAACCAGAGGTTGTACAGAGTTTCAGGGAGAGCATAAGGGAACAATTGACAGGAATGGGGGAAAGAAATACAGTAGAAGAAGAATGGGTAGTTTTGAGGGATGAAGTAGTGAAGGCAGCAGAGGATCAAGTAGGTAAAAAGACGAGAGCTAGTAAAAATCCTTGGGTAACAGAAGAAAAATTGAATTTAATTGATGAAAGGAGAAAATATAAAAATGCAGTAAATGAAGCAGGCAAAAAGGAATACAAACGTCTCAAAAATGAGATCGACAGGAAGTGCAAAATGGCTAAGCAGGGATGGCTAGAGGACAAATGTAAGGCTGTAGAGGCTTATCTCACTAGGGGTAAGATAGATACAGCCTACAGGAAAATTAAAGAGACCTTTGGAGATAAGAGAACCACCTGTTTGAACATCAAGAGCTCAGATGGAAATTCAGTTCTAAGCAAAGAAGGGAAAGCACAAAGGTGGAAGTAGTATATAGAGGGTCTATACAAGGGCAATCTACTTGAGGACAATATTATGGAAATGGAAGAGGATGTAGATGAAGATGAAATGGGAGATACGATACTGCGTGAAGAGTTTGACAGAGCGCTGAAAGACCTTAGTCGAAACAAGGCCCCCGAGTAGACAACATTCCATTGGAACTACTGACAGCCTTGGGTGAGCCAGTCCTGACAAAACTCTACCATCTGGTGAGCAAGATGTAGGAAACAGGCGAAATACCTCAGACTTCAAGAAGAATATAATAATTCCAATCCCAAAGAAAGCAGGTGTTAACAGATGTGAAAATTACCGAACAATCAGTTTAATAAGCCACAGCTGCAAAATACTAACACGAAATCTTTACAGACGAATGGAAAAACTAGTAGAAGCCGACGTCGGGGAAGATCAGTTTGGATTCCGTAGAAATACTGGAACACGTGAGGCAATACTGATCTTAAGACTTATCTTAGAAGAAAGATTAAGTAAAGGCAAACCTACGTTTCTAGCATTTGTAGACTTAGAGAAAGCTTTTGACAATGTTGACTGGAATACTCTCTTTCAAATTCTGAAGGTGGCAGGGGTAAAATACAGGGAGCGAAAAGCTATTTACAATTTGTACAGAAACCAGAATGCAGTTAGAAGAGTCGAGGGACATGAAAGGGAAGCAGTGGTTGGGAAGGGAGTAAGACAGGGTTGTAGCCTCTCCCCGATGTTATTCAATCTGTATATTGAGCAAGCAGTAAAGGATACAAAAGAAAGAATCGGAGTAGGTATTAAAATCCATGGAGAAGAAATAAAAACGTTGAGGTTCGCCGACGACATTGTAATTATGTCAGAGACAGCAAAGGACTTGGAAGAGCAGTTGAACGGAATGGATGGTGTCTCGAAGGGAGGATATAAGATGAACATCAACAAAAGCAAAACGAGGATAATGGAATGTAGTCGAATTAAGTCGGGTGATGTTGAGGGTATTAGATTAGGAAATGAGACACTTAAAGTAGTAACGGAGTTTTGCTATTTGGGGAGCAAAATAACTGATGATGGTCGAAGTAGAGAGGATATAAAATGTAGACTGGCAATGGCAAGGAAAGCGTTTCTGAAGAAGAGAAATTTGTTAACATCAAGTATAGATTTAAGTGTCAGGAAGTCATTTCTGAAAGTATTTGTATGGAGTGTAGCCATGTATGGAAGTGAAACATGGAGAGTAAATAGTTTGGACAAGAAGAGAATAGAAGCTTTCGAAATGTGGTGCTACAGAAAAATGCTGAAGATTAGATGGTTAGATCACATAACTAATGAGGAAGTATTGAATAGGATTGGGGAGAAGAGAAGTTTGTGGCACAACTTGACCAGAAGAAGGAATCGGTTGGTAGGATATGTTCTGAGGCATCAAGGGATCACCAATTTATTATTGGAGGGCAGCGTGGAGGGTAAAAATCGTAGGAGGAGACCAAGAGATGAATACATTAAGCAGATTCAGAAGGATGTAGGTTGCAGTAGGTACTGGGAGATGAAGAAGCTTGCACAGGATAGAGTAGCATGGAGAGCTGCATCAAACCAGTCTCAGGACTGAAGACCACAACAACAACAACAATAAGATCAGTTACTCTGTGTTTCTGTTAAATATATTTCCAAGTAGAAATTCCAATGTTTATTACACTGAGAAGTGTAGCACGTCAACAAGATTTAATATTTTGAGAAAGTGACATATATTTCAAAAATGAACTATGTTACTAATGTTTATCAGTATATGTCACAACAACTTGTAACACGCCTTCAGTTCTCCTTCTAGTATAGCGGGAATATTCCGCAAAAAATCTTATAAAAGTAGTTTCAGTCATTGTGACAGGAAGTCGCGTCTTACAAAATGTGTCTCCTCCATGATAGGCTAAAGTATAATCAAATATGATCTCTGTCGGTCTCTACAATCGTAATAGACGTACTGTACATTACGAAATTCGAGTTTTCCAGGAGAATAGTTAAAAAGAACAACACTATCGTCAAAGCTTTGCTTACCAAACAGGTTAAAGTGGATTATAGCATTATAATATCCGCGGATGTGGATGAGAGACTTGCGGATTCGGATGCGGATCTTCCAGATGCGCATACCAACTAAATCTAAAATTGCCACCGTGAATCATTTGTAACTATTTGTTCAACGACATGGTGCGTAGGCACCAGTCACGCATAACAGCCTGATCCACTGCGTTCAGAGCAGTTCTGTTGTTACGCCAGTGCGCCTCATCCCAGACTGACGTAGTGTTTGAATCCGACGATCGACCATAAAAGCCACTCTCGGCTCATGACAGGTATTCTCGTACACCCTGCAATCGTGTCGCTGTCAGTTGGCACACTGTTGGGAGACTGCTTTTAGTTAGCACGTCTTCGCCGCATCTCGACGTAGTTTGTGGATTTCGGGAAACCTATAACTTATAAATGTGTATGAGTATATAGCGAACAATGGTTTCTTCACATTCAAACCTCAAAAGATTTGGAGTACCTTGATAACCAAGCGAATCTTAACGACGGGAAGCTCTAAAATCAGTTTCGATTTCTATTGCAGAACGTAAGTATTGTATCACAAAGAAGGGAAGTTCAGGGTTTAACGACCCGCTAACGATGACTTCGTCAGGGACGAAGTACTATATCTTATTTTGAGAAGGATCGCTAAGGAAATAAGTTGTGTCTTTCCGTGAATTCGCCTTAAGTAATTTAGAGATTCTATGTAACACTTAAATCTGGATGGCCAGGGAATGTGAACAAACATCTACCCTTCCACAAGGCGAGTCCAGTAACCTGGTGCATTTGTGTGCCAGAAGGAAATACTGTAATTTAGATACAAAATGTTAAGTTTATAGAAGGAGCTTGTCAGTTCCGCTGGAAGCTGCCATATAGTAGCAACCTTTCTGTACAACTGCAAAGAAAGTATTCCCAAAAGGAAAGTAGATTCCAATGGTTCAAATGGCTCTTATCACTATGGGACTTGACTTCTCAGGTCATCAGTCCCCTTGAACTTAGAACTGCTTAAACCTAACTAACCTAAGGACATCACACACATCCATGCCCAAGGCAGGATTCGAACCAGAGACCGTAGCGGTCGCGCGATTCCAGACTGTAGCCCCTAGAACCGCTCGGCCACTTCGGCCGGCGAAAGTAGATTCGCTTTCGAGGTTATACTGAGTGAATGCCGGTGAACCTACAGTGTATATTATTATCCACAAATCCCATACTGAAGTATACGTACAGCGATGGCTGAGATAGAATCCTGAGCCCCATGAAGAAACTGAACGAAATACCTGAATTGACACTACAAATCATTCTAACTGTCCTTCCTTAGGCTAAAAATGTGCTTTGTAAAAGTACGACAGCCCCAGAATAAGACAGCGCTCGAAATAATAGAGTGAAAGTAGGCAGAGAAAGAAAAGCTTTCACGTTTCACAATCAAGACTTTCGTTGCCATTACGATCTCTGCTATTTCTAGTGTGGAGACATGTGGTGATGTCTGAGGACTGCAGCACACGATTTAAACAGTTTCTCTTCCCATAAGAAGTGAGGAGCAGGTTCAAACCTGATTTTAAAAAAATCTCGAAGTGGAAGTTAGTGGGCCAGATTCTGAGAATTTCAGATTACAGTAGATTGGCCGAAGGGACAACAGTCTCAGAGAGTGGGTAGTAGCACTGCATGTCTTGAGAAACTGTTTACGTAAGAGGAGGGGGAACTGGCTGTAATATAAAACATTTACTAGGAGAGGTTCCTGGCACTTTGTTAAAAATAATATCATTGGACTACTTTTGGCGTTGTCGTGTGTTTTGCTAAGTTAACTTTTCGTGGACTTTTGGAGAGTACAGAGAAAACAGTTTGGTCGGGAAAAGACTTAGGCTTCTACAGCTTCTGCGGGAAAGAACACTCAGCGTTCGAAAGCGGATGAGAAGGTTGAAATGGCTCTGAGCACTATGGGACTTAACATCTGTGGTCATCAGTCCCCTAGAACTTAGAACTACTTAAACCTAACTAACCTAAGGGCATCACACACATCCATGCCCGAGGCAGGATTCGAACCTGCGACCGTAGCGGTCACGCGGTTCCAGACTGAAGCGCCTACAACCACTCGGACACACCGGCCGGCGGATGACAAGGCTTACGCAGCATACTGCAGCTGATGTACAGCTGTGGGAAACCGACCACGCGTCTCATTACCCAGCATATGAGTTATGGTGACGACTCACAGTATCGGCAATCGGGAAATGAGAATTGTTAGTAGATGGTAGGGGCGTTGTGTGGACAGGATTAGGGTCTGTGGTTTCTGTGTGCAGTTTAGGTGATTATGGGCTCATCAGTGACTATACCATTTCTTGCATTATTTGCATGTAGTTATCATATTGTAAGTAGGCTGAACAATTTTTGCTTTTGACCAACACAATAAGTGTGTGCATTTGATATCTTTGCTATCGTAATTATGAAAAAAAAAATTTTCTAATCATTATTGGGCACTGCCGAAAACAATTTGTAAACTTTTTTGTGGGGAGCATGGGAGCTATGTCAGTAGGCTGTTTAGGTTTTTATGTTGGTAACGCCGCGTAGCGCTCTGTATGGAAATCACTGACTGTGCTGTGTGGTCTGTGGCTGGTTTGCATTGTTGGAATATTCGCTGTTGTAGTGTAGTGCAGTTGGATGTAAACAGCGAAAACTTTTGGGCAGTTGGAGGTGAGCCGCCAGCAGATGAAAACGAAAATCTCTGTTCCGACACTGACAATGTTGAGTGTTTATGGAAAAAGTTTAAGGCAATCGTAAAATGCGTTTTAGATAGGTACGTGCCGAGTAAAACTGTGAGCGACGGGAAAAACCTACCGTGGTTCAACAACAAAGTTACGAAACTACTACGAAAGCAAAGAGAGCTTCACTGCAAGTTTAAACGCAGCCAAAACCTCTCAGACAAACAG
Source organism: Schistocerca cancellata (assembly GCF_023864275.1). Lineage (NCBI taxonomy): Eukaryota > Metazoa > Arthropoda > Insecta > Orthoptera > Acrididae > Schistocerca > Schistocerca cancellata. The sequence continues at coordinate 605,570,919 of NC_064630.1, forward strand.
AAGCTAAACGATGTCAAAGTTAGCGTAAGGAGTGCTATGCGTGAAGCGTTCAGTGAATTCGAAAGTAAAATTCTATGTATCGACTTGACAGAAAATCCTAGGAAGTTCTGGTCTTAAGTTACATCAGTAAGTGGCTAGAAACAGCATATCCAGACACTCTGCGATGATGATGGCATTGAAACAGAGGATGAAACACGTAAAGCATAAATACTAAACACCTTTTTCCAAAGCTGTTTCACAGAGGAAGACCGCACTGCAGTTCCTTCTCTAAATCCTCGCACAAACGAAAAAATGGCTAACATCGAAGTAAGTGTCCAAGGAATACAAAAGCAACTGGAATCACTCAACAGAGGGAAGTCCACTGGACCTGACGGGATACCAATTCGATTGCACACAGAGTACGCGGAAGAACTTGCCCCCCTTCTAACAGCCGTGTACCGCAAGTTTCTAGAGGAACGGAAGGTTCCAAATGATTGGACAAGAGCACAGGTAGTCCCAGTCTTCAAGAAGGGTCGTCGAGTAGATGCGCAAAACTATAGACCTATATCTCTGACGTCGATCTGTTGTAGAATTTTAGAACATGTTTTTTGCTCGCGTATCATGTCGTTTCTGGAAACCCAGAATCTACTCTGTAGGAATCAACACGAATTCCGGAAACAGCGATCGTGTGAGACCCAACTCGCTTTATTTGTTCATGAGACCCAGAAAATATTAGACACAGGCTACTAGGTAGATGCTATTTTCCTTGACTTCCGGAAGGCGTTCGATACAGTTCCGCACTGTCGCCTGATAAACAAAGTAAGAGCCTACGGAATATCAGATGAGCTGTGTGGCTGGATTGAAGAGTTCTTAGCAAACAGAACACAGCACATTGTTCTCAATGGAGAGACGTCTACAGACGTTAAAGTAACCTCTGGCATGCCACAGGGGAGTGTTATGGGACCATTGCTATTCACAATATACAGGGTGTTACAAAAAGGTACGCCCAAACTTTCAGGAAACATTATTCACACACAAAGAAAGAAAATATGTTATGTGGACACGTGTCCGGAAACGCTTACTTTCAATGTTAGAGCTCATTTTATTACTTCTCTTCAAATCACAATAATCGTGGAATGGAAACACACAGCAACAGAACGTACCAGCGTGACTTCAAACACTTTGTTACAGGAAATGTTCAAAATGTCCTCCGTTAGCGAGGATACATGCATCCACCCTCCGTCGTATGGAATTCCTGATGCGCTGATGCAGCCCTGGAGAATGGTGTATTGTATCACAGCCGTCCACAATACGAGCACAAACAGTCTCTACATTTGGTACCAGAGTTGCGTAGACAAGAGCTTTCAAATGCCCCCATAAATGAAGTCAAGAGCGTGGAGGCCATGGAATTGGTCCGCCTCTACCAATCCATCGGTCACCGAATCTGTTGTTTAGAAGCGTACGAACACTTCCACTGATATGTGCAGGAGCTCCATCGTGCATGAACCACATGTTGTGTCATACTTGTAAAGGCACATGTTCTAGCAGCACAGGTAGATTATCCCGTATGAAATCATGATAACGTGCTCCATTGAGCGTAGGTGGAAAAACATGGGGCCCAATCAAGACATCACCAACTATGCCTGCCCAAACGTTCACAGAAAATCGGTGTTGATGACGTAATTGCCTGCTGATTCTCGTCAGCCCACACATGTTGATTGTGAAAATTTACAATTTGATCACGTTGGAATGAAGCCTCATCCGTAAAGAGAACATTTGCACTGAAATGAGGATTGACACATTGTTGGATGAACCATTCGCAGAAGCGTACCCGTGTAGGCCAATCAGCTGCTGATAGTGCCTGCACACGGTGTACATGGTACGGAAACAACTGGTTCTTCCGTAGCACTCTCCATACAGTGACGTGGTCAACGTTACCTTGTACAGCAGCAACTTCTCTGACGCTGACATTAGGGTTATCGTCAACTGCACGAATAATTGCCTCGTCCATTGCAGGTGTCCTCGTCGTTATAGGTCTTCCCCAGTCGCGAGTCATAAGCTGGAATGTTCTATGCTCCATAAGACACCGATCAATTGCTTCGAACGTCTTCCTGTCGGGACACCTTCGTTCTGGAAATCTGCCTCGATACAAACGTACCGCGCCACGGCTATTGCCCCGTGCTAATCCATACATCAAATGGGCATCTGCCAACTCCGCATTTGTAAAGCACCGAAGTCAACATTACCTTCCTTCAATTGGGCCAACTGGCGGTGAATCGAGGAAGTACACTACATACTGACAAAACTAAAATGAGCTCTAACATGGAAATTAAGCGTTTCCGGACACATGTCCACATAACATCTTTTCTTTATTTGTATGTGAGGAATGTTTCCTGAAAGTTTGGCAGTACTTTTTTGTAACACCCTGTATATAAAAGACCTAGTAGATAGTGTCGGAAGTTCCATGCGGCTTTTCGCGGATGATGCTGTAGTATACAGAGAAGTTGCAGCATTAAAAAATTGTAGCGAAATGCAGGAAGATCTGCAGCGGATAGGCACTTGGTGCAGGGAGTGGCAACTGACCCTTAACATAGACAAATGTAATGTATTGCGAATACATAGAAAGAAGGATCCATTATTGTATGATTATATGATAGTAGAACAAACACTGCTAGCAGTTACTTCAGTAAAATATCTGGGAGTATGCGTGCGGAACGATTTGAAGTGGAATGATCATATAAAATTAATTGTTGGTAAGGCGGGTACCAGGTTGAGTTTCATTGGGAGAGTCCTTACAAAATGTAGTCCATCAACAAAGGAGGTGGCTTACGAAACACTCGTTCGACCAATACTTGAGTATTGCTCATCAGTGTGGAATCCGTACCAGATCGGATTGACGAAGGAGATAGAGAAGATCCAAAGAAGAGCGGCGCGTTTCGTCACAGGGTTACTTGGTAAGCGTGATAGCGTTACGGAGATGTTTAGCAAACTCAAGTGGCAGACTCTGCAAGAGAGGCGCTATGCATTGCGGTGTAGCTTGCTGTCCAGGTTTCGAGAGGGTGCATTTCTGGATGAGGTATCGAATATATTGCTTCACCCTACTTATACCTCCCGCGGAGACACGAATGTAAAATTAGAGAGATTCGAGCGCGCACGGAGGCTTTCCGGCAGTCGTTCTTCCCGCGAACCATACGCGAGTGGAACAGGAATGGGAGGTAATGAAATTGACACGTAAAGTGCCCTCCACCACACACCGTTGGGTTGGTTGCGGAGTATAAATGTAAATGTAAAATGTAAATGTAAATGGTTTATGTTCATCTATGCACGTACATAGAAACGGGGTCAGTTTGGATTGATATTTCATTCCAGTGGTTAGACGATCCTTTATTTTAAATTTCTCAACTATTTTTGAAAGAATCAGCACGCAGTTTCGCAATAAGAGACACCCTTATCATATCGTTCCGCAGGTCCGCGACAGTTTCATTACTGTATTTGTATTACGCGGAACCTCCGCTCCGATAGCTGAGTGGTCAGCGTGACGGATTGCGTGCTACGGGCGCGGCTTCGATTTCCGGCTGGGTCGTAGATATTCTCCGCTCAGGGACTGGATATTGTGTTGTGTTTATCAGCATTTCATCCCCAACCGGCGCGCAGGTCGCCCAATGTGCCGTCGAATGTAATAAGACCTGCACCAAGGCGGCCAGAGACGCCAAACGCTCATTTCCATTTCCATTACACGGAACACTCTCGGTCAGTCCATTCTGTGTGATCATTGTGACAGCCGAGTGGCATGTCGAGCTCGATGTGTTTCAATGTGGTAGAGACCATGGTTGTAAAATTCTGCGTTTTTGGAAACGCCGCTCCTCGATAATCCTCTGATAGCTATTCTGTTGCTGCGTCACTCTTCTCCTCTTGAACACCTTTCGACCAGATTACTGGTGTTTTCTGATTTGAAATCTGTCGCTTCTAACGTTGTCTTTTCCTGCACGTTACTTTAAAATTGTAACTGACGGTCAACGGAACTGCAACAACAATGGATTGTGAGGAAGTTGTCCCACCGGCCGAAGTGGCCGCGCGGTTCTGGCGCTGCAGTCTGGAACCGCGAGACCGCTACGGTCGCAGGTTCGAATCCTGCCTCGGGCATGGATGTGTGTGATGTCCTTAGGTTAGTTAGGTTTAACTAGTTCTAAGTTCTAGGGGACTAATGACCTCAGCAGTTGAGTCCCATAGTGCTCAGGGCCATTTGTAGTGTCTACATCCTTTTTGAATTACAAATTGACTATGACAGTGTTTCCCAAATTTATCGTAGTAAATGTAACTGCGAAGGCTTCCAAGCCCAGAGCGTTTGTATTGAATATTCGGCCACATAATTTTCAACTTAGTACCACTATGTAAATCGACATTCGACCATACTTGCAGCGGTCCTTTTCAGGGCGTCTGGTTTTAGTGTTTCACAGTGGGTGTCGCCTAACGTCCAAAGAGCATCTACTTCAAATTTATTTTAACGAGAAACAACGTAAGGTTCGAGTGCTGGTGAGCTACCTCTGTAACTACCTGATTATACTACAAACTACCTGACGGAGCGTGGCGGAGGATACTTCTGGCTCCCCTAGCTTTCATTTCCGTGTTCCATTCGCGACTAGCATGTGGGAAGAATGACTGACGACAAGCCTTTGTATAAGCTCTAATTTCTCGTTGTTGTCACTTTGCGAGACGTATGTTGGGTGAAGTAGTATGTTGCCCGACTCCTCCCGATGAGTACTCTCTCGAGATTTCAATAGCAAAACCCCTCCGCGACGCACAACGCTTCTCTTCTAGCGACTGCCACTAGACTTCGTTTAGCATCTCTGTAACGAAGCGGTGCGGAATGAATGACCCGTGACGAAACGCACCGCTTTTCGTTGGCCCGTCTCTGTCTCTTCAGTCAATCCTACTTGGTAACGGACCCAGACTGATAAATAATACTTAAAGAAAAAAATTTTGTCGAATGAGCCCATTGTAAGCCTCCTCTTTGGTGGATGAATTACATTTCCTTAAGATTCATCCTACGAATCTGTCTGACATCTGCTTTTTCTACTATCTGCAGTATGAGGTCGCTCCGAATAGATACTACAAGATTTTTACGGTAGATATAATTTCCAGCAATCTGTCATCAATAGAGCAGCCGTACAGTAGTGGAATTCTTTTCATATGTATGTGCTATTTGTTACATTTATTTACGTTCAGGGTCAACTGCCAGAGTCTGCACCATACATCAATCCTATGCAGGTCAAATAGATACTGTCTTCTGGCCCTCACTTTCCTATAGGCTACCGCATCGTCTGCGAATATTCTTAAAGAGCGTTTGACACTTTCTGCTAGATCATCTATATACATTGCAAACGGAAACGGTCCTATCATATTCCCTCTGGGTACTCCCGAAATTTCGTGAACATCTGTTGGGTTTCTCCTTGTTGAATTCTGCTTGCGAGGAAGACTTGAATGCATTTGCATATCAGGTCCGATACTCTGTAAGCTCGCACTTATTTTTTCAATACATGACTGTGAGGGACAGTGTCAAAGGCCTTCCTGAAGTCGAGGAACACGGCGCCGACATCTATAGTGCTGTGTATCTCGTGGAGGAACAGAGGAGACAGAGTTTCTCAAAATCTCTGTTTGCGGAATCCATTTTGATTGCAGCCGAGATTTTCGTTCTCTAATATATGAACGTAAAATATGTTGCATTATTGTATAACAGATTGACGTTAAGGATAAAGGCCTACAATTGTGAGCATCTGTCCTACGATAGTTCCTGATACAGGAATGACCTGCGCTTTTTCTTCAGTCGCTAGGGGCAATATTATAAATATCTCATCTGATGCCTTTCCACTACAAAGCAACTGTGTTTTTATTTGCCTCGGTATCCGCCACTTCTAAGTTCTTACGATGATTAAATGAAGGGATCGTATTACAATAAATAAGGACTAGAGATTCTATAGAGGTCGAATGCATTTCACAATTGTAATTGTAAGGCTAAAGACTGTTTTAGTTTTTAAAGTGTTAGTCTTACCATTAACTGTAGTGATTCGATATTCTGATTCATGTTACATTCGTTTTGGCCTTTACACAAGCTAGCAGTTCAAGGAAACTGGATTGTACAACAAGAGTGGTATTTCCCTCTTGCAGTGGAAATGATAACATATCTCTTTCCGATGCCAGTTCGGCCTGTTTACCTCACGCAATTTTCTGTTATCACAACTTCGGCAACGACTCAGGACTAAAGAGTCTAAATGCAGTATCGCGATCTACATCCTTCTGCGAGCAGTTTAACCGTTGCTAATTATATGTGTATTGCACACGCAAGGGCGGTGTTGCGTGCCACTCATAATGCACAACTTCATAACTTTTCTCTCCGTTCTCCCCTCCCCCCCCCCCTTCCCACTAACTCTCTCTCTCTCTCTCTCTCTCTCTGTCTCTGTCTCTCTCTGTCTCTCTCTCCTCTCTCTTTCTCTCTCTCTTCCCTCTCTCTCTCTCTCTCTCTCACTCTCTGCTCATTCCTCCCTCTTCTCTCACTTTTCAGTTTTTAATTCTCCCTCGTTCTCGCTAAAACTAAAATATTGACCATCTGATGGCGTGAGCCCTTGTGATACAGTCGCTGCATAACAGACAAACCACTCTGCCGCTCGTAGTAACCTTTCTGTTGTTTGTCCAGAGACGCGAGTTAAACTTGCTTCATAATTTAGCGAGGCAAAAGCACATGGGAGTTATCACGAAAGAGTAGAATTCTTGATACCCTTCCGTAAATATTCATCAATCACGACAATCATGAATGCGACGTTAAGTCAAAAAAATTTCGGCCGTTACTTTTTTGTTCGGTGAAAGCCTGATAAAAGACTACATTCCCCAGGGTAAATTTTTAATGGAGTTTACTCAGGGGCTTCGCTAGTTACTGCAGTGATCTTAATCTTATAGCTGGGCTGGGATTGTTGTATCGTTGGGTAGAAAAAACTGTAGAATTATTTCATAACAAAACGTGAACTAGACTGATTTAAGAACTTTTGCGTGTAAGTTCATGATATTTATACTAAAATAAAACTGTAATTACAATCTTCAGATGAAGCTATAGTTTTTTTCTTACTGACATCTCAAACTGAGCCTGTTCCTATTAATTATTTTTTTACCTTTATGTGTGTTTTAGCCTGACCAATTAAAAATCAAAAACTATCCATTCCCCATTAACTCTGAAATTAAGTTGTTGATGTAAGAAAACTAACTTACATTCATTTATTGCACTATAATGTACAAATTACCTTTCTCTGTTTTCTCATTTGACCCTCTCTTACAAAATCATGTAGTGGTTTATATACTTTTTTGCCGTCTGTCACTAAAACAGTTTGATTGTTTGTTGGTTACGCATTGCCCGAGGACATCAGACGCTGCATTGCTTTCGTAGTTTCTTGATATCTTCTGTTACAGGAGAAGTAAATGTCGTTAACATGTTCCTCACTGCCGTATTCTTATGAAGAAGATGTAATCATGTTTAGGTGGTACTGAATTGAAGTCGTGCCTTTGTCACTATGACGTTTCTGCTATATCGGCAATTTTGGTATCAATGGCATAATGGGCGATCAGCTACCACTGCACCATACGGTCTCTCTCTAATTTCGTAAGACCGGTGGAGGTTTTCGTTTCACTGGGCCCAGTTTCTAGACCGTATTGTATGTAGGAGATCGTCAAGTGACTGTATCGTGTTTTATTGAACCAGTGTACACAGCTTCCTTCGCCAGACTATCTGTTTATTACTCTGCTGTGCGTCTCCATCAAAACTATGATAGTCGTCTTATTTAGGCTGGAAAGGTTCTGAATTGCGTCTGTTATGTGGTATACTGAAATAATTTTTAGTGTTTTTGACATCGTAACATTTTAATAGCATCAACGCTGAGCGTGAATCTGATAAATTAATGATTGTTTCTTCTTCTTTGGCGTATTCAGGTCCCTCTAAAATCGCTGTAAGTTCCACAGTGAACGTAGACGCAACATTAGGAAGCTTGCATTTGCCGCCTCTATTAGTCTTGCCGTCTGTGAATACCCTTCCTGCTCCATCTTTTTACTTAAATCCATCCAAGCAAATCTGCCGTTTGGCTGTCCATGCTGCTAAACTGTCTAGTAAAATTTTCTCTTTCACGGGACTCGGATGAATGGAAGGTGCCTCTTAATGTTCAAAAATGTTCAAATGTGTGTGAAATCAGTCCCTAAGCTTACACACTACTTAACCTAAATTATCCTAAGGACAAACACACACCAATGCCCGAGGGAGGACTCGAACCGCCGCTGGGACCAGCAGCACAGTCCATGACTGCAGCGACTGAGACCGCTCGGCTAATCCCGCGCGGCTCTTAATGTAGAGATCCACTAAGGTGTTAGCATAGGAGGTGCTGTAGCAGCTTACATTTGATGATGTGGGGACGCAAAGGCAAAGCATCAAAGAAAAACTCCGGGATGGGCGGTAGTTTCTTGTTAAACCAGTACCTGTCACCATAGCACTTTGTTGTCTGTTCTCTTTCAGCTTTCCTAATAAAAAATGGTTCAAATGACTCTGAGCACTATGGGACTTAACAGCTTAGGTCATCAGTCCCTTAGAACTCATACATCACACACATCCATGTCCGAGGTAGGATTCTGCGACCGTAGCGGTCGCGCGGTTCCAGACTGTAGTGCCTAGAACCGCTGGCCACGCCGGCCGGCCTTCCCTGAGATAGATGATAAAGTCATGGTGGTTCATGTGAAGAGGTTTCCGACTTGATTACAGCCGCACGACGGGAATTAACGGACTTTGAATACTAAAGGTAGATGGGGCCAGACGCATAGGTCATTCCATATTGGAAATCGTCAGGGAATCCAATATTTTAGGCATTACCACTCATCAGGGACAACAGAGGGGGCCCACGGCCTTCACATAGCGACCGAGAGCAGGGGCATTTGCGAAGAGTTGTCAGTGCCAACATGCAAGCAATAATGTGAGTAATAACCACAGAAATCAATGTGGGACGTTAGACGAACTTATCAGCTAGGACAGCGACGCGAAATTTGGCATTAATGGGCTGTGGCAGCAGCCGCCGGCTGGTGTGGCCAGTCGGTTCTAGGCGCTTCAGTCTGGAACCGTGTGACCGCTACGGTCGCAGGTTCGAATCCTGCCTCGGGCATGGATGGATGTGATGTCCTTAGGTTAGTTAGGTTTAAGTAGTTCTAAGTTCTAGGGGACTGATGACCACATCTGTTAAGTCCCATGGTGCTCAGAGCCATTTGAACTGTTTTTTTCTTTTTTTTTCAGCATCCGACAGACGCGAGTGCCTTTGCTAATAGCACGACATCGGCTGCATCACCTATCCTGGACTCGTGACCATTTAGGTTGCACACTAGACGACTGAAAATCGGTGGTCTGATGAGATGAGTCTCGATTTCAGTTGGTAAGAGCTGATGGTAGGGTGAAGTGTGGAGCAGACCCTAAAGTTGACAACATGTCACTGTGCAAAATGGTTGAAATGGCTCTAAGCACTATGGGACTTAACATCTGAGGTCATCAGTCCCCTAGAGGTTAGAACTACTTAAACCTAACTAACCTAAGGACATCACACACATCCATGCCCAAGGCAGGATTCGAACCTACGACCGTAGCGGTCGCGCGATTCCAGACTGTAGCGCCTAGAACCACCCGGCCACTCTTCCCGGCCGTTTAAAAGAAAATGACATTTTCGACAAATGTGGGTGTATGTAATGTACAGTAAAAGCCATAGTACGTTTATTCTAAGTTTTTTTATGTCTGCTACCAATTCAACGGTATTTATATAAAAATACTAAATTCAAATTTTTCAAAGGTGTGTTTCCCCCTCTTAACGGCTGTATGGGCAGGTATAAAAAAATGTGTGTCTTTATTTTGCTCTACACAACAAGAGATTGCAATCCGATCAAAATCGAAGTGTATCCCTTGCATAGGTTTACATGTAAGCCTGTAAGTGCATAGTTACTGCTTCACACATAGGTTCCTCAACACAGCACACTTCCGTATGAAGGCACAAGTTTGATATAAATGTCTCATGTGTAATATCGACTGAATGAGAATATCGTAACGAAAATCTGCGTATGAATCATGATAAATTTAAGGACCTACCTAAAACCATTCCGTACATATCAAACGAACATCAAGACTGTTATAGACCTTTCTTACAGTGCTCTACAAACAATTCTTCTCGGTAAATATGTCTTAAAACTTACTTGAATTCCTTAAATGCCTTTATTTATACCTTATGCCAATTGTTTGTTCTAAAAGAAGCAAAAATGAAGCATTATTAATGGGTGTCTTGTAATATTCAGTACTTTTTTCTGAACTACGTGCATTCATTTATGCAAATTCGAATGTCAAGAACATTTTCAATACTTTACTTTCTTTTTTGTAATTTCCCACTGCGTTGTTCATGAATGAAATCTTTCCTTTAAACCATCCTACATATGTGGACAAATAAATTAATGAATGTAAAGTTGGGCTCACTAAGAGCTGGAAAGATTTCTTAATTTTTTTCTTATTTCCCAAAACATTACTTTTCTTGATAGATGTCACGTATAATTTTCGTATCCGACATCCGACTCGATTGTGAACGAGCAGCGATGTTGTACAGCTGTATCGCAGAAGTTGGGTTACTATCCTTGGTGTGCGCGGAGGCGCAGCGGCAGATAGTGTTAAACTGTGTTGGAGTGAGGAAGCAACGGTAATGTTATGTTTCAAAAGTAAAGTCTCAATTTATCAGGGTGTTTAACAAACACGATTATATCAAGATTGTAACAGAAACTGTTTTGTGATGGAGGAAGTTTAGTGGAACTTTGGAATGTCAGAGGTAAATATTATATTAATGCTTTTTTTTTCATATGTGCTGCGCCATCGGACTAAGTTGGTTATTATACTGAGAGTTGCTAGTTTTGAAAGATAGGAAAGTGTATCGTGTGGATGTTAAGACGTTCATCAAATTTAAAATCAGCCTTGAGAACTTTTTCACAGTATACAGTGTTGTCATTTATGCCCATATTTCATGTTTCACCTACCTTTCTCTTACAATTTTCAATTGATTATGGTTTTTTTTTAAAAAGTGTGTTCCGAAAATACTTCGATTTGCAGATAACAGAGAACTCATTGCACCTCGCAAGTGTTTATGTGTGGATACAGTAATTTGCAGCTTTAGCGTAACGGTTCGCAAAACAGAGCAGTATTGCAACATGTTATCCAGATTTGCGCAGAATAGAGGTAGGGACTATATAGTTTGTTGGATTTTTTTATTCAATCGGGGCCAACTTACGTCATTCAGAGATAGTTAGATTTTCTGTGTTGTGTATCACCTTTAGTTCTGGGATCTGGGTTCAGTTTTGCAAAACTAATTATCGCAGATTTCATGTAAAACTTCATTCTTCAGGCAGTTTATACTGAGCAAAATTCTTGCAGTCAGATAGCTAAATTTTGCAGTATGAAACATTTCCATTTACTTTTCGACAGTTAATTCCCGGGATAAGGAAACGCCCCCTATCAAGTGCCAACGGTCTCAAAGAGAGCGGATGAGCGGATAGAGGCAGGGCACCCTCTTGTCCTTGGAGTGAGAAATTGCTCCTAAAGGCGGAAGAACTTCACAGTCAACGGCATAGGATGGAGAAGGCAACGGGAAACCACTCCATTAAAGATCACTCAAGATATCCCAAGAATCAGTAGCGCACCATGCCAGAATCTTCTGTTAAACATAAATCCGGAGTAATAGTCCCCCAATCGGATCTCCGGGTGGGGACAATGGAAGGTCAGGCAAAGTTGAAGAATACACTAAAAATAGCAACATGGAATGTAAGAACACTCCTCCAATGCGGGAAATTAGAGAACCTCAAACTAGAGATGGACAGAATGGGAACAGACATAATAGGAATATCTGAGATGCGATGGCCTGAACCAGGAGACTTCAGATCAGGAAATTATCGTATCATTCATACAGGTACTAACCAAGGAACAACTGGAATCGGTGGAGTTGGAATAATTCTAAAAGGAAAACTCGGGAATCTAGTCACAGGATATGTGCAATTTAACTCTAGGATAATACTAGTCAAAATTGGAACCAAACCAAAGAACACGGTAATAGTACAAGTCTATATGCCGACATCGGCAGAAGAAGACGATGTAATAGAAACAGTGTATGAAGACATCAACAAAGTTATAAATTATGTTAAAGGTGAAGAGAACTTAATTATAATGGGAGATTGGAATGCTAGTGTTGGAGAAGAGGAAGTTGACGGAATTGTAGGGAAATATGGTCTAGGAGATAGAAACGAAAGAGGAAGCCGGCTAATTGAATTTTGTGCCAAAAACAAGTTGGTCATAGCGAACTCCCTTTTCAACCACCATAAAAGAAGAAGGTACACGTGGAAAGCCCCAGGAGATACTAGAAGACACCAAATCGACTATATATTAGTAAAATCGCGTTTTAAAAACCAAATCAAGGACTGCAGAAGCTACCCGTCTGCGGATATTAATAGTGATCACAACCTTGTAATGATGAAATGCTTACTCAAACTCAAGCGATTAGAGAGAAAAACGAACAAAGTATGGAACAGAGATAACCTAAAGTCTGAAGAACTAGTGATCCCTTATGCACGGAAAACTGATGAGATGGCATCAAACATTATTCCCGGGAGTACTAACGAGGAGTGGAAACAAATCAAAGAAGGCATACATAAAGCAGCAGAAGAATTTATTGGGAAAGCCAAACCTGTAAACAGGAAAGAGTGGATAACACCTGAAATAATTTGTCTAATGGAAGAAAGAAGACTATACAAAAATGCCTTTGACGAGCAAAGCGAAAACAAATATAGAAAGCTTAGAAACCAAATAAACAGAGAATCTAGGAAAGCAAAAGAAAATTACCTCAACAGCATTTGTAAAGAGGTGGAGGAAAACATGGTTAAAGGAAAAACTGACTTGGCCTACAGAACAATAAAACAAAACTTTGCTAAACGGAAAGTAAAATCTTCAGGAACTATAAAGAACAAAGAGGGCAAGGTACTATTTGGATATGACACGCTGAAGAGATGGCAAGAATACATTGAAGAGCTATATCAAGGAGACCCTCTAACAGATAATATGATAGAATTAAGCGAAGAAGTAGAGAAAGAAGAACTAGGGGACACAATTCTGAAAGATGAATTTGAAAAAGCACTAAAAGAACTACCAGATAATAAAGCGGCAGGTGTTGATGATATACCTTCTGAACTAATTAAGAAATCAGGAGACAAAATGAAAGCTACATTACTGCAACTCATACAGAAAATATACAAAACAGGTGAAGTTCCTGAAGACTATCAGAAATGCATCATATTCCCCATACCTAAGAAAGCATCTACTATGGACTGTGAAAACCATCGAACACTCAGTCTTCTTTCACACGCATCAAAAATTCTAATAAGAATAATTTTGAAAAGAGTTGAAAACCAATTGAATAGCACTCTAAGTGAAGACCAATTCGGTTTTAGAAGCGGTGTAGGGACGAGGGAAGCAATCTTATCTTTAAGACTAATAATTGAGAAACAAATTTCCAAAAACAAACAAGTATTTATAGCCTTCGTAGACCTCGAAAAGGCATTTGACAATGTTGTATGGCCAGAAATGTTTAGAATTCTGAAGAAGGCTGGTCTGAAATATAATGATAGAAGGATAATCTTTAAAATATACCAAAATGAAACAGCCTTAGTTAAGAAGGAAAACAAAGAAGAAACAGCAAGAATAAGGAAAGGAGTGAGACAGGGATGCCCACTATCTCCAGTAATTTTCAACGCATATATCCAAGAAGCAATAGACAAAATAAGAGAGAATATTGAAGTAGGAATAAAACTTAACGGAATGAAAATAGATATGTTGCGATATGCAGATGATATCGCCATAATTACAGAAAGGAAAGAAGATTTAGAAGCCGCACTCAATGAAATGGAAAACACCTTAAAAGAACAGTATGGAATGAAATTAAATAAGAAAAAGACTAAAGTGATGGTGAGTGGCGCCCTGAACTACAATGAACCCATACGAATAACAATAAAGGGAGAGAAACTAGGGCAGGTTACAGAATTTAACTACTTAGGTAGCAAAATAACAGCAGATGGAAGGAGCAAAAGTGACATTAAAAACAGAATACAACTTGCCAAAATAGCATTCAATGGAAAAAGAAACTTACTGACGAGTAGAAATGTTAGTTTAGACGTAAGAAAGAGAGTCATGAAAACCTATGTGTGGAGTACAGCCCTTTACGGATGTGAAACTTGGACTTGTGGAAAAGAAGAAAAGAGAAGATTAGAGGCATTCGAAATGTGGTGCTACCGGAGAATGGAAAAAATCAGCTGGCGAGACAAGGCTACAAACGAAGATGTCCTCAGAAGAGTGAAAGAAAACAGATCTCTTTGGCGAAATATACAGAAAAGAAGAATAACCTTCATAGGTCACATTTTACGGCATAACAATTTCATTAAGAGAATATTAGAAGGAATCATTGAAGGAAGAACTCGCCGAGGACGACCTAGATTAACCTACATTCAACAAGTAATAAATGACATCGGGTGCCAGACCTATGCAGATATGAAGAAGAAAGTTGACAAAAGAACGGAATGGCGTGCTGCTGCCAACCAACCTGTGGGTTGATAACCGAAGAAGAGTTAATTCTTATTACAACGCATCTTTGCCTTCACATTACGACGGTACTAGTTTCATTGTGATAGTTCATTTATTATTACAGCTCTGATCTTACAAGCAAAAGCAGTACCTCAGTCATATTATTTTTATTATTTAAAGAAAATTTTCATTCTGACTTGCGTCCTTTCACAAATAAGGCCTTCATAAATTTGTTTAAATGTAGCATTGTGAAGTGATACGAGGTCGATAAACAGTCAAGGTATGAAGCTATTGAAATATGGTGCTATTGGAGACTGCTGGAGATTATGTGGGTACACCGAACAACTAGTGAGACGGCACTGAATCTAAATGGGGAATGAGGAAGTATATGGTTGAACTGGACTGAAAGAAGAGATTGGTTGACAGGACATACGGTTATCCTAAAGCATGAAGGGATAGTATATATGATAATGGAGGAAAGTGTGTGTGTGTGTGTGTGTGTGTGTGTGTATGTGTGTGTGTGTGTGTTGGGGGTGGGTGGGGGGGTAGAGGAGGCGTAGCGGGAGACGAAAGCTCAAGTACAGTGAGCAGGTGAAAATCGATGAAACTTATAGCAGTTCCGCAAAGGAAAAGAGTCTTGCACATGATTAACTAGCGTTGTGATCTTTGGACTGAAGATGGCAACATCTCTCTCTATGACTTAATGTTTGACTGTGGTACCGATCGGTGATTTTGAACGACATACGGTATTGCCAACTGAACAATGAAGATGTTCACTTTTGACAAACGAAAAGGGCAATAGTGAAGGGCATTTTGAGCGACCAGCTGTTTTTCTCTGAATATTGAATTTTAAAGACAGTTGCAAAATGTCAGTGGAAGAATGGCTGTTCATTCTTACGCAAGAGCTGAAATCAGGAAGGTAGTAGGCTTCGACCCAGAGGTGTTCCATTGAGCTCAGGTCGGGTATTTGAGCAGGCCAGCCCATTTCAGGCATGTTTCTGTCCATAAGGCCGTTGCCTGACACATGGTAACTATGACTGTTTGCATTGTCGAGGCTGATACAAACAATCATCGTTTCCAAACTGTTCCTTTGCTGTATAGAGTACGCAGTTCTGTAAAAAGTGTCCATATCCTTCCTAATTTAGCGTCTTCTTAAGCGCAGTAAGTGGACTATAAACTATACGAAAAATAACAGGCCGACCTCTGTGGGCGTGCGGTTCTAGGCACTTCAGTCCGGAAACGCTCGACTGCTACGGTCGCAGGTTCGAATCCTGCCTCGGCCATAGATGTGTGTGATGTCCTTAGGTTAGTTAGGTTTAAGTAGTTCTAATTTCTTGGGGACTCATGACCTCAGATGTTAAGTCCAATAGTGTTCAGATCCATTTGAACCATTTTCAAAAATATCACGATTGTACCGTAGCAGGAGCTTCACTGTTGGCGCCACGCATGATATCAGATACCGTTCTCTAGGCATTTGCTAAGCCCAAGCCCTTCAGTCGGATAGCGTTGTTCATAACTCCAAATCCATTGTCCAGTGGCACGCGCTCTTTACATCACGTCTATCGTCGCTTACCATTGACTTCAGAATTGTGTGGCTTACGAGGAGCGTTGAGACCATTGTATAAAATTCTCTTTAACTCCTTGGACACACTGCTTGCTGGACTGCTGGTGGCACTTTGGAACCGAATGTAATATCCTTCCGCTAATTTCATACCACACTACTGGCCATTAAAATTGCTGCACCAAGAAGAAATGCTGATGATAAACGGGTATTCATTGGACAAATATATTATACTAGAACAGACATGTGATTACATTTTCACACAATTTGGGTGCATAGACCCTGAGAAATTCGTACCCAGAACAACCACCTCTGGCCGTAATAAGGGCCTTGATGCGCCTGGGCATTGAGTTAAACAGAGCTTGAATGGCATGTACAGGTACAGCTGTCCATGCAGCTTCAACACGATACTACAGTTCATCAAGATCATTTACTGGCGTATTGTGGCGAGCCAGTTGCTCGGCCACCATTGACGATACGTTTTCAATTGGTGAGAGATCTGGAGAATGTGCTAGCCAGGGCAGCAGTAGAGCATTTTCTGTATCCAGAAAGGCCCGTACAGGACCTTCAACATGCGGTCGTGCATTATCCTGCTGCATTGTAGGGTTTCGCAGGGATCGAATAAAGGGTAGAGCTACGGGTCGTAACACATCTGAAATGTAACGTTCACTGTTCAAAGTGCCGACAATGCGAACAAGAGGTTATAAAATAAATTAATTAATTAAAATAAAATATTAATTATTGTATATGTGTGATAGTGATTGGTTGTAATTAATATTTGCTTATCTGGAACGTGGACGTTTAATTATTTGGTATCAGACGCTTGACAATGGCTTTTTCGTGAATGCAATGTTATTCGTAGTTGACCGTGACATAAGACTCAAATAATCGGACTTCGTATTTAAACCGTTTCCAAAGACTGCTGCGGTAGGTGCGGATTCAAAGTCTCAATATTAGAACAATTTGTCAGCCATGTCAATACGTCGTACTGAGGTGACTGTCTACTAAACATAAAAAAGTTTACAGAGTTAGTTAAATCAGATATATTCAACAAATAAGCCTACAGTTAAATAATTCAACTTACATTCATAAATATAGAATCTTTACAGAGTCGAGTGCCTAGTGAGATTGCAACTCACTGTGTTCTTGTATAACATCAAAAATGGCGGTGTGCCAGTTAATAGAATACACGTGCTTCCCGCACCAGTTATTCTACTCGACCTCCATCTTGTTAATGCAACATAAGAGTGTCGTAATTGTATTTTGTTTTATCAGCGGCATAGCGCTGCTGTTCTGTGCCATAGGCTTTATTTATTTGTCAGAGATTAATTATTTAATTAAGATTTCGCGTTTCCGAGGAAACTCACGCACGGCATGCAAATGTGCCTTTATAAGGTGACCGAGACGTGTAACCAATGGCACCCCATACCATCAAGCCAGGTGATACGCCAGAATGGAGATGACGAATACACGCTTCCAATGTGCGTTCACCGCCATGTCGCCAAACACGGATGCGACCATCATGATGCTGTAAACAGAACATGGATTGACTCGAAAACATGACGTTTTGACATTCGTGCACCCAGGTTCGTCGTTGAGTACACCATCGCAGGCGCTCCTGTTTGTGATGCAGCGTCAAGGGTAACCGCAGCCATGGTCTCCGAGCTGATAGTCCATGCTGTTGCAAACGTCGTCGAACAGTTCGTGCAGATGGTTGATGTCTTGCAAATGTCCCCATCTGTTGACTCAGGGATCGAGGCGTGGCTGCAGGACCCGTTACAGCCATGCAGATAAGATGCCTTTCATCTCGACTGCTAGTGATACGAGGCCGTTGGGATCAGCACGACGTTCCGTATTACCCTTCTGAACCCACCGATTCCATATTCTGCTAACAGTCATTGGATCTCGACCAACGCGAGCAGCAATGTCGCGATACGACAGACCGCAATCGGGGTGGGTTACAGTCCGACCTTTATCAAAGTCGGAAACGTGATGGAACGCATTTCTCCTCCTTACACGAGGCATCACAAGAACGTTTCACCAGGGAACGCCGGTCAACTGCTGTTTGTGTATGAGAAATCGGTTGGAAACTTTCCTCATGTCAGCACGATGTAGGTGTCGCCACCGGCGCCAACTTTGTGTGAATGCTCTGAAAAGCTAATCATTTGCATATCACAGCATCTTCTTCCTGTCGGTTAAATTTCGCGTCTGTAGCACATCTTCGTTGTGTAGCAGTTTGAATGGCCAGTAGTGTATTTCCTACAAACACCCTCCACAATGCTCAACGGTCACTGCCAGGCAGTGGCGTGGCCTGGTTTAACTATGAGCGACCTTCTTGTTTCCATTTCACAGTTACATCATCAACAGTCGACCTGTGCAACTGAAAAAGTGGTCTTATGTTCCGTTTTGGATTTGTTACTCAGGTGATATACAGTTACTACTCCACGTTAGAAGTCATTGAACTTTCCTGCCCGACTCATTCTGCTGATACTGCTTCCCTCCCCAACTCGCCGCCCCTTTTCATACTGACGCGTCCGCTTCTAGTGATATCCAGTGGTCAATTCTGTCTTACAAAGCCGTGTCCAGATGCCTTTGATCATGTAGAGTGCCTGCAACGTCTCACCATGTAGATCGCGTTCCTCTTGTAAATGTATTTAACGGAACCCTGAACCGAGCATCGCATTCGTAACGACTTGATACAGTTTCAGCAACTGCTAAATGACTTAAGGTTTCTTCACTCAGACACTGCGAGCTGTTGAAACCCCAGCGACACAAAAGGAAATCAGGTCCCCCAGTTAGTAGTGCCTTCTTTGTCAGAATTACAGTGCCTCGGCACTATTAAATACGAGTATTAAGTCAAATTGCTTCCCATAAAGCATTCGCGTACCTTGGAGAAACATCTCTTTAGGAGCCGGTATTCAGCGGCATTACGGCTGCAGCTTGTCCGCGGGAAAAGGAAAATCTGAATACAATAGGAGAAGCCGTAGGCGCGCAGCTTCCCCTGCCGTCTCGCTGCGGCACTTTGTTCCTGAGCCGGCCTTTTAATGTGGAATGGTCGCGGGGATGGGCAGGACGGCGTGTAGCTTTACAACCCCGGGACGGTGGCGGCCATCCTTCCGCCCACCCTCCGTTCTTTCCACCCCGCGGGGCCGAGGCGATTACGCGCCGTAATGACGGCCATACTTCACAAAACCTGGCGACAAGTTAATCCTGGGGCGCACAGGGCTCGGACGGCGCTGGCTGCCTCGGAGCGTCGGCGTCGCAGGGGGTCGCCGGCGCTGGATGTGCGTGCGATCTGCGTACGGCTAGGGGAGGGGGCAGGGAGCGGCCAGGAAGTGACGCACCGCGCCGATACTGTCTACCGACACGCACCGAATCGCTTACGCACTGAGCAAATACGAGTACCGTGTCCGGAGAACAGAGGCAGGCGGAAGTGCCGACGCTCACTCGCACTTGCTGGGCCGTATGTTTCCTACAACCCGGTATGGCAGTCATACGCGCAGTATCTACCAAATCAAGAGTTCTGAGAAACAAATTTTACCTCCGTAGATTTTCATGCATTTATTTCCGTACCATGTGAATCCTTTTATTATCCGGCCCGCCACGAATTCGTCTCCTGTGCAAACCTCTTCATCTCACAGTAACAACAGAAATCTCCGTTCCCAGTTATTTTCTAGATGTATCCAAATGGCTGTCTTCTTCTACAGCATTTACTCTTTAGTTCCCTCTAGTACCATGTCAGTTTTTGCGAGATTCTTAACGGGTGTCTTACAATCTTGTCCCTTCATCTTGTCAGTGCTTTCCACATATTTCTTTCCTCGCCGATTCTGCGGAGAAGCTCCTCGTTTCTTACTTACCAGTCCACCTAATCTTCAACATTCTTTTGTTGCACCACACCTCAAATGCTTCGATTCTCTTCTGTTCCGGTTTTCCCATAGTCCATATTCCATTACCATACATTACTCTGCGCCCAACCTACATTCCCAGAAATTTCTCCCTCAAATTGAGACCTGTCTTTGATGCTAGCAGATTTCTTTTGCCCAGCCTTTTTGTCAGTGCTAGGTTGCTTTTTATCTCTTCCTTCCTCCGTCTGTCATGGGTTATTTTGCGGCCTAGGTAGCAGAATTCCTTGACTTCATTTATCTCGTGATCTCCAATCCTGATGTAGAGTTTATTGATCTTCTCATTTCTGCTACTTGTCTTTACTTTCATTTTTTTTCCATTTACTCATAATCTATATTCTGTACCCATCAGACTGTTCATTCCACTCTAGAGATCCTGTAATTTTGTAATTTCTCTTCGATTCCACTGACGACAGCAATTTCATCAGCGAATCTTATCACTGATATCCTTTCACTCCGAATTTTAATTTCGCATCCGAATCTTTTTCTTATTTCCATCATTGCTTCTTCGATGTACAGATTGAACAGTGGGGGCGAAAGGCTACATCCCTGTTTATATCCATTTTAATCGGAGCACATCCCTTGTGGTCTTCCTGTTTCCTCTCGGTCCATATGGATTATCGTCACATAACTGTGTGAAGACTTCAGAGTTCAACTCACAGCGTCAATCGGTGAAAGCCATCTGCTAGAAACGTCTTTCATATTATGTATGAGTACATGAGTTGCTAGTCCCTCGCGTACTTGGAAGACTATATACGTCACGCTCTCGTCAGCTAGAGATCGTATTTTTGCTTGAGTAATGAAAAAACATGTTTTCTATCCGTACTTTGAGTACGGAGCATAGTCAGCCAATCAAGCTGCTTGGCACAGAGCTTCAAGTTCGTATAAACAGGTGTGGAGAAACTCTCACCGTGGTCGCCTGGGGGCTGTTAACATCGTTCTGCCTGCTGACGATTTCTAAATTTCAGACCTTCTCTTGTGTATTACTGACAAGGCAACCACACGGCAATTAGATTTTTGTAATTTTTTTATATTTATGGTACCTGACGTTCAGAACACAATATCAACCACACTAAGCAGTTCTATGCAACTCTCAATAATTCTCGAGAATATTGATTTCGAAGTTTTGAATTTTTCCGAGTGCCTTTAGCACCCTAAAGTGAAATCGATGTGGCAGAGCGCTTGTTTGCTAAGTGGGCAGTCTGGGTTCCAGTTGTAGCCAATGCTAATTTTTAAACAAGGTCCATTTTAGACAAAGGTGCTGCATGGGGGCTTAATTATTATGCAAGAATTTTAGTAGCTGTGTGTCCGGTTACGAAGTCTCGTAAACTATTGGCCCTGACTAGTATTAGTACGCAATCTGACTGCATAAAATAACAATAAAGAATGGAAGGAAATTTCTGTTAACACAATTGATTAATTAAGTCCCCTGCAACTATAAAAGCTACGAAACAACAAAGCACAAGTGTAACTGTTGTGTGTGTGGTAGTGTGACGCAACGTACTTGTATCTGGCACGGTTCTTCCTAAATACGACAAGATATTTTAAACACCATTTACAATGAACTAATTGAAAAACCAGAAATACTATAATTGCACATAGAAACCAGAATTACAAGTCTAACACATGAACTCGAGCCAGATGCTTTGTTGACTGAACCTGTGATCAAGAGGCATTGACACTAAGGAAATGTGAAATAAATTTTTTTTTGTTACCTCCATATATATTGACGAAAAATACACTGTGATCATTGCAACATCTTCCATCTATACATTACACCTACCGAACAGCATCTACTCTCTCGTCCAACAGAACAACAACTACACACGACATCCTCTGAAGTAGTACTGCTCTCGAAATCCTCTCAACAAGTACTCCCACGGCAGCCTCTGAACTACTACTGACCCAGTGGAGGCGGTGGAATAATAATCTTTGGCGCAATCTCTAGCGCTGTGACTCAGTGTAGCCACCTTTCAGTGTTTTTCCACGAAGCGTAAAATTCTTAAAAATAGAAATAATCGGTGGCGCCCGAGACTGGCTATCATTCATTCGAGTTTTTCGTTTCACTTTTCGTTCATTCCGCTTTAAATATAAAATTCATATAATATCGCTAATTGACACGCATTTGTGATTTATGAGGAAAAATCTTATTTCTAACCACATATCACACAAAAAACAGTTTCCTTTGCAAATCCTCACTGATCAACCAGAACATTATGACCCCCTACGTAATAGCCGACGTGCCTACTTTGGACACAGGTACCACCCCACCTGCAACAAGTCGTGCCATGGAAGCAGTGAGGCCTTGGTAGGTCGCTGGAGGAAGTTGGCACCACAGCTCTACACGCAAGTCAGTGGTGAACTCCGACGCCACGTTCAATTTCATCCTAGATGTGTTCAATAGATATGGCAAGGTCAGATATGGCAACTTGGAGGTTCCAAGACATTAATAGGAACTCGCCACTGTGTTCCTTGAACCACCCCATCACACTCCTCACCTTGTGATATGGCGCATCATCTTGTTAGAAAATACCACTGCTGTCGGGAAACACGATTGTCATGTATGGGTGTACGTTGTCTGCAATCAGTGCACGATACTCCTTGGCCGTCACGGTGCTTTGTACAAGCTCTACTAGACCCTTGGAAGCCCACGTGAACGTTCCGCAGAACGTAACGGGGCCGCCGCCAGCTTGTCTCCGTCCCGCAGTACAGGTGTGAAGGAGTTGTTCCCGTGGGAGATGTCTGATTCGCACCTTCCATCGACACGATAAAGACGGTATCGGGATCCATCGGACCATGCAACGCTCTGCCTTTGCTCCATCGTCCAATGCCGATGGTCACATGCTCACTTCAACCGTAGTTGTCGATGTCGTGGTGTTACTTGGCTGTCCGCAGCTCGTGGTCTTGCGGTAGCGTTCTCGCTTCCCGTGCACGGGGTCCCGGGTTCCATTCGCGGCGGGGTCAGGGATTTTCTCTGCCTCGTGATGACTGGGTGTTGTGTGTCTTTCATCATCATTTCGTAATCATTGACTCGCAAGTGGCCGAAGTGGCGTCAACTATAAAAAGGACTTGCAATACGGCGGCCGAACTTCCCCGCATGGGGCCTCCCGGCCAACAATGCCATTGGATCGTTTCGTTTCATATTGTCACATGCATGGGTCGTCTGCTGCTCAGGCCCTTCCTGAGGATTGTTTGGTGCACTGTGTGTTCAGACACACTTGTACTCTGGCCATCATTAAAGTCAGATGTTGCCGGCCACTGTTGCTGGGTGGTTCAAGGCGCTTCAGTCGGGAGCCGCTCTGCTACTACGGTCGTAGGTTTGAATCCTGCCTCGGGCATGGATGTGTGTGACGTCCTTAGGTTTAAGCAATTCTAAGTGTAGAGGACTGATGATCTCAGATGTTAAGTCCCATAGGGCTTAGAGCCATTTGAAAGTCTCATGCTAGTTCCGCCACTGTTCGCCGCCTGTCTGTTTTACTAGCCTGCTCAACCTACGACGTCCAACACCTGTAATGAGGGATGGCCGCCCAACCCCATATCCCTTGGATCTGATTTCAGCCTGGTTTCGTGACATGTTGAAGACGCCCACCACAGCAATCCTCGAACAACAGACAAGCCGTGCAGTTTGCGAAATGCTCGTGCCGAGCCTCTAGGCCACCAAAATGTCGTCGGTCAGATATACACTCCTGGAAATGGAAAAAAGAACACATTGACACCGGTGTGTCAGACCCACCATACTTGCTCCGGACACTGCGAGAGGGCTGTACAAGCAATGATCACACGCACGGCACAGCGGACACACCAGGAACCGCGGTGTTGGCCGTCGAATGGCGCTAGCTGCGCAGCATTTGTGCACCGCCGCCGTCAGTGTCAGCCAGTTTGCCGTGGCATACGGAGCTCCATCGCAGTCTTTAACACTGGTAGCATGCTGCGACAGCGTGGACGTGAACCGTATGTGCAGTTGACGGACTTTGAGCGAGGGCGTATAGTGGGCATGCGGGAGGCCGGGTGGACGTACCGCCGAATTGCTCAACACGTGGGGCGTGAGGTCTCCACAATACATCGATGTTGTCGCCAGTGGTCGGCGGAAGGTGCACGTGCCCGTCGACCTGGGACCGGACCGCAGCGACGCACGGATGCACGCCAAGACCTTAGGATCCTACGCAGTGCCGTAGGGGACCGCACCGCCACTTCCCAGCAAATTAGGGACACTGTTGCTCCTGGGGTATCGGCGAGGACCATTCGCAACCGTCTCCATGAAGCTGGGCTACGGTCCCGCACACCGTTAGGCCGTCTTCCGCTCACGCCCCAACATCGTGCAGCCCGCCTCCAGTGGTGTCGCGACAGGCGTGAATGGAGGGACGAATGGAGACGTGTCGTCTTCAGCGATGAGAGTCACTTCTGCCTTGGTGCCAATGATGGTCGTATGCGTGTTTGGCGCCGTGCAGGTGAGCGCCACAATCAGGACTGCATACGACCGAGGCACACAGGGCCAACACCCGGCATCATGGTGTGGGGAGCGATCTCCTACACTGGCCGTACACCACTGGTGTTCGTCGAGGGGACACTGAATAGTGCACGGTACATCCAAACCGTCATCGAACCCATCGTTCTACCATTCCTAGACCGGCAAGGGAACTTGCTGTTCCAACAGGACAATGCACGTCCGCATGTATCCCGTACCACCCAACGTGCTCTAGAAGGTGTAAGTCAACTACCCTGGCCAGCAAGATCTCCGGATCTGTTCCCCATTGAGCATGTTTGGGACTGGAAGAAGCGTCGTCTCACGCGGTCTGCACGTCCAGCACGAACGCTGGTCCAACTGAGGCGCCAGGTGGAAATGGCATGGCAAGCCGTTCCACAGGACTACATCCAGCATCTCTACGATCGTCTCCATGGGAGAATAGCAGCCTGCATTGCTGCGAAAGGTGGATATACACTGTACTAGTGCCGACATTGTGATTGCTCTGTGGCCTGTGTCTATGTGCCTGTGGTTCTGTTAGTGTTATCATGTGATGTATCTGACCCCAGGAATGTGTCAATAAAGTTTCCCCTTCCTGTGACAATGAATTCACGGTGTTCTTATTTCAATTTCCAGGAGAATAGATAGATCGCGCGCCTTCCCCATCCTACACATAGGCAGCACGCACACTGATACTACGTGCACCGCGCATGTGTTTGGTAGTCATTCCTCGCCAAGTGACGCTGCTATCACCTGAAGGGGCTTATACAGGGTGTTACAAAAAGGTACGGACAAACTTTCAGGAAACATTCCTCACACACAGACAAAGACAAGATGTTATGTGGACATGTGTCCGGAAACGCTTAATTTCCATGTTAGAGCTCATTTTAGTTTCGTCAGTATCTACTGTACTTCCGCGATTCACCGCCAATTGGCCCAATTGAAAGAAGGTAACGTTGACTTCGGTGCTTGTGTTGACATGCGACTCGTTGTTCTACAGTACTAGCATCAACCACATCAGTTTGGGCAGGCATTGTTGGTGATGTCTTGTTTGGGCCCCATGTTCTTCCACCTACGCTCAATGGAGCACGTTATCATGATTTCATACGGGATACTCTACCTGTGCTGCTAGGACATGTGCCTTTACAAGTACGACACAACATGTGGTTCATGCACAATGTAGCTCCTGCACATTTCAGTCGAAGTGTTCGTACGCTTCTCAACAACAGATTCGGTGACCGATGGATTGGTAGAGGTGGACCAATTCCATGGCCTCCACGCTCTCCTGACCTCAACCCTCTTGACTTTCATTTATGGGGGCATTTGAAAGCTCTTGTCTACGCAACCCCGGTACCAAATGTAGAGACTCTTCGTGCTCGTATTGTGGACGGCTGTGATACAATACGCCATTCTCCAGGGCTGCATCAGCGCATCAGGGATTCCATGCGACGGAGGGTGGATGCATGTATCCTCGCTAACGGAGGACATTTTGAACATTTCCTGTAACAAAGTGTTTGAAGTCACGCTGGTACGTTCTGTTGCTGTGTGTTTCCATTCCATGATTAATGTGATTTGAAGAGAAGTAATAAAATGAGCTCTAACATGGAAAGTAAGCGTTTCCGGACACATGTCCACATAACATATTTTCTTTCTTTGTGTGTGAGGAATGTTTCCTGAAAGTTTGGCCGTACGTTTTTGTGACACCCTGTATACCGGTAGATAATAGCTCGGTGGTCATACTATTCTGCCTGACTGGTGTGTGATTTTAATACTAAATGCACATGCACTTAAGAGCCCACCCTTACTGAACGTTCTTCTTTTCGTCAATATTTTCACCTCTCAAAATATGAAATGCAAAGAGCTTGCAGTAGAAGATGTTTGTTCCACAGCATCGAAAGTGATGAATTGCTCACTGCCCTTAAGGCATTCATTTTAGAACCCTTGTTTAGTATATTGTTTTGCTTCGAATGATCATCCCTGTCATGTGAATGAATACTGTCTTTTTCTCCTGGGACATTCAGTGTAAGTGGGAATTTTTCATGGCATTAATACCGGAGTCGTTTCTGCTAAGTCTACTTAGGTTAACCTATAACAGGTACTAACAGTTTTCAACGGCAAGTTTTGAAAATTTCAGACTTTTATATGCTTTGTAAATTCTTAATGGATAATAACTTTCTGGCCTATTGAAATCCAAGTCTCGAGAAACATTTTGGAAACCATACCCAAGTTGCGGCTAAGCCACGTCTCCACAGTATCCTTTCTGCAAAGACTGCTACTCAATCAGACAATGCAGAAGATGTATTTAAAGAACTGCTCCCCGATTTTTTGAAAATTAGATCGTACATAATACTGTTTTACGTGTAATAGTGCTGTTCCACATTACAAGCAAAGTTTGTTTTGAACAAAAGTAATAGCAATAAGTTACGAAGAAAATTAAATTACTTGTAGGAAATAGATCATTAAAATAATAAATATTAACAATTTAGAAGAAAATAGTAGAGATATAGTATAGGGAGCATCTGTAGATTTTCTTTTACTTTTAAAACGAAATACAACACATAATTTATGGTTCATATGGTTACGTTCTAGCTAAAAGGAGCCTACCGGGGTACATTTGTTTGTAGTACCAGAATGTGATAATAATACTAATGCAAACTAAAATTGAACTATTATATTATAAACGATGTATGTCTCTGATAGGCTTCATAAAGCGGATCTCTGACTGTGCACGGCCCCAGAGTCAAAGATACTGACTGACTCTGGTCTGAGATTGTAGTGTTAGAGTAAAAGAGCACTTGGGGTACGGTAGTGGGTACGTGTCTGTGGGCGAAAGAGGACTGAGCAGGCCGTTTTTGTGGTGTGCTCTATGAAGCAACCAAGAGTTATATTATAATGTAAGAATTACGAGTACGTGTATTACTGGAAATAGAAACGTCGAAGCAGAAGTCTTCTCTCATGATAGGTGAAGATGTTAATTATGTATGACTTTCGTTATGCCAGCTCGTTAGTGTAGATGAGTTGGTTGATAACTTGTAATTGTTGAATCACCCCAGAATGTACGTAAACTGATTTGATGTAAAAGCTAGTTAGATATTTCCCTTCTGTAATGTTTCTAAGATTTTTTAACACAACTATATGTAATTTGAAACTTTTTTAATTAAGCTTTCCTTAGTGAGCTCAGACAATACTTACTACATAAATCTCATTGTTTGTATGTCAATTAGTAAAAAGGATGTAATTTTTTGAGTAACGTAATTTGAATTGTCAGGTGTTTTGAAAGCCAAACTTAACTTGCAATATAATTTCACTAAAGAGTCAGTGTTAGTTATTCATCCTAAACAGTACTGCCTCCCTGACCAGGTCGTTTTCCAAAGACGATGAATTTTTCTTAAATGTTTTCATTTATCAAGCAAAATAATTTCATGCAGATTTCAGAGTATTAGGGTCAGCATTGCACACCGCTCAGCCTGTACTAGCATATTTATATTTTTTCTCGAGAGAACGGAATATATTGCTAAGCTCCGTTTCTGCTTTCGAGGAGGAGGAGGAGGAGGATATTAGTGTTTAACGTCCCGTCGACAACGAGGTCATTAGAGACGGAGCGCAAGCTCGGGTGAGGGAAGGATGGGGAAGGAAATCGGCCGTGCCCTTTCAAAGGAACCATCCCGGCATCGGCCTGAAGCGATTTAGGAAAATCACGGAAAACCTAAATCAGGATGGCCGGAGACGGGATTGAACCGTCGTCCTCCCGAATGCGAGTCCAGTGTGCTAAGCACTTTCTGCTTTCGAGGTAAGACAATTTAATTTATTTGTTATGTGCACAGGGACCAAAGTTATCAGTTTTGAACAGAGCCAGAGGATTCAATTTTGGAGTGATTGTATTTTTATGTTGGTACTGGGAGTAGCATTGCCCAATCAATTCGTATACAGTTTTTGCTACCAATTTATTTGTTACGTGAGCAGGCTCTCACTTAAGTATCTCAAAGCAAATTACCTAAAGACCGTTGTAAGATATTTCATTTATTTGTTAAGTGCACAGGCACTCACTTAAATATCTTAAAGAACAAAATTTTTAAAGAAAGTTACAAAGTGACCTCGTCAAAAACTACTCTCTCCCACCTCAAGTAGCACTCAAAATTATGTCTTTTTATGTTACTAAATTAAATATATCATGAGCGGCTGTTGTGTATTTGTTTCTACTGTCTAAGAAGTAGTACTGCTTATTACGTGTCTTAAGTGCTTATACAGGGCACACCCATTACACTCTTTGTGTTGCTAGTTCTACTTCCTGTTATGCCGTAAGTTTGAGCGCGTGCTGTTGTTTCACTTAGCCAGTGCCGTAGCCGGGTGGGGAGGCTCTGAACTACAGACCTCATGCCTCGCCTCCCATGCATGGGATATTCCTTAGGTATAATGACTGTCTCATTGTTTACATACGTCACTTTTTTGTAAATTATTTAGTTATCATATTTAAATTGCAGATTAGAACACGGAACAGTCACGTGCTATGTCAGTTTTCTTGTAATTATTTATTTATTTTGTGTGTTATACTACTTATGTTATGGGTCAAATGAATACGCATTCTGCTGAATGTTGCAGTAATTGCATGCTTTATCATTACGAGAGAACATCAAAAAGTGAGTAACGCGTTGTTACGGTAGGTCAGGTAACTTTTAATGAAAGCTGTGGTACACATCAAACGACTCAGGTACATGGCACTATACTTAAACATTGTCACCAAGTCTCAGTAAACAACGACTGCTACCCTCTACCAATAGTTCACTGAACAGAAGATAGAAATCCAATCCAAAACCGCCTTGTGAACGGCCTCTTCCCTGGAAAATATCTTTCCCTGAATGTTCCTTCAGTTGGCAGAAAAGACTGCCTGGACATTGTCATCTGTGGTCGATGTCGATGAGCATCTACTCAGCAACGTCACAACGCCGGCGCCTGTGCGACCTCGGGCAAATTTTTGGCATCATTTCACTTCGGTCGCACGCGACATCGCATTTGGCCCATATACCCCCAGAACTCCGCGGCGAACCTGTGTGCAATTTAGGTGATTTGCTCACAAGAATCGTACGATTCCACGTACTTCAGCTTTGCAGTACGTTTCTGGTATCCGCTTCATTTCACTCGCACAATATGTGCCTAGTACTGTCTGTACTGTGTAAAACTGCGTCTGCAGGAAATCCAGAACACTTAGTGGTGCTCTCTTTTGATAATGCACCAATCTCATTGCGCTGTGGGCTTACCGGGAGACAGCACGTTTGACATGCTTTCTGAAGTCCCTAAGTAGAATATTTAACAGGTACAGACAATGTTGACTTTATGGTATCTTCGAAGGTGGACAACAGCACATGTTTTAATTCAAATGTTATGAAAAAAAAATCAGTGATACTGTTGTGATAGTCTTAGGTCATTAATGTTTTCTGTACTCCCCTCGCATTATTGTACACGCATCAAAAAAAAAGTTTTTCATCAAGTCGGTTCCCAGAACTCCTGAAGGTAGACGCTGACAGTGGATATTGTATCACAGACATAGTCCCTTCTACTGTTCAGAGATGTCACTACACCCGCCCAAAGATGTAAACAACCATGCAGCAGCAGCGCCTGCTAGAAGGATGGAGTCTGACAGCCGATCAGTTCCAGTCAGTCCACCAGGATGGAGGTACATGGCTCGTCTTGTCTGTAGTTCAACCATGGCTAGAAGGTCAATACCGCGGTTCGATCGCGTCCGCATTGTTACTTTATGCCAGGAAGGGCTCTCAACAAGGGGAGTGTCCAGGCGTCTCGGAGTGAACCAAAGCGATATTGTTCGGACATGGAGGTGATACAGAGAGACAGGAACTGTCGATTACATTCCCCGCTCGAGCCGTCCAAGGGCCAAGGGCTCGGAGGAACCCTGACTTCAATGCCACCATGTTGAATAATGCTTTTCGTGCAGCCATAGGACGTCTTGTTACGACTCAAACTGTGCGCATTAGGCTGCATGATGCGCAATTTCACTCCCAACGTCCATGGTGAGGTCCATCTTTGCAACCACGACACCATGCAGCGCGATACAGATGGGCCCAACAACATGCCGAATGGACCTTTCCGGATTGGCATCACGTTCTCTTCAAGGATGAATGTCGCATAGGCCGAGCGGTCTAGGGCGCTGCAGTCATGGACTGTGCGGCTGGTCCCGGTAGTGGTTCGAGTCCTCCCTCGGGCATGGGTGTGTGTATTCGTCTTAAGGATCATTTAGTTAAGTAGTGTGTGAGCTTAGGGACTGATAACCTTAGCAGTTAAGTCCCATAAGATCTTTATTTTTTTAAAAATGTGTCGCATATGCCTTCAACCAGACAGTCGCCGGAGACGTATTTGTAGGCAACCCGGTCAGGCTGAAAGCATTAAACACACTGTCCAGCGAGTACGGCAGGGTGGAGGTTCCTTGCTGTTTTGGAGTGGCATTATGTGGGGCCGACGCACGCCGCTGGTGGTCATGAAAGGCGCCTTAACGGCTGTACGATACGTGAATGCCATCGTCCGACCGATAGTGCAACCATACCGGCAGCATATTGGCGAGGCATTCGTCTTCATGGACGACAATTCTCGCCCACATAGTGCACATCGTGTGAATGACTTCCTTCAGGATAACGACATCTCTCTACTAGAGTGGCTAGCATGTTCTCCAGATATGAAATCTATCGAACGTGCCTGGGATAGACTGAAAAGGGCTGTTGATGGACGACGTTAGAAGGCCGTACAGCCCAGAATCGGTACGCCACTCAGGTAAAATCGCCCTGAGCACTAAGGCAATCATCACGCCAACGCACCAGATTGAAGACACCTGTCTGGTAAAACACGGTGTTCTCCTGCTTGAAGAATTCCATAAAACTGCCTCCTGCACATCCTCGACCGACAGGAATCGTTGACCTTTTAAAGCTTTTTTTAAGGGACCGAAGGAACGATAATCGTAAGGGAGAGACCGAGACTATAGAGCGGATGCTCTCTTGTTCCCTCGTCCCAAGAGCTTGTAATCTCCCTCCTCCTTCCTAATTAGTGCTATTGTTCACAGTAAGCAAAGTCTTTTATGAAAAATTTGAGAGGACTTAAGATTACAATAAAGTTACAAATAAGTTTACTTACCATTTCTTATAGAGTTGGCTCCAGTTCTTCTCGTCTAGGAGTCTGATTCTTGAAGCCGAACATCTCACACTTTAGGTCCTCATGGTTAAATTGATCTAAATAAATTTGAAGATTGTTGTTGCAGAATTTTTGTTGTTATGTTAACATATTTTGTTACAGTTCAGTATATCATAGAGTCCTTTGAATTTTCACATTAACAAAGCCTAAATTACACTGTTCGCCCAAAATACAAAAGTACGTTCCATCACATCAGAGGCACGTTTACTTCTACGTCACTTTCGGTACTGTAATAACCATATTCCAAAGGGCTTACAGTTTTTTATGACAAATGAATTTCTATTAACTTAGATTATTGTTTCGTAAATGAGTCCAGTGAAACGTCCCCTTTTAACAATTTATACTGACTGAAACGTCCACTTAGAACAATTATACAAGCCTGTGCTTAACCTGACACACAATATTATTTAGCGCAACGCAATCTGACTTTCAATAACCCCTACAAAACAATGGCCCTGACTAACTTTAACCTATACCTTTTACAAATCACTTACCTCACAAAAAATCTTCGCTACTCAAGCTACTGCAAAACAGCGAGCGCCACTACTGCCAGCCAAATAAAAGATTCAAACCACCGAAGGCACCAACCACTGATAGGGATAGCCAGCAAATGAAAGATATTAATAGAGAACAAACAATGTATTTACCTTAATATTCATAATTGACATTCAGTCTTACAGATTATCAAAACTCCGCCATCTCTCTCCCCACGTCCACCACTGCTGGCGGCTCACCTCCAACTGCCCAACGCTACGCGCTGTTCACATCCAGCTGTAGCAGTTCATGACAACAATGGCAGACAACAATGCAAACTAGCCACATACTGCACACAGCACAGCCAGTGATTTTCATATAGAGCGCTACGTGGCATTACCCATATAAAAATCTAAACTAAACAGCCTACTTACATAGCCCCCATGCTCCCCACAAAAAAATTTACAAAATATTTTTGGGCAGTGGCCAATAAAGATTTGATAAAATTTTTCATAATTACAATAACAAAGATATCAAATGCACACACTTATTGATACAATGTTGGTCAACAGCTAAAATTTTTTTCACAGTCAATAAAGACAGTCCTGATCATTCATCATAAGAGTAAACCTGCAGTTTGTTTGCTCAAAGTCTGAGCAGTAAAATACAATGCACACGGAAGTAGTGGATTTCCATGCAGTCTTGAAGAAGTAGTATTGTCCTTCCAACGGTAAGACAGTGCTGACTCTTGACATGCTGACAGGTAATGGGCCACAACAGAGCAAACCCACAGCAGAGTCAGTCGACGTTTCGAAGAATATTGGTAGGTAGGTCATCACAGAGCAGACCCACTGTAGTCCTGGTAGAGAGTATGGTATTGGTGGGCCACCAGAGGAGCAGACCCACTGTTGTCCTTGTAGAGATGGCCAGCAGCCATCTGTTGCGACTGTGCAGGTGCACAATCACCATTGAAGAGTCTTGCGGATAATAGAGCAAGTCCATAACCACCACTTGTGCACTCACAAAGTTTTTGGAATTGTCCTTAGAACCAGCAATGCTGTTATCCAGTCCCTTGCTGAATTATTAACACACGTGCAAACACTAACAGTCCCTACTTCTCACATATTGTCCATATACTATGACCAACAGAAATGTGTGCAGTGAAATGAATGCTTACAAGTTACTTAATTTGAGTAACTGGTGTCAATTACAATTATATAACATAAGAATACAATTACAAAGATACAAAATACATCATTAAAAACATAACAATACAGATAATATTTGTAGTGCAGGCTTTACAAAACAATAGAAATAAACATATACATCAGTGTTACAGGAATGATGACATGAGTACAAAAATAAAAGATCAGAATCACTTTCGAAACATCAATTTCACACATGAGCATTAAAACAAAACAGAATAAATAATGTCTAAGCATCATTACAAAGAAAATAACAGAGTATTAGAAAAATTCTACAACATAGCTCTCATCAGCTAAACACATAAAGACAGGAAAAACACAAATACACAAGGGTACACAAACATATAGCGGAATAATAGAAGGAAAGGACAGGGTTTGTTTTACTGCAGTATTTTCAAAACTTTCTTTACTTCTCGGAGATCTCCCTTCATTCATCATTATTCCCAAAAAGTCCTATCTATACCTCCTTCCTGTATTCTATTCATATTATTTCTGATTGTACAATACTCATTTGGGCCCAATCTTTTTCATATCACTTCGCATTGCATTCTTTACCTATTCTCCATAGTCAGTTTCTTATATAGTCTACCCCCTCTTAAGCTAACTTAAATCTACTGAGCTCAGATATATATAACAAGGGACGAGGCAATGCAGCAAAAAAAAAAATAATTAACACAAACATCAATGACAAAAAATAGAAATGACAAAGCAAGCAGCATAAATTAGCAAAGCAAGTGCAATATTACAACTAATATAAGGCAATGCAGGAAACAAGAAAAACTAGCTTAGAAGAGTAACACAAAGTCAAATTCAGTAACACTATGCCTGGCAAACAGCAGCAACTTATACCTAAACATGACATAGCTCAAGCAGAAAAAATATTACAGTAAAAAC
Source organism: Schistocerca cancellata (assembly GCF_023864275.1). NCBI lineage: Eukaryota > Metazoa > Arthropoda > Insecta > Orthoptera > Acrididae > Schistocerca > Schistocerca cancellata. The sequence continues at coordinate 605,605,243 of NC_064630.1, forward strand.
AACAATGCAGACAAGGGAAAAGCATATTCACATCTTAATGTCTATGTAATTAAAGTGGTGCACCATAACAACTTATTGTAAAAAAAATATTACCATGTACTTGAAAAGAAAATTATGTGTTACTGTTACGAGTTACTTCTTATTGTTCTTTCCTTTCCAAGTGCTCCTTTGTAAAGAATGTGGATTACAAAATTATCATTTAATAGATCTGTTGACAGAAAGAGTTGACATTAGCAAATGCATCTCATTTTATAAAAGCAATGCTGCAACACAGCTGGAAACCAGATATCAAATGAAATAAGCAATTACGCAAACCAAAGCATAAAAATATCATTCAATAGTCATGTGGCATTTCGTAAGTCAGTAGCACTCAACTCTCGTAGAAAGACACTTGTCATAATCAGGTGAGCAGATGTACGAATATTTCCCATCAATTCATAAGCATTTCAATAATTAGCACAAAGTGCGAGTAATCATATGTTTTTAAGTAACGAGGGTGTCGCATTAGCGATGAAAGGCACATCCTAATGGCTTATTCTCCAGGTGTTTGACACAGCTGTGTGCCCACAACGCATTACAAAAATCATATGTTTTCAAGTAACACGCTAATGGCTTTCTTTTCTACCTGAGCGTCTGAAAAGGCTTGTTCTCCAGGTGTCTGACACACCTGGGTGCCCACGTCACATTATGTGCAGGTGGTCACTTAACTTTCTTACGGAAATATTTACGACAGTAGTTTCCGCTACAGTGACAGTCTCATATAAAAACATTTCACAGGTCAAGAATTTTATTGACATAAACATACCTCAACAGCATAATACACATCGTCGTCGTAATAATAACATCATAACACCTCAGTCAAATCTCAAAAACGTCGTAGCTTTCTGCAATTGTTTCAAAACCTAAAGAAAATTCTCTGCTCATTTCAGTAGTGTCATCTACCTCAAACGTACTTTAAAAATCATGATCTCATACCAAATACATCATTCAAAGCTCTCATAATATCACAATGGTTCCGAAAAAATATGAACAGTTCACAAAGTACAGACAAAGTACAATTTCTTAAGTGTGAAGTAATCCAACTCTGTAATTGCGTAAACATGTGTCACTGACGTAGTAAAAAGATGTTTGTTTCTCTGTTAAATGATCAGATAGCTGTGTAATTTATGTGTTAGAGAAATATGGTACCGATGTGTTAAATTGTATAAGCAAATACCATATTAGCTAGGGCTCCTTGTGCTTGCCAAACACATGGTACACAAAGTAGGCGTGTACCCCCCTGAGGTTTATTGTAATTATACCCTCAGGTGTTACAGATTACAGCAATGGAATGAAATGTATCACGAAAAACTTTCTTTGTAATTCAAAACTCTTTAAAAATAAATGTTTTAAGTACAAAATTAATCACTCAAATACGTGTCCTGTAGCGCTAAATATGCGTCTTGCTGTAAGATAATCTCTGGGAAGTGTCGTAGTTATTGTCCTCCGAAAGCTAAGTTCTGCAGAAGTCAATGTACTTACCTCATGATAAACAAAGTGAAATGCTTTGCGTATAGATAACTTAGTTATTACGCTTATTGCCGCGATGAAGGAATTATTGTGCTGTAAAGTATTGTTGTGCTACGGAAAAGGCTGTCTCATTGTAGCTATACCACAAAAGTTACTACTAAAACATGTCTCACTTTATAGAAGAATTCAGAAAAAACTGTGCAGATATAAAACAGATACACCGCAAAAGCAACATTGTAAATTGTCACGCATTAGCAGCGTCGTGATAAAATCGTGTAGCTGTCACATAAACTAACCACTGTGTCATCTGGCATTTCACATAAAGCACCTCAAATCCAGAATCCACTCGTAAGCAAACCAAAATGTTGCATGTTAACAGTTTCTCAGTGTGATAAATTGTACAAGTAGCGTGAAGTGAAAATTGCAAAGACTAAGTTAAAAAGCAGATTATCTGTCAATAAATGGTTTTACATGAGAAATGTGGTGTAAACCTTTACTCTTCCTAGTACGCAGAGTTTCAACTTCAACGCAATTATCATGTGGCATACGTCGGATTCTGTAAGGTCCATTGTAAACTAGAAAGAATTTGTGACTCAAGTGTTTCTTCTTATGTGACAATGAATGAAGGCAGGGTCGCCATATGAAACGTCCCCTTTTAACAATTTATACTGACTGAAACGTCCACTTAGAACAATTATACAAGCCTGTGCTTAACCTGACACACAATATTATTTAGCGCAACGCAATCTGACTTTCAATAACCCCTACAAAACAATGGCCCTGACTAACTTTAACCTATACCTTTTACAAATCACTTACCTCACAAAAAATCTTCGCTACTCAAGCTACTGCAAAACAGCGAGCGCCACTACTGCCAGCCAAATAAAAGATTCAAACCACCGAAGGCACCAACCACTGATAGGGATAGCCAGCAAATGAAAGATATTAATAGAGAACAAACAATGTATTTACCTTAATATTCATAATTGACATTCAGTCTTACAGATTATCAAAACTCCGCCATCTCTCTCCCCACGTCCACCACTGCTGGCGGCTCACCTCCAACTGCCCAACGCTACGCGCTGTTCACATCCAGCTGTAGCAGTTCATGACAACAATGGCAGACAACAATGCAAACTAGCCACATACTGCACACAGCACAGCCAGTGATTTTCATATAGAGCGCTACGTGGCATTACCCATATAAAAATCTAAACTAAACAGCCTACTTACACCAGAAATAAACAAAGTAAACGGTACTAGATTGTGTGATTAATAATGGAAATTTTAAGGATGCCAAATAACTCGTAATTTCAAATTTTTCTAAAATAAATAATTTTAACTGTACATTCAGAGCTAGTACTTCTCGCTTGTAACATCGAAAATACATTAATTCCTTTTCATAAATTTTAGCTTGAAATATAGCAAATTGTGTATAAAATTAAGTGAAAGTTTCCAGAAAGGCAGCTGAGATAACATTGGACTGTCCAAAATTCGAAAAATATTTCTGCGATCGACTACCACTGCTGAGGAAAAGTAATGTTAGAGGAGGATGTCCCGTTACAAGCTTCAACAGACAGCCATCTGCAAGGAAGGTGATGCTCACCCTGTTCATTGCTCACTGATTATTGATTTCAAGGAACCTGGTGTATCTGTCACTGGGGAACGATACTGCGCAATGCTGGAGAATTACACCGTGAAATGATAGCGAGAGGTCCTGGAAAACTGCCGCAAGAGGTGCCGCTGCTGAGTGACAGCGCACGTCCCCTTATCACAAATGCCGTAACTCAGAAGTTACACCAAATAAAGTGGGAGACACTCGAGCAACTGCCCTGTAGCCCTGTCCTCTCCTCACGTGGTTCAAATGTCTCTGAGCACTATGGGACTCAACATCTGAAGTCGTCAGTCGCCTAGAACTCAGAACTGCTTAAACCTAACTAACCTAAGGACATCACACACATCCATGCCCGAGGCAGGATTCAAAGCTGTGACAGTAGCGGTCGCGCGGTTCCAGACTGAAGCGCCTAGAACCACTCGGCCACGCTGGCCGGCTCTCCTCATGCGATTATCCGCCTCCCGTCCCTGAAAAAAGACCATGAAGGGTGGACGTTTCCCGTCGAACGAGTGTGTATAGCAAGCACTTGCGGACTTTTTCACGCAGCAGGACACGGTGTTATAGCAACAGGTATCTTCTAGCTGGTACGTCGGTGGGACATTTGCATCAATGCTGACAATGGTTTTGTCTGATCACCATACCGATTCTGGGTTACACGGCCTTCGATTGGAAATTTTTTGGTAGCTCCTTCTAGCACGATATGGGACATGAACGAAGAACTAATTTGTTTCACTAACACGCGAGAGACCTTGAAGCGGCTGTACAAACAGGCTGAGAACTTCGGTGACTTTCTGTGTGAGTGAAGGGTACTGATGAGCGAGATGATACATGACGCTCTCGATCAGTGTTACGTCACGCCACACTTTCGGAAAGAGTTTCCAAACAGCGAGTAAAAGCCAGATGTTCCCGAGCTCCAGAAGATTTATCTCAAGATCTTCATTGTGTACTTGAGCCTGCACAGTCGGCATTTTTTTAGCCGATTTGATGTATTGAGAAAGATTCAACCGTTTCCTAGCTGCTTTTATTTGTAAATAAAACGCAATCATGTAATGAATAACCACCCAAATTACAATGAAAAATGGAATATTTTCGCGTACTGTAGCAGAAAGGAGCAATGCAATGTCACTAAGTTGTTAATACAATAAAGCGGAAGCTGTAAACCCAGACATCCCATTCAAGTTAATTCGATGTTACTTTGTATGCCTAAAAATAAGATTGTAGTGCTTAATTCTGTAACTGGCGTAAGCTCCCAAAAATACATGTCACCTAGTTAAAAAAAAAAGAACCTTACGAATCTCGGAGCGCTATCTATTGTTTCTTTGGTGCACTACGAATCAGTCAGCGCCATATATTCGTTTTCTGGCGCACTACACAGTGATAATTGAGTCACTGCTGTACATTCAACCTTCTAAGATGAGCAGGCTGTTTTAGATAAAACTTTAAATTACAAGTTGTTTTTGTGTTCAGATTTTGATAAAATAAAGCCTGTGTATTGCTCCAAGGAACGTTCGAATTACCTGTAAAAATCCCATGTAATTAATATCGTAGTTTTGGAGAATAGTGTGTTTAAACAGAGAAACAGTCATACACTACGGTTTTAGATAGAATTTAAATTACAAATATATATTTTTCCGTGAACTGATTTTGTCGAAGTAAAGCGTGTATGTTCCCCAAGTTAGGCTCAAGGTACCAGTGAAAAGCAGATAAAAGTTCACCTAGTGGTTTTGGAGAATGGCGTGGTCAGAAAGGCAAACAGAGAGACACCACAGTTTTACACTCTTATTGTTAGTACGGATGGTAATTTATTACCGACAAAACGACTTTAGAACATGTTGACCATCCGTCTTGACAATACAAATACTTTCCCGAACAGTAACACATCAGTGTAGCAAATGTAATACATGGATTTTCATGAAGTACATACGCTAAATTCCATGTGTCTTTATATTTCTGCCTTTTCAAAATCTCCTCAGATGCTTCGCTCCTAAAATTATTTGACTAGTAGCTCCGTCGAAAACTATATAATGAATATGTCGATTTTATTACGCAGATATAACAGCCCACGTTCAGATGATTGCTCAGGTAATTGTTGAATGACTATTTTCCCTCTGCTAGTAATGGAATGAAGAGTTGAAATTGCGCCGAACTTCTTCTGTTGTACTGAACACTTTCTTCTCAAGAGGATATCTGGACGAAGTCCAAGATGATCAAAAAGAGAAAAATAGCAAAAACATAATTTAAAGCTCCAAATATGAGTAAATTCTTACAATTTCTCTCACGATGGGAAGTCGAGCGTAGGTTCCACATCAGACCACAAGTCTGAAAACAATTCTTCAACGGAGAAATTCAACGGTTGGCATCTTAACGGCTTTTACTACCGAAGGCTTTCCGTAGGAACAAAAAACTGCGGGTGTAATATATAAATACAAAATTACTAAAACAATGCCAGATTCTATATAGAAAATATAATTTTTTCGCCTCATTCAACAACTGACATGCATGACACGTGTAACAGAATTACACGTTGGTAAAACTGTTTTATACGAAATGCGTTTAAGCAGCATACTGTATCATTTGGAAAAACTAATTAAAACTTTAATAATTAATTAAATACGCTAAATATTTTTCTGAATGGTTTAATTATCTCAGACTAATTTTAATTCCGTAGCAACACGATATGCGTCAGGTTATTAACATTTTTTCGCTGCAACAGTAGCACGCTAAAAGTTAAGCATCTGGTCCATAAACTCTTCTGACACATGCATGAGAACTTATGTAAAGGGTATTCGATGCAGCACTGAATGCTGAGATCAAACAGCGAGATTATGTTTGATATGCCAGAGCGCTTGAAATATGGAGGAGCGGCAGGCTAAAGCAACAGGTGAAAGAGTTTGTTTCTCTACGCATCACTGGACGGGGAAAGAATGATGAATGCCCGGAACTTCACATTCATAGCATCAAAGCCATGTAACTTCCCCAGCGAATCGTAGGATCGGCAGCAAAATCTGCGTACATCGGTTCTGAATTACGCATTAATTAATTAAACAGTTTCTCAAGAGATAGAATGGTTGCAATTCTTTCTTTAGCTATGTGGCAACGCACACTTCGAAGTCAGTTCTACCTGTCACATGATCTCTGTTACAGTCAAACACACAGGAAGCGAGTTACGCGCGCCTATGAGTTATTAAATTTGCTTGATTTTTTCTATCACGAAGAAAAGACTTTACGCCAATACATTGCTCTTCATTTCATTTCAGAAACTCGCGTGCAATGCGTGGATTCAATATCAAAGCGTACCTCAAGAGCAACGCATAACTGGTTATTGCTAATCGTCGTGGCTAAGTACAGACACGTATAATGGATAAAACTACCGTTGAGTACTTTCACGTATAATATGCCACCGCGCTGATGTCTTAGCATAGACATCGTACAAATAACAAAGAAACAAAATGGTGACTGTGGTTTGCACAACCAAAGAGTGGCGTTTGAATCAATTACTATGTTACTTTAAACATATTGAGGAACTACTTGGATACCAGTTGGCAAGTACATGTTAAATGAGAGAAACTCGACTGGCTCACGGTAAGTTGTAACACATTGTGGTTGACACCACTGGAACGAACTGCTTGTCTCGTGTCTTCAGTGCAACTGTCTCGTGTAGGTTTGTGACATGCGTTTGTTTATGGTGTAGTATCGTGTTTGTATTGTTGCTGCTACTGCCGCTGTTGTTGATGACGAAGACGATGATGATAATGATAACGACGACGATTATGAAGATGAAGCTTGGAATTGGCATATTGCCTGCTCTTCTCGAATGGCAAAGAGAGCGACCTTAGGTGCCTCACCTTGCATGAACTTACCTTATAATTTTAAAAGGCTTTGCTAATTGGTAGACTGGCCACAACATTTCCGGTATGAAGCGGTAAGGATGTAACTGTAGCACGGACACAGTCTGCGTCTTCTTAAGTGATGTTAGTTTAACTAATTATGCATAAAGAGAAGTTAGATTGAAATAAAGACTATTTTAGTTCTTAATAAAACGTCCCCCCCCCCCCCCATGAACCATGGACCTTGCCGTTGGTGGGGAGGCTTGCGTGCCTCAGCGATACAGATAGCCGTACCGTAGGTGCAACCACAACGGAGGGGTATCTGTTGAGAGGCCAGACAAACGTGTGGTTCTTGAAGAGGGGCAGCAGCCTTTCCAGTAGCTGCAAGGGCAACAGTTTGGATGATTGACTGATCTGGCCTTGTAACACTAACCGAAACGGCCTTGCTGTGCTGGTACTGCGAACGGCTGAAAGCAAGGGGAAACTACGGCCGTAATTTTTCCCGAGGGCATGCAGCTGTACTGTACGGTTAAATGATGATGGCGTCCTCTTGGGTAAAATATTCCAGAGGTAAAATAGTCCCCCATTCGGATCTCCGGGCGGGGACTACCTAAGAGGAGGTCGTTATCAGGAGAAAGAAAACTGGCGTTCTACGGATCGGAGCGTGGAATGTCAGATCCCTTAATCGGGCAGGTAGGTTAGAAAATTTAAAAAGGGAAAGTAAGATATAGTGGGACTTAGTGAAGTTCGGTGGCAGGAGGAACAAGACTTCTGGTCAGGTGACTACAGGGTTATAAACACAAAATCAAATAGGGGTAATGCAGGAGTAGGTTTAATAATGAATAGGAAAATAGGAATGCGGGTAAGCTACTACAAACAACATAGTGAACGCATTATTGTGGCCAAGATAGATACGAAGCCGACGCCTACTACAGTTGTACAAGTTTATATGCCAACTAGCTCTGCAGATGACGAAGAAATTGAAGAAATGTATGATGAAACAAAAGAAATTATTCAGATTGTGAAGGGTAACGAAAATTTAATAGTCATGGGTGACTGGAATTCGGTAGCAGAAAAAGGCAGAGGAGGAAACGTAGTAGCTGAATATGGATTGGGGCTAAGAAATGAAAGAGGAAGCCGCCTGGTAGAATTTTGCACCGAGCACAACTTAATCATAGCTAACACTTGGTTCAAGAATCATAAAAGAAGGCTGTATACATGGGAGAAGCCTGGTGATACTAACAGGTTTCAGATACATTATATAATCGTAAGACTGAGATTTAGGAACCAGTTTTTCAATTGTAAGACATTTCGAGGTGCAGATGTGGACTCTGACCACAATCTATTTGTTATGACCTGTAGATTAAAACTGAAGAAACTGCAAAAAGGTGGGAATTTAAGGAGATGGGACCTGGTTAAACTAAAAGAACCAGACATTGTACAGTGTTTCAGGGAGAGCATAAGGGAACAACTGACAGGAATGGGGGAAAGACATACAGTAAAAGAAGAATGGGTAGCTTTGAGGAATGAAATGGTGAAGGCAGCAGAGGATCAAGTAGGTAAAAAGACGAGGGCTAGTGGGAATCCTTGGGTAACAGAAGAGATACTCAATTTAATTGATGAAAGGAGAAAATACAAAAATGAGATCGACAGGAAGTGCAAAATGGCTAAGCAGGGATGGCTAGAGGACAAATGTAAGGATGTAGAGGCTTATTTCACTAGGGGTAAGATAGATACTGCCTACAGGAAAATTAAAGAGACCTTTGGAGATAAGAGAACGCATGAACATCAAGAGCTCAGATGGAAACCCAGTTCTAAGCAAAGAAGGGAAAGCAGAAAGGTGGAAGGGGTATATAGAGGGTCTATACAAGGGCGATATACTTGAGGTCAATGTTATGGAAATGGAAGAGGTTGTAGATGAAGATGAAATGGGAGATACGATACTGCGTGAAGAGTTTGACAGAGCACTGATAGACCTGAGTCGAAACAAGGCCCCTTGGGAGAGCCAGTCCTGACAAAATTCTACCATCTGGTGAGCAAGAAGTATGAGACAGGTGAAATACCCTCAGACTTCAAGAAGAATATAATACTTTACAGAAGCTCTCCTGCGAACCTTGCAGAACTAGCACTCCTGAAAGAAAGGATATTGCGGAGATATGGCTTAGCCACAGCCTGGGGGATGTTTCCAGAATGAGATTTTCACTCTGCAGCGGAGTGTGCGCTGATATGAAACTTCCTGACAGATTAAAACTGTGTGCCCGACCGAGACTCGAACTCGGGACCTTTGCCTTTCGCGGGAACTTCATTCTGTACGCATGACTGGAACTCTGCCGGCCTTTGTGACCGAGCGGTTGTAGGCGCTTCAGTCTGGAACCGCGCGACCGCTACGGTCGCAGATTCGAATCCTGCCTCGGGCATGGATGCGTGTGGTGTCCTTAGGTTAGTGAGGTTTAAGTAGTTCTAAGTTCTAGGGGACTGATGACCTCAGATGTTAGGTCCCATAGTGCTCAGAGCCATTTTGAACCATTGTGACTGGAATTCTTTTCCTGATTTAATATGTAGAAAATATTATTTGATACACTAACATGGTGCCATCATTAATTCATTACTGAAAATCTGGTCTACAAGTAAACATTACGATGTTGTCTCTCAGATCATCCTGTGGTCATCTCCCTCAATGGCGTAGTGTATGGAAAGAATAAATTTCTGCATAAACTATGGCGGTGAAAATGGAAACCCAAACCATTTATATAGTTGCAGTTCTATGCTGGAATTTTACAAGCAAACAGGATAGAGGTAGTGCTTCACTTAATGTAGCAAACTCGATGTTCTGGAGAAGTAGATTTCATTTCCGCAACCAGCTTGGTAATTTAAATATTTAACATATTACTTTAAAAAGTTGAGTCACACGCCAGAGTAGCTCATGAAAAAGTATCTGTACACTTTTCGTCTCCAACATTGTGCTTGTGAGGTAATACACAGTTTGTTAAGGACATCGACGCCGATAGACGATGTAAAACATATCCTTTCTTGGGCAGAGAATCGCTCCAATCCAAGGATAGGCGTTACAACACTAATTACAATTAATGTAACAGCTCCGGCCACAATTAATTTATTGGCAGTTCGCCACCCTGTTTCAGTGTCATGATAAGGCATTATCCAGCCTGCACTGCACTCGATTCCATAGCGAACAACATCAATTGGACGTTGTTCGATCTAGTAAATCAAGAACGTGACAGCACTAAATAATGTCCCTCGAAGAGGCTGAAACCGGTCGCGGATTTGTCAATAAATTATTTTTAACAGAACTGCCGTGTTTGTCATCGCTAGGTTACGGTTCCCGATAAGATCGCGATGGAGATATTAACGCTAATTATTCTCAACAATGGATTGTACTGGATATACACCATGACGTTCGGCGAATATCAGTGATCCTTCAGAGCAAACAGCGTCGTTCAAGAATAAAAGTTTGGGAATGATAATGTTAATTACTCTTAGCATTTAATATAATATCATTTCGTGTACCTATTTTGTAACCACGGATTCGTCTTATGACTACTGACTTTCACAAACGTATTCGTGTTACGTGTGTATAAAGGCTCTCCGGTCATTTTCGTCTTTGTGAAGATTGTAGTTTTACATTTGTCTACATTAACAGCAAGCCGGTAGCCTTTCTCTCAGGCTGATCTTTGTGGAGATATAGCTGGATATTATTATAACTTTAATAGTTCATAGGAACTATCGTATTCCACGAAACAGCTAGGAACGTAAGTAAATCCGCTTTAATTGACTCACCCGAAATGGTTTTGTAGATTACACACTATCCCGGGTTCCATGTTGCTTTCAGGCTGACATATCTCAGTTCAACAATAATTCTAACTAGGTACCCGGCAAAAATGTCCCAAGTGCGTGTAGAAAACTTCCAAAACTTGACAAAGTCTAAAACGAAACGAAGGTATTGCAGTCACAGACTATCGCATGTGCCACTAGGCATCGCATAATCGTATATAAAAAGAATCATTTTCTTATACACAGGGTGGAGGCCCTCCACTCCCACACATTGTCAGCACAAAAGGTCTAGTGCCATCTCTACGTATTGGTTAGTTTTCACAAAGTGAGGCCTGGGTACTGCGATGTTTGCCTACTCTCGCTGTGATTAACCTTTAATACGCCTTTATATGGAGATAGATTGGGTCGAAAGTTGAACGAAGGGTAGCGGTTCGAAGGGCAGAGTAAAGAAAAAAAGTGTCAAGACAAGAACCAAGGGAAAAAAAAATCCTCTGCGAAATCAGTTCATGATATCCAGTCTTAAAAATTTACTGTCTCTGATGGACACACGTCGAGATCATCCGCTCTCAAAACTCCGCCATCTCTCTCCTCACATTCATTACTGCTGGCGGCTCACCTCCAACTGCGCAACGCTACGCGCTGTTAACATCCAACTGCCCAACACTACAATATTCCAACAATGCAAACCAGCCACAGACTGCACACAGCACAGTCAGTGATTTTCATGCAGAGCACTACGTGGCGTTACCAACATACAAACCTAAACAGCCTACTTACAGTGTTACCTGTCTACGATGCTAATGTTTGCGCAGAAGCTTCGGTCTGCGTGTGAACAGAACTGCTTCGCACTTATCGACGTTTATCGTAATGAAACGACTGGTTAATTTAGATTCTACAAGTAGCTATTTTAGAGTTAGTTACATGTTCCACAGCTCAACTGAGAGATTCTTGTATCAAATGGCTCTGAGCACTATGGGACTTAACATCTGAGGTCATCAGTCCCCTAGACTTAGAACTACTTAAACCTAACTAATCTAAGGACGTCATACACATCCATGCCCGAGGCAGGATTCGAAACTGCAACCGTAGCAGTCGCGCGGCTCCGGACTGAAGCGCCTAGAACCGCTCGGCCACCGTAGCAGGTTTCTTGTATCAAAATGACTAGGAAGGATTCACTTAACTGGACGTAAATGGTGTGCATCTCTTTTCTTCTGTTTAAAGCATTTACCGGTTACGTGTATTATCAACGCAATCGATATTAGAATGCTAGAAAATCTTGATACGTCGAAGCAAAAGCTTCTGCACGGATGTGAAAAGAGAAGTGCGATGTTCAAATGACACAATACGATTTACTGGACCAACTTTTTCCCTCCAAGCCTTTGTATCAGAGAAAAAAACAGGTAAATAAGAGAAGTAAGGTTATTTCATGCAGTACGATGTTATTTGGTCGGTGACGAAATAACAGCTGACCGTATCCGATGATAGGAACTACATTGTAGATTGTTATGCGAACTGAGGTGGGTTATTCCGGTAAACGCAGCCGTACAAGACCAGTATAAGGATAACTTCAAGACGGACCAGTCCATCACAAAAAGCCAGTTGCAGGATCGCTGTTGAGCAACGGTATCCGAGTTGGTCAGTAGTTGTACTACCGTTACTGTATACGGTTTCAGTCTCAGTTTACGCATAGTTTGTCCAAGGCAGCTCCTAAAACGTCTACTTCAGCTAAAGCCGATATTCCACCAATGGGCAACGCGCTGGTGCGCATGCAGTGATCGGAGCCTGCCTCCGCGGTACTGGTTAATTCTCAACGTCAAACATGATGCATGTGTTGTAGATGGAACACTCTGTATAGGGATGGTTAAATATTCTAAAACTGCCATTTATAACATAACTGATTCGGCGAGTCTAAAAACACGTCGAGCGCCGAAACCACGTCTGACAGAAGTTACACGGAACTTATTGAATCTCTAGCAATTGATAATTATCCATAGGGCCGTATTACCAATCTATAGGTTTCTAGGCTGAACCTGTGGTGTGGGCCCTAGCACGAGAGTTTCTGATAATTAATCACAAAAAATTTCATTTTAGATCTTTTCGAACTGAAAGACTTTAAGATAGCATTTATGTTTATTTTTGTGTGCGGTTTTATGATTTAATGGGTTAAAAAAATGAAAGGAGTTGGAATCATTAGGGTATTCAACACAATTTATTAAATTAAACGTATTCTTCCACAGCCATTGAATGTCACAATGTCTTTTTTTCTGGATTTGGGTTCACATTGTCAATTTGCAAAACTCCCTGAAGAAGGTCACTTGCAACAGGAACCGAATCGTCGAAAGTTTTATATATTTACAATGAGGTCATGAATCCAGAAAATTTTATTTAACAGTGTTTAATATTTCTTTGAAAAACTATATTTTTTAAGGAAGTGACGAAAATTTTGAGATTCATATCTGTGAAAAAAAATCAGTATTTCAATTTTAAAAAATGGCATCTTCTACGACCAAAGATACTCATTTTTTATTAGAATCCACTTATTTATTTCATTTCTGAATTTCCTGCTAAAGCTATCATGGTCGTCGATTACCCTGCAATGACATCACGAGTGAGTAAGCTCTTTGTCAGACGCTATGACGTCTCCAGAATGAGATTTTCACTCTGCAGCGGAGTGTGCGCTGATATGATTTGCTACGACGTCTTGTTTATAAGTTTTCCACAATATTCCGTCAACGAATACAGTTACCTGAAACTGTTTTCTCCCCAGTTTGGAGAGTTCATGTGTCAATATGTAGCAACACAGAATAACTTTTTGGGGCCTAGTTTGGTAAAATTCAGTTAATGGAGACATCGGCATGCCATGAAATCTAACTCACTTCGAACTGACAAAATTCCGTTAAATATTCATCTCAGAGTCTTAAATAGGAAACAGGTTATTGATTCTTTGCAAAATATTATTTAATTGCTCACAAATTGCATTAGGTTGTTTGAAACTCTGTCAAACACCGTTTCCTTCTTTCGTCCTCGTTAAAATAAGTTTCAGTTATATAAATATTAGATCGCAATTGTAAATTAAGCTTTATATACATCTGTTGTAAATGTAGCGATATCTAAAGCAAGTTTTATTGTTTATTTTGAGCTGTACGGGCGCTGATAACCGCACAGATGAGCGCCCCACAAACCAAACATCATCATCATCATCATATCTGAGGGAAGCAGTCTATTGCTTACATGACGATAAAGAACTCAAATGAAACTGAAAAATGAGACAACAAACCTAAATGCAGTACCATCTTTGGGGGAATGAAAACCAAGCAGTCGAAGAGGACTCTCTCACTGAAATGGATAAACCATACGACGGCGAGGACCCGAATAAAACGAAACACCGTAAATCGGCAGGACCTAACGGCATCAATGCAGAGTTATTTGAAATGGGGGGAGCGACTATTTCTAAAGCTTTGGTTTCTTCATTTGTATAATATGTGTCGGAAAAGACGCCAGATCCCACAACCTTTGACACCTGCTGATGTATCAGCCTGTAAAAAAAAAGTAAGCGAAATTAATGCAAACAACCTTAGCAGGTACAGCACGTAAGGTATATGCCAAGATGATGATGAATCAACGTGTACAAATTGTTGCTAAAAATGTATTGTCTGAAAACCGAAACGATTTCACTAAAATGAGATCTTGTACTGATAATATTTTCGCACTGAAACAAGTTATAAGAAAACAAGGCGAGGTCAATAGGGAAACACATATTGCATTCATAGGTGTAGAGAAATCATTCGAACATTTAGATAGTAAAATCGTATGGTACACAAGATAACTTATCCTTAGCAACCAATAAAGGTGATAAAACGCCCACATAGGTGCACATAAATAACTATAGTGGCTAACCAAGCTATATCAGAGGACATGTCTATAAAGAAAGTGTGTAGCTTATCACTCAGGTTTTTCAATACGTAGTTACATACTGAGGAGTTGACTGAGACACGGAAACAAAAAATTGATCTAGACTTGTCATATTTTTCAAGTCAGTGCTTTCGACAGACTTGCAGTGGTACAGGGTAGCGAAACTTCGCTAGAAAATCCGCCTATAGATTAACCCAGATTTCTAAAGAATACGCACTAATACGAAAATATCCATTCCAAAAATAAAAGTGATGACTTGCAAAGGAACAAAACCGCAGAGTAACAAAGATCATAATGGGAGACAAATAACAATAAATTAGTAATGTCAGTTGCCTTGGAATTATTATAAGCTACTAGAATGAACTAGACATTGACAACATTGAAGAAATATCAAATGATATGTTGAACAATCAACAGAACGTTGAGAAATAACATTAGAAAAGAAGAAAATGGCCAACCCATATTGTTATTTGGAATTGAAAATTGGACAACAACTAAAAAGCAAGAAAGTAGATTCCAAGCGGCAAAAATGAATTTTCTGAGAGAAGTGAAAAGCTGCACAGCAATAGGTAGAAACGAATCATAAGAACAGAGAACGAGATACGTACTATAAATGAGAAGATCAAATCTAATCGACGATGCTGGCCAGTACATTTACAAGGAATGCCAGATTCGAAACTATCAAAGCAGACCTTAAATTTCAGACCTTTTGATACAAGATCTGAACGAAGCCCAAGAGAAAGGTGGCTGGTTACTTATCCTGGACCATAATTAAAGAAGAGCAAGAAGAACATGCATTCATCTTACGAGCTGTAATTAATTTCTCGTATCATCACATCCATCGTGTCCCAATTGTTGGAGTATGTGCTGGGAACAGCTGCAGAATCCACTCGCCAGGAAGTTGAAAATTTCCCTTTCTGCACATCGGTAAGTCCTTTTGTGGAGAATTGACAAAGAAAATATTTCGAAATTTATTTTGGCAATGTTCCGTAAAGGGTCACGCTCGCTACACGAACAAACAACTGCCTCCGCGCTAAGTAAACAGAATAATTAACCGTGAACAGCACGACAACCAATTCATGTCCACGTGCTGCAGTGTTCGGGAAAGCCAAGATGTTTCTCGTTACACTCTGTGGTGCTAACTCTTCTCTGTGGTGATAACAGAGAGTCTTTTTCAGAAACAAGTGAGAAATGTAATACGATTGAAAAACTGTAGAAAACAAGAGGAGTCAAATGGTTCAAATGGCTCTGAGCACTATGAGACTTAACATCTTAGGTCATCAGTCCCCTAGAACTTAGAACTACTTAAACCTAACTAACCTAAGGACAGCACACACATCCATGCCCGAGGCAGAACTCAAACCTGCTACCTTAGCAGTCTCGCGGTTCCGGACTGAAGCGCCTAGAACTTCTCGGCCACCGCGGCCCGCCAAGAGGAGTCATCTGCGTTGATGACGCCCATGGTAACAATCTATGTTATCCGAAGACTGGTTAGATACAGCTCTTCAAGGAGATCTGTTCTGTGCAAGCATCTTCACCTCAGATACATCCATTTCAAATCACGCCTTCGTTTCCCTCTGCTGTTTAAACTCCCACCCCTTACTCATATTTCCTTCCATCACCACGATTCCTCGATGCTTCGGGTTCTGCCCAATGAATCGATCTGTTTTTTCTATGAATCTGCGCCAAAAAAAAAAAAATGCTTTTTCCTCTATTTTCTTCAGTACCTTTTCGATCTACTCGTCTTCAACAATCATGTGTAGACCATATTCGAAAAGCTTCTATTCCCATCACGTATCCACTGTTTATCGTCTATGTTTCACATTCGTAGTGGCACTCCAACTACCCTGAGGATGGTCTTCTTAATACTTTATATTCGGTATTAATAAATCCTCTCTTTCATAAATTCTTGTTTTACTATGCCCAGTCGGCAGTTTATTTCCTCTCTACTTCGGCCATCGTCATTTATTCTCCTGCCCAAATGGCGAAACTCATTTACACCTTTCATTGTCACATTTCCTTTCCGTCTGTGTCTACTGATTTGCTTCGATTGTATTCTAGCCCTTGACATATCCTAGAACAGACAGATGAATTCAGAAACGACTTTCAAACTTTGCAATGCATATTCGATGTAAAAAAGGTGTAGACATACCCAATGCAGCTTATAATTCCATCCATAGCTCTGAACGATACGGTATTTGGGGAAGATGGGTGTTATTTTGAAGAGTTTGAATTTTCGAAATCTGCATCGGTTGCCATGGAGAGGCCGTTTTGCTCCAAACGGGTCATTATGTTTCATCTAATAATGCGTTGTAGACACCTGCTGCGAGCAAAGGATGAATCATATGACAGAACAAATAATTAGTTTTCTTTTTGTCTTGCCTATGATCTGTGTTCCCATCGTTTCGTTTCTGAGTATTGTGGCGTAATTAAACGTGAATGCCTGGCGTTCATACGGTACATGGCGATCACACTCGACTCGCGTCTAAGCGCCGGCAGTTGTTTGCCGGCGGTTCGGCGACTGCAGTTTGAGTGTGCGGGCAGCGGTGCCTCCGCAACGCCACCCCCCACCAAGGTCGACCGCGCCGCTAAGCCAGGCGGCCGCCACTGGCCGCTCTCGCGAGCACATGGCCACCACGCGACACCGGACGTTCTGCGCATGCGCGCTCCGCCGAGCTCGGCGAGTCGTGCGCGCTATGCGAATACGGCTCAGTGCTCCTCCGGAGTCTTGCCTGGCAAGTGGGTTAGAGTCGGGTCAACGCGCAGTGCCTCGTCGAGCGGCGTCCGAGAGATCGCGTGCGACGAGCAGCGCGCCGCGCCTCCGGTCTCGCACAGGGAATGCGCCTGGCAGGTAAGTCGTGTGCAAGCTTACTCAGTGGGACTTCATTCACTCTGAAATACCTGAATTAGACATTGAACATTTTGCTAATCCTGCAAGGTAACAACTTTTGGAAAAAAAATCGCGATAGAGGCATATTTCGGTTTTGTTTTTATTTCGTCGCGTGACGTCCATTACTTAGTTTCTATACAAAATTTTCAATGCATGCAGGACAAAATACTAACAAACAACGTGTTTCGCGTGCGCTAGAGCAAGAGGCCCGGTAAACAAACTGTTCAGGCTTTTAAGGAATGGCCTGCCATCGGGCGCTTCAGTTATAAACACACATTAATTCTACTCCCCTGGTTATAGGCTTGGTCCCGTAATCGGTTACAGTACGTACACCTGAGTAAGAATACCTCGAAATTTTAAGTAAAACACATAATGTACACTGATACTTGTTCTCTGACAGCGATGGATAGGCGTTATATTTTTTATGGTAAACCAATGTACAGATGTTTACAACAGATGCGTATGTTACTCGCAACTGAGGATTATTTTACGTGTTTTAGCGCAGTGCATGATGATTCAGCCTATGACCTGAATACTAGAAAATACATTTGTGCGTGTGATTGTGAGCAAACTGACAGTTGCAAGTGCTAATACACACAAATATACCTTGCCCTTTCGCTAAAATGAAACGTTATAAATGTTTGTGTACTCTAGTTGTCCAACGAGCTAGCAGACTATATTTTCTTTACAGAACACAGGTTCCATTAAAATTTCGTTGTCTGTTTTTAGTCTTTTAATAAGAATCTTCACGGGACATAGCTTCGCGGGTGAAACTTAGGATTTATGGACCGACTCAGAGCAATTCGTCATTTGGTTAGGGTGTCCATGTCATTTTTATTAAGAAGAGACATTTTAGAAAGTCTATAAAAAGACCTGAGACATTTAGGGACACAAACAATTGTAATGGCAAAATTTAGTTTACCTATGAGGCAGTGCATTCAGATGATGCATTTTCGTTGCAACCCGCATGCGAGGTCTCTTCGTCTTAGCATGATTCACAATGTCATACCTTCTAACCTGTCCAATAGCAAAATTTGATTTCCACAACGTGCATTTTACAGTTTCTCCACAGCCAGTGGTAAAGGCGAAATGGTTCAATTGCCTCTGAGCACTATGGGACTTAACTTCTGAGGTCATCAGTCCGCTAGAACTTAGAACTACTTAAACCTAGCTAACCTAAGGACATCACACACATCCATGCCCGAGGCAGGATTCGAAACTGCGACCGTAGCAGTTGCGCGGTTACAGACTGAAGCGCCTAGAAACGCTCGCTCACCGCGGCCGTCGGGTAAAGGCAAACTCAATTTGTACAGCTCTGCTTCGGCATTATGAGTGAACATGAATCGGTAGTGCCAGCAGGGCAAAACATTAACAGTAAATAAAGATTATATAGCAAACTGCACAAGTGACGCTTCGTAGCGTATATACTTGCACAGTGCGCATTAAATGGCAAATCAGACATGCGGTAGCTTAAAATACTTTAGCCACGCGGAATCACAAAAAATCGTGACATTTGACAATCCCCAGAAAAACTTTTGGGACAGCGGGACCGTCCCGAGGAAAACAGGACAAGGTTCCGGCGTCCTTGTTTCTATGGCAATTGTGATATGGTCGAGAGAAAGTGACACTAAACTAGATTGCACGGGGAAGACTGAATGAAGTCAGCTTCCTTTGCACGTTATGCGATGGGTTAGAGTTTCCGTAATTTTGCGTAATCTGGGTCTTCAAGAGCGTATTCCGTTCTAAAATCACTTTCATTCGTTAATTTTCACTGTAAACGAAATATCGGTACCGACAATCGCGATAATGACAGTAAAATATATCACCGCAAATCGCTTGCTGAGCGTTCTTTAGTGTGTTGACAGTTCACCAACAAGTAAGAAGTAGATGTGATACTTGATACACATACGCCTGTATTACTGTAATTATTGAGTTTTGTGGCGTAGCTGCTTTACGTTGCTGGAGAGCTTTTTTTTCTGCAGCAGCGGTTTATGTATGCCATAACTTAAATGTCTGGTGCTGCAGATGAACAACATTCTGTAACGTTAGCACGCCGCCAAGGGTGCAAAAGAACCAACCGCCGCCACTCTCCTTGTAAAAACAGTAATTATAGGCTGCAAGGACTGATGAG
The DNA here is from genome assembly GCF_023864275.1 of Schistocerca cancellata. NCBI lineage: Eukaryota > Metazoa > Arthropoda > Insecta > Orthoptera > Acrididae > Schistocerca > Schistocerca cancellata. Next base: position 605,624,916 of record NC_064630.1, read on the forward strand.
GCGGAAACTAGAACAAGAACAGCGGTCCATATGTTACAACATCCTATACAGACAAAAAGCACATTTTCTGCTGGCGGCAGAGGACGCGTAGAAAATGTCCTCGCCTCGTCATGCCACCATCCTGCTTTTTCCCCCCAGTTCACCACGAGAGAAGAATGGAATTAGAGTGGCAGTGCCAGGATTGAATACACTCGATACGCTATGCAGAGCCCGCCTTCCGCTTCCTGTGTCACCACGGTGACCGCTGCGCTGATGGTCGTTGCCTCCGGATGCACTTCGTGGCGGAGCGTGAGTGGCGAAAATAAATTCGCGGTGTCCGTTGCCAAGCTGACTGTCAGTCCCTACAAGTCATGTTACCCACATTGTGTTGCTTAATGTTAGCCTATTTTCTCGTGCTGCGACTGTGAACAGTAGGAAACAATGAGCTACAAATTCTTGCAAACACCATAACATTGGGCTTAACGCGGCGGTTTCTGTAGTTTTACACGTGTAAATGAATATACGTGGGCTGTCCAGAAAGTACGTTACGATCGGTCGCGAAATGGAAACGACTCTGAAAATCCGATAAAGCTTTGCAAAGATGTGTTGGGCAGTGTCTCTAGTATGACTCTAGGTAGAATTATGTCGCTCTTTTCATCCCTGAGCTCCTAGTGAGCGCGTATAGATGTTATAGAAAATAATGTCTCCCGCCAAGAACGAGGGCCTGGTGAGAATTTTCCCCTGTGGCTATGCAACCAACATTACATAACTGTCGTGCAGTTTCTTCTTCAAGACAATTCTCAGCCTCATTCTACAGGGGCAATGAAGATATTCCTGTATCGTTTCAAATGGAAATGTTTGGGTACCCACAATACCGCCCGTAATTGTCTCCCACTGAGTTTCATCTCTGCTCAAACGAGCCGCTGGCTATGAAGACAACATTTTGGCACAGACAACGAGCTTTAGGCCAGCGCAGAGAATTGGCGGAAAGCACTGGCGGCTGCCTTCTATGATGAGGGTATCGGAAAGTTGGTACAACGCTTCGACGAATGTCTGAGTCAGAACGGCGACTACGTAGAGAAGTAGCAGAAAGGTGTAGCTAACTGTTACAAATTAAATATTTCTGATTTTCACTGTGATTTTCATTTCGCGATCAATCGTAACTTACTTTCTGGACAGCCCTCGAATCACAGTAGAACTTCTGAGTGCTGTACTGAAACATCAATATCTAGTTACTAAAAGGTACGCTTTTGAGGTACCTGTGTGTTAAGACAACATCGTACTTTACCTTTCCGAAAAGTATTCTTTCAATTCTGTGTTCAATAATTAACGTTAGAGCTGGTTACTAGGAACTACTTTTACGAGGTAATTGGCTGCGGTACACATAAAGTCTACTTTTTGAACATTTTCAGAAAAATATTGGGTCTCTGGAGTGCCGTAAAAAGACATACACAGAACACTGAACTCTTATCTTGAATCCACATCCCTGACATTTTATGTAAAAATAATGAAGTGGTTTCAGTGCCAGAGGACATGTATGTTGATTCCACGTTCACTGTGATGTATGCTAAGTATATGGTTTGATGTCGCCTAAAATGTTTTCCGCTTATGTGTAAGGGACACCTTACTCTTCATTAAAAATAGTACTGATGATGCTCTTGAACGCCTTAGTAACAACTGTGACATGCCTTTGTTTCTGAATTTCACTGCACTCTTTATTTGCTCTGTTGTCATGGATTTCGGACCGCAATATCACAGTCTAACAAATACAATCGCGACACTCACTACCGTAAAAATTGTTACTGACATCTGGAACGACACTAGCGCTCCTACCGGCGAGAAAGCAGACCTAACATCAATGTTCGTTTTGGATTTTCTATTTCAGTCAACAAATAGTTACTACATTTTGGCGTTCCAAGCGCTGTTAAATCACGGAGAGACATGAATGATCGTGAAACAAATGTAAAAAACAGCCTAATCTCACTATTCAGTGCCTTAAGCTACATCCTAATAATGAAGAAGTACTTCTGAATATGTGTATAACTGCAGCTTATACTGCTGAAATTAAGATAATATGAATACATATTTCATCCATGAGAAGCATACACTTCTGTTGTTTGCTGTTCTTATGATTGGCACTTACCTTTACACTTCACATTTTCAAAAGGAGTGTAATGATTCGGCTTACACTTCACTCAACTTTCCAGTGCAGGAATATTTTTGTAAATGTGACTATTCTTTATTCAAAATCGGATGTGTGGAAGGTTCTTGGCGTTTGTGGGCTCAGATATAGCAATAATAATGGAACTTGTTTCTTCTGTATAGGGAAAAAATTTAATTGCTTTTCACGATTAATTATCATATCTGTGTGGTTTTCTCTTCAGCTACAGTTGTGGTGGCTTATTGACAAATTAAATAATATAAGTATTGCATTCCACACAAGTTTCTTACGTCCCATATTCATTGATTTGACCGAAGAGTAGTTAAGAAAACTTCACGTTATTGAACAGGTATAATACGTATTTCAGCTAAAGTCACGTCTTTGGTTGTTTGCTAGCTTTTCTTCGTGTTAAAAGGAAACGATATTCCTCAATAAATATCTTTAGGTTACAAGAGAATCGTAAACAAAATGACGTGTAATGTACCATTTCATACCTCCCAGGGTCTTTAGGGAACTGAAGGAGGACGAATGTGATGTTATTTTTTATTTATTGTCGATTTTTATGGTACTACATACGCTGCCCATCGTAAAAACTATGTTGCAAATAAAGATAAACGATACTATTTGCACTCATTCGATATCGTATTCGAAAGTGTAGCTTTCGCAGAGTATAAAATAAATTAGCAGGCGTGTCGTGACTTTACGTGTTAAACTGTGACAATGTGCTGAAAGGAATTAACAGGCTTAGTGAGCCTTCGTGGGTGTGAATGTCAGCTAATGTCCAACGGAACTGAACTAAACTTTATCACCTGCCTTTTACTATTGTGCCCTTGCATCAGTGTTTCTTCTGCATTGCTATAGCTAGTGCTGCTTACGATTCTTACCCAAGGGCAGCGACGTGCCGGACTTGACACCGACGACAACCGTGGGAACTTGGTGCTGTACAGAGCGTGTTTTTCTTGTTGGGTGTTCTCGTATTTGATTCACACTCAGAATTTCTCGTCCTTTGTTTTTTCTTTGGAGCTAGCTGCTAAACCGGCAGCGAAAGCCTTCGAGCATTGACCAGTTTTCTGAGACCCTGTTGAATAAACCATTTCCACAAAAATCGTTCTCTTCCGCACGGAGCTGCTGTCATTCGAACTCCTCATTGTTATGCTGTAAAGGTAAATCATAGTTCATCTTACGGTACTTTAGCATTCACTAAGGAACGCACTTCTTATCGCAGTACTACTTTTTTTCTACATTCATGTACAAAATTGAATACCTGCTTTTGGTTTCGGGGCCGCTCACGGCGGATGTATTCTCACAGAGAGGCATATCCTTTACCACAATAATACTGAATGTAATGAGTGACTATTGAAGGGAATCACGGATTATTGCTGTCACAGTACCAGTTATAGAAATGTCAAGTTCCAATATTTCTCGCGTGAATTGCAGATTGATGAAGAGCGACTGAGAATAGGTGAGTCACCTGGGGAGCAAAAGTATATTATTAACTTTTAATCGAGGAGCAAATGAGATAAGTTAGGATTGAAAAATGTCTCTGGCCCTAAACCTACATTTCTGTTACGGAAAAAATTAAAATAGTAGCTGAACCGCTGTGTACTAGTTGTGTACTACTTTCCTTTGTTCTCGTGACAATGTCGGTATTACGCGAGAGAACAGCTTTATTTGTCTACTTGTGAATTATTTACAAACACTACTTCTCTTACCGATTCATTCACATTCATTTTGCAATCTAGTTTGCAACAACACCCATCGGAAGTCGGAGACGATTTCAGAAACGTCATTGTTGTTCGAAAATCGACAGAAACTGCACAAAACCGAAGATGGGCTTTTACCTCGGCATCAATGTGGCTAATTTGTGCACACTCGTACATAACCTTCTTCTGCAGCTTTTCTTGACTCACAATGACGTTCTTCATATTTGGACCGGTGCAAGCTGCGGAATTCTTAAGAGAAGTTTAGCGAGTACGGCGCCTTTACGGGAATTTCCAGAGTAACAATGTACTGCAGTTAATCGGCCTTCAGCCACAAGAATATTAAGATCCACGTGTGTCTGTTGTTAGAAATTATGTAGCACAATTATATAGCCTCGGAGTCATTAACGTATCAAAGGCAGACTATAAAATCCCTAATCTCCAGAACTTGTGCCATTAGGCTATGTTAAGTTTTGAAATCTCTCCGTACTTTCTTCTGGTGTGAGTATTTTCTCTTTTGGTGCTAATCAGTTCTTAGGACAGGGACGTATAGCTCAGAAACTCTCCTGCTGCCATTCGTAACGAGTAATTCTCTGTCAAGGGGAACCACCATGTTCCTTCCAGCATTATCACAAACACAACACACTAACCTAGTGAGTCGCCGACATATACAAGCCACAGACAACAGCCATGCTCGTCATCAGCCATTATCGTCCTTTGCTGAATAAAGGAATATGTGTCTACAATATATACACACATCTTACCCGTTTCCTTGAAGTCGCCATTTCGATCTTTTATCTCATGAAGTCAAATAAAGAGCTTCTTTGATCCATTCATACGTCTGCCATTAACTTGATCACCCACCTTATTTTCGTTTTCATTCCAGCCATAACAACACTGGTCGTTGCAGTGCGCTCCCTTATCCTTTTCTTTGTTTTCTGCTCTATACGTATACTTCTATTTATTTTTCAAGAACCGTCATCAAATTACTTGAATGGTTTTCGCTTTCAAATTGCATTTGTCACTGCCCCAAGTCGAAACAAGTAATGTGAACATTCCTTCTCGGACACAGTGGAATCTTCGTTTTAGGAACACCATTTACTTTAGTAAGCCAACGGCCTTGCCGCAGTGTAACACCGGTTCCCGTCAGATCACCGGAGTTAATATCTGTCGGGCTGGGCTACCACTTGGATGGGTGACCATCCAGTCTGCAAAGAGCTGTCGGAAAGCGGGGTGCACTCAGCCCTTGTGAGACAAACTCAGTCGCTACTTGATTGAGAAGTAGCGGCTCCGGTCTCGTAAACTGACGCATGGCCGGGAGAGCGGTGTGCTGATCACATGCCGCTCCACATCCGCATCCAGTGACGCCTGTGGGCTGACGATGACACGGCGGCCGGTCGGTACCGTTGATCCTTCATGGCCTGTTCGGACGGAGTTCAGTTTTATTTTTTTATTAAAAGTACTCAGTACCATGTTTACAGTTTTGTTCATTTATTTTGTAACACTACGTACTGAGATAGACAATCTGTGAGCCTTTTCCATTCTAAAGTAAAACGTCGCTCAGAAGAAATGTCGTTGTTAGAAGTGCACGATTATCAGAAATCCTTCGAAGGCCGTAGATACAGGCTGTGCTTTGTCTTTATAACCAAAACGAACTTGAAAGTGTCACGGACGCTAGCAGCACGTAAAAGATGTCACCAGTTAAAGTAATACAGAATCGACAAAATATAGCAGACCGGGAAAATATTTCACGCACCAATAACATAAGAAACCAAACTTAGATTGTACTCATCCAGGGTAGAGGCTGTATGTTGGGTTGCCTGTCTTAAGGCGCGTGAAATTTTTTCCGGGTCAGTTTTACTTTGCCCATCCTATACATCGTCTGTGTCCTATGAATCAGAATCATTCTTTCTTAATTTTTCTAAGCACACAATTTAAATTATTTTCTGTACAAATCCTTACCTGCCGTATTCGAGAAAATTAGGCTTGCTGTAGAGGGTACAGCTGTCGTCAGTCAGAAGTGTGTAATGAACACACGGCTCCATTGGAGGTGACGTACCTTGCATTTCTGCGGTCTCTGCACTGATTGCCATTGCCAGTTTTACGCGAACGGTCCATTTAACGTGGATTCCAAACCCGGTTAGTGGTAAGCAGTTTTTACACTAAAGTCTAATAAGACACTTTCGGAATCCTAAGAAGCGATAAGGGAGAGGAAAATAATAATGTTATACTACAAATTTCCTCCCTTCCTTCTTCCCTACATTTGCGCAACTGAGCTAGCGTTCTGTCTGTAACAACATGTACGCGATTCTTTATACTAGCTTTTGTCTCGTGTTCTTTATTACTTCCTGAGTCGTAATCATCACTGAAATAGTGTTCAGCAGTATAGTTTTGGATAATTCACGGTGATATAAATGACTTAAATGTTTTATCAAGTAAATCGCAGTACTTAACTGCGTAGCTCATTACCAAGCGTTTCGTTCGACTTACGAACTTGGTTGCGGTAATTTGTTTCAGTCTATCATAACTGTTATAGGGATAAAAACACTTCTTTCTATTCGTTATTTTTTCTTTCCATTTACTACCATTCCTAATGTTAGGGAGAATTTAGTCAGTGATTTATTTTACAAGGAACCTCTCTGACACTGCCTGAGAGTAAATCATTCGAACTGCGTCAAACTGAAAATTTATGCCGTTTGCAGAATATCAAGGCTGCTCTCAAAGATGGACTTTGATATTTTACGACTGCGCCACGTCATTCGGTCCCGTGCGCGCTGCAGCCGTACGAGTACTTCTACGTCTTTACTCCACAAGCGACCTCATGGCAGACCTGGTGTAGAGCTCCTCTGACACTTCGCCCGTATCCTCCCGTTCGTCAACCATTCGCGAATGTTTCATGCGAAGATAAACCATCGTTAATCTTATTGGCACGAACTTCTTTGATCCACCTGTCGTATTTGTTTCGCGAGTTGTGTTTCAGGGAAGGTAATATGTTGCCTCTCTAATCTAGTAATTTGACGACAAATCACACCATAACATAATTGCTCTATTCCACCTTCTACTTGTGAAATACGACGAGCATCGTTGTAACTCTTTTACACTTGCCATAGAAACCAGTGATCATATTCCCTATCTCCTTTGCTAATCCCAGACAATTATCCACAGACATTTATCAAATTCAAATGGCTCTGAGAGCTATGGGACTTAACATCTATGGTCATCAGTCCCCTAGAACTTAGAACTACTTAAACCTAACTAACCTAAGGACATCACACAACACCCAGCCATCACGAGGCAGAGAAAATACCTGACCCCGCCGGGAATCGAACCCGGGAACCTGGGCGTGGGAAGCGAGAACGCTACCGCACGACCACGAGATGCCGGCACAGAGACATTTATCTCGGAATAATTGATTCACGTAGTCGACAAGTAAAATTTCTGATAGCGCCTATGCAAATCAGTTTAATGTGCTTTCCAAGTTTATAGATGGTTCAGGTAACTGCAGTCACTTAGTTTTGAAAGTGCATCATATTCACAATCACAACCGAATTCTGTCCAAAATGTCTTTGTCCAGTTAAATGTCTAAAATGAATTATCAATCACTCTACAACGGAGTGTTTGCTGGTGTGAAACCTCCGGCAGATTAAAACGATGCGCTAAGTCAAGACTCGAACGTGGGATCTTTGTCTTGCGCAGGGAAGTGTTCTACTGACTGAACTACTCAGTCCAGAGTCACGACCTGTCCTCACGCCTTTACTACAGCCAGTACTTCATCTCCAGCCTTCCCAACTTTGTATTCAACTGAATATTTTTCGGGACGAGCACTTCTGGAAATTTGGAAAACAGGAGATGAAGTACTGGCGGAAGTAAAGCTGCGAGGGCGGATCGTGAGTTGGCAGAACACTTACCCGCGAAAGGCAAAGGTCCTACATTCGAGTCCCGGTCTGGCACACAGTTAGTCTGCCGGGAAATTCGGAACAAGGGGTCTTTCGCTGCTTTACGTTGCTAAGGAAGAACACTGTATATGTCCAAAGAAGATATATGTTTCGTATACGTCACAAAATCGTAGGAATACTTATGTCGTGAGTGCAACACCTTACTTTTCTGTAGCTTTTCTTACTCTTTATTGTTTCTTTTTTCGTAGATATAATTTGATTGTAATAATGTTGCATACAGTCCTTAGAGCTGTTTATTTCAGGTAGAATTAAAAGTCAGGAAGTATTAACTAAACCATTAGTAGCCAACTGCGAATAATTCTGCTTTGTTTGGACTAATGTTCGATCGTTGTGGAACCTACACTATATTATGAGGTTTGTGGATGTAACTGAGAACTAGTTATATCTGATGTGGTGTCACCGCCAGACACCACACTTGCTAGGTGGTAGCCTTTAAATCGGCCGCGGTCCGCTAGTATACGTCGGACCCGCGGGTCGCCACAGTCAGTGAATGCAGACCGAGCGCCGCCACACGGCAGGTCTAGAGAGACGTCCTAGCACTGCCCCAGTTGTACAGCCGACTTTGCTAGCGATGCTACACTGACAAATACGCTCTCATTTGCTGAGACGAGCCGGCCGAAGTGGCCGTGCGGTTAAAGGCGCTGCAGTCTGGAACCGCAAGACCGCTACGGTCGCAGGTTCGAATCCTGCCTCGGGCATGGATGTTTGTGATGTCCTTAGGTTAGTTAGGTTTAACTAGTTCTAAGTTCTAGGGGACTAATGACCTCAGCAGTTGAGTCCCATAGTGCTCAGAGCCATTTGAAGCCATTTTTTTGCTGAGACGATAGTTAGCATAGCCTTCAGCTACGTCATTTGCTACGACCTAGCAAGGCGCCATTACCAGTTTATATTGAGATTGTAAAACATGTACCATCAAGACCGATGTACACCAGTTATGGATTAAAGTTAAGTATTCCAGCAGCAACGTACCTTATTGGCTATATTAATTACATTGTCCTGTTCCAGACCTCACACCAGTCTGCGTGAGCGTAAACGCGTGCATTTTGGCCTCCTATAGCAACACGGTGTTGGCTATTCTGCCAACACATCATCTGACATTGTTGGAAAAGGAAAAAAAATAGTGAAATACAAATTTCATAAAAATTAAAAAATATGGTTGTCTAGGTATCGCGCTTCATAAAACATCAAAAAATGATGACTAGTTTCAGATGACTAAGCAAGCTTCTGCGGTTCACTCTGGTAACATGCATGTCAACGTATTGCGTAATAAAAAAACCTGCGTCGTCTATAAAGCAGGAAGCGGAAAGGTAATTCAAAACCCTAATTAATCAAATTACAGTCTTTTATTCAGAACGTCGCAATACAACAACAATTTTCTAATTTAGCTCATACTCTACGCATGTTCGAGGAGACATAGTCCTATACGACATCTAGTGCTATTTGAGATTAAAAAAAAATTGCGATCAAGGAAACAGAAAATGTAATGATAGCGCAACAGTGACAACAGGTTACTTACAACTGCCGTTCTTACTCAGTCAGTGGTTGAACAAAACTCTGCTAGGACGTCGCAGTGCGTAAAGGAATACATTTACTGATAGTCCATTGTTTTTCTTCCTCTAGTAGGCTACTGTTAAAAAATAGTCAGGAAGGTAGACTTTTTACAGGGACCAAGATATAGACGTGAACCGATCGGTGGTCGTAGTATTAAAATATGGCTAGGAACGAATAAGTCGTATTCGTCGAAATATTTACGTTACCAACGAAGAGACAGATAGTGTTGACAATTTCAGAATATTTTACCGAAACCGATATACATACATCAAAAAAGGTTTTGCATCCTCCCTGTTCCCAGAACTCCTGAAGATTGACGTTCACTGTGGATAAGGTATCACAGACACAGTCTCTTTGACTGTTCACTAAATCCGCCCAAAGACGTAAACAATAATGCATGAGCATCGCCTATTAGACTGAGGGGGTCCGACAGCCGATCAGTTCCAGACATTCCACCAGGAAGGAGGTACACGGCTCGTGTTGTCCGTAGATCAACCATGCCTAGACGGTTTGATCGCGTCCGCATTGTTACTTTGTGCCAGGAAGGTCTCTCAACAATGGAAGTGTCCAGGCGTCTCGAAATGAAACAAAGCGATGTTGTTCGGACATGGAAGAGATACAGAGAGACAGGAGCTGTCGATGACATGCCTCTCTGAGGCAGCCCAAGGGCTAGCACTGCAGTCAATGACCGCTACCTACGAATTAGGGCTTGGAGGAACCCTGACAGCAACGCCACAATGTTGAATAATGCTTTTCGTGCAGCCACAGGACGTCGTGTTAAGACTCAAACTGTGCGCAATAGGTTGAATGATGCGCAACTTCACTCCCGACGTCCGTGGCGAGGTTCATCTTTGCAGCCACGACTCCATGCAGCCAGTACAAATGGGCCCAACAACACGCCGAACTGACCGCTCAGGATTGACATGTTCTCTTCACCGATGAGTGTCTCATATGCCTTCAACCAGAAAGTCATCGGAGACATGTTTAAAGGCAAACCGGTCATGCTGAACGCCTTAGACACACTGTCCAACGAGTTTAGCAGGATGGAGGTTCACTGCTGTTTTGGGGTGGCTTGATGTGGGGCCGACGTACGCCACTGGTGGTCATGGAAAGCGCCGTAAGGCTCTACGATACGTGAATGCCATCCTCCAACCGATAGAGCAACCATATCGGCAGCATATTGGCGAGGTGTTCGTCTTCATGAACGACAATTCGCGCCCCCATCGTGCACATCTTGTGAATGACTTCCTTCAAGATAACGACATCGCGCGACTACAATGGCAAGCATGTTCTCCACACATGATCCCTATCGAACATGCCTAGGATAGATTGAAAAGGGCTGTTTATGGACGACATGAGCCACCAACCAATCTGACGGATCTACGTCGAATCGCTGTTGAGTAGTGGGACAATCTGTACTAACAGTGCCTTGTTGAACTTGTGTATAGTATGCCACGACGAATACAGACATGCATCAATGCAATACTTACGTATCGGTGTGTACAGCAATCTGGAACACTAACTCTGAAGGTATCGCTGTATGGTGGTACAACATGCAATGTGTGGTTTTCATGAGCAATAAAAAGGGAGGAAATGTTGTTTATGTTGATCTCTATTCTTATTATGTGTACAGGTTTGCTGGCCGCTGTGTCCGAGCGGTTCTAGTCTCTTTAGTCTGAAACCGCTCGACCGCTCCGGTCGCAGTTTCGATTCCTGCCTCGGGCATGGATGTGTGTGATGTCCTTAGGTTAGTTAGGTCTAAGTAGTTCTAAGTTCTAAGGGAATGATGACCACAGTTGTTAAGTCCCATAGTCCTCAGAGCCATTTGAACCATTTTTGTACAGTTTCCGGAACTCTCGGAGCCAAGGTGATGCAAAACTTTTTTTGATGTGTGTACTAGTATAGCGATGTAGAATAGTTCATAATAAATATTTAAGATCTAGAGCCTCTTACCTCGTATACTTGTACGATACCCGTAATCCATCTTTATATTCCAAAGAACGATTTTTTTTGTATTCGTAATTCTTTTCATTGAACATGTTATATAATGATAAAGCCGTTTATAGTTTACATATTATTTATATTTAACGTATATGTAAAGTAATTTCGTCTTCAGAATCAAGACAACTACTACTTTTTTCTTTCCATTGACTTTACCTCTTACGTAAATACTGAAAGCGTCTTTTTTAATAACCTGCCTAACTACTTGAATAAATGAGTGCCTAATTACGTCATACAATATATTTCAACTTGAATCGGCATCTCAAAATTCGTCACAGTTTACCTCACTTATGTGAACAGCTCTGTAGTGTGCAGAGCGCAAAACATCACAATTGCCTCTGCACAGTTTTTTGACATGTCACTGTGCATTGCATGATTGAGGGTACTTTTTACGAACATTGTTCACTCCGTCCCTTACCCAATCACGCACGAAGTATGGAAAAAATGACTACTCTGAAATGTTAGCTTCATTGATCCTGCGGCAGATGTACCATTGAGGCAGTGGAACTGTTGCTCAGTCAAACTCTGATTCTGATTCTTTACATTTACTCTACAGAGTTTTTAGTGAACATCTCTTTTTTTTATCCAATGATCCCATTTATGCCACTTGAGTTATGTTTTACTATCGAATTATTATGATCCTAACAGCACTTCTGTATTCTTTGGCATTTCTCTTCAGACGACTGCTAAATGTAAACACACACACATGTTGTGTAATATTTCGACGACGCCATATGACGCAAATATGTCTGATACATTTTTCATCTTGCACTTAAAATGTCTCCACAGCTGAAATCGCGTTTCTGAAATAAATACGTGTTAAAACTCACGTCCAAATGGTGCCATGATTTCATTTCAAAAATATATTTTAACTGTGGTCTCCAACCAAGGAAAAACATCCAAATAAAAATGCTTCTTTCCACTGTGGAATGCCCACACAGCACGGTATACAAAAACATAGATCCTCCCATAAATAAATCTACATTAGACACACTACGGTGGCTTGCGGCTCAATTTTCTTGTTTATTTATTGAAGCTTTCTGTCGTCTGGCCACGCGTGGCTGAGCGACCAAGGATAGAAAAGCAACTAAAATAGTTCAACAGCGAAAGGCCACTGGACCTCGCTCGATACATATTCGGTTTTACACAGAGTGTATGGAAAGGATTGCCCCTCTAGTAGCAGCGCTGTACCACAGTGCTCTGGACGAACGAAGCGTTGTAGATGATTGGATTAAAAGCACAGGTCATTGCCGTTTTCAAAACGGGGCGTTGAAGAGACGCACAAAACTAGACTTATACACCTGTTTGCCTGAAGTCCTTGTGGTAGTGCCGGCTGGTGTGGCCGAGCGGTTCTAGGCGCTTCAGTCTGGAACCGCGCGACCGCTATGGTCGCAGGTCCGAATCCTGCCTCGGGCATGGATGTGTGTGATGTCATTAGGTTAGTTAAGTTTGAGTAGCTTTAAGTTCTAGGGGACTGATGACATCAGATGTTCAGTCCCATAGTACTCAGAGCCATTTGAACCTTTTTTTGTCTGTGGTAGTGTTTTGCAATGTGTATTGTGCTCGCGTGTAATGACATTTCTGGAGGTCGAAAGAACTCCTCCGTATGAATTAAAATGTGTTCCGAAAACAGCGATCATGTGAAAGCCAACTTTCTCTGTTTGTCCGCAAGACACAGGAAGCAGGAAGTTCCGTGTTCCTTAAATTCCGATACACTTCCGCACTGCCGGTTCTGGACAAACTACGATCGTACGGAATATTAGACCATCTATGTAATTGGACTGAAGAATTTCTAGCAAACAGAACAAAGCACTTTGTCAATGGAGAGAAGCCTGCAGGCGTAAAGGACCATCGGAGGTGGCCCAAGGGAGTGTTGGAAGCTTCATGTGGCTTTTCACCGATGATGCTGTCGTTTATAGAGAAGTCGCAAAGCCAGAAAATTGTTAGCATATGCTCGAAGACATGCAGGGGACCGATGCTTTATGTGGGAAGTGCCAGTTGACCCTCAACATTGAGTAAATGTATTGCTGATACATAGACAGAAAGACTGTCTATTGTATGATTACGGGATTGCAGAAAAATTTCTGGAAGCAATTGCTTCCCTAAAGTGTCGAGGAGTATGCGTACGGAACGATCTTAAATGGAAGGGACACACAAAATTAATCACGAGTAACACAGTTGCGAGACAGATTTGTTGGAAGAATGCGCACGGAACGTAGTCCATCAACAAAGGAAGTAACTTTCAAAACACTTTTACGATCAATACTTGAATATTACTCGTGAATGTGGCATCCCTTCGAGATACGATTGATAGAAGAAATAGAGTAGGTCCAAAGAAGAGCAGCGTGTTTTGTTACAGGATCGTTTAGTAAGCGCGAAAGCGTTACAGAGATGCCCAGCGAACTCCAGTGGGAGACGCTGCAGGGGACGGATTCTGAGTCACCGTGTGGTTTACTGTTAACGTTCCGAGAGCGTACATTTGCAGGAGAGTCAGCCAATATACAGGGGTCCCACTCAAACCTTCCTGATTACAAAGACCCAGGAAAAAAAAACCACTGTACATACGACAAAAATGCACTACATTGTAGAGCATCTCAAAGAATTAATTTATTTGTCATCAATACACCTCTACATGTGAACCATTTGTAGCACGAAGAATATCGAGTCTATGTTCAATTTCTTGCCAAGTTCTTTGTAACATGTCTTCTGTTATTGTCGCAACCGCATTAGTGATACGATGTCGCTACGTAGGAATATCGTCCACTTTGGTCGCATACACGCAGTCCTCCACGAATCCTCACATGAAGAAATCAAGCGGCTTAATCTCAGGTGAACTTGGTGGCCATGCAATGGGTCCTCCGCGTTGGATCCAACGACTGGAAAATTCCCTATCCAGGAACTTGCGAACAGCCTTTGACCACTGCGGTGGAGCTCCATCTTGTTGAAAAATGACGTTGGGTTGCATGTCTTGTATCTGAAGGTACTCAAATTTCTCCAACATGTCCAGATACACTGAAGCATTCACTGTTTGTTCCGCAAAGAAGAACGGTCCAACAATTGCGCATTAGCCCGCACCAGACGTGTAGTTTAGGGGTATCACGAACATGTTCAATGACAACGTGCGGATTTTGAGAACCCCAAATCCGAACATTATGCCTATTAACCCTTCCTGATAGATGAAATGTTGCCTCACCTGAGAATAAATATCTTCCTAGGAAGCTGGCATCCATATCAATACGCTGCAGCACATCCGCAGCAAATTGTTGTCGGCGTGGTTTATCGTTCGGCGTCAGATGCTGCAGAATTTGCGTCTTGTAAGCGTACGTACGAAGATGCTGGTGATCTACACGATGCAGTGTTGATCGAGGTAGATCAAGTTACCTAGGTGCTTGACGAATTGTGCCTTTCCCGCGAACCATTCGCGACTGCAACGAGAAAATACACTGGTGCACATAGTACCCTCCGTCACACACAATAAGGTGATTTGCGAAGTGTGTGCGTAGCTGTAGATGTAGTGGGAAGCAGACTTTAGTTAGGACAGCCACAGCCTGGATATGCAATTTTGAAAATATGCGAGCTTTGTTTACAAGCACGAGCGTTTTGCAGTATTTTAGCTGCACCATTGGTGCAATAAAATCGAAGTTCAATCGGAAAAAGAGGGATGAGATGACCCAGCGTTGCCAGCAATTTTTCGCTAGGTATCAGACGTCAAAGACAAACTATTGAACGCTCCCGTGGTACTCTACCCCGGTACCGTGAGTAAACACTACCTAGTGAGCTAACGGAATCCCCATGTACCTAAATACCGTTGAAAACAGATCTATGTGATCATCTGTGCCATGTTGCGTTTTGACACGCAGCCTGTTTGTATACAATCGGTTGCATTGGATTGTTTTGGGGGAAGAGACCAAACTGCGAGGTCATCGGTCTCATCGGTTTTAGGGAAGGACGGGGAAGGAAGTCGGCCATGCCCTTTCAAAGGAACCATCCCAGCATTTGCCTGGAGCGATTTAGGGGAAGCATGGAAAACCTAAATCAGGATGGCCGGACGCAGGATTGAACCGTCGTCCTCCCGAATGCGAGTCCAGTGTGAATCCGTTGCACGCGCTTGTTGTGGGTAACTGAGGGACCGTGAACTGCTTAATTTTACGTAATCAGTTACATCACGTAAAAGTGCAGATTATGAACACTGGGTCGCCCCATTGTCTTTTTTCGATCGGAACGTGATTATATTGCACCTCTTCCTGCAGCGGTGTTCCGTAGCCCTTAGCCCTCTAGAAGAGCGTAGCGTTCCAAAGGATTGGAAAAGGGCACAGGTCATCACCGTTTTCAAGAAGGGACGTCGAACAGATGTGCAGAACTATAGACTTATATCTCTAATGTCGATCAGTTGTAGAATTTTGGAATACGTATTATGATAGAGTATAATGACATTTCTGGAGACTAGAAATCTACTCTGTAGGAATCAGCATGGGTTTCGAAAAAGACGATCGTGTGAAACCCAGCTCGCGCTATTCGTCCACGAGACTCGGAGGTCCATAGACACGGGTTCCTCGGTAGATGCCGTCTTTCTTGACTTCCGCAAGGCGTTTGATACATTTCCTCACAGTCGTTTAATGAACAAAGCAAGAGCATAAGGACTATCAGACAAATTGTGTGGTTGGATTGAGGAGTTCCTATATAACAGAACGCTGCATGTCATTCTCAATGTAGAGAAGTCTTCCAAAGTAAGAATGATTTCAGGTGTGCCGCAGGGGTTTGTCGTAGGACCGTTGCTATTCACAATATACATAAATGGCCTTGTAGATAACATCGGAAGTTCACTGAGGCTTTTTGCGGATGATGCTACAGTACATCGAGAGGTTGTAACAATGGAAAAGTGTACTGAAATGCAGGAGGATCTGCAACGAATTGACGCATGGTGCAGGGAATGGCAACTGAATCTCAATGTAGACAAGTATAACGTGCTCTGAATACATAGAAAGAAAGATCCTTTTATCATTTAGCTACAATATAGCAGGTCAGCAGCTGGAACCAGTTAATTCCACATATTATCTGGGAGAAGGCATTAGGAGTGATTTAAAATGGAATGACCATATAAAATTAATCGTCGGTAAAGCAGACGCCAGACAGATTCATTGGAAGAATCCTAAGGAAATGCAATCCGAAAACAAAGGAAGTAGGTTACAATACACATGTTCGCCCACTGCTTGAGTACTGCTCACTGGTGTGGGATCCGTACGAGATAGGGTTGATAGAAGAGAGAGAGAAGATCCGACGGAGAGCTGCGCGCTTCGTTACAGGATCATATAGTAATAGCGAAAGCGTTACGGAGATGATAGATAAACTCCAGTGGAAGACTGCAAGAGAGACGCTCAGTAGCTCGGTACGGGCTTTTGTTGAAGTTTCGAGAACATACCTTCACAGAGGAGTCAAGCAGTATATTTCTCCCTCCTACGTATATCTCGCGAAGAGACCATGAGTATAAAATCAGAGAGTTTAGAGCCCACACAGAAGCATACCGACAGTCCTTCTTTCCACGAACAATACGAGACTGGAATAGAAGGGAGAACCGATAGAGGTACTCAAGGTACCCTCCGCCACACACCGTCAGGTGGCTTGCGGAGTATGGATGTAGATGTAGATGTTGCAACTAAACTGCTGTGAAAACGGTCGTGCGTATAAATAAAGGCCCTCTTACCTTCTCAAGGTGACAGACGTAGTGGACCCCGTTTCAGATTTTCCCATACTAGAAACATCGGAGGCGGTTACGGGATTCCATCCCAACTGTTGCCAGAAATGCCAACCACCGAACAAAGGATGTATCTCTTATGAATAGCAGAAACTCACGTTCACTAGGTTATGTTCTGTTTACATCTTTATCTCGGTCGACGCAGCAGTGCCTGCAACCTGTTGTTGACATACCGTCTAAGATGCTTGGAGCTCTAAGAGCGGCACCTGAACATCCGGTGTTGTCTGGCCCACGTGAAGACTGGCGTCCGCGGCGGGGCGCTGGGCAGTGTAGAAGGGCCGGAACAGGCCATTGGTGGGCGGATGGAGGGGGTGGCGCGGGGGCCGGCCGTCAGTCAGCCGGCGGGCGGATCAAAGAGCCGACATCCGGTGCCCGGACCTGCTAATTGAGTGCGACAGCTGTGAGCGCCGCGCCACGCCGCGGCCATCGCCATCAATTACCGCCACAAACAGATTCCCCGCTTAAGAAAACATGTCCCTCCGCGGCTGCTGGGGGGACACGAAGAGAGACGGCCCACATTCCGCGGGGCCTGCTGGAGAGAGGGGGCACCTGGGCGTGGGTTGTGTGCGCTGCACCACGTGTTAACTGGCCGACACGTGTTCCACATCCAGCGAGGTGCGGTGCGCTGCATTCGTAGTCCTCTAGGTGGAACTGGTCGTGGGCGACGAGACTGCATCCCTCTGTTCCCTGATTGTAGACTTACGGAAGGGAGAGAGAAACATTGCGGAACTCGGTCGCATCAAAGACAGCAATCCTTAGCGCCAGGGCATCAAAATTACTTTGTTCTTGCTAGATCGATCCAGGCTGTTGTTGCGTGTTATTCACTGAATAGTTTTGCTGAAAAGTATTAGGGGCGGAAGTAGAGCGAGCACAGCATTAAGGACGTTTTACAACCGTGAAACATAGCAGCATTTATTTCCTCCATAACTGCTCTGTGACAAACATACACATCATCATTATTAATTTTTAAAAATGGTTTGAATGACATTTATGAAATTAATAAATCTTTTGGTTAAAAATAGACAGGACAATGAATAACGACTGATTATGTTCCTGAGACGTTTGCAACAGCATATAGGACACTGATCACACCGAAACAGCCACAATTCTTTATAACCTCGTTTATAATTCCCATGTATGGGATTGGAAGAATTTACAAGTTAAAATTCATCCATTACCCAAGCAAATACTAACGAAATATGTCATATAAGCAAATATCTTACTGCTTTCATTAGGCATTTCTACTTCATGGCATTCTTATATTCTTTAATTTTCGTGAGCTACTATGAGGGCCTACATAAACAAAACGACTTCCACTTATTTCTATATAACGTTGATTTTAGACAACAGAGTTAGTCGACTACATCCGTGGCTTTACTACCGACATGACAGATTCAAGACCATTGTTTTCGCATTGTATGTTTGGTCTTATGTTTCCCTCAAATAAACGTATTATAATAAGTGAATTAGTGAATGAAAATTTGTCGTTATTGCCCTTAAATAACATCACGTAATTTTGTTTTCTGTTGCTGACGATGCTTTCAATTCTCTATAAATATTTTTATTTCTTTAATAATGCGAAGTCATGTTATATTACTATCCAGAAAAACTTAAATTTCTTATCATTACTGAATGTCTCTGAGCACTATGGGACTTAACATCTATGGTCATCAGGCCCCTTGAACTTAGAACTAATTAAACCTAACTAACCTAAGGACATCACACAACACCCAGTCATCACGAGGCAGAGAAAATCCCTGACCCCGCTATCATTACTGAATTTCAACACAGTGTAACATGTGTTGGACTGTGACGATAACAACTTTGATGTAGCTTCCAGTTTGCGGAACTGGCGGCTGTTTAGGGGACGGCCTTACACTATGGATAGGCATGGAGGAGGGTGAATAGGCGGGACTTGTTCCGGGTAAAATCCTTGCTCTGAGGGCACGTAGCAAAGTCTTGAGGTAGATTAGCACACCAGACGTAGAATTAGTCACACCCATGAGAAATCGCAGTCAATAAATAATGCAACATTTTTTTTCTCGAACAGTTTCAGTTGAAAAAATGGTGAATTTGACGTGGGACATCGTGGAATATTCCTTCTTGAGCCCCTATAGTTCCATGAACTTCCGATAGATGGGGGCGCTATACGTAGCTTTCAAAATGGCGTCTGTAACGGAGGTGCATCTCAAGCGGGGAGCTGTCACTCAGTTTCTTTTGGCGGAAAATCAGAGCGTCGCATATATTCATAGGCGCTTGCGGAATGTCTATATTCATAGGCGCTTGCGGAATGTCTGCGGAGACCTGACAGTGAGCAAAAGCACGGTAAGTCGTTGGGCGTAGTTTCTGTTGTCACTGCAACAAGGTCGCACAAACCTTTCGTATCTGCCGTGTGCCGGCCGGCCGCACGCGGCTGTGACTAATGCATTGTTGGAATACGCGGTCACGCTGGTTCAAGGTGATCGACGGATCACAATCAAACTACTTGATTCACAGCTGGACGTCTCCATTAATAGCGCTGACACACCCGTCCACCAGTCTCGGTACTAGAGATCGCTGGGTTCCTCGTAGCGTAACAGAAACGATAAAGAGGAGCGAAGGACCGCCTGCGCGAAACAGCTTGTGTGTTACGGGGCTGATCGTGATATCTTTTTTGGACCATCGTCACAGAATTCGATTGGAATTTTTCCTCATCTGTCCTACAGCCCGGATCTACAATTGAATCTCAATGTAGACAAGTGTAATGTGCTGCGAATACACAGAAAGATAGATCCTTTATCATTTAGCTACAAAATAGCAGGTCAGCAACTGGAAGCAGTTAATACCATAAATTATCTGGGAGTACGCATTAGGAGTGATTTAAAATGGAATGATCATATAATGTTGATCGTCGGTAAAGCAGATGTCGGACTGAGATTCATTGGAAGAATCCTAAGGAAATGCAATCCGAAAACAAAGGAAGTAGGTTACAGAACGCTTGTTCGCCCACTGCTTGAATACTGCTCAGCAGTGTGGGATCCGTACCAGGTAGGGTTGATAGAAGATATAGAGAAGATCCAACGGAGAGCAGCGCGCTTCGTTACAGGATCATTTAGTAATCGCGAAAGCGTTACGGAGATGATAGATAAACTCCAGTGGAAGACTCTGCAGGAGAGACGCTCAGTAGCTCGGTACAGGCTTTTGTCAAAGTTTCGAGAACATACCTTCACCGAAGAGTCAAGCAGTATATTGCTCCCTCCTACGTATAGCTCGCGAAGAGACCATGAGGATAAAATCAGAGAGATTAGAGTCCACACAGATGCATATCGACAATCCTTCTTTCCACGAACAATACGAGACTGGAATAGAAGGGAGAACCGATAGAGGTACTCAAGGTACCCTCTGCCACACACCGTCAGGTGGCTTGCGGAGTATGGATGTAGATGTATATGTAGATGTACATCCCGGCTTCCATTTCTTTGGCCCAATGAGGGATGTACTCTGTGGGAAGCAGGACGTGGATGATGGGGAGCTTATTGATGCAGAAACAGTGGTACCACGCGGGCATAGATGCCATCCGAATAAGGCGACCTAAGGGCGTCGCATTGAACCAAGACTGAATTGGAAAATAGGGTTTTACGCCAAAAGAGGGTGGAATAATATGGTGTACTGGACCTGCTATCAGAAGAAAATGCGTTGTATTACTTATTGAACACTCTCTTAATGTAGTGAGTCACGTTGGAATCTGTAAACTCATACAGTTTGTAGGGACTTGAAGTGTAACGATCACTTAGGCTCAGCCGTGGGTAAACACGTAGCAGACTTCGGTTTGTTAGTAGAGTACTAGGGAAATGCTATCGGCCTAGAAACGAGATTGCTTACAAATCACTCGTGCGGTCCATCCTATAATACAGTCCAGGTGGGTGGGACCTTCACCAAATAGGATTAGAGGGGATATTGAGTGTATGGAGAGGACAGCAGGCCGGCCGGTGTGGCCGTGCGGTTCTTGGCGCTTCAGTTAGGAACCGCGTGATCTCTATGGTCGCAGGTTCGAATCCTGCCTCGGGCATGGATGTGTGTGATGCCCTTAGGTTAGTTACGTTTAAGTAGTTCTAAGTTCTAGGGGACTGATGACCTCAGATGTTAAGTCCCTTAATGCTCAGAGCCACTTGAACCATTTTTTGAAGAGGACAGCTCGCATGATCATAGGTTTGTTTCACCTGCGGTTGTCACCATGACGTTGAAAGAAAACTGGAAGACTGGAAAATAGACGCGAACTATACCCAGAAAGTCTACTAACAAAGTTTCAAGAACCGGCTTTAAAAGATGACTCTAGAGATACACTCCTGGAAATTGAAATAAGAACACCGTGAATTCATTGTCCCAGGAAGGGGAAACTTTATTGACACATTCCTGGGGTCAGATACATCACATGATCACACTGACAGAACCACAGGCACATAGACACAGGCAACAGAGCATGCACAATGTCGGCACTAGTACAGTGTATATCCACCTTTCGCAGCAATGCAGGCTGCTATTCTCCCATGGAGACGATCGTAGAGATGCTGGATGTAGTCCTGTGGAACGGCTTGCCATGCCATTTCCACTTGGCGCCTCAGTTGGACCAGCGTTCGTGCTGGACGTGCAGACCGCGTGAGACGACGCTTCATCCAGTCCCAAACATGCTCAATGGGGGACAGATCCGGAGATCTTGCTGGCCAGGGTAGTTGACTTACACCTTCTAGAGCACGTTGGGTGGCACGGGATACATGCGGACGTGCATTGTCCTGTTGGAACAGCAAGTTCCCTTGCCGGTCTAGGAACGGTAGAACGATGGGTTCGATGACGGTTTGGATGTACCGTGCACTATTCAGTGTCCCCTCGACGATCACCAGTGGTGTACGGCCAGTGTAGGAGATCGCTCCCCACACCATGATTCCGGGTGTTGGCCCTGTGTGCCTCGGTCGTATGCAGTCCTGATTGTGGCGCTCACCTGCACGGCGCCAAACACGCATACGACCATCGTTGGCACCAAGGCAGAAGCGACTCTCATCGCTGAAGACGACACGTCTCCATTCGTCCCTCCATTCACGCCTGTCGCGACACCACTGGAGGCGGGCTGCACGATGTTGGGACGTGAGCGGAAGACGGCCTAACGGTGTGCGGGACCGTAGCCGAGCTTCATGGAGACGGTTGCGAATGGTCCTCGCCGATACCCCAGGAGCAACAGTGTCCCTAATTCGCTGGGAAGTGGCGGTGCGGTCCCCTACGGCACTGCGTAGGATCCTACGGTCTTGGCGTGCATCCGTGCGTCGCTGCGGTCCGGTCCCAGGTCGACGGACACGTGCACCTTCCGCCGACCACTGGCGACAACATCGATGTACTGTGGAGACCTCACGCCCCACGTGTTGAGCAATTCGGCGGTACGTCCACCCGGCCTCCCGCATGCCCACTATACGCCCTCGCTCAAAGTCCGTCAACTGCACATACGGTTCACGTCCACGCTGTCGCGGCATGCTACCAGTGTTAAAGACTGCGATGGAGCTCTGTATGCCACGGCAAACTGGCTGACACTGACGGCGGCGGTGCACAAATGCTGCGCAGCTAGCGCCATTCGACGGCCAACACCGCGGTTCCTGGTGTGTCCGCTGTGCCGTGCGTGTGATCATTGCTTGTACAGCCCTCTCGCAGTGTCCGGAGCAAGTATGGTGGGTCTGACACACCGGTGTCAATGCGTTCTTTTTGCCATTTCCAGGAGTGTATATCACAACTCCCTACGTATCGCTCCCACAAGGATCACGAGGACAGCATTAATTACAACACACACAGAGACATTTAGGCAATTATTTATCCCACGCTCCATACTATAATGGAACAGAAAAAAGGCCTAATAACTGGTATTGTGGCATCTACTCTCTACCGTGCTCTTCACAGTGGTTTGCAGGGTATATGTAGTTAGCGTGCAACACAGTCTTAGAGCTGGTAAAGACCCCATTTCGGTGAGAAAGAGACTTCAAACGCATCTTCGGGACTGCTATATCCAGCTGATGCTACTTGTGGGGGTGTAGACTGCTGTGTTCTACTGAGTGTTCCAACTTGTGCCAGATATTTACGTTGATGGTTTATCGGACCCGGCAATGTGCTATAGGATCCCCGAGTGTCTGTCAAACCAGGAACGTATGCCTGCAGCAATGTGAATACGGCTGTTGTCTTGGAAGACGGTACACTCATGATGAAGACGTACAAGAAAGGGCTACACTTGATCATCGAGAACATTCAGATATGAATCCTGATTCATGTGCTAGGTGACGACAAAAGTGGGTAGGCCCAAGTCATGGTATCAAGAATACCCCAAAACATCAGAGAAACACTACTGTGCTGAAATACGCTCTCCACATATTGCGGGTTAAACACCTCATTGGACCGTCGGTGTACACAAGACTTACACCATTTGAAAAGATGTGAAACTGGGACTTGTCGGAACACATTACACTCCTTCATTAACATATCGTCCTGTCTGTGTTGTCGGCCCCATTCACGCGAGCAGCGTATGTGCCTCCATTGAAGTTTCCTTCGGAATATTTGCTCAGAAATTGGTTGAGACGGACCAGAACTCATTGTCAGTAGCAGCTCCTGTTGCATTTCAAACTTATTTTTATTGACGAGGCGTGACACTGGTCTTCAGTCCCTATTGGTTAGGTTTTTCTCAGCAGCACTGTTCTTATGCCACGTTCAATGAATGTAAGTGGTCCATCATTCCTTGTAGACACTTTCAATAATCCACACTCATAAGCCAACGAATGGAGCATCGGAATTCATGGAGCAACGATGGGCACATCCGAGCACAATAGATCTAATTTGCTATTCTCTTACTCTGCCGAGTCCACACAATCGACTGGTGCATTCACACGACTGCCTAGAATTAATTCCACGGTGCAGGAACACACGAACCACGGTCCAAAGTGTTTAGGCTGCTAAGGGAGCCACTAATATCAAGTCCGGTGAACTTAACTGTAAAATCAGTCCTATATTGCTTTCCTGCGATGGTATGCACATACATGCTTCGAAAAAAGGCCAGCCACAATTTGTGCTTCTTAGGGAGCATAGGTCCTATCGGATGCTTATCTACTTTTGTGGACTTCGTACTTTTATGCCACTACTATTAACCTTTGTTCCATACTGCTCTGAAATAAATATTTGGTTGCACTACCCTTGGATTTTTATCCGTGGTATAGATGAAGTTACGTAACAGAAAGAAACCTTGTCATTGGCAGCCGGGGAGTAGCAGAAGTTTCATAAATCGATAGAAACGTATGCCCGAATAATTATTGTTAATCAAACGTTTTAAACTACAATTTTCAAGTTCAAGTTGATTCAATTGATGTTCAGTAAGTGTAGAATGACAGCTGTTACTTTTCAACGCTCTTCAGTGTTCTATATCTGGTATTTATGTCATCATAACAGACCCCTAAAATTCTTAAATGAGGAAATGGTTTTTGACATCGTTAGTACAAAAAATGGTTATTATACTTAATTCTGTCAGCTAGACCATTTACAGAAACGGGAAGGCAGAGGACTGGCTACAGCTGTGTAGTATTGTCTTAAGAAAACAATACCGGTCAACCTTCTGGACAGCACAAGAGTGGGGAGGTGCCGGCCTTTTACTGGGTTTCTGTATCGGTAGATCTATGACGCGGTGTTCGGACGGCTGCCACTGTGCGCCGTGTTTTATCCCGCGACGTGGCGACTGGCGCCGCGCGGCTCTTAATGCAGAGCACGCAGGGCAGCGCAGCACAGCACAGCGCGGCGCGGCGCAGCGCTCATAAAACGAGGACACCGCGAGAGAGCGAGGTCCGCACCGTAGCGCCAATCCACCACCGGCCAACTCGGCCGCGAAAAAAAAAGAAAAAAGTGCAGCTCCTCCCCGTATACGCCGTGAGCCCCGACTAAAAATAATGATACATCGGGTTAGATGGTAAAATATTTATCTCCCACTTCCTCTCATAAATTGTGCCGTCCGAGCTTGAAGGTCAGGCGGGGTCTACCGCACAGGAGGCCCTTGCCCAAAACTGGAAACCAGAGGGATCTCGGGTTAAAAAGCGTTGTAGGAAGGGGGTAGGGGAGAGAGATCTGTGTGATATAGTGGGTCGCAAAAATTGTGGACTTCCCAACCAGCCGTAAATAACGCGTGGGGTACTGGTTACTGCGACTGGGGCGGGGGGGAACCGGCCTGCCGCAGATGCGCTGCCGCTGGCGATACTGTGGATGCTGGGCAGCAGTTACTGGCGGGCAGTTACGGGCGAGCTGCGGATTACTGTCGGCGCCTGGCCTTGGATGACGCGAGCCGCGTCATCCATATGTGCCGAATATATGAAGCGATCCTAGATTTCCGGTGGAGCCAAAGGCATAAAACGGCGGCCGCCGCTGTCGCCTACACGCATCTCTCTCTATCTCTCTCTCTCTCTCTCTCTCTCTCTCTCTCTCTCTCTCTCTCTGTCTGTTGTCTCTCTCATTTGTATCCCATGACCTCAGTGATTTGCTGCATGTACACTGTATGTCCGCCCCCGGTAGCTGAATGGTCAGCGTGCCGGATTGTCAGTCGTCTAGGCCCGAGTTCGATCCTGACTGGGCCGGGGAATTTTCTCCGCCCAGGAACTAGTTGTTGTGCTATCCTCATCATCATCCTATCATCCTCATTGACTGCAGGTCGCCGAAGTGGCGTCAAATTGAAAGATCGGCACCCGGCGGACGGTCTGCCCGACGGGGGCCCTAGCCATACGATTAAATTAAATAACACTGAACCGCCAAAGAAACTGTAATAGGCATGTGTATTCAAATACAGAGATTTAAACTTGCTGAATACGGCACTGCGGTGGACAACGCCTGTATAAGATAACAAGTGCCTGGCGTAGTTGTTGGGTCGGGTATTGCTGCTACAATGGGAGGTTATCAAGATTTACGTGGTGTTGTAGTCGGCGCACAAGCGACTGCATAAAACATCTCCGAGGTAGCGATGAAGTGGGAATTTTCTCGTACGACCATTTCAAGAGTCTACCACGAATATCAGGAACCCGGTAAAACCTCAAATCTCCGACATCGCTGCGTACGGAAAAAGATCCTGCAAGAACGGGACCAACGACGACTGAAGAGAATTGTTGAACGTGACAGAAGTGCAACCTTTCCGCAGACTGCTGCAGATTTAAATGCTGGGCCATCAACAAGTGTCAGCGTGAGAACCATTCAACGAAACATCATCGATTTCGGCTGTCGGAACCGAAGGCCCTCTCGTGTACGTTGATGACTGCACGACACAAAGCTTTACGTCTCGCCTAGGCCCGTCAACAATGACATTGGCCTGTTGGTGACTGGAAACATGTTGCCTAGTCGGATGAGTCTCGTTTCAAATTATATCGAGCAGGTGGACGTGTACGGGTATGGAGACAACCTCATTAATCCAGGGACCCTGCATGTCGGCTGGGAACTGTTCAAGCTGGTGGAGGCTCTGTAACTGTGTGAAGCGTATGCAGCTGGAGGGATATGGGACCCCTGATACGTCTAGGTACGACTCTGAGAGGTAACACGTACGTAAACGTCCTGGCTTATCACCTGCATCCATTCATGTCCATTGTGCGTACCGACGGAATTGGGTAATTCCAGCAGGACAATGCCACACACCACATGTGGCTCCAGGGACAATCTTCTGAGTTTAAACACTTCCCTTTTTTACCGATTCGGCGCACAAACTTCTCATTCCTTACCTTATCAGTGCATCTCATTTTCTTTATTCTTAGCATCATACAGTTCTGTCCTGTAAACGAACATTCTCTGAAATATCTTCCACAATATTAAAGCCTGTGTCTGACACCAACAGACTTCTCTTGGACACGAGTACCCTATTTGACTGAGCTAGACTGCGTGTTATGTCCTCCTTGCTTCCTCCGTCATCGGTTATTTTGCTTACACGGTCTTCGTCTCCTTGGTTACCACCAATTTTGATAAGTTTCGCGCTGATTTCATTTCTGCTACTTCTCATTTCTTTCGTCTTTTTGCGCCCTGCTCTCAATCCATAATCTCCAGTCATTTCTCTTCATTCCATTTAACAAATCGTGTTCACTTTCACTGAGGACATCGATGTCATCAGCGAATCTTACTGATTCTACCCTGAATTTTAATCCCACTGTTGAACATCTCCTTTATTTTCGTCAGTGTTTCTTCCATGTACAGTACTAATAGCAGGGTGAGAAACGGCATGCCTGTCTATCACACTAATCTGATCACTTCAGCCTTATTCTTCCTTCTTGGTTCTTGGGCTTATTGTATATCATACGTCTTTCCCTGTAAGTTCCTCCTATTTTTCTCAGAATTTCTAAAATCTTGCAACATTTTCCTCTATCGATTTTTTTTTCCTATATCGACCAATTCCTCTGAGCATATCTTGACTTTCCTTCAGTCCTGCTTCTATTATTAAGCGCGAAGTCAGTGCCTTTACCTTCTGCTAAAGCGAAACTGATCGTCGTATCTTTTCCATTCTTCTGTATATTATTTTTGTCAGCAGCTTGGCTGTGTGCGCTGTTAACCTGAAAATTTTGTAAATTTGTGGTAAGATCTTACGGGGCCAAACTACTCAGGTCATCGGTACCTAAGCTTACACACTACTTAATCTAACTTAAACTAAGGCCGTGCGGTTCTAGGCGCTACAGTCTGGAGCCGAGTGACCCCTACGGTCGCAGGTTCGAATCCTGCCTCGGGCATGGGTGTGTGTGATGTCCTTAGGTTAGTTAGGTTTAATTAGTTCTAAGTTCTAGGTGACTGATGACCTCGGAAGTTAAGTCGCATAGTGCTCAGAGCCATTTGAACCATTTAACTTAAACTAACTTAAGCTATGGACAACACACACGCCCATGCCCGAAGCAGGACTCGAACCTCCGACGGGGAGAGCCGCGGAGACCGTGACAAGATGCCCTAGACCACGTGGCTACACCGCGAGGCTGTTTTCGTCGAGTACCAGAGACACGGCACTCTTCTTGTGCACTGCCTCTTAGGAGCGTTACCCATAGGTCTTACTCACTCCTTCGTCTTCAGCACAGCCCTCTCTGGAACCGAGTCACAGTCCTCCCACAGTCCCGTCTGCTGCCAGCTCAGGCCCAACCCTGTTGCTCCCGTGTTCTCCTTCCTCGGTTACTCTCCATTGATTGCCAAGGCCTCTCGCAGCTCGAGTGTGGATAAACCGCTGCTATTCGTGCGACCTGTGGCGACCAGCGACCGGCAACCGCTGGACACGCCGACCGTAGCGGGCGAGAATTTAAAGCTCCGTAATTCACTGCATATCCAGAGGACCCCTCCCCTGGCTCTGAGCACCATGGGACTTAACAGCTATGGTCATCAGTCCCTTAGAACTTACTACTTAAACCTAACTAACCTAAGGACATCACACAACACCCAGTCATCACGAGGCAGAGAAAATCCCTGACCCCGCCGGGAATCGAACCCGGGAACCCGGGTGTGGGAAGCGAGAAAGCTACCGCACGACCACGATATCCAGAGGAAATGTTCCCGAATCTGTCACCCGTAGTCGTGCGCTGGCGACCTAATCCCACTGCTGGGCGAGACAACGAACTCAGCAATTCCAGCGGAGCGGAGCGACGTAACCAGAATGCAGCAGTAGTGGCCGTCAGATGACGGCGGCGTTCGGCAGCGGGTGACGAGAAGCTCGCTGTAGATGTCCATAGAGAACTGACGCCCAACTGCCCTGCGACCTGTTATATGGCCATACCCGCAGTCACGTGACGTAGTTACCGCTGCTTTCGGTCGAGCTGCTAAACATGTGATGTCCATGGACTTTCGACGCTTCGTCTGCGCCCATCTACGGCGAAGACAAAAATCGCAGACGTGGCACCTGAAGCGCTAGTTCATGCCGTACATCCCATACTGCACAGTGACGAAGTACGGTGTATTATCTAAAAGTTTCCAACATATATTAATCAATCTTAGATCTTTTTCTGCAGCGTCACCTTCAAAATAATCCCCTCAGACGATAATAATCTGTTCCTCCACTTTTGACATGCGTTCTTAAAGACTTTATTTGTTAGAAAGTTTAGCACCCCGCGCGATTCCTCCAGAATTTCTCCAACTGTATCAATATTTCGCCCCTTTAACTTGATTTTCACCCTGGGGAAGATGGAGTTACACGTGGTTAACACTAGTAAGTGCGGCAGGTGTTGAACAACTGCCATCTCGCTTCTATTCAAAATCCAGCTGAATAATGTAGGCCATATGCGGTGTGCACTGACATGGTGAAGTACCCAATCGTTCATACCCCACTTTCCTGGACGTTTTCTCCCCATGTCCTCCCTCAATATCGGGACAGAAATCTGTCGTCCCTCCGACCAGGAGGAACGAACTATTTGTGAACAATTCTGTCAATATAAAAGAAAGGAACAAAAGACAAAGCTGTCATTAATTCGAAGGATTCTTTGAACTCCTCAGGGCTTAGCTAGGCAATGTTCTGTCCTGTTACTTTCCTCCGTCCTCTGAAGTGACTTACCCTGGTGATTGTAGGGGGACCTACCGTTTAACGTGGACTTTGATCCACGGTGCAGCTCAGCATTTTTGGGATTAACATTTCCTGAAAGAGGTTGCGGTCATTTTGAATATTTTGGCAATGAAGGCTTATAGTTTCTTATAAACATATTTCATTATTTAAAATATCGATTCATTTGATGCCATTATTAGATCAAAACTTAAAACTCCTAAAACATAGTTAATAGTTTTAATAACGGTGTCAACTGTCAGCCTATGCCAACAATTCCCCAAATTTGTTTCTACTACCAAATTAACTATATCTTGATGTCTCAGTAGATGTTCTATCAAAGGTTCCTTGTTCTCGTCAAGGTGTGCGATATGTTTCTCCTCTTCTCGATTACAATCATAATCTGCATCTTCTGAAGAGCTCACATTTCAAATGCATTTGTTTCTTGCCCTGTACGGCTGGAAGTGATTGATCACTTTGTGTCTATCTATTGTCCCATCGCTTTTACTTCCCAGTCGTTATACACAAATACACATTGATCAATCAGAAAATTATGACCATCGACCTACGACTGTTGTAACCCCTCCGGGCGATAGCAGCGTCACTTGGCGAGGAATGACTGCTAGTCAGACACACGTAAGGTGCATGTAGTATCAGTAAGCATGCTGCCCGTGTGTGGAATGGCAAAGGCGCGCGATCTATTTCAGTTTTACAGAGGGCGAATTGTGATGGCACGGAGGCTTGGCTTGAGCATTTCGAAAACTTCACGTCTTTTCGGATGTTCAAGGAGTGCTGTGGTGAGTCTTCAACACGTGGCGAAACCAAGGTGAAACAACGTCCAACGTCGTGGGGTTCAGTGCCGACTCCTCATTACAGATGTCGGACGTCGTTGATTGGACCGACTGGTAAAACAGTGCAGGTGGTGAACTGTGGCGGAACTAACACCAGATATTAATGCTGGTAAAAGTGTGTCTGAACACACAGTGCACCGAACACTCCTAACGAAGGGCCTCCGCAGCCGACGACCCATGCATGTGGCAATGTTAACACTGGGACATCGATAACTACGACTGAAATGTGTTCGCACCATCGGCACCGGACGTTGGCGCAGTGGCAGAGTGTTTATACCTACATCATGCCGATGGAAAGGCCTCAAATCCGTAGTCTTTTAGGGAGAAATCTCCTTGACAACTGTACTGTAGGACGTAGAGAAGGAGGCAGCGGCTCATTTTGTTCTGGGGAACATTCACGTGGGCATCTATCAGTCCAGTGGAGCTCGTACAAGTCACCATGACGGGCAGAGGGTATCGTAAGCTGTTTGCAGACCACGTACACCCCTTCATGACGATCGTGTTTTACGACGGCAGTAGCACTTTTCAATAAGACAATGCGCCATGTCACAAGGCCAAGAATTTGAATGAGTGGTTCGATGAACACGTTGGCCAGTGATGCTGGTCCCCCAACTCGCCACATCAACATCCGATCGAACACATCTGGGAAGTGGTTGAACTTGGCGTCAGTGCCCTTCGCCCCTGCCCGGAATGTACTGGAATTACGTGACTTGTGTGTGCAGATGGGATACCAGTTCCCTCCATCGATCTACCAAGGCCTCATTGCTTCCATTTCATGACACGTCGCCGCTGTTAGCCGTGCCAAAGATGGACGTGCCGGCAGTTAGGTCGGTGGTCATAATGTTCTGACTGACCGTTGTATATCCAAGTTGTTCCAACGCGAGTCGTGTACATTCTTTGGGACATGTACTTCAGCCCAGAACCATCTACTCGCAACTGAATCATTATTCCAGATGTCGACTGGCTGTAAGGAAATTGAACTTGATAAGTTCACGGCAGACAGCTACTCATCCTGACACCATAAAAAAAAAAAAAAATAAATAAAAAAAAAGTTGAGTGTAATGCACCCAACGTACCAACCCGTTGCCATAGAACTGGTGCAATATTTCTCGAAATACAGAAATCCTTAGACACCATTTATTTCTGTTCCAGGCAAATCGATAGGAAAACTTGTCTAAGGTGAAAAAAGTAGCACGAGCAGAAGTCCTGTGCCCGTGTTCCCGCCAAGTTTGGTGCTAGACACGATAGGCCTAGCTCACACACTCTAAACAGAGAATGTACCTTAAATGAACTTTAATTGGCGTGTCAGGAGATTTCCTTGTATTTCGACAACGTTGCTATACTGGAAAGCACTTACAGCCTTACTTTGGCAAGTTTAAACTATTGACCGTACCTCGACTTGCTATTAAGTCAGCAACTTGATAGAACATTTTTTGATTCCATCCTGCTCCCTTCCATCTGAACATGTCCATCGTTAATATTCTCTGGCAGATTAAGAGCGTTCACTCTAAATGCTGCGCCGCTGTCCTCCTCATACAGGGTGAGTCACCTAACGTTACCGCTGGATATATTTCGTAAGCCACATCAAATACTGACGAATCGATTCCACAGACCGAACGTGAGGAGAGGGGCTAGTGTAATTGGTTAATACAAACCATACAAAAATGCACGGAAGTATGTTTTATAACACAAACCTACGTTTTTTTAAATGGAACCCCGTTAGTTTTGTTAGCACATCTGAACATATAAACAAATACGTAATCGGTACCGTTTGTTGCATTGTAAAATGTTAATTACATCCGGAGATATTGTAACCTAAAGTTGACGCTTGAGTACCACTCCTCCGCTGTTCGATCGTGTGTATCGGAGAGCACCGAATTACGTAGGGATCCAAAGGGAACGGTGATAGACCTTACGTACAGAAGAGACTGGAACAGCACATTACGTCCACATGCTAACACCTTTTTATTGGTCTTTTTCACTGACGCACATGTACATTACCTTGAGGGGTGAAGTACACGTACACACGTGGTTTCCGTTATCAATTACGGAGTGGAATAGAGTGTGTCCCGACATGTCCGGCCAATAGATGTTCAATGTGGTGGCCATCATTTGCTGCACACAATTGCAATCTCTGGCGTAATGAATGTCGTACACGCCGCAGTACATTAGGTGTATTGTCGCCGCAGGCTGCCACAATAAGTTGTTTCATATCCTCTGGGGTTGCAGGCACATCACGGTACACATTCTCCTTTAACGTACCCCACAGAAAGAAGTCCACAGGTGTAAGATCAGGAGAACGGGCTGGCCAATTTATGCGTCCTCCACGTCCTATGAAACGCCCGTCGAACATCCAATCAAGGGTCAGCCTAGTGTTAATTGCGGAATGTGCAGGTGCACCATCATGCTGATACCACATACGTCGACGCGTTTCCAGTGGCACATTTTCGAGCAACGTTGGCAGGTCATTATGTAGAAACGCGATGTATGTTGCAGCTGTTTGTGCCCCTACAATGAAGGACCAATGATGTGGTCGCCAATGATTCCGCACCATACATTTACAGTCCACGGTCGCTGTCGCTCTACCTGTCTGAGCCAGCGAGGATTGTCCACGGACCAGTAATGCATGTTCCGTAGATTCACTGCCCCGTGGTTTGTGAAACCCGCTTCATCGGTAAACAGGTTGAACTGCAACGCATTGTCTGTTAATGCCCATTGACAGAATTGCACTCGATGATTAAAGTCATCACCAAGTAATTCCTGATGTAGCGACACATGAAACGGGTGAAAGCGGTGACGATGCAGTATGCGCATGACACTACTTTGACTCAGTCCACCGGCTCTCGCAGTGTCCCGTGTACTCATGTGTGGGTTCATGGCAACAGCAGCAAACACACCAACTGCACCCGCTTCTCCTGTGACGGGCCTGTTACGGACCCGTTTGCGTGCTACGACCATACCTGTTGCATACAGTTGGCGGTAGATGTTTTGCAATGTGCGGCACGTTGGATGCTCTCTGTCCGGGTACCGTTCTGCATACACCCTGCAGGCTTCAGCTGCATTTCGTCGACACTCGCCATAGATGAGTATCATCTCCGCCTGTTCAGAGTTCGAATACACCATGGTCACAGTTCCTACAACACTACACCATCACAGACGTCTGGTAACACGGTGTACTACAGTTGGTCTGCGTGCGGAGACGAATGCAGAATAACAATAGCAGCAAGCGCTACATGCGGACACTGCGACAGCTAGACCAAACCACAACAGTGCACTACAGCCACACTCGTAAACACGGTCGTCATCGTAAACATGTCCCTGCAGGTGCTGCTCGCCGACCGTGGCCCGTGTTTGTTACAACACGCAACTGAACGTCGGAGGTTTCAAGCGTCAACTTTAGGTTACAATATCTCCGGATGTAATTAACATTTTACAATGCAACAAACGGCACTGATTACGTATTTGTTTATATGTTCAGATGTGCTAACAAAACTAACGTGGTTCCATTTAAAAAAAACGTAGGTTTGTGTTAAAAAACATACTTCCGTGCATTTTTGTATGGTTTGTATTAAACAATTACACTAGCCCCTCTCCTTACGTTCGGTCTGTGGAATCGGTTCGTCAGTATTTTATGTGGTTTACGAAATACATCCAGCGGTAACATTAGGTGACTCATCCTGTATATACTTCAGCGAAATAGAATATCAGGACTGTACAAAATTCTGATCTTTGTAGTTGTGATCAATATTGACACACACACACTCAGGACGTACCAAGGCCAACTGCGCTGGGTTCTGCATACTACAGCCAGCGCTGACTGATAAATATCGACGTGAATTTACTTTATTTAGTATGTATCCATTGTCTTCCAAAACATTTTGAAGCGTATAACTGCCATTTGATTGTACATCACATTTTATTCCACAGTCTACATTTTGACCTTATGTCATGTTCGAGTGTCACAATTATGTATCAAAAATCAGTGACTTGAGTAGAACACGGATCACCCTCCGAATAAGTATGTTCGGTTATATAACCGAATTTTTTCAACAGTAAATGCTAGAACATTTGTGTAATAGGATAACTTACTGGCAATTAACATGAGTTATTTGCTTGATACAGTTGCGGAATAAAAGAGATGACCAAATCACAGGTTTAAGTTTCGCTACACTGTGAAGCGAAATTTAAACGTGTCATTTTCTCGTCTATTTGTAATTATAACACATGAAAATGGCCTAAGGCCGAAATATCGATTGTGGAATAAGAGCTGTTTTACAGTAAAATGGCGGTAATATGTTTAAAAAAGTATTGACGTGCTTGGCGAATCATTCACCTGAGATATCTTGCAAAAGAAGTCACTAAATCGATGTGATCTGACCAACACTTCGCTCCGTGGACTAAATATCTCATTAGCACGTAAGTACCCCGATACTTGACGTAAATGGCTAACACACTCATTGTGCCCTTTAGGGTAAGATACAGTGCGGGAAAAAGTCAAACACATCATTAAATCGTTCGTCCATTACGACTGAGTCGATCGATTGAGGTTAAGCTAACTGCAGTGAGAGTGCGCAGTTCAAACAGGAAAACAGTGGTACGTCACCACGACACAAAAATTACGTCTTTACTGATGCGAGCAGCCCCGTTGCTTTTTTGTCGAATATTTGTTAGAAGCGATTGTGTGATTATTGTTGTGCGAAAGTCAAATACCAGACAGCGACTCTTACGTAGGGTGCATAACTTACCTTCGAAGAGGTTAGCTTTTAAGGTTGTGATGACTCTAAGCCGGCCGCGGTGGCCGTGCGGTTCTGGCGCTGCAGTCCGGAACCGCGGGATTGCTACGGTCACAGGTTCGAATCCTGCCTCGGGCATGGGTGTGTGTGATGTCCTTAGGTTAGTTAGGTTTAAGTAGTTCTAAGTTCTAGGGGACTTATGACCTAAGATGTTGAGTCCCATAGTGCTCAGAGCCCTTTGAACCATTTTTTTGATGACTCTACTTCCGGAATACCTGTGTCCTCAAAGCAGAGCGAAGTAACTCGTGACAGGTTTCTTGCCCAGCAGAAAGTAATGGGAAGCCTGATCTCTTGAAATTCCGACTTAATTGACAAAGGCGAGTGGAGAAAAGTGTCACCTCATCTCAACATGTGACGCACTTGAGCTAAGCGAAAACAAATAAACAAATCACGCCACATTTGGTAACTTACCATTACTTATGGTGTGTCCTTGCACGGCAAATAATTACAGGGAAATGGAAAAGGTATTCTAGAAGATTGCAAACATACATTATGCTCTGCGGTGCGAAGAGCTGGACGGTAGGAATACAGATGGTATGACATAATGCTAAGCATACACTTCCTCGAGTGGATTGCAAATACTATAATGCTCCCCAGGTACAGTGTTCTATACTGGCCAGGTCGTCGCTTCTGTGAGCTAGGAAGTAAAAACAAGCCGCGGTCTAAGGCGCCTTGTCACGGCCCGAGCGGCTCTCCCCGTCGGAGATTCGAGTCCTCCCTCGGGCATGTGTGTGTGTGTGTGTGCGTGTGTGTGTGTGTTGTCTATAGCGAAAGTTAGTTTAAGTTAGATCAAGTAGTGTGTAGGCTTAGGGACCGATGACCTCAGCAGTTTGGTCCCGAAAGACCGTACCACAAATTTCCAATTTATGCGATACACGTTCCCATTGTCGACTGTTGAGAATCGGCGCTCCGGTTTCCATACATTTTCGTCAGCGTACCGCACAGGTAGGCTTTAGTGTTTGCAAGAGGGGTTACTGCTCTTGACGTGTCAGAGTGAATCACACATGTGGGCGGCAGCAGGTGAGTCATTGTCCTTGGATTGGAAACGCCCATTGCGTGTGCGGTTCCTTCCTGTCAGCATATGTTTCTTCAGCATCGTGATGTTTTCCTGGGTTGATATTATAAATGCATGTCCTAATCTATAAAACACTGGCGGAAATACCAAGTGTTACACCACGAAGTACCAGTCCCACATTCATCACACTTTATAGGATTATTCATCACATAATGGATGTTGAATGATTAAACTTTCATATCCGTCATCAATACCAGAATGAGGTGCGACTAACACGGCCACGAATACATTTCTCTGTTCGTTGTGGCGTCGGAGCGAACAAATTCTGAGCGTCATGTTGGTTCCATCTTGGAACCATTGCTTCTTCTTGTGTACATTATTGGCCTCTCGTACGTTACATTGCCAGATGCTACGTGTTTTGTTTGCAGATGGTACAATTATTGCAATAAGTAGCAAGTCAAGTACAGTTATAGAAATAGCTGATAATCAAATTTCCTCTGACATTAATAACTGGGTTTAAAGCTAATTCACTGTCATTAAACTTTGAAAAGGCCCACTATATGCAGTTCAGAACCTGTAAGAGACTTCCTTCCAGTGTGTGTATAACATATGAAGACATGCAGATTGAAGACGTTGACAGCGTTGGTTTCTGGGATTAGAATTCGATGATAAATTCAGTTCGGAAGGGAATACCACAGAATTAGTGAAGCGCCTAAACAAGTCTGTATTTGCAGTGAGAATGATGTCAGATATAGGAGATACAAATTTTAAAATAAAACTTTCACATTATGTTTACCGGGCATGGGGTGTGTATTGTGCTTAAGATAAGTTAGTTTAAGTAGTGGGTAAGTCTAGGGACCGATGACTTCAGCAGTTAGGCCCCTTAGGAATTCACACACATTTGAACATTTGATCTCTGCGTACTTTCATTCTATTACGTGATACGGGATCATGTCCTGGGGTTAATCCATCAAACTGAGCAAAAGCTTTTTGCGTGCAAAAGCGTGTAATAAGAATCATTTGTGGTGTAAATTCAGAACATCGTCTAGAAATTTGTGTAAGGGATTTGGTATTCTAACCACTCCTTCTCAGCATATTTATTCCTTAATGAAATTTGTCTTAAGTAATACAGTATATCTCTGTTTCCAAACAATAGCTCAATACATACTATCAGCATTTGAAATAACAACAGTTCACATAAATACCTAAAATCACTTACCTTGGTCTAAAAAGAAGTCCACTATCCAAGAACACATATTTTTAATAAATTGCTAGCAACCATTAAAAACTTGGTTTCATATAAACAGACCGTGGGAGCCTTTACGATATGCAACTCCTTGTACTCTGTAGACGAATATCTTAGCAGGGACTGTTAGACGAGATTAAGTAAAAATGTCAGGTTTCAGTTTCAATAGCAGTTGGGCACAATAGAATGTTTCATTTTAATAGTGTATTAATTCTGTAAATATTAGCAGTTCCATTTTACTGAAATTAATTCACCTATTTTGGCAGTGTCCTGACAAATTATCAGGGTAGCAGGTATTGTATTCATGTGCATTATGTTTTTTGTGCTATACTCTCTAACGTGCTCCACATCTACGAGAATCATCTCATTTCTTGGATGTACGTAACGAAAACTAAATCTAATCTAATCGACTTTCTTACATACTCCGAACACATCCTGTGTCAGTTCATGAGGTATGCTGGCTGGTGGCTGTTTAGGAAGTATTCGTATTCCCATCGCAATCCAGAAATGTTCTATGTGTGACAAATCAAGAGACAGGGCAGGCCAGTCAGAAAGCCGTACTTCCCGCAAGACATTTGTGGTGTGAACTGTAGGGTAGCGTCTTGCATTGTCCTACTGAAATATGCCATTTGAGCTTTGTCATCCGGAGCTTAACGGTCGTGCAACATACAAGTGAGCTTTCACCTTATATTTAACAACTACGAAACCAGACCGGGTGTCATAACAAGTAGCTCCTGAAACCATAACTCCGAATGGAGAGGTATGGGTGTCTAGAATAATATTAGGCGTTGACAGGAACTACTAATGTTGTATTATTACATATGTGTTGTTGGTCTCGTATCTTCAACATATTTTTAACGAACTCTTCCACGCACACGTTTCAATCGTTTTGACCGTACAGGCATGTGGGATAGGAGAGGAGCTGGGACAAGAAATCTTTACTATTTCAAAAGAACTTATTGAGTGTACTAAACACCATGAGTTTCAATATTATAACCTGCTGAAGTCTCTTGTAATGTAGGCAGTGCATCCATTCACTTTTATAAGTATGACAATTTAATTAGGCTTTTTAATTTTGACTAAAACCTTGCAATGAATCGAAACACTGTAAGCTCTCATAACTTTAATATTCTGTACGTAAAAGTTAACAAAAAGAAAAAAAACAAGAGACATCAAGACACTGCAAAATTTAAAAGAATAAAATCAAGAAAAGCAGTGAAACCTCAAAACTAGGACAATATCGTTGACTGCAAATGGAAGTAAAGCGGCGCGTACCCGGAATGAGGTCGTTTACAAGGCAGCGTTAACGCTTGATGCCCCCTCACCTTACGTATAGGAGGAGCATTCAATAAGTAATGCCATACACTTCTTCCGAAAAGTAGGTTAGTTTCATTCAAGATTCCAGTACACCATATTATTTCTCACTTTTTTGGTGATAGTACACTATTTTTCAATATAATCTCCGTTCTATGCGACGGCCTTATACCACCTTTCTGGGTTGGCCTGTATGCCAGCATGGTACCACCCTACTTGTTGATGTAGGAGCAGACGTCCTCCTGCACCAGTAAGCTCCCCATCATCAACGTACTGTTTCCTGCAGAGTGGATATTTCATTAGGCCAAAGAGATGGAAATCGGAAGGTGCGAGATCTGCGCTGTAAGGTGGGTAAGGAAGACCAGTCCAATGAAGTATTATGACTCCACTCATGTGCGCAGACTTGTGTGAAGCCTTGGTTTATCGTGGAGAAGAAGTTCTTTCACATATTTTGGCGACTAACAAGCTGAACTTGTTTCTTCAGTTTCCTAAGGATAGCACAGTACACTTCATAGTGACACCATGAGGAAGAACATCAACAGAATAGCCCCTTTAGATCCTCAGAAGACCACCGCCATGATTTTAATGGCTGAAGATGCGACTTTGAACCTTCTCTCCGGTGGAGAGGTGGTGTGACCCACTCCATGGATTGCCGTTTTGTTTTCTGTTCGGTGTGTTGAACCTATGTTTCACTGCCCGTGACGATATTCGACAAAAAGTTGACACGATCAGCCTCCTAACGAACAAGCAGTTGTGCACAGGTGGTCCTGCGTTGCTTTTTATGGTCTTCCGTTAAGAAGCGTAGAACCGAGAGACTACAGACCTTTTGAGTACCCCAACTGATGGACTAGTGTGTCAGACTACAGAGACGTCTAGCTGAGCAGCGAGGTGTTTGATTATGATCCGTCGATCACTTCGAATCAGTGTGTCCGCGCATTCGAACATTGCAGGAGTCGCAGCTGTCTGCAGCTGGTCGGCACACGGAAAAGAGGACATATTTGCGTGACCTTGTTGCGATGATAACAGACGCATTGCCAAGCGACTCACCGTGCTTTTGTTCACTGCCAGGTCTCCGTATACAATCTGCAATCACCTATGAGTATTTGCGATACTCTAGTTTTCCTACAGAAGAAACTCAATGACAGCTGTGTGCTTAGGACGCATCTCCATTACAGACTCAATTTTGAAGCCTTTGTGCAGTGCCGTCAATTACCGGAATTTTATGAAGCAATTGTGGCTGTAGAGAGAAAATTCCACGATGCGGCACAAAAAATTATGCATTTTTTCGACCTAAATTGTT
This sequence comes from Schistocerca cancellata, assembly GCF_023864275.1. Classification (NCBI taxonomy): domain Eukaryota; kingdom Metazoa; phylum Arthropoda; class Insecta; order Orthoptera; family Acrididae; genus Schistocerca; species Schistocerca cancellata. Next base: position 605,665,046 of record NC_064630.1, read on the forward strand.
GAATCAATTGTTGAACGACCCTCGTACTTGCCAACGCTATACCAGCTAAGTGGGCCTTCCATCAATTTAATAGCACAAATTTCAGCACATAACATTAGCTCCCGCAACAGAAAAGCTGTTGAGCGCTTACAGTAACAGGAAACTTGAATGAGAATATACTCTTCTAATACTTAAAACGATCAGAATTTTGTATACTTAAATGTTGCTTACTTCATTTCAAAGAAATTCATTCACCAAGAATGTTCATTAACTAATAAGAGTCCGCAGCTCGTGGTCGTGCGGTAGCGTTTTCGCTTCCCACGCCCGGGTTCCCGGGTTCGATTCCCGGCGGGTTCAGGAATTTTCTCTGCCTCGTAATGACTGGGTGTTGTGTGATGTCCTTAGGTTAGTTAGGTTTAAGTAGTTCTAAGTTCTAGGGGACTAATGACCATAGATGTTAAGTCCCATAGTGCTCCCATAAGAAAATGATGCTAGAATTAAGTATAAAGACCAGTTTATTGGCCAGGAGCACCTTGTGCGTTACCAGTACTTTATTTAACATTTGCACTACAAATTGTAAATAAACCGTCAACAGTAATCGACAGACGACAACAAAATTTATTACCCACAGTAAACCGGGGTGATTCATAGCACTGAACAACAGTAACAACTACCAAATTGTAATATTGTTAAGTCACACCTGTATCACTTCGCGTACTATATTACCCTCTTTAAAACAAATCTCGCCGCCTTACTGCGCGAACACCCGAAGAGGCACTTAATTGAAAAAAATGTGTGTTTAGAAAGATGGAAATTATTCACTTGGAACTTGAGTCAATTCCCTTTAGTTTTTAATTGACTCTTTTTTTTCAAATGTTCTGTTCTATTTCTACATTACCACTACCAAGGATTGCCGTTAACATGATTTACTACTACATCCGTAATATGAAACGTTGCATGTCACCATGATTAAGGAATATTCACGACCTGTTAAGAGCATCCAGATAACAGGTCTAAAATTCGTAGTAATAAATTGAATTGAATTGAAAAATTATCTAGTAACCACGATGGCGATTCTCAATACGTTTACTATGACATGTATATTTAGAGCAGTGTAAGTGGATACCAATAATTAAATTCTCACTGCATCATTTTGCGTTATTGCAGTAATTATATCATCAGCCCACTTAGAAGCCACATTCTACCCATTATCGGCAATAAGTTGTTCCACAAGCTGCATCTGAAGCGATGCCTTCCGTAGGAAGCAAACAGCAATTATTTTTTACATGGTGTTGCAGCCATTTGACTGTAATAATTTTCGTTTTATTGTTGTATAATCCGAAATTCGGCCTTAGGCCATTTACAAATACAAAAACCTGTTTGTATGTCAAAAAACATCAGACTGGTATGAAATACGATTCTTTTTAAAAAAAAAACACATGTGGTCATATAGTCACATCTGTCGTTATATTATATTAACGCACATGCTTTTCAGACACGGAGTTGTATTTCATTGCAGTCTGATGTCCTTTGACAAATAAATCAGTTTTTGTACTTGAAAATGGTCTAATGCCGAAATCCGAATTGTGCAACACAAAAATAAAAGTTATTACATCCATATGGCGGCAGCATAACTCAAAAAAATTACCACAACTGTAGCTTCAGCCAAAATAAAATTTTATCAAACAGCAAGTACGTTTCTAGAGAACTGCGATCAACTCTTCGAACTAAGTCGAGATAACACAAGCCGAGTGCAGATAGGAAGACACTGTGCACTTTGGTCCGCGTGGCAGAGCCCAATACCGATATGTTTCACGCAAAATTTAATGCAGACACCTTCTCGGAATTCGCAAACTGTGCGACACAGTGTTCAATTCAGTATACCACTGAACAATAACTAACAAGCGTACAACAATGAAACTTCCGGCAGTTACACTTTAAACACAGGCGTGTGCAGGGATGCCAACCGCATTTCGCTCCAACACACCACTGGCGCGAGATAACGAATGTTCCGGAATTTTTTGAACAGCCCGCATATACAACCTCTACGGCACACAGGGCACAGCAGACCTCTGCATACCTCACAGCTAGCAGCTCAGCGGCTCCAATTGTACTCACAGCAGCGAAGAGCGTTCACTCTACGGCCGCGACACGTACACTCGAAGCCCCTGCACTCAGTGTATCCCTCAAAGGCGCTGGTCCATTTTCTCCCTTACTGCCACCGTGCTCGGCCTTTTAAGTAGCCGCACCAGAGTTCCTCTAGTAATCAGAGCCGCGAAACTAGCCCGCGATATGGAACAAAGATAACTACAGGCACTGAAGCAAAGTCATCCGCACCATGGCTCACTTGTGCTAGCCCCAGCTTCGTTAGGAGAATATATTCAGTCCACTTTGAGCAGCATGCTGCTTCTGTTGGACGTATTTCTGCCAGGTGGTCGACAGAATCTTGTGCTCATTGTTTCTGGGTTTGGCCCAAGGCAAAACAACGACGTACCACGAAGAAATTATCCGAACGAGACGTACGTCGGTAGATGTTATGTACATACACAAACAAGTGATTACAATTTCAGGAATATTATTCAAGAGAAGGAGCACCGCTAGTTGAGCAAGTCAATGATGCGTTGGTCCACTTCTGGCCCTTACGCAAGCAGTTATTGGTTGATAGTCGTTGGACGTCCTCCTGAGGGATATCGAACTGAATTATGCCCAAATGGCGTGTTAGATCGTCAGAATCACGATATGCTCGCAGGGCCCTGCCGGTAGTTCTCTTAACGACCCAAACTGGGGAGAGATCTAGCGACCTTCGTGGTCAAGATAGCATTTGGTGAGCACGAAGACAAGCAGTAGAATCCCTCATCGTGTACTGGCGGGCATTAGTTTGCTGAAATTAAGTCCAGGATGGCTTGCCATGCAGAACAACAAAACGGCGTGTAAAATATCACCGACGTAAATCTGTTCTGTTAGGGCGCCGCGGACGAGCTATGGTTCGAAATGGCATCTCAGACCATCAGTCCTGGTTGTCAGGCCATGTGGTTACGACAGTGAGGCAGGTATCCACCTCTGTCCGGGCATCTCAAGACACATCTTCGGCGAGGAATCCCATTGACTGGAGTAGAATTGTCTTCAGCGGTGAGTCTCGCTTTGAACTGAGCCCCGATGACCTTTCTCAGAGTCTGAAAGGTGGCGAAAATTATATGTAGGGGGACTCGGGGCGGAACGGAATACTCAGTGTTTAAAAATTTCCATAAAATAAAGGAACTGAAGAAAACACTTTCTAAAGATATAAAAATATCGCCTTTACTTAAAAAAGCACATAAAATTGCATGTCATGTCTTTTTTACGTTTTTCCAAAGGAATACTTGCATAATTCCCGTTCTATCCCACCGAAGGGACAGAATGTGATAAGGCGTTTTTTGTAAAATTATTGCGTAAACCTTGAAATTATTACAACTACGACATAAAGTTGTTTAATGAACAATTTACGCTAGGGAATATGAACTCTTTCCAAAAAAACGGTCAACACAAGAAAATTTTAACGTCATTTAGACAAATATACAACATTTTTTTGCTTAATAGCAAATTACTGTTGCTGTTACTTTATTCATCAGTCCCAATGTTTTTCTTGCGAATAAACAACGTGGTATGCCTATTCATAGATCCAATAACCCAGGCCTGCCCAACAAGACAACTTTCTTTGTCATATATGTGTCTAACCTATTTCTTTCTGATAGCTGAGTGTCTAATGATACTGACAATGAGATGTCACATCGTTGAACTAAAGAAGCTACTCTTTCTTGACTACAAGTATGTACTATCTCGTCTTCTTGTTCTGCAGTGTTCTGTTAAAGGAAGAAAAGGAATAAACAGTTCGAAATCTATTTGCATCAAAAAATTGCTGGGCTGAGGGACACTAATCCATTCTGCCTCATCCCGTTCCGCCCCAAGAGCACATATAAGGTTAAAAAAAATTATGGATCTTAAAAACTGACGCATTTTAACGTATGTAGCGAACGGCATCCGATTTAAGATTACATATCGCTTATGTACGTACAGTTAACGGTTTACCTTGCACTGAAATCCAAAACGCAACAGGGGATGTGAAGATCAATTGTTCACCTACAAGTCGCTCTCCAAATCAAGTCAGAATAGCTGTTGCTCCTTCCTTCCATTATGTTACTTGTCACTACAAAAAGTTGCAGCATTCTCCGGTCTAGAAAACAGTACAATCCCCTTGTGCCCCGCTGGCAATACTGAATTTAGTTTTCAACGTAGTAGGTTACAGTAAGCTCAGACATGTCCAGTAGCTATGAACTGAAATTAAGCACGCATAAAGATGAAACTTTAAGCAATGTATCATACAGGGATGGAAGTACCGGAGTATATGTTTGGCAGCTTTCCATTAGGGTGTGCTCGATGAAACATTTTCCATTTCTGTCAGTGTATCAAATGCCTGATAAGTCAGTATTTAGCGTAGTAGTGTCATCGATCTTTCAGTGATGACAACCGGTCTTTCAGTGATGACAACCGTGGTGAGAAAGAGAGGAGAGGACAGAGGTGGTACGATTAAACAGAAAGTGACTCACCAGCTGTACCTCTCGTTGTTACCGTAAACACTATGCTCCCTACCATACGTTACTGATCAAAGCTTCGTTATGGACTCAGACTGAACTAAGATGTGAACTTGTTTGGAATAAAAAGCTAGACTGGCCTTAATTCACTGCCTTTCCTGGCTGATAAGCTATTCTACTGAAACCTCGTAGGCGCTGAATTTCACTGAGTTAAATGTCAGTGTTTCGTCGGAATTCCGGTGTCAACGAGCAGTGTCTTCACAGAATGCCAGTGCGACCGCAGACAAGGACTAATTACTTGCAACAGCTCGCTCGGCGGGTGGGAAATGTCAAAGTTTGTCGGAAAGTGCGCTCGACTCGTGGGCGCATTAGGGACACAGCGATGCGCTCCATTACCTAGACACGCTCGCTACAAAGGCATTACCGTCCATTGATACCACTGAAAGCAAAGTAGACACTGCCAGAACGTTGTTATAAGCTCATTATTGCTCACTTTTAATAGCACCGTACACAGCGTACATATTTAGATTTAAGGTCACGCAATCTTGCGCAGTAAACTTTATATAACTTACTGTAAACTTTCTATTAGAGAAGACGCGTCTGCTCTTACAACATAATGGAGGAGTTTTTGTTGCATTCTGGGGTAGTTCGTTAACGTAATACATACACTAAAATCCCCGAACATCTTATTAGGAAAAATCTTTTTAGTACTGTCTATTAACATAGATGGATCAACGTAGATACATCACGGATGTTAGTCTGTGTAGAACTTAAAGAAAGTAGTATACGGTAAAATATCAAAGGCTACTCAGTTTTGCAGGAGAGAGTAGGAGTAATTATATGTACAGAAGAATGAAAGTAATGGTGTTATGTATCACAAATAATTTCAAAAAACTGTATTTATTAATCTGTATTTGAAAACCAAACACCTTAATAAATACACTCCTGGAAATTGAAATAAGAACACCGTGAATTCATTGTCCCAGGAAGGGGAAACTTTATTGACACATTCCTGGGGTCAGATACATCACATGATCACACTGACAGAACCACAGGCACATAGACACAGGCAACAGAGCATGCGCAATGTCGGCACTAGTACAGTGTATATCCACCTTTCGCAGCAATGCAGGCTGCTATTCTCCCATGGAGACGATCGTAGAGATGCTGGATGTAGTCCTGTGGAACGGCTTGCCATGCCATTTCCACCTGGCGCCTCAGTTGGACCAGCGTTCGTGCTGGACGTGCAGACCGCGTGAGACGACGCTTCATCCAGTCCCAAACATGCTCAATGGGGGACAGATCCGGAGATCTTGCTGGCCAGGGTAGTTGACTTACACCTTCTAGAGCACGTTGGGTGGCACGGGATACATGCGGACGTGCATTGTCCTGTTGGAACAGCAAGTTCCCTTGCCGGTCTAGGAATGGTAGAACGATGGGTTCGATGACGGTTTGGATGTACCGTGCACTATTCAGTGTCCCCTCGACGATCACCAGTGGTGTACGGCCAGTGTAGGAGATCGCTCCCCACACCATGATGCCGGGTGTTGGCCCTGTGTGCCTCGGTCGTATGCAGTCCTGATTGTGGCGCTCACCTGCACGGCGCCAAACACGCATACGACCATCATTGGCACCAAGGCAGAAGCGACTCTCATCACTGAAGACGACACGTCTCCATTCGTCCCTCCATTCACGCCTGTCGCGACACCACTGGAGGCGGGCTGCACGATGTTGGGGCGTGAGCGGAAGACGGGCTAACGGTGTCCGGGACCGTAGCCTAGCTTCATGGAGACGGTTGCGAATGGTGCTCGCCGATACCCCAGGAGCAACAGTGTCCCTAATTTGCTGGGAAGTGGCGGTGCGGTCCCCTACGGCACTGCGTAGGATCCTACGGTCTTGGCGTGCATCCGTGCGCCGCTGCGGTCCGGTCCCAGGTCGACGGGCACGTGCACCTTCCGCCGACCACTGGCGACAACATCGATGTACTGTGGAGACCTCACGCCCCACGTCCACCCGGCCTCCCGCATGCCCACTATACGCCCTCGCTCAAAGTCCGTCAACTGCACATGCGGTTCACGTCCACGCTGTCGCGGAATGCTACCAGTGTTAAAGACTGCGATGGAGCTCCGTATGCCACGGCAAACTGGCTGACACTGACGGCGGCGGTGCACAAATGCTGCGCAGCTAGCGCCATTCGACGGCCAACACCGCGGTTCCTGGTGTGTCCGCTGTGCCGTGCGTGTGATCATTGCTTGTACAGCCCTCTCGCAGTGTCCGGAGCAAGTATGGTGGGTCTGACACACCGGTGTCAATGTGTTCTTTTTTCCATTTCCAGGAGTGTATTTTATAATAAATACAGAAGGGATGCAAATAAAACATGGCTTTGTTTACGGATCAAACAACTAAATGTCCGCCCCCGGTAGCTGAGTGGTCAGCGCGACAGAATGTCAATCCTAAGGGCCCGGGTTCGATTCCCGGCTGGGTCGGAGATTTTCTCCGCGCAGGGACTGGGTGTTGTCTTGTCCTAATCATTATCATTTCATCCCCATCGACGCGCAAGTCGCCGGAGTGGCGTCAAATCGAAAGACTTGCACCCAGCGAAAGGTCTACTCGATGGGATGCCCTAGTCACACGACATTATAAACAACCAAATCACGATTAGTCTACGAGATTGAGTGTGTCACATGGCCTTCAGTTTCCGTTAGGCCTTCCTTTTTCACAGTTTCCGTAGCTTTTCTGAATCATTTAACTTCGGTTCGTTTTTTATAAGGCATTTATTGGTTCTGTGCTCTATACTTTTCCTATCCGAGAGGGTCCTTCAGCGGTAACTGCTCTGGTGCAACCACAAGGGCCGGAACGAAGATGAAGAACGGAAGACCAGAAAAGGCGGTGAAACGACGTCAGCCAGTGGTGCTATGATTAAGACCGCACCACGACGGGAGCGCCCACTGCAAGAAGTGAATATAAGCGCCGCTCCTGCAGGCCTAGGCCGCTCAGTATACGGATGTTAGTGGACACTATAGGCACAGCAGTAGATCGGCACTTGCAGATCAGTTATTAGTGACGTGTGACAAACTTGCGTGCATGTCGCCCATCGTTTGAGACACCTTTGTAAATACAAGTTAAGTATTGTCAATCTGCTTCATTGAAATAAAACTACTAATGTTATTTGCTTGAACTGTTGTATAGCATTCCGAGATCGCAGCATCCTTTAGCCACCCTATGTGAGACGTGTGGGCAACACCCAACAGTAACAACCTCCAAGGCGACAGTACGCTGAACGTTAACCTTAATTCCCGTCTTCTGTGCATTTACGACATTTGTTGGAACTTCCAGCTGTTGCTTTCAGTGCAGACATTGCCACAATGTCGCTTCACTTCATTATCTTCTACATACGTGATTAACGTCATAGTACAACCACCATGATAGCTGACCTAATTACAACCGAAGTGTTTTTCTTGTTGATGGATGCAGATCGGTTGAGGTTAAGATTTCTTCAGACGAAAATATCCGTGATTAGGTAGCAGCCTTGGTGAAGTAATACCTTTAAGTCTTAAATTTTAACACTTGTCAGTCCATTTTTGTGAAGTAAAAAACGTATTTGACATGCTCTGTTACCATCTGTTACTGATTAGTTTACCTTACAAAAGGCAACTGGCGTACCGTTTGAGGACAAGCAGCTATAGAGAGACGTTTGGCAACACACGTGCTGTAACGCGGCTGACAAAATTGCCTGTGAAGTAAGTGATTTTCAACGCGTCACTGCGGGGGAGTTATGCAGGGGAACTTTTAGACATAAAACCCCCTGGAGCTATAATCACCGCGGTTTTAGCGTGTAAAGCACTTGGAATTAGTAGGGAAAACAGCCTTGACTACGAAATTCCTCAGTACACTACACCTTAATGAAGGTCTCCTACGCAAGATGAGAGGTAGTTTCCCTGCAGCGACAACGTTCTGACGCCTACTTTGCAGTTTCGCTTGTTTGACATATCATGAACAAAACTTGTATACACCACAAACGAGGGCTGTAGTTGGGAAAAAGGGTGCTCGTCTCACATTGTACTTCAAGTTTTTCTGTTCTTTGTAAGCAACACGCTATCTGTTTTTTGACACACCATTCTTGTAGTTTACCCCTCCCAATTCAGAACTTATCGTCTTTTGAGTGGTTTTTCGTTTTCTTCTACTATCCAGACATGTTTCGCTAAAGTTTCAGTTTCATCATTGTGCCTGTATTTTATATCTCGTTAACATATGCAGTGGCAAGAAAACAACAGCCCACTGATGATGCTGAAACATCAGCGAAACATGTCTAGGTAATAGAAGAAAAGAAAAAAAATTATGTTTCTCAAGGTGGACACATTCCGAAACAAATTTTATTCGGAAGCAAGCACTGACAGAAGAGTTTCAACCTCAAGGTGATAAGCTCTTATCGTTCATTGATCAGTTCACCGGAAATAATGGCCTTATAATGTATATAATATATTTTGAGTTCTGAAGGCCATAGTGAGGAATCCAAGAATCACAGCTGACAAGAATTAGGTAAGAAGTTAATTCACGGTTGATTTAATGTATGGTACCATTATGGGGAGGCAGGTGCTAGCAGGTGTAAATAGTACAGAACCATCACTTTAATACTGCCACTAATTATTTACAGAAGAGTGGGAAAACTAGTAGAACCCGACCACAAGGAAGATCACTTTAGATTACGAAATTATGTAGGAACATGCAATAGTGGCCGTACGACCTTTCTTAGGAGATAAGAATAAAAAGGCCAACCTACTTTTGTAGCATTTGGAGATTTGGAGAAGGCTTTTGACAAAGTTAACTGAATTACACTCTTTAAAATTCTGAAGGTAGCAGGGATAAAATACAGTACAGGGAGCGAAAGACTGTTCTCAGCTAGCACAGAAATGAGAGTGCATCTGTAAGGGTCAAAGGACATGAAAAGGAAGCAGTGGTTGACAAGGGATGGAGATAGGGTTGTAACCTACCACAAATGTGCATTGAGCAATCAGTAAAGGAAACCAAGGAGAAATTCGGAGAGAGGATTAAAGCTAAGGGAGAAGCAACCACAACTTAGAGGATTTCCAGTGACGCTGCCATTTTATCAATTGGCAGAAGACTTGGAAGAGCAGCTGAACGAAGTGGATAGTATCTTAAAGAGCGTTTATAAGACGTAAGTGAAGGTAAAAACAGTAGTCGAATTAAACCAGGTGATACTATGGGAATTAGGTTAGAAAATGGGACAATAAAAATGGGGCATGAGTTTTGTTAAGTGGGCGGTAAAGTAACTGACAATAGCCAGAGAGGATATGAAATGCATACATTACTGTAAATGAGGAATTTGTATCTTCTATAAATCTATATAATAAGAATTTTTTTCTGAAGGCCTTTGTCAGAAGTATGAAAATTAAAGGATGAACAACGGAGACAAGAAGAGAGCAAGAGCTTTTGAACTGTGGTGCTACAGAAGAATGCTGAAGTTTAGATCCGTACAGCGAATAGCTAATGGCTCACTGAATTTAACAGAAATTTATAATACAACTTGACTAAAAGAAGCGATCAGTCGATAGGAAGCATCCTGAGGCATTACAGAATGGTCAGTCTACCAGTAGTGGGTAGTGTTGGGGTTAAAAACTATGGAGCGAGACCTAGGTACGCGTACAGTAACAAGGTTCCAGTGCACGTGTGTTCTAGTTGTTACTCAGAAATAAAGAGTCTTGTTTAGGATAGACTAGCGCGGAGAACTGTTTTCATTTATTCAGACTACCACAACAACAACAACAACGTTTGCGAGCTATCAGCTCACTCTAGCCTGTTGTAAATGTTCTTAAGTTCTGCAGAATGTGAAGATTGAACATCTCCCACTTACATCTACATCATACTCCGGAAGCCAGTTAATGGTGTGTGGCGGGGGATACTTCTAGTACAACTAACTGTTCCCCCTACCCTGTTCCATTCGCGAATGGCGCATGGGAAGAATGATTGTCGGTAAACCTCTATATTGGCTCTAATTTCTGGAATTTTCTCTTCGTGGTCATAACGCTAGATGTATGAGGGAGGAAGCAAGCAATATGTTGCCCTACTCTTCCTGGAAAGTGCTCTAGTACAACAGACAGTTGGTTCAAATGGCTCTGAGCACTATGGGACTTAACATCTGTCATCAGTCCCCTAGAACTTAGATCTACTTAAACCTAACCAGTGTGCGATTTGCAGGGGGGTTCCCCCCCCCCCCCTCCCTCTGCATCAGACCATCCCCTCCTCTGGTTTTAGTTTATGGATCCCAACCTGGGATGTTTATTTCCACGCACTGGAGTAAAACTTTATATATAATTTAAATTTGTGGAGCCGAATACTGAAAGTTTTTAATACAGTCTTACTGTTAATACTGTTAATATGTTTGCTTATTAATTTTGAAAAAGTGTTATGTAGTAGGTAATCATTTCAAAACATTTAGAACAAAACGACAAGACGTCGCCCCAGCGTAAACGAGGCTTTAGAGTCAGGTCTCTATTGTATGGCGGATGTGATGTGTTGCATACGAAACCGAAACCTGCGATCAGATCCAAACGTAGTGGAAAACTGTGAAGAGGTGTCATCGTACCGCAAGATAACGCTCGCCCACATTCTGCCAAACGGACAGACGACGCAATAAAGGAGTTGAGATTCGAGGTGCTGGAACATCCACCATACAGTCCAGACCTAGCTCCAAGCGATTTTCACATGTTTGGACACTTAACGGAAGCACTACAGGGAAGAAGATTTGAAAGTGATGAAGACGTTATTGCTGCGGTGCGGTGCGGTGCAACCGATAAAAGTATTTTCTGATGAAATAAAAAAAACTCGTAAAACGTCGGGAAAACTGCATTGAAGTCCAGGGAGGTTACGTAGAAAAATAGCGCATGTTTCAGTTTTCTATCATCAGAATAAGTGCAGCTTTTCACAAATGTCCCTTTACTTTTTGAATTCCCCTCGTAAACCTGTATGTAGATGATTTTGTAAATAAACTTTACATATAACGTACTTTTAAAGATATAACAAGGGATGGCTTTTCTGATAGTGCTTACGCGTGAATAGTGAGTTTCGGCTTTAACATCTATTTATAAATAACTGTTTAACCATGGGTAACGCCACGGTCCAAGCTAGTAACATGTATAATTATACTAACCCCCTATGACATCCCCCCCCCCCCCACTGGTAAAAGCAAAAATCGAACACTGAACCTAACTAACCTAAGGACATCACACACATCTATGCCCGAGGCAGGATTCGAACCTGCGACCGTAGTGGTCGCGTGGTTCCATTCTGAAGCGCCTAGAACCGTTCGGCCACACCGGCCGGCACAACAGACAGTGCGTGTGTTTCCTGAGAGTGGGATACACTTTCACTTCTTACGTTGTAGGTGCGACAGAGCGAGGAAGCCTCTCTCCTTCACGATTAATGAAACCACGCTGGCAGTATCTTCGTGCTGTGTCTATACAAGGAAGCGACAGCGATGGGAAAGTACACGTGGGCATCAGACGCATGTCTGTATCCTTCCCCTAAGTCTTGAGTTAAATGAACTTATGGTTGCAACCATCGGCGTTACCTATAGCGTTATATGCTCAGCATCATTAGCTATTTTTATTTCTTCAAACTGTATAAATGCATAGATTAGATCGCACTTTTGTGTTGCAGATTAAACTTTCTTCCGTTGGTAACACCGAATACATTTTCGGTTCACCTGCCACGCAGAGTAGAGAGTATGCAAAATATAGTTTCTTTGTCAGTACCGGTACTTTGTTGAAAAGGGGTGAGGAACAAATTCGCCTTGTTTATGGAACAATCACAGTAGTACAGACATACCGAGAAATGTCCGGAACTTTATTTCTTCATTCATGCTGTTTGATAATTATTCAACATCTTAAATACTGCACGACCTGTTAATACAAAAGGACCGAATTTTAAATGTGCTCGAAAATTGTGGTTTAAGTTTACTCACCGCCAGTACTCATTAAATACGAGTAATCCTTGCCGAACAGCGTAATTAGGCTATTTTAAGACCAGCCACTTTCACGGCTGTCGTCACAACAACTTCTACCTTCTGTTTACCCCTATACTTCATCTTCCATGGACAAGAATATCGTGATGTATCAACACTTTTTGCCCAGGTCCACTCAGGAACTGGCAGTTACATGAAGTATCTACATAATCTTCACCAAACGCGTCACGAGATACCTGCCTCCACAGTCCAGTATACGCCTCCACGTGCCTTTTTTAAGCTCCTAATCAGAGTCACCCCCAGGAAGATTGCCGCGACTATGACAAAGTCTCTATGAACACGACAGGAAACCTTGGTCGGTAAGTTATGTGTCTATGTTCAAGGAAAACAGGAGAACACTCATCTTTCTCTGGCGAATTCATCCCCTGTAAATTTGCCTTTGCTTGGGCGCGGCCCTTCAGCTCCGAGACGACAACCTTGTACCACGGAAATTCTAGGACGGCGCCTGAAAATCCGAATTCTACTTGAATCATTCATCTTCATTTTGTGTAATCCTAGTTACAAAATACACTACCAAGTCTCAGCATCCAAACCTCATGAAAGAAATTGTCGCTAGCACCCTCCGAACACTCCTAAATAATGCCACGCAAGAGTTTAATTGTGTGTGAGAGTATGTGCATCATTATTGTACCGCAAAGTGTGCATCACCAAACGATAAATTGGTACAGTAGTTACTGGGGAAATGAACTGCGTTTCATCCTGTTACAGTACACAGCTATACATGACACATCATATACGCATAGGCTACTTGACTCCTGCACAAATCTGTTTTGTTTATGTAGGAACTGGAAAGTAAGTTACACATGTCGTCCCACGCTAAAAGCATTGTGTAAAAAATCGCACTTTGTTAGAACACATGTTCTGGGTTTCCTGGATAAACAGTTCTGCTGCGTTAAGGATAAAAGTTCGATTGAAATGGCGCGGCAACTGAAAATGTCCTCCCAAGTTGAAGAATGTGTGACAGTACGATTCTTGAGGGCAAAACATCTAAACCGGAGTTTTTATTTTTTTTGAGTCATCAGTCTTCTGACTAGTGTGATGCGTCCCACCACGATTTCCTCTCCTCTGTCAACCTTTCCATCTCATAATAGAAGTTGCAGTCTACGTCCTCAATTAATTGCTGGACATATTCCAATCTCTATCTTCCGCTACAGTTTCTATCATCTACAGCTCCTTCTGCTACCACTGAAGTTATTCCGTGAAGTCTTAACAAATGGCGTATCGTCCTGTCGCTCCTTCTTGCTAGTGTGTCCAATACATTCCTTTCCTCAACGTGGAATTCTCGCTGTATATGGATCAAATGCAGCATTGCTTTCAGATTTTGATCAAAGCTGCACAGACGTCGGTGATGCTGACCAGGTAGTCCAGATCATATTTTTAGAAAGCTGAAAGAACATGTGGAGGGAAGAGCTTTTCCAACGATGAAGACGTTCACACAGCAGTTGTCGACTTGCTCCGTGACCAAGGAACAGATTTGTCATCGAGGAATTGAGCGATTGGTAAAATGTTCTGACCGTTTTTTACAGAAACTCGGTGACTATGTTGCCACTTTGCTGTGTACTGCCCTATTCAATAGAGGTTACTTGGCCTGCCATAATAACGAGAAACTTACTTTTTATAATGCCCTGGTAATATTGTTCATTTTCCTTTAGTTGTTGAAATGGGTGTCCACTAACCACGTAAATCGATGTGGAAAATAACATAGATCCACAACCAGTTTCTATGCCAGTCGTGATCATAATTCGTTAATATCTCGTTTCGATTCCGAAATTTTCACTTCAAAGGCTGAGTATCACGTGTTGATAGACCGAATTATTGGAACCCACTCTACCGCGTTACTTACGCACAAACGATAAATCGAACTATACAGCTTCATAAAACAATTGTTTGCTCTCATCCGTGGGCACAAGCTGCTGCCTCCCATAGGTGAAGCTGTTGGTAAGTGGGGAGGTGTAACTCCACTGTTGGGTATTACAGCAGCGCAGTGAGTGGCCACTATTCAGTCGAGAGCTCTCCGCAGGGCGCAAACGTCTCGCGAACCCTCCACGGGTCTCGGCGTCCGAGTGTTCTGCGTACCAGTTCCATAGCGGGCAAGTGCTCAGGCATCGATCTATTTTCCCTAGGAGCCTCGCACTAAGTATGCGCGCGGAGCGCATCATTTCAAGATAATGGCCTAATGGAAAACATAGCAATGACGACGGGCGTACAATAAGTAATGCAACACTTTTTTAATCGGGCAGTTTCTGTTGAAAAAATGAGGAGTTTGTTGCGAGAGACCATGGAATATTCCCCCTTCAGCTCCTTTAGGTTCGTGAAGTTCCGATAGGTTGCGGCGCAGAACCTAACCTTCAAAATGGCGTCTGTAACGGAAGTGCGTACCAAGCAAAGAGCCGTCATTAAATTTCATCTAGCGGAAATCCAGAGACACGCAGATGTTCATATGCCCTTGCAGAGTGTATACGGAAACCTAGCAGTGAACAAAGGCATGGTGAGTCATTCGTTGAAGCGGCCTGTCATCACCGCAGCAAGATTGCACATGCCTGTCCGACCTCCCGCATGACAGGCGGTCGCACGCAATTGCGCTGCATGCAATGTTGGAACGTGTGGACACTCTCATTCGAGGTGACTGACGGGTCATAGTAAAACAGCTCGCTGCACAACTGTACATCTATGTTGGTAATGTTGACACACTCGCCCACCAGTCGGCTATTCAAAAGTGCGCTCTCCTGGCTCCTCGCCACCTAAAGAAAGATCGTAAAAAGTGACGAATTGCGGAATTCCTTGCGCGTTACGAGGCTGATCGTGACAATTTTTGTCCAACATCGTCACAGGCGATGAAACATGGATTAATCCCTTCTAACCTGAAACAAAACAGCAGTCCACGGAGTGGCGTCACACCGCCTCTCCTCCGAAGAAAAAGTTCAAAGCCGCTCCCTCAGGCTTTACAGTCATGTCGACAGTCCTCTGCCATTCTGAGGGGGTTATTCAGTTTGTCCTCTCTCAAGGTGCAACTATCATCTCTGAAGTGTATTGTGCTACGCCGGCCGGTGCGGCGGAGCGGTTCTAGGCACTTCAGTCTGGATCCGCGCAACCGCTACGGTCGCAGGTTCGAATCCTGCCTCGGACATGGATGTGTGTGTTGTCCTTTCGTTAGTCATGTTTAAGTAGTTCTAAGTTCTAGGGGACTGATGACTTCAGATGTTAAGTCCCATAGCGCTCGGAGCCATTTGAACCATTTTATTGTGCTACCACCAGGAAACTGAAAACGGCTTCAGCGTGTTTGTCGACACAAAAAGCAAACAGACTTCTCGTTGGCTATGACAAGACCTCACAGAAGTGTGCGTAACAGAGATGAGCTCGCAAAACTTATTAAAGTGTTTTCTTCATCTCCGTTACAGCCCGGAACTAGCACCATCTGACTTCCATGTGTTTGGCCCTATGAAGGATGCACACCGCTATTGATGCAGAAGTCGTTGGCTTCTACGTCGACCAGTAGAGTACCACGTGGGCATGCAGGACGTGCCAGAAAGATGGCTTAAGGCCGTCGCATTGCACAGAGATTATGTTGAAAAATACGGTTTTGTAGGCAAAAGAGTGGGAAATAATGTGGTTTCTTGGAATCCTGTCCAAAGCCAACCTGTTTTAAGATGAAAAGTGTTGTGTTGCTTATTGAACGCCTCTGGTATCGTTTCTCAGTAGCCTCACAAGACACACACAGCTCATTATTCGAAGTTTGGGAGTTTCCCTCAGAACCTACTACCAGAACGGAATCGCGCAGCTACGAATCTGGCGAATGTTGCCAATGGGTGGATACATCTGAAACGGGAGAGTTATTATAAGAAATAACATGTGTAAACGTGTGAATCAAGTCTCATACTTTTCACGTCAAATACTTTTTACTATAGAATTTATTACAGAGTGGATTTGAAATAAGAACTGGAAAATCGTTTCTATGAATACGTTTCAGTTTTAACCAGAATTGCAAAAGTCATGGAAAACAACAAATAATTAGCGATCGATTAGACCTGACTCTCAATACATTCCATTTTTCGTCCAGAAAGCTTTCCTTAAAACAATGTCCTTCTTCACTTCATCTCTGCAGACCTCCAATAACTCTTTGAATCACCTTGTAAGCAAACACTCTCACGTATTGAAAAATTTATCACAGTAATTTCTTAAGCCATTTTACAGTGTTTGAGACTACCGATTAATGTTACATTCAGCAATGAAGGATTGTGCCCGGACGCATTCCTTTTCAGCCTTTTCTTTTTAGTTTGGGTCTCACGCAGACCACACCAGCTCTTCTACGTTCATTTCGATACGGAGCGCAGTCTGCAGAACTTCCTCTGGCGTTTCGTACGGCTTTTTTTCTTATCGTAGCGTTGCCTGAAGACCTGCCGTGGCGTCATATTGCGGGCAGCGTACTGCTCGTACATGCTGCAACAACTTATTTATAGTTGTGCAACAAAGAGGTTTACTCATTCTTTTGTTGGCTTGTATGTCGGTATTGACTTGGCAAACGCGAAAGAATACTTAAACAAATGTATAGTTTTTTTTTGTGTCTTTCGTTCTGACGCCTCATATACACATTATTGTACTATACGATTAACTTCGATTAAAGGAATCACTTTCGTTCTCAACAAACAGAAACCCTAACAAACGCACAAATGACATGACTCACTGGAGAGGTATTTAGATAGGGTAGAAAACTGTGGGAACACTGGATCGGGATCGAACTAGGGACCTGCGTGTGAATCAGACGTGACTAGCTATACTATAGAAATGACGAACTCGGCGACTTCGTTTTTGTGCGCTCGTAACACCTTCAGGTTTTGTTCAGTCCGCACGCGAGACACAAGATCGACAACATCTTTGATTGGGTAGAACCATCACGACAGTTCAAGTAGTAATCGCCATACTTGCGCACGTGTTCTACAATATTAAATGCGCTCTCTCTCTCCGTACTCGAGATCGTAGTTCCACGCAGTCGTTACTGCAAGAGATGTCAGTAAAAACAATCACTTCGGTAGTGGCAGGGAGCGCGGTACAAACTGATCTACGTACGGGGGACCCAAAAGTCAGTTAACATTTGGAAATGCCTAATTCACGGAATAGTGTAGGTAGAGAGGTAAAAATTTACAGACATAACATGGGGCGTTATTGAAGCGGAAAACGAGTGCAAAAACTGGCCAACAGATAGCGCTGGACATAAACAGGTCAGTAACGCCACATAATAATCGTACATAAAATGATCCGTAGTGAGAGAGCGAATCAGATCATCACAAGCCTGGCTGATAAACACCATTTTGGAAGGTACGATGCAGAACGGTGCTCCAATCCATATTGCTACAAGTGTGAAAGATCGCTTACGAGGCGCCACATCTGTCACGCTTGGTCTACCACGGTCGTAGACCTCAATCTGTCTTTGTAGTGAGTTTATCCGAAGTCGCAAGTCTATCGCGATCGTCCGACCTCATTAGGGATGCTAAAAGACAACATCCAGCGACAATTTCTCCCCATACGTACCGATATGCTGTACAGCGCTGTTCACGACATTCTCCCTCGACTTCAGGTATTATTGATGATTAACAGCCCATATGTTGAGCATGTGCTGTAAGCATCATGCTAACTGTTGACTTTGTATCTTATGAAACGCTATCTCTTGGTATTTTGGGCTCTTTTTTTATTTCAATAAAAGTCACGTCATTTCTAGCATGTGTTTCAGTTTCTACCTTTCTATCCACATTATTCGTCAAGTATTGAATTTTCACATAAGAGTTATGGATCATCCTGTAGTTGCGTAAGCAACCTATGGCGTCAGTACAGAAACTACACTTCAGAACACTGCATACCACAGTATTATGATGTGTACCTCCTGTATAAACACGACACAGATATCAAGATTATTTTAACTTACAAAATGAGGCCACGACAATCGGATCACGGATTTCTTCAAACGTTGAACACTTTTAGTAGTCCGTTACGACAATATAATGTGCAAGTCGTAAGACGAACTACTTACACGAATTCGAGAAAATCGCAACAGAAATTGACGCGTCATTAATGTTCCCGATGCTTTGCAACCGTGAACAAGATCTGGCGCTGGCCATGTGTTTAGCGTTCAAGCTCCGTAATCAGTGGATAGAGTCCTGCCCATATTTCTTTCTTGATTTAAATTTTTTTCAACGTTGTCATATTAATTGGTAATATGACATTTGGAAGGTAATATGATAAAAAATGTATGCATCTGCATGAACTTTTATCATATTTACCATGTTATTTCGCTATTTACTAATTTTTATTATTACAACACACGTTATTTCTATTGGCAAGTTAGATGCCTTCAGACTTATTCATATTCGATTGACAACGAACAAGAAACTGATTCTCGTGAATATAATATTAAGATACATTCAGTCATTCATTGCAAATTTTTGGCATAAATATTTACCAGAATTTTGATGGTACGCATAGTTTGCCCCAAAATTGTCTGAAGAAAGAGAAATCTTTCAAAATGTTCACGAACCTTTTTTCCCATAAAACTGCGAAGATTCCTTGTGCGTGTGAGAAAAAATCATTCATTCGATGTGGTAGATACCGTTTTAATTTATGTTTTCCGTATCTGTATGAAAAATATCATCCTGCAACCGGTAATGCCGAAATCACTTTCGACGACTTACCGTACATTGCCCTCAAATTCCGGCATATTGTAACTCATTGTATTATTAAAAAAGTTTTGTGCACCATTACTTATCGATGTTTGGTATGACCTTACCTAGCCCGTCCCTCGCCCTCGAAACCTTGTCTGCAGACCGAAGCGTTCAGGTTCAAAGCCGTTCTCACGACAGGCATACATTTTTAGGAAAATTTTATGCCTTTGGTAGTTTAGTTGTCGATAGTTATAAATATAATATTTGTTATAATCAAAGAATAAGCGAAGAATCAAATTATTCGAAAAAGTCAGTTAATGACTACGTAAATGCACGTGTCGTTTCAAATACTAAATGTGTAAGATAATGTGGCTATTGTTCGAGAAAATATATAAAGTAAAACAAAAAAAGTGAGAGGTACTCGATTCATCGATCCACCCAGCATGGAGCTTGAACTCTAACCATGCGACAGTCGCGATCACTTGGTAAGGGCCGTAAGGACTGACACATTACTGACGCTTAAAACTTCTATTGCGATTTTCTCAAAAGCGCCCTAGTAGTAGGCCTTACCACTTCCTCACTGTGTTATGCTTATGGACTATTAAAAGTGTACAAAGCCTGTAGTAAATCCATGAGCCGAACATCGCTGTTCCCTTCCCCCCACGCCTCCAGCCCCTTTTGTTGGATCGAAACTAGTCATACGGCAGATAACATTTTTTTTTTAAATCAACACAGTCGCTGAAGTTCCTCCTGAGGAATTTATAGGCAATATCGAGACTGTTTAGGAAGTAAATATGTGTAAATCTATTCCTTTGTTAGGATTCAGTATTCTCCCACGCTCAGTGTCGCACGAAGGTGCTTGATCATGCAGATGAAAATGAATTCCAGCGAATAATTGCTCGGTGACTGTTCTCAGCTACAAAATCGTAGAGACATTATTGTGCAGGCTGGGAAATGGAGTCTGTTTCCTTGGCTAGTGAAGGGTCAGACAAGTTTCACGGCGCTGAGGGAGGGCGGAGTAGGTGTGAAAGCAAGAGCCGAGGTGCGGCCCGCAGCGGAGCCGCGGGGAAGGATGCAAGGAAGGAACTCGACCGCTCTGGCAGGGCGTGGAAGAGGAGGGCCAGTCGTAAAGTTTAGTTTTTAGTGAAGGCGCGGTACGCTGTCCTAAGCAAACAGCGCGCCGTAGATTGCGCGCCAAAGCTCGGCCGGAATGTAATGGCGTCCCTCAGTCAACAGCAGCGCACCAGGCCGGCGGGAGTCCGGGAAACAGTCGGCAAAGACGTAAATAACCCCTCCACCCCCCCACCCCTCCCACTCACCATCTCCCTTTCTGTCCCCCCACAGAACTGGCGGTGGTTGCTAAGTATACACAAACAGCTGTAAAGTAGACTCCTGCCGCTTAATGCGTTAGTCTAGTGTTGGGCCAACACGCAAACCCAACTTCTTCCGTTGCCGGTCCCATTTCCCAGCCGTTGCTCGCCCTCCGTCTTTCCGGCGGCCGTCCTCCGCTGTTAGCTGGTTGTCACCGTACACATTAAAGTCTCCAGCCGTCTTAGAACTGGGGAAACACAGACGTCCGTGACTGAAGAGGCGCGGTGCCTAAGAGCGCGGGAGCTGTCGGCGCCGAACACTTAAAAGCTCGTCTCGTAATTAAGGCGGTGCCGAGTGAGGGTCGCTATTTGAGCTCGGGAAACACTGCTCGTCCCGCCTTGCTCTGCGAGGACGATCTCAGCTTGTGCCGCTTGAACGAAGCCGGAAGACGTGTCAGCGCATCGCTTCCCAATGAAGCCGCTCGCATGTTGCTGACGAGCAGAACACGGCAGGTGCCATAATCCGATTTACCAGAAACTTCGCTCATTGGAAGGGGAGCCAAAATAAGCGGACATGGGTCTCGGCTGATATGTAGATACTCGACCGTTTCGGAAAAACCGACTTTCAATGTCTTCGCGGTGCTATACGTGTCTTTGAGCGCGTAAAGGTTCAATCTAAGCGGCTTCACACTTCTGCGCCCCGTGTTCGAACTCCCCTGTTATTATTTTTATTTTTACTTTTCGTTTATTTATCAATGTCTATAGAAGATTGCCTCAGTAATGTTTTCCTGTGTTTACTGCAATAACGTTGCTGTTATTTGTCTACTAATCGTGTGTCTGCCGGCCTTGGTGGCCGAGCGGTTCTAGGCGCTTCAGTCTGGAACCGCGCTGCTGCTATGGTCGCAGGTTCGAATCCTACCTAAGGTATAGATGTGTGTGTTATTCTCAGGTTAGTTAGGTTTAAGTAGTTCTAAGTCTAGGGGACTGATGACCTCAGACGTTACGTCTCATAGTGCTCAGAACCATTTGAACTATTTTTTTGAATCGTATGTCTGGTGAATGAATTAAAAAAGAATGAATGCAAAAAATTAATTGAAATTGTTTTCCAAGAGATCCCTGTTGTGTATCTTGTTTCGTAATCAACTTCATGCGCCTGTTTTCGGAAGAGTTATCCGTTATGTCTGGTTTGCCGTGAAATAATTGCCAACGCGTGAACTTTGCAGCAATATTAGCGACCTTTCTTTCCGAAGAGAGATTTGTACGAAGAAATATCGCTGTACCAAGGCTGCCTTCGTACGATTTTCTTGATGTTCCGAATCTCTACGTTTCGAATGTTTCTACGATCGGTACAACCCAAGGGAATGCACAGTATCTTCCTGAAGAATAAACATAAGAGCATAAAGCAAGAATTAAGAGTCGAATTAAAAATGACCTCAAATAAAATTAGAATTTAAAAATATTGTAGCCCCTAAAAACACCGTACACACTTATATATTGTATAATAAATGTACGGCACTTGTGAAATCTAATTGTAATTTTACAATTAGCACAACTCCCTTGTATCCCCTAATCTGATAAGAAACATTCGTGTAGTAATCTTCTACAGACATGAGAAGATAAATAAGAAAAAAAAAATACGAGGGCTCTTCGGAAAGTAAGGTCCAATCGGGTGCGAAATAGAAACCACAGTGAAAATCCGATAAAGCTTTGCACAGATGTGTTGAGCAGTGTCTCTAGTTTACCCGTCGCATCACCTCGTCCTTTCAGTGCTGAGCACACAGTGAGCGTGTAAAGATGCCTCGAAAATAGTGTCTCTCACGAAGTATGAGGGCCCAGTAAGAGATTTCGCCTGAAGTCATGCAGCTCACATAACATAACTGTCACGAATTTCCTTATTCATGACAACTCTGACCGCATACTGCAGCGGCAGTAAAGATGCTCCTGCTGCGTTTTCAATGGGAAGTGTTTGATCGCCCATAATACAGCCCACCCCATGAGATTCATATCTACTCTCACTAACCTCTGGCTATGAAGACAATATTTCCGCACAGACGAGTTGTAGACCAGCGCAGAGGGTTGGCGGAAAGCACAGACGGCTGCCTTCTGTGACGAGGGTGCTGGAAAGTTGGTACAGCGCTACGACTAATGTCTAAGCGGAGCGGCGACTATGTACAGAAGTAGCTGGAAGGTGTAGGTAACTGCCACAAATAAAACATTTTTGGTTTTCACCGTGGTTTCCATTTCGCGACCGATCGGACCTTACTTTCCAAATAGCCCTCGTAAAACAAAACAACTGTCGGATTTCGAACACAGGACACAAAAGTGAGAGCCCAGTAGCTAGCCACTGTGTCGTCAGTTGAGCTGAGTTTGTCGACTGCTAAAAGACATCTAAATTACGTCGAAAACTTTGACGGTCGTTTTCTCAGAGACGGTCGAGTATGTACAGATAAGCCAAAACACGTGTCGTTTGCTTTGACTCCTCTTCCACTAAGTAGAGTTTCTGGGAAATCGTGTTATCGCATCTACAGTGTTTTCCTCGTGTATTACTTTTGGTGATGCATCCGAAAAATATTATAATAATATGGTACTCATTGGCTAGTCAAAGGTATCCGGAAGCGCCATTTTTTCTTAAGAACCGAACCCAGAAAAGGTAATGATGCTGGCCACCGGATTCTCGAGCGAAGTCGACGTTCTAACTCATCCCAAAGGTGTTCTATTAAGTTCAGATTGTGACACTGAACATTATTGTCCACAAGAAATGCCTCATAAATGGTGCTTTATGACAGGGTTCATTGCTATGCTGATACAATCGCCATCTCCGATCTGCTCCTCCGACATACGCAATACACTGCTGTAAGATATGTTCACATGCTTTTGTATTTAGCGTTTTCTTAAGCACGATAAGGGGACCACATCCCAACCATGAAAAATCCCCTCAGACCGTAACACCACCTCCTCTATACTCCACTGTTGGCACTACGCATGACGGCAGGTAATGTTCTTCAGGCATTCGCAAAACCTGATTGCCAGTCCCATGGATATACCGTGATTCATAATGCCAAATCACTCATTTGCAGTCATCAATCGTCCAGGGACCTCGCTCTTAACACCAATTCTACCAGCCTAGGTAATGACTGTTGGCACTACGCATGACGGCAGGTAATGTTCTTCAGGCATTCGCAAAACCTGATTGCCAGTCCCATGGATATACCGTGATTCATAATGCCAAATCACTCATTTGCAGTCATCAATCGTCCAGGGACCTCGCTCTTAACACCAATTCTACCAGCCTAGGTAATGACTTCAGAAATGTGTGGCTTATGAGGAGCTGCACCCTATTCTTTTTAACACCTTAAGCACAGCCATTGCGCTAAGTGGATTACTGGTGCGACTTTGGAACTCAGGATTGATTCCATCCTTTGTTTACATGCTATTCCTAACACCAAACCCTCGCAATGCTCGACAGTACATGTGGTGTTCCTGCTCTTCGTTCACCTGTGGTTATTTCTTCGCGTTTCCACTTCACAACCTTCAACAGTTGACTTGGGCAGCTGTAGAAGGGTTGAAATGTAATTCTCAATCAAGCTACATCCAATGACTAGTCCACTTTTTACGTCACTGAGCGTTCCTCACCGGCATGTTCAACTGTTATTGTTATTGCTTCTCTACTGATAACAGATTGCCTCCCACCTCCTTTCATACTGACGGGTCTGCCTCTCATGATCAGATCAGCATTACGTAAATGTGTCCGGTTACTTCTTCTCAGGCAGTGTGTATTTCACGCTTTAGTGAGATATGCAATGTGGTGGCTTCAAACAACAATAACAATAGATCAATACATTTTCTGAAAGTGGTTCAAATGGCTCTGAGCACTGTGGGACTTAACATCTGAGATCATCAGTCCCCTAGAACTTAGAACTACTTAAACCTAACTATCCTAAAGACAGTACACACTTCCATGCCCGAGGCAGGATTCGAACCTGCGGCCGTAGGAGCAGCTCGGTTCCGGAGTGAAACGCCTAGAACAGCTCGGCCACAACGCCCGGCTAATACGTTTTCTACACTTTATCGAGATCAACATAGGAGTCGCTGAGCTTTATCGAGATATATATCTCGATGAACTGTCGTTAAGTTTGCCAACGGCTTTGCCACAGTGGTAGCACCGGTTCCCGTCAGATCACGGAATTTAAGCGCTGTCGGATTGGGCTAGCACTTGGATGGATGACCATCCGCTCTGCCGAGCGTTGTTGGCAAGTGGGGTGCACTCAGCCCATGTGAGGCAAGCTGAGGAGCTAAGTGATTCAGAAGTAAGCGGCTCCGTTCTCGTAAGCCGACATACGGCCGGGAGAGCGGTGTGGTGACCGCATCCCTTCCATATCAGCGTCCAATAACGCCTTTGGTCTGAGGAGACACGGCAGACGGTCGGTACCATTGGGCCTTCTGCCTACACGGCTAACTTACAAGAGACACCAGAAAGTTTTAGATCGACTAAAATCAGCGCGATTTTGTTTTAATCAGTCCGTGACACAGCCAGTGAGTATTTGTCACAAAAATAAAAAAAAAACTGAACAAAAATCAGTATCGATAACGAACGCAAGAAGTACATCTACGTAATTCGCATCACACCGTCCTACGGTATTAGATGGGAAACTTATTCTTGATGTGCCTGTTGCGACGTATGTTTCATTACCTTCTCCATTACTTTTGAAGGAGAATTTTTCTTGTTGGTTCTTACCTGACAAAATATTGTTTTTAGGAAGTGGACGTTCAGAATGGTTCATATGGCTCTGAGCACTATGGGACTTAACATATGAGGTCATCAGTCCCCTAGAACTTAGAACTACTTAAACCTAACTAACCTAAGGACATCACACACATCCATGCCCGAGACAGGAATCGAACCTGCAACCATAGCGGTCTCGCGGTTCCATACTGAAGCGCCTAGAACCGTTTGGCCACACCGGCCGGCGAAGTGGACGTTCCACAGCTACAAATTGATTCATTTTCATTTATTTATCTTGTTTGAAATTCTTCGAGAAAAAGCCACTCCCCCATCGCTACTTACATCTCAGTTTACAGACGATACTTTAGGAAGCTGCCTAATTTTCTTTTGTTCTTGTACGTGTAGCACACTGTAGCAATACGAATCAAAGTATCTGTAAAGGAAGCAGTGATTTAGAAGGAAGCGAGATGGGGTAGTGGCCTATACATTGAGGAAGCAGCAAAGGAATCCAAGGAGAAATTTGGAGAGGAAATTAAAGTTCAGGGAGAAGAAAGAAAAACAGCAGGTTGGCCGATGAGGTTGTAATTTTATCAGAGACGGCAAAGGAGTTGGACGAGTACTTGGACAGAATGGATAGTGCATCAAAATAAGGTTGTAATAGGAACATCAACAGAAGTAAATCAAGGGTAATGGAATGTGAATGAATTAAATCGGACGATGCTGAGGGAATGAGAATAGAAAATGATACACTAAAAGTGGTGCATGGGTTTTTCTATTTAGGCAACAAAATAACTGATGATGGCTGAACTAGAGTTGCTACAAAATGCACGCAGACAATAGGAAGAAGACTTTTGCTGAAAAATAGGAATTTGTTAACATCGAATATAAACGTAGCCGTTAGAAAGTGATTTCTGATTGTGTAGCCTTTCATGTAAGAGGAAGATGGACGGAAGACAGTTACGACAAGAAGAAAAAATGTTTCAAATGACTCTGAGCACTATGGGACTTAACATCTATGGTCATCAGTCCCCTTGAACTTAGAACTACTTAAACCTAACTAACCTAAGGACATCACACAACACCCAGCCATCACGAGGCAGAGAAAATCCCTGACCCCGCCGGGACGACAAGAAGAGAATAGAATCTTTATGAATGTGACGTTTCAGAAAAGTGCTGCAATCGTGATGGATAGAACGAGTAACTAACGAGCAACTATTCATTGGTACTCAGGAGAAAAGACATGTCTTGCACAACTTGACTAAGAGAGCTGATTGATTAATAGAGCGTGCCGATGCATAAAGGATTTGTCAGTTTGGTAGTAGAGTGAAGTGTGTGTGTGTGTGTGTGTGTGTGTGTGTGTGTGTGTGTGTGTGTGTAGCCTTCTTTTCTAGATTTCTCCTTGACAGAAGGAAAGCATTAAAATCAATTTTTATTAAAGGAAAATTATTTGCATTGACTTAAATTACAAAAGTCGCTTCAATATGCATGAAAATTTATTATTAGATTGAATTAAAAAGCAGAACAAAACAAACTAAAGCTGAGTTGGAATGCATTCTTTGCTCACACACACACACACACACACACACACACAGCAAAACTCACATCCGCGAAGTATCGCAGTTTTACTATGATGAAGGAACTGTTAAAAGAAAAGCGCACTTTGACGTATACAGGATGAATCAGAAGTCATACGCTTCATAGCTGTAATAAAGGAATTGCCAGCGACTGAACTGAGGAGAGGAACAGCGAACTTCTTTTCAGTGCACTAGTTAGCCCAAGTGTACCAAGTAATGTAATATTACAGTGCAGATATTCGGAAG
Source organism: Schistocerca cancellata (assembly GCF_023864275.1). NCBI lineage: Eukaryota > Metazoa > Arthropoda > Insecta > Orthoptera > Acrididae > Schistocerca > Schistocerca cancellata. The sequence continues at coordinate 605,692,137 of NC_064630.1, forward strand.
TTTGTCCTGCAAGTACCTATCTGAAACGTTATTTATAATTTTATTGTGAGAAGGAGAACGTTATGCGAAATAAACTGACACTATGATGTTGATGTAAATTGATTTCTCCGTCAAAATCTCGAGATATTAAAATGGGCTCATATTTTTTATACATAACATAGAAATAAAATGTCGAATTTTTATTTCTGCATTCGAAGTGCTAGTGCATCCAGAACTCGTTTCTCTAATGAGACGTACAAAGCACGCCTTTTAAGTTTTTCTTTTGCGTGTTTGTTTCCGGCTGTTAAAAGCGTGAAAATGAAACGTCGTACACGTAATATTTACGAGATGTTGCAAAATCCTGTGGATCAATTATTTATTGAAGTTGTTTTAAACTGAATTAACTAACTTTAACTTCGTCCGGACACGTCTCAGAGACCCAAGGGTACTGACCGACCGCCGTGTCATCCCGAGCCTATAGGTGTCACTGGTTGCGAATTGGAGGGGCGTGTGCTCAACACACCCGCTGTCCCGGTCGTTGTCAGTTCTCGTGACATGTGCCTCTACTTCTCAATCAAGTATCTCCTCAATTTGCCTCACGAGAGCTGAGTGCACCCCGCTTGCCAACAGCGATCGGCAGACCGGACGGTCACCCATTAAAGTTATAGCTAAGTCCGCAAGCGCTTAACTACGGTGATATGACTGGAACAGGTGTTACCACTGCGGCAAGGCCGTTGGCTTTTAACTGAATTACATATCTGATATGAGTAAATTAGATTAAATTATTTTTTAAGAACTTGAATCCAACGTAAAAAAAAATCATCAAAATAATATCAGCAGTGATTACATTTCGGCTTGTGTGTGTATAAAATTTCATCTTATTGTTGTCGATATAGTTGAAGGTATCCGACAATACCTACCTTACAGGATTTTCGTTATCTTCCCCCTCCTCATGTAAATACATTACACAGTATAACTATAGCAAAAATAAAATTGTGCAATAATACACCTTCTTTTACTTCAGTTTCCTTCTGGCTTATTTCATTTTGGATGGTTGGCAACATTGTGTGCGTTGGGGAGGGGGGGGGGGGGGAGGAGGTGGATTGTTGGGTAGAGAGGAAGGATAAACATAGTCCAGAGAAATTAATATTTGAATACACTAAACAGCATTTATGCAGTTTCTCAGTATAGACTAGCTTGGAGAACAGCCTGAAACCAGTACTCAGACTGAGGATCACAGCAACATCGTCGTGTTCTGATGTCACCCCAGATCCAATCTCTTCCTGAACGCCTCCAGATTCCTGGTCGCAATCCGCCCGCTCTGCAGCGCTGCGCTTACGCTACTGGCCCCGGTGCAGAGTGTTGTGATGACGTTGGACATGTGTGTGGCAGGTGGCGATGGAGGCGGAGTGCGCCTGCGCCGGCCCGCCGCCCCCGCAGTTTCTGCTGCCGCCGCCCCCGCGGCCGCCCTTCCTCAGGGACCTCACAGCGTCGTCATGCGCGCAGTCGCAGCACCCCGACACCTGTGACGTCGTCGCCGTGAGTAACCGCCACTCCACTCTTCTCCTCTGCACTCCATCGACCCAAACTTTCCTTGAGGCGCACCATATGCTGTCGTTTCTAAGACATCTGCCGTGTTTCCACGGTCACGCGAACAACTCTTTCTCGTGTCTGTCTCTTTCTGCGTAAACGACGACTGACTGAAGAACCAGCACGAAAGCATTTAAACCACTTTGTGTATGCTATGAATTGTAAGTTTAGTGAGTCGAGTGACAGTGACAAAGTATAAATTTAAGAAAAGAGTAGTGTCACTTTAATAACTTTCAGATACCTTGACCACACTTTTAAACACGTGTTTCGACATTCCGTCATTTCCAAAGATTACAAAATGCAGCACAAAACTGGTATCAAAAGCTGTAAAAATATCTTACATTTTACCATTCATTAGAAGCATAGTACGGTCAGTAGAATACGGTTTTCAAGCTTACCAATGTTATGTCAGTCATACAAAATCGTTGAAAAGTTGCATCGTATTTCGCCAACATTCTCTATCACGATATAGGTGCGAACTGCTACCAAGGAACAAATTGGAAATCAAGTGGGCCAAACCACTAGGCGGCACTCCATAGCTGGTTCTCGCTGCTTTTGTTTGTTCGCATCTATGTTTTCATCTTTACATCGTATAAAACAATTTCATCATTAAACGGTTCAATTGTCTTTGATTCCTAAGGAAAATTGTGACATGTAGTATAAATTAAAGGGAACACGTTATTTAAGGTAGAGCAATTGCCAGTCTACCAGTAGCAGTAATATATCAGTGGCTTTTACGTGGCTGTATTTTGGATGATGATTTAGTTAAACAGAAGGAATCTTTAATTACATCAGGCAATCTGGAATGATTGCCATATACTATTAATGGAAATGATGTACGGCGTTTCGAGATTGCGCCCTCTAAACTTGTCTGAATTTCCTTTATGGCTCTTGTGCAGATGCTCCTACTGGCGGAAATGGCAATGCGTGGGCACCACCTGTTCTTCACAAGTGAGTGCTACATGCCTCAACTGGTATTTCTATACCTTGTAAATTCTGATAAAATTGTATTTATGAATTTCATTGATGTTAGTATTTTGGAGGCTGTGGATTGTCAAAAATTCTCTGTTACCAGACAGTTTGCCTCACTTACCCTAGAGCCTCTCAGCGTCCTCTTCCGGTGTATTATTTTTTGCCGCTGAATAGATCTGCTACGTATTGTTTTGTAAAAAAAAGTATCCTTTCGTGCAACATTGCAAAGTGATTACCATGAATTGTTTGCTGATGAAATTCTTGTATACGACGCAACGATGAAAATACAGTTGCAAACAAACAAATTTGACTTGTAGGCCTACCACGTATCCGGAGGCATAAACGGTTTATCCCACTTGGTTTCCAATTTGTTCCGTGGCAGAAGTTAGCACTTCTCTCGTGAGTGAGAATGTTGACGAGATACAATGTATCTACTGAACAGCCTTATATGACTGACATAACATTAGTGAATTACAAAACCATGTTGTACTCATGATTCTAGGTATCTGATCAGTGGTGAAATGTAACATGTTTTCATATCTTTAGATAGCAGTATTGTGTTGCATTTTATAGTCTTTGAAAATGACTAGATGTCGAAACGCGAAAAGCTATTTCCGAAATAAGAAAAAATGTGGTCAAGATCCGAAAGTTATTAAAGTGCATCCAAAAGGCCGCTTCGTCTCATAGCATTTTCAAGAAAATTGAGGAACGGTAGAGACTGAGTGATGTTTTGAATGTTTTACTTTTGTCCACAACTTCCCCTGCAGACACATAATCTGCTTTTAGCAGCCGTGCGTGCTGTGATGGCTGTCGCTGCTGTTCCATTTGCTTGGCTTAGTGCAAAGAGGTTGAAAGCAATAGGAGAACACGCGTTGAAATGTCGACATTGTTAATCAGCCCGTGACAAACGTGTTGATGGCCGAAATGGAAACCACTTGATACTTAAAGATGTCCAGAAGACGTCCACTTTGAAGCCCCAGATATTTAGCAAGTTTAAACTTCTCGTTGAGAATTGAATTTGAATGTCTAGGTAATCTCTGCTATGTGGTCAGCCAAATAGACTCACTACTGGTTATGTAACATAAAATAAAACAGAAACCCAAGGCGACGGTTGCAGGACCAGTAAAGCGACTGCAATTAAAGCCGCCTCCTCCGCTGCATTCATTTTTTTTTTTCGCTTCCACTGAACGTCCTCATGCCCGTTTGCCGTTCTCCTCCCTTCATATTTTTCTTTGTCCACTTCACACTCTTTCCACCATGAACGAATCTGAGAAATTTTACAGACGATCTAATGGTGTACCCTATTCTCACGAGACAGCGTTTTAGTATGCATACAAGGCCCAGGCCGTGATACATTCAGCCTAGCTTGTGATTTACTGGAACTGTCATTCTTCAATGGACTTACCGTTTACAGGACCGAAGATTTTCTTTAGAATTCTCGTCCAGAAACTGATTTTATGATTACCTTTCTCAAGATAAATTCCTGTTATCGTAGTTATTATGGGACGCTAACGCTAAAGAGAGAATGTGGAGCTGATGAAGCTTCTTAACTAGAAATTAACCTGTGCCTTGGTCAACATTTTTTTTCAAACGCGTCCAGTAAAAGGCACTAAACCAACGAATGCACTTCATTCTGTATTATGTAAGTGAAGAATATAAGCTTTTGTACGAAAGACTTTGTTTATAACGCTTAAAGTTGTCATAAATTCTGTTTCACCTGGTTTCGGATGCTGTCATTATATGGCACACTTTCCTACGGGAAGCGATATAATCCACGTGTTCATGACGCCAGATCAAAACTGGACGCAAAAGAATAAAGTAGCATTTAGTAGAAGCATTTGTTGGTTAAAAAGATTTCATTCAGCTTATCGAAGATGTGGAGCATATTTCAAAGAAGAAAATACTAACTATATCTTGTTTATTTCCTACCGCAGAAGTGTATCATCACCTGGCCATCTGTTCGAAATGTTCCTGGACACACTTCCTAAGCTTTACTCGATATATGGTATACATGACCTCTGTATAAGGTAGTGTTCGGAAGTTGTAACTAATTACATTCTAGTGACAACAGCGATATGAAAATAGGTTATTGATATATTTTAATACACAACGACGAAAAATTTTTTTCGAGTGATGAGGATATTCACACTGATTTTCTCGAATGGCTCCGTGACCAAAGAGCGCATAACTATCGTCAAGGAACTGAATAATTTATAAATCATTCTGACTGATGTAGAGACACTTGGTGACTGTTTATCTGTATCAGTTAGCTGAGTAATGCAGCATTCAGTAAAAGCTGCTTGGCCTGATATAAAACTGTATAACTTACATTCTGAAATCTTCCTTATATTGCAAACACTCGTCTTCAGTAACGTCTGTACAATGACGAGTCCACTGAACGGGGTTTTATTTTTCTGAAAGTCACGTACACTACAGAAATATAATTCTTTCGCCAAGCCTATTGTCTTGAAGTTGGCCTCGTTGTCTTCTTTTCAAGGGTATGATTGTGTCGTATTTGATTGGTTGGTTTTGAGGAAGGAGACCAGACAGCGAGGTCATCGGTCTCATCGGATTAGGGAAGGACGGGGGAAGGAAGTCGGCCGTGCCCTTTTTTAAAGGAACCATCCCGGCATTTGCCTGGAGTGATTTAGGGAAATCACGGAAAACCTAAATCAGGATGGCCGGACGCGGGATTGAACCGTCGTCCTCCCGAATGCGAGTCCAGTGTCTAACCACTGCGCCACCTCGCTCGGTATCGTATTTGATTGTATAAAGTAATATTATACTATTTCCACGTCTGTCAAATTGCTAGTTTACTAACAACCGACAGTCAGGTTGGTATCTGCTGTCCGGGGCGTCATCGCGGCTCAGATCGAAGCGGGACTCATCACTGGAGACAATTCTACTCCAGAGTATTAAACATGGCTGCTTGGTGCTTGGTTCAGTGACCGTTTATAAATTAAAGTTGAACTAAATAAGCCCTCGGTCACAATTTTTAGTCTTTCTGACCAAGTTTCAACACTTCTGTGACTGCCTTCATTAGAAATTAAATATTTAAAGTGGCCATATAACATAAGCACAAATATATAAGAAAAAAATTTTTGTATAAAAGTGTAAGTAGTGACTAACAGTACAAGAATGATGCAGTACTTACATGTCAAGTATAAAATAAATATCAAGCCAGAAAGACTACAGTCACAAAATTTTTAAAAAGAATACATGAAAGGCGAGCCACTGTAGGCTCCTCATCCCTATAAAGACGCAGGTAGCAACAGACTGAGGCGCCCCCGCGCTAGCAAGTGGCGGCAGGTGAACACTTGCAAACGCGGGCGCCACAGTCTGTTGCTACCTGCGTCTTAATAGGGATGAGGAGCCCACAGTGGCTGGCCTTTCATGTATTCTATTTAAAATTTTTGTGACTGAAGCCTTTCTTGCTTGGTATTTATTTTATACGTGACATGTGAGTACTGTTAGTCTGTACTTACACTTTTATATAAGATATTTTTTTCCCCATAAATTTGTACTTATGTTATAGGCCACTTTAAATATTTAATTTCTGATAAAGGTGCTCGTAGAAGTGTTGAAACCTGGTCAAAAAGACTAGAAACTTTGGCCGAGGGTTTATTTAGTTCAACCTTAATTCTACTCCAGGCAATGAGATCGCAGTCCAAAGACGTCTGTGGAGACTTCCCGGACAGTAGTGGAATGCCAACCTGACTTTCGCCAGACACACGGTCCCACAACCAGGAGTATTGGTCCGCGATACCATTTCATATAATAGTGGCACTCTTACAGCACAGTGGAACATGGACATTATCCTACGTTCCGTTCTGTTGCCCCTCATGGCAAGGCATCCTGGTCTCACATTTAAACAGGAGAATTCCCCCCGCACACGACGAGAGTTTCAGCTGCGCGTCTTCGTGCTTTGCCAATCCTTACCTTGTGCATCAAGGTCGATGAATCTCTCCAATTGAGAACGTTTGGAGCATTAGGGTAGTGTCGTCCAACCACCCAGAGATTTTGACGATCTAACACGCCTGTTGGACATAATTTTGCACGATGTCCTTCAGGAGGACGTCCAGCAAACTATGTCAGTCAATGCCACGCCGAATAACTGCTTACTTAAGGACCAGAGGTGCACCAACTTGTTACTGACTTGCTCAATTTGTGAAGCTCTTTCTCTTGAGTAAATCATCCAATTTTTCTGAAATTTTAATGATTTGTTTGTGTGTACATTTCCATTCCAGTCGGATAATTTCTTCGTGGTGCGTCCTTTTTTTATTTTAGAGTACTTAAAATAGTTTTACGGAAACTGACATGCGAATATTGTAGAACATTGTGTAAATATTTATACAAATGACTGCACAAAACTAGTATACTTACGTTTTAGTTAATTTGACTATAGGAATACGAAATATGTATCCTATGAAATGATAATTCACAAAAACATGGGCGACTTTTGTGCAAATTTTCCGTTTAAATTGATGTGAGGAGTTCGATACCTGCTGGTATCGTAGATTTCGTAATGTGTTAGATCGATTACATATGTTGTTCAGCAACTTGGATGCATAGCTCCACCTGAAGTTTATTCTCAAACGAGCGTACCTATACTGACAAACGAATAGGCTTTTTCCCGTAGGAACAACGTACGTGACCACAAGGAATTTATTGCACAAGTTTGTATCCTTGAGAGAACGTGGGGCTCGGGGCGGCAGTATGCGGCGCGCGCTGGGAGAAGACGCCGTCAGGATCGGAGTTAATTGCGAGAGATAAAGAGGAAGTCTTTATTGAGAGCGCGCCTAGCCTCTGACGCCGTCATAGGCTCGGCGCCGGCCGCTTTTTTAACCATCGGAGCAGCAGCTCTGAGCAGCCAACAGGGCGGTAAAAAATGTAAAATAGCCGCTCGCCATCCTGCTCACCTCGCACCGGCCGGAGAGCGCCCTCCCACGCTTTTTACATCCCGCGCCCCTTTTGCGGCGCACCTCCTCCCGCCATAGAGCGTAAACAATATCGTGCCATCCAGTTTAAAGACCGAAAACAAAATGTAAAAAAAAAAAAAAGAGGAAACGGGAGTAGACTTCGTGGCTTATGATTCGGCTTATTCCCCGGAGCTGATTGGCTTAAGTGCTCGGAGCACTTTCCGTAAGTGGCTATTCCGCGGAAAGGCTGGAAGTTTCCTTCGGTGGCCCACTTCATGGCTCCCACAATAACTAAATTGTTGGCCCCTTCACGACTGCCTGAGAGTTCCCGCCCGTCTTCCAATACGGTGCGCTTTGTAATAAGGGGAGCATGTATTGACCCGCAGAGTTTTGCAGGCTAGGATGCAGTGGCAGCTGTCCACGAGCTGCAGCGAAAAGCAGTACTTATCTCACAAATTATCTTCATCATAAGTGACGGGCTCTACCCAGCTCTCTGCTTACTGCGAACATTCAAATGTTGTTCGTCAGTCCTCCCTACACTCAGTGAGCCCGAATGAAAATGGACAGATATGTTATTTTCTTACACTCGATGTAGTTCGTCGGTTTCCACCATAAATACATTTCACGACTGCAGTACCAGATCAGATAGGGCTAGCATCTTGTCTGCACCTTTCCGTAACACTAAATCTCACTCTTTCTGATCCAACCATACGACTTTGGACCAAATTACCCTAGGCTACTCTGCTTTCAAGAGGAAATTAAAACTTTATTCATTTTCATCGATGTAGCTCTCCTCGTCACTTCTCCTCTCTCTAACAAGATGCTAGTATCTCTTGCCACGTTGTAAACTTTTTCTCCCGTCCATCTCATCTGCTAATCTAACCCTGTCAGTTCTCACGTTTTCTGTTAGCAGTCAGACTCCTCCACATTGATGCATTCTGTACTGCTGCTACCAAGTCGTTCGACGTCGTTCCTCAGATTTTATAAGAGTGTAATGAGGACGTTTGCTTAAGACAGTGGTAGTAAGACTGCCATTTTTTAAACTCTTTGTATGCATTACTACACATATTACTTATTGTTCTCTTACTACACAGTACAAATCGTAAGACTAACTTAGGATGTCTGGTTAGATGTAAGGTAGGGTCTACAGACCGTAATCTTGGCAAGTGAAACAGATGCATAAATAAATAAATAAATCTTAATTAGCATTGGAGAGAAACGGTTTATAAGAGAAAAAGGTTCTTGATGGCTTTTAGAAAAGCGTTACGAATATCAGGGGAGTGCGCTGTTACTTTCTGTTGGGTCAGATATACATGTATTTTTCGAAATAAGACACTTTAGGTTAATGTGTTTTGTTCAGCAGTTTTACAATGAGTTCATGGTTTCCATTCCTGAAGCTCGTTTTGAAAGTTCCGCGAAATACTTGTCTACTTTTCTACATTTCATTCGTCTCCAATACTTTCCTGTACACGAATTTCTTTAAATATTATAACTAGTTTCTATCTTAGGATGACGTATCTGGTTGTACCCGCGCAATATCTTCCAAGAATCCATACAGATACTTCAAGCCTTAAAGTTTCCTACTTGCCGTAGCACATTTGTGGGTCGGTGAATTGTTCAGATGGCGTTTGAATTCTTTCTGCGCACATGTCTTCTCATCGAACTGGCCTGTAAAACTTGATTAAAATTACCAATTTATGTTTTACTCTTTGGAAGGTATTGAAAACAAGAATCCATATATGTATCCTAGAATCAATTAGAATACTTCCAGAAAATAAACAGACTTTGAATATCTTGTTGCAAGACTATCGGCTCCCACTAACTGTTTTTATTGCTGTTCCCTGCATGAAGTCATGAACACATTTCTCCTCCGAAAATCGCCGGGCCAAATCAGGAGTATGATTCTTTTTAAAACAGTCGATACCTCCCTTTTTCTCCTTTTGACGTTGACCTGCATTCACCATATGCGATTTCTGTCTCGCAAAAAACATTCGGATACTCAGGTCCTTGTGTTACGTATGTTTTTTCCTGATATGTCTACGGAGTTGTCAATTTTAAACTAAAGTAATCGCCGACCATACAATGCCACGTTGTGCACATTCTCGATGTTTTTATCTGTGTTTACAGTTTTGGGATTATCGTCAGCCGAAGCCCGTTTCTTGTAGTTGATATTTGGAGATTAGATTCTTCACAAACGGTCTCTAATTTTGGATAAATTTGTGATTCTGATAGGACTGTTCTAAAGAACTTCATGGTTTGTATTCCAGTGTATTCATTCGAAAGATATATACACAATAAGACTACTTTTAAAAGATGAAAAATGAAACATAGTCCGCAGATCAAGTTGAAACGTGACTTAAGTTGTTGGACAACGTGCAGCAGCAGAACTAAATACATTTTTATATATCAACGTCATTGTTTCTTGGTTGTCGACAATGTACCAGTTCAGATATGTGAGTGAAAGAAGATTTTCCTCTTTAAAGAACAATTTTACTACCTGGAAAATGGAACCTGTCGTTTTCAGAGTGTATAACTAACTAACGCCCTAGCACTAAGTTAACATTTGCATGGCAATTTTTGAAATTTCTTCGTTCCTTAGTTACTGTAGCTTTCAAAAGCTTATGGACAGCCACACGTAACAGCATTTACGGAAGCTCTAACTTATTTCAGGCTATCTAAAAAACTGAATAGCGTGTGTACATTGTCATCCTTATAAATGACATTTGCTATGGTATTGACGTAGATACGCCTATACATTGTAAAAATTTTTGTTTGAAATTACTTACTTCGGGAAAGACTTTGCATAATAGTTAATTATTGTTTCAAATGTATTATTTACATGTTACATGCGAGTGAGTCATTTGTGGAATACAACTAATCTCTGTTCTGCGTACCTTCAGTTTCCGCCAGTATTCCATAAATACTGGTGGACTTTCTCTATATCTCGTTATTACCTACACCCCTCTTCCGAATACTCATCTGTCTTTTACAAAGGAAGGTCGTGGTCGACAGATTAGTGTGCATGAAACTTTTATGCTGTAACATATAACAGTTTCATATTTTCCTCCTCTTCCTTCCCAGAATCGCAGTCCCATCTGTTCCACTCTTCCTCTGACTCACTAGTCCCCCTTCCGTCTGCCTTCATATTGAGGTTCTTCGCAGAACGAAACTTTCTCACGCTTCCAAAAGACGGAAGGCCATGTACTGCGAAAGGCGAGTGCACATGTGTTCAAGATCCAGGATATGGCTATCTAATGCGACATTCGGCACTTCCCGAACTCTTACAGTATCGGCATTATAGTGACAGAACTGTCGCTGTCATGCTTCCCACGACTAGATGCGAAGCTGAGTAATGGCTATTGTTTTCGATTAGAACGTGGTGACACTCGGTGTATATGGGCCGAACTTAATAAACAGATAATGTGTTGATTGTTGGAAGAGGCAATTCTGGAGATACTGTCAAAATGTCAATGAGAAAAACCGCAAAGCGACTACTTCCTGGAGCAACTGATGAAGCAACTTCCAAATAGTCACTGATTTACTATTGCTGATTTTTGGTAGATACACCAATCCTGTTGATGACAGCAAACAAATCGGAATAAAAATCGCAGAACGTGGTCAGTGCACGTGGCGACCTGATCCGAAAAAGACTCACAAAAAGGTTCAGCACTCAGGTTATCTTCTGCAAGGGCTATGCAGGTAAGCGTTTCAATATCCATCTTGTGCAAGGGGTGGACATAAATACGGAAACACCAAAACCGTTACCATGTGTAATATGGAGTAGAAAATGTTTGGCATTCGAACAAGCGTATCTCGGAATGGGTAATTACAGGTTTCGTGTGTCTTTTAAGGGAGCCTTGCAAGATTCTTCGCCCCAAAATAGTGGCAACTTCTGGTAAACACGATGGACGCGGCTAGCGGTCACGAATCCTTCTCTTCAAAGTAGACCACAAGGACTCAATTATATTCAGGCATGGTGACTGTGGTGGCAAGGGCAGATGCAATAATTCATCCTCGTGCTGACAAAACGAGTCCTGGAGGATGCGAGCTTTGTGAAAAGGACCCCTGTAGTTTTGTAACAAAACAGAGCCATTGCGTAACCAACATTGTGCCCTAGGATGGACCTTACCACTCGAAATGAATCCTTGGCAGTAATCCCACCTTTCAGAGTAACCGTGGGGCCCATGGGATACAACAGTATGGCTGGACATGTCATCACCCAACCCCCGCCATGTTACACACTTGGGAAGCCACCACAAGTTTCCACAGGAACAAATTCAATTTATTATTTTCTCTAAGAATGCAGCTATTCCACATAATTATTTTCAGACACTGTCTCCGTGTAGCTGACATCTCCATGTTCTGATATCAAACGTCTCTTCACCTAGCAAGCGCTCGTTCATTAAGTCATACACATTCTCACAAAAACCAGAAAACTACTGAGCCCTCCAAAACAATGCTGCCGTCTCACTCCAGATTTCGCGAGCTCGAAAACAAGCTCCTCAAAATCAAGAAGCAGACATTTCGACCAGTCAGCCATCAGGGCAGAATATGGGCAGTTAAGTAGGCCATTTTCTGTTTCACGCTCATAATGCTGGCTATGAGGTGGTGTTCCTGCCCAGGTGGTTTTCCTGTAGGAGTTAGGAAATATCGGCCACCCTGTGGAAATCATTCAGCTTTGAAAATAACACAAACGGTATGGACCACCACACATTTAATAGAATTAGGGCAAGGCTGGCACATTATCTCAGCGCCCATCCCCCGTAAACCGGTGCTGCCGTTCGTAACAGCAGCCAGCCATGTATCCTTTGTATTTAAGACCATATAAAATTTACTTTCTGCGCTATACTATATGCATTCGAAACCAGTGCACCCCGTACCAGCCTTCCCACCAAGGAAAGATCCGTGGCAGTTCCGGGAATCGAAGTCGGGGCCCTCCACATAGCAGGTAGGCACGCTAACTACTCAGCTACAGACGCTGACAATTTCAAGACATGTTGTCCGTACATTCGCTGCGAACAGTATATGAAAATTTTTCTAAGCATTACTAATATTTCCAATATCACAAAAGGAAAATATTTTGTGAAATGTTGATTAATTTACAAAGTTTGTATAAAAAGAGAAGAAAGCAGAGGGTACTCCCGTTAATAACGAAGTATTAGTGTAAACTGTTTATAGAGAAGTAGACAATCTGTTTATTACATCTGTGATTTTGCGGTTCGCCGAAAACGTCATGCACAAGAAGACTAATAAGGAGCAATGAAATTATGTGTACGATATAAATACGTTATATTAGTACTGAAACATCTGACCTCTCACACGTATGCATCCGTTCCTTATACAGCTCTAAATATCACTGTATCTATTTTTTTGTGAGGACACTAACAAACTCCACTGTTCTTTGCTAACTCATTATTATTGCACAAAGTAGTATTTGTTGTTGAACTACATTTATGCCAGAAATAAGTAACTCATTGCGCACCATTGGGAATTTTCTGACATTATACAAAAATATCGCATAAGGGTCCCTTTGTCGAACGCACATCATGACCAGCAGAGCAATGTGTCACACATATTAACACCTAACAGCGCCCCAGTATACAATCAAGTGGTGAGAGCCCTCAGATTCGGCGATACCAAGTTGCACAGCCGGAATAATAATAACCGCAAGGAATACACAAATCGCAGATGTTCATCAAAGTCCAGTGGCAGAGGTCGGCGTTGTGTATCACAGTATGGTTTACTGTTAAAATTCCGAGAGAATATATTGCTAGAAGAGTCATATAGTGTTTTGCTTTCTCCTACGAAAATCTCGAGAGGAAGTATTGAGAGTGAAATTCAGTGGATTCCTACTCTTTCCACGTATTCGCAAATAGAGTATTGTAGGGTGTAAGTTACTGTGGTATTCAAAGTACCCTCCACCACACGCCATAAGGTGGCTTTTGGAGTATAGAGGTAGATGCTGAAAAATGACTTGTTACAAAAAATTTACCGGTAATGCTGCAGAGGACACGAGCAACCCTGACAGTGGAGAGCGGGAAACTGTGAGCAATAAACTGCTCGTACATTCAAACGCATACTGTTTCCTCAAAACTATCCGGACAGCCCTATGTAATGCTTATTTGCCCAGTTGCCCAGTTGGACGCTATAAGAGAAGGCGGGGAGTAAACTGTTGTCGGTAGAGAAGTACTAACAGCAGATTGCGTCAGTCAAGCCATGTCGTCTGTGATTGGATGTCACTTGAATAACAAATTTATCAGGAACATTTCAACCCGTCTAAAGCTGCCAAAGTCGATTAATGTTGATGTGATTATGAACATGGAACGCGAAGGAACAGCAGCTAACCCAAGGTAAAGCAGACTGCCGGCCGCTGTGGCCGAGCCGTTCTAGGCACTTCAGTCCGGAATCGCGCTGCTGCTACGGTTGCAGATTCGAATCTTGCCTCGGACGTGGATGTGTGTGATGTCCTTAGGTTAGCTAGGTGTAAGTAGTTCTAAGTCTAGGAGAATGATGACGTCAGATGTTAAGTTCCATGTTGCTTATAGCCATTTCTCTGGCAGATTTCTGTGCTCGAATACGCAAATGTGGTTATGTCCTACCACTTGCGTTTTCATCTGAATCCTTCAAACCACTCGATGTGACATAGTGACTGACTATTGATTGTTTTCCGTTCCTTCTCTTTCTATTTTTTTTTTTTCTGGACTTATTTTGTACGCTTCAGATGATATGGCTGTTTGGGGTCTCTGTTTGTACTCAGACGTTCAGTAAATGAAATTAATCCTCTTCAGCCATTCGGAACTGCCATTGATTTCGCCGTTCAGCATGTCTGCGTACCGAGTGACACTAAAGTTTCCTCCAACTATGTCGAGTACGACAGTAATAAAATTTATTTATTACTTCTCTCCTTGTTAAACCTTTCAATAGCAATTTTTTCGGAGTGGGAGAAATTAACGTATTGTTGTTTCAATTAATGTCGTAATCACAAGAAACAAAATGAAAAAAATATTTCCGAGCATTTCGTTTTCCAATGCGGGGAAGGGTGGAACAGAAATGATTGTCCGTTAAGTAACTTCGAGGTTTCAGGAGACGATTGCGCAAAAACCACAAGCATGCGGAAAACAGGCGCATACTAGTGGATAGAGCATCTCTTCATGTTTTAACTAATGTTACAGGTGCTCAATATGCACACTACTTGTGAAGAGACAAAAGTCGATACCGGCGTGCAACTTACTGAAACGAATTGTGCGAGATGGCAAGACTGTAGCGAGCGAGGTGGCGCAGTGGTTAGCGCACGTGACTCGCATTGGGCAGGACGACGGCTCAATCCCGCGTCCGGCCATCCTGATTTAGGTTTTCCGTGATTTTCATAAATCGCTCAAGGCAAATGCCCGGATGGTTCCTTTGAAAGAGCACGGCCGACTTCCTTCCCCATCGTTCACTAGAGGCCGATGGCCTCACTATTCGGTTCAAAATGGATCAAATGGCTCTGAGCACTATGGGACTCAACTTCTGAGGTCATTAGTCCCCTAGTACTTAGAACTAGTGAAACCTAACTAACCTAAGGACATCACAAACATCCATGCCCGACGCAGGATTCGAACCTGCGACCGTAGCCGTCTTGCGGTTCCAGACTGCAGCGCCTAGAGCCGCAGGGCCACTTCGGCCGGCTCGCTGTTTGGTCTCTTCACCCAAACAACCCAACCTAACCCCTCCTATAGCACCTATAAATGGCAGGAATGTAGCCCGTTTTGCAAATCTGTTGAATGGGTTGCCTATCTGTAGGGACGAACTAATTCGCTCTGACAGTACGTAGATGAGCAGAACGGAGCACAGGGTTTACGTTCGAGCTGGAAGACAGCAGAAGCTAGGAGCAAGCCTGCAAACGATTAGCAGGCTTCCCTTCACCAATAGGACAATGATACATAGCAAAAGTATGCAGAAAGTTCCCGCTGGTTCCCTGATGACCTATCGTGGGAAATATACGTCCCAGTCGTAGTGAAAGGGCTGAGAACAAAAGTTTTGCTAAAGTTAAATTACTATTTTTCTAGAAATTACAGAGACGCTATAAAATTTGGAAAAAAATCACAAAGTACAACGTTTGAAAGTTAGTAACTATGTAACAATGATAACAGTAATAAACAAAATGGCCTCATGCAGCAGTTAAGAGTTTGCATTGTCCGGCCACATTAATGTGACCTTCTGTCAAAAGCTTTAATAACCAACTTTTGCATAAGCGAATGACCCGAGAAGTGCAGGAAGAGTGTCAATAAAGTTCTGGAAGGTAGCGACAGGGATGTGGAGCCATGCCGACTCCAGTGCCGGGGTCAGCTGCGCTGGGTTTCTCGATTGAGGATCTGTGGCGCAAGGTAGCCCCAGAGATTTTCGATTGGGTTTAAACCAGGGGAGTTTGGTGGTCATGGAAGTAAAGTAAATCATCCAGGTGCTCTTCGAAGCACGCACGTGCACCGTGAGCTGTATGACAGGCTGCATTGTCCTGCTGGCAGATGCCAATGTGCCAAGGTGAAACAAAATGCAGACAGGGATGGCCGTGATTGCCATTGATGTATGCATATTTGTGTTCATCTCCTATGCCTTCAAAAATGACAAGATCACCCAGGGAATACCACGACAACATTCTGCAGAACATAACGCTCCCTACTCCGGCATACACTCTTCAGACGTCAGTTTCAGAGTGTTTCCTTTCAGACGTTTTACGCCGTTCATGCGAACGGTCATCTGCCACCTGAAAAGGCCACCTGCTACCACTAATTGGATGTCCAGCTGCGATATCGGCGCGCGTGAACCGGGCACCTGCTGTGGAGGGCCATAGGCAGCAACGTTCACTGAACGTTCGTTGAGGAGACACTTTTGGAAGCGCCTTTGGTTCATCTGGGCGGTCAGTTGCCCAACAGGTGCAAGTCGATTGACCCATAAACATCTATACAGCCGCCATTTATGAACCGTCGTGCATCACAGTTGCCTTGGCGCCGGTTTTGATAGCGCCATTTTGTCTAGCATGGTATTCTATAACGGCTGCGGCACACGAACAGTTTACAAATTTAGCCTTTTCGGAAATGCTTTGACCCTTAGCTTGAAAGCCAATGATCATACCCTATTGTAC
Organism: Schistocerca cancellata; assembly: GCF_023864275.1. Taxonomy (NCBI): domain Eukaryota; kingdom Metazoa; phylum Arthropoda; class Insecta; order Orthoptera; family Acrididae; genus Schistocerca; species Schistocerca cancellata. Next base: position 605,708,718 of record NC_064630.1, read on the forward strand.
GTAAGATAAATAGTTCAGTTTCCACATTACGACAACGACGAACGACCGCACTGTTTTTTGCGCCCCCCCCCCCCCCCCCCCACCTCCGCCAACTGCCATCTGTGAGTGGTTATTGTACGTTGACACTGAACAGAGGCGGTGGTGACTCCTCCATGCATAACTTTTATTGATTGATCGATTTGTAGACCACACGTATGATCTTGAGATATATCTGTGCACACAGTAAAAACTTTTTCAAGATTACATAGTCCAATGCAAATACAACGTAACATTATATCTTGTAAAGTATACGTTGTAAACGGGGCACGACTATGAATATTGGCACTGTGAGTCAAAAACGGTAACGGCTGTTAATTTAGTAACCTCTTCTTTATCTCATGCCGTTTCCACTGGTGAATATTGAAATTTACTTTTCGAATGTGTAGCCTACGGGGCATAAATAGTTTTCATTACACCTTAGTTTTGCCGGCCGGTGTGGCGGAGCGGTTCTAGGCGCTTCAATCTGGAAAGTGTGGAACCGCACGACCGCTACGGTCGCAGGTTCAATTCCTGCCTCTGGCATGGATGTTTGTGATGTTCAAATGGTTCAAATGGCTCTGACCACTATGGGACTTAACTTCTGAGGTCATCAGTCCCCTAGAACTTAGAACTACTTAAACCTAACTAACCTAAGGACATCACACACATCCATGCCAGAGGCAGGATTCGAAGCTGCGACTGTAGCAGTCGCGCGGTTCCAGACTTTAGCGCCTAGAACCGCTGGGTCACTCCGGCCGGCGTGTGTGATGTCCTTAGGTTAGTTAGGTTTAATTAGTTCCAAGTCTAGGCGACTGATGACCTCAGATGCTAAGTCCCATAATGCTCAGAGCCATTTGAACCATTCGAACACCTTAGTTTTCGTCTACAGTCAATATTTACTCAGGTTAGTGTAAATAAACTGAGTTTTAACAATGTTTACTAATATAAATGTTTGAAGACAGAGCATATTACTGAGTTACTGTTTGCTGTGACTAATTAATATGCCTTTATATTATGATTTTAACATCTGACCTCTGTATAATCTTATAACAGGTGTAGACATATACTTTACAAGAAATAATGTTACGTTGTATTTGCATTGGCCTATGTAATCTTGAAAAAGTTTTTACTGTGTGCACAGGAAGATAGGACACGAAGTCTCTAAATCGATCGTGCAATACAAATTTTGAAACCATAACTGCAACTTGAGGGTATTTCATTTATTATTTTTGCTGTAAATGGCTGTGTTCTTAACATCAACCATGATGGGTAATGGAGACAAGTTACTATGTCGTCACAGATCCTGAGGATGTCTCCCGCTTTACGAAATGAAACGTTAGGTTAAGAAAAGTGTCTAAGACCCACTAAATTAATGTAATAAACGTTACAGAAACTGGTCATGAAGTTCTGCATTGTAAAATCTCTTTTTTGTTTTGTCAGATCTTGTATAATCTCAGTTATGTCGAATGTTTAACATTCATTATTACGTTACTGTTGTTTTGTTGTTTGTTTATGTAGTGTTAACACCTAGTGCAGAGCGAGGGTGCAGTGTTGCAGAGTAGGCCGGTGTTGCAGGTGCTGGAGGCGCGCTGGCACGACGACGAAGCCCTGTTGTCGGCCGTGGCGGCGGCCGCCTGCTCGCTGCTGCTGGTCGCCCTGGCAACCGCCGCCTCCATCCTCCTCTGGAAGTAAGTGGCCTCGCCTCGCAGCTGCGACTGCGCATGCGCCTGACAGAACCTCCCCACGGCGCGCAATTACTGTGCCGAATCCTGCCGCTGAGAGCGACTTAGCCGCTGTTTAGCTGCTAATATCCTGCGAGGTCGCACGCACAGATAGAAGCTCGTACCAGATTCCGGGTATGAGTGTAGACATTATCACGTGGTCCTGTCTCTGTCGGGTCCGATGTTGCATCATTGGATGACGTTACGAATCCTACACGGAGCGAGAATTGTTACCGAATCCGGCGATTATAATCTGTGTGACAGCCAGAGTCTTTCATAGCAAGACTGGGACCACATTGTAACAATGTATTATTTATTTTAGGGAAGGCTTCCACGGTCAGATTCAGTTAACATAAAAGCTTTCTACATCTACATGTACATCTACACTAATACTCCGTAAGCCACCAAACAGTGTGTGGCGGAGGGTACTTTACGTGCCACTGTCATTACCTCCCTTTCCTGTTCCAGTCACGTATGGTTCGCGGGAAGAACGACTGCCGGAAAGCGTCCGTGCGCCCTCGAATCTCTCTAATTTTACATTCGTGATCTCCTCGGAAGGTATAAGTAGTGGGAAGCAATATATTCGATGCCTCTCCAGTAACGCACCCTCTCGATACCTGGACAGCAAGCTACACGGCGATGCAGAGTGCCTCTCTTGCAGAGTCTGCCACTTCAGTTTGCTAAACATCTCCGTAACGCTATCACGCTTACCAAATAACCCTGTGACGAGACGCGCCGCTCTTATTTGGATCTTCTCTATCTCCTCCGTCAACCCGACCTGGTACGGATCCCACACTGATGAGCAATACTCAAGTATAGGTCGAACGAGTGTTATGTAAACCACCTCCTTTGTTGATGGACTACATTTTCTAAGGACTCTCCCAATGAATCTCAACGTGGCACCCGCCTTACCAACAATTAATTTTATATGATCATTCCACTTCAAATCGTTCCGTACGCACACTCCCGGATATTTTACAGAAGTAACTGCTACCGGTATTTGTTCCGCTATCATATAATCATACAATAAAGGCTCCTTCTTTCTATGTATTCGCAATACATTACATTTGTCTATGTTAAGGGTCAGTCGCCACTCCCTGCACCAAGTGCCTATCCGCTGCAGATCTTCCTGCATTTCACTGCAATTTTCTAATGCTGCAACTTCTCTGTATACTACAGCATCATCCGCGAAAAGCCACACGGAACTTCAGACACTATCTACTAGGTCATTTATATATATTGTCAAAAGCAATGGTCCCATAACACTCCCCTGTGGCACGCCAGAGGTTACTTTAACGTCTGTAGACGTCTCTCCATTGAGAACAACATGCTGTGTTCTGTTTGCTAAAAACTCTTCAATCCAGCGACACAGCTGGTCTGATTTTCCGTACGCTCTTAATTTGTTTATCAGGCGACAGTGCGGAACTGTATCGAATGCCTTCAGGAAGTCAAGGAAAATGGCATCTACCTGAGAGCCTGTATCTAATATTTTCTGTGTCTCATGAACAAATAAAGCGAGTTGGGTCTCACACGATCGGTGTTTCCGGAATCCATGTTGATTTCTACAGAGTAGATTCTGGGTTTCCTGTATTGACATGATACGCGAGCAAAAAACATGTTCTAAAATTCTACAACAGATCGACGTCAGAGATATAGGTCTATAGTTTTGCGCATCTGCTCGACGACCCTGCTAGAAGACTGGGCTACCTGTGCTCTTTTCCAATCATTTGGAACCTTCCGTTCCTCTACAGACTTGCGGTACACGGCTGTTAGAAGGCGTGCAAGTTCTTTCGCGTACTCTGTGTAGAATCGAATTGGTATCCCGTCAGGTCCAGTGGACTTTCCTCTGTTAAGTGATTTCAGTTGCTTTTCTATTCCTTGGACACTTATTTCGATGTCAGCCATTTTTCCGTTTGTACGAGGATTTAGAGAAGGAACTGCAGTGCGATCTTCCTCTGAGTGTGGTACCGTGTCGATTGTAAAAAATATATAGTGGAGAAACCAACGTTTCGACCACAGTTACATTGGCTTTCTTCTGGTTATGCTGGTGTGTTTTAGCTGAGCAGAGTCACATATATTTTGTTATTCCAGCTCACTGAGCATGGCATTACGTCACAATTTTAAAAGTTCATTACAGTGATTGGTGTCTTGGCAGAAGGAGCGAGAACTTCATCCTTTCCAGACCATCTGGTTGCAATTGTGTACATTAAATTTTACTGTGTAATAGCTGCAACAGAAGTTTTTTTTCCATTGGAAACTTGAGGTACAAATTTGCGAATGCTTACTCTTTTCATCATCTGCTAACTGTTGCGCACCACTATGAAAATGTGAGCAAGTTAAAGTAACTGTGCTTAGCAGCTCGTGAGAGTTCACTGCTGCTCGTGACCGCCAGAATAAACGGATGTGGTTGGTTCCCTACATTCCAGTGTATAATTGAATATTGTTATTGGTTTTGGCGCTGTAATTCTTGAATGATCATTTTCCTAATAATTACAATCGAGAATATTTCCTAACTAGTTGTTTTAGTACATAAATAACGAGAAGTGTGATGTCATCTGCATGTGCTAAAAGAAATTCGTTAAACTTCGGTTACACGATAAATCACTCAACTCTAAAGGCCGTAAATTCAACTAATACTTAGGAATTATAATTACGAACAAGTTAAATTAGAAGGGAACACACAGAAAATGTTGTGGGGAAGGCTAACCAAAGACTGCGTTTTATTAGTAGGACACTTAGGAAATGTAACAGATGTACTAAGGACACTATAATGTTGATCTGCATCGTCATAGATGTTCTCGTGTATGAGTACGACGTATTTTTAGACCTCAGCCCATATGTCTTAACCAGATTTGCTTATTTTAGGATTTGTTTATCCAGCAGTCTCTAGGAGATGCACGGCTGTTAACGCTGTCTTCATCAACCAACTGCGAGAGTACTGCGATTGAGCTGTCCATCTTTGTGGTCTAAACACTAACCGTGGCTCGGCAACGGCACCAGGCAAGCAGAATTTAATAAGCAGCCCCGGCGAGGAGCTCTCGACACAGTCGTTCTGCGTAAGGGGCGGGAAGGGGAGCTAGTATCCAATATCGGGACTGGCTGGCTGTTGGGGCTGCGGCCGCCCCTTCCGCACCCCCCACCGCCGCCCTCACCACACCACCTTTGAAAGGCCGGCCACCTAACCCCGGAGCTGGCGGGGCGGTCCTACTGGAAGACGTCTCCGCCGGCTGATCACATTGCAGGGATCAAAGGCTTGGCGGGCCGCGGTCGGTAACTCGATGAGCTGCCGGCGACTTGCCCACCGTGTAAAGTTGCCGCCCAGCCAGCCGTCGCCGCCACGCCCCCGTCCTCAAACCTCTCCGACAAAGGGGCAGCACGCGGTTTCGGCGAAGGACAATACTCGCAAATTAAGAAACACACCGAGACGCGCGGCTGTCTGTCTCTGGATCCATCATATCTGCTAATGTCGCTGCATTTTATTGTTCGCACAGTAACTTATAGTCTGTAATAGTAACTGTCCTGAACGAAATATTTATTACAAATTAAGATTCATGTGTGGAAGGTAATCGGTTTCGATCATTTCTAGATAATCATGTTTCATTCACTGGTTATCTGAGACGACGAGCGGACTGAAATGTGTCGGAAGACAACACCGGCAACTGGGGAGTGTCATTACTTATCTCATAACAAGCTGTAAGTTTAAGGCCTACCTCCTGCAAGAAACGTAATAATCATAAAATTCACATGTGGTATAGATGCCTATAGATTCTTTCGTATGCTCCTCTTGCGAGAACGGCCTACTTTCAATGCAAATAATAAGACACGTGGAACTAAGTATTACGAAAATCTCCCACAGCAGCGACTGGCAGTGAAGTGAAAAGCGTTGGCTTTGCTCAGTGGAAGTGCCGAAACACTGGGAGCAGACAATGCTGGTATAGTTGTTACCATAGGACGGTACTGAGCGAGTACTGGGACAAATGAGTACAGGGTGACACTTCTAAGTATTTATTAATTCATACAACAGTTGAAAAGTAAAACAATAAAATAATATTTCTCTACTAGAAACCAATAAATAAGTTACATTAAACAGTCGTACATGTAAATAAAATTTCTTTTCGCTAAATGAGCGTGTAGTTTGCTGATAAGACGTCACATAAAGTTCTACTAAGCCGTCCAGCATACACTGACCTGACAAGTCATGGGGTAACGATATGCACATTTACAGATGGCGGTAGTATCACGTACACAAGGTACAAAAGGGCATTGCATTCGCGGAGTTGTCATTTGTACTCAGGTGATTCATGTGAAAGGATTTCCGAAGTGATTATGGCCGCATGATGGGAATTAACAGACTTTGAACGCGGAGCTGTAGTTCGAGTTAGACGCATGGGAAATTCCATTTCAGAAATAGGAATTCAATACTCAGAGATCCGCAGTGTCAAGAGTGCCGAGAATACCAAATTTAAGGCGTTACCTCTCACCACGGACAAAGTAGTAGTCGACTGCTTTCACTTAACGATCGACAGCAGCGCTATCAGTCAAGAAACACCGTGCAAAGTAACTGCAGACATCAATGTCGGACGTACGACGAACGTATCCGTTTGGACTGTGCGGCGAAATTTGGCGTGAACGGGCTATGACGCAGACGACCCGCGGGTGTTGATGGTAGGATTCGAGTGTAGTGGACAGCCCACGAAGCCATTGATCTAAATTGTCAACAAGGCACTGAGTAAGCTCGTGGTGGCTCTATAATGGTGTGGGCTGCGTTTACATGGAGTGTACTGGGTTATCTGGCTCAGCTGAAGCGATCACTGACTGGAAGTCATTAAGTTCGGCTTCTTGGGCACCATTTGCAGCCATCGCGGACCTCATATTCCCAAACAACACAATCCGAGACAATGATTTAGCCACCCAGATCGCCTGACATAAATCCCATCAAATATTTATGGGATATAATCGAGGGGTCAGTTCGTGCACAAACTCCTGCACCGTTAACACATTAGAGCGTAGTAAACAGACAAGACACAGGTGTAAGACTACACAAAACAGAAATTGCGGCAGGGACGTCGGCATGAACACCTTTCACTCCCGTACTTACAGAAACCAACATAGATCTGCGGAACACAGCTTGCTCCGTCAGTCCATGAAATCGAGGGTACTGTAAAGGCACCCAAGTCGATGCCGTGTTCCTTGACTTACGGAGCGCTTTCTATACAGTTCCGCACGAAACTGAATACGAAATTTCAGAGTAGTGAACCAGATTTGTGTCAGGATTCGGAACTTCTTAAAAGACACAACTCCATATCTATTGTCAACGGGATGAAATCTGAAGATGTAACTTACGGAGTTCCGTCGCGGGGGAAATTACTGTTTACGATATACATAAACAATCTAGCGGATAATGTCGGTATTTCTCGAGCTTCTTGCAGACGATGTTGTTGTCCATAGGAAGATTGCAGTGTGAGAAAACTGTAGTGAAATGCAGAGTGACCTGCAGAAAATATGGTTCAAATGGCTCTGAGCACTATGGGACTCAACTGCTGAGGTCATTAGTCCCCTAGAACTTAGAACTAGTTAAACTTAACTAACCTAAGGACATCACAAACATCCATGCCCGGGGCAGGATTCGAACCTGCGACCGTAGCGGTCTTGCGGTTCCAGACTGCAGCGCCTTTGCCGGCCGGTGTGGCCGTGCGGTTAAAGGCGCTTCAGTCTGGAACCGCGTGACCGCTCCGGTCGCAGATTCGAATCCTGCCTCGGGCATGGATGTGTGTGATGTCCTTAGGTTCGTTAGGTTTAAGTAGTTCTAAGTTCTAGGGGACTAATGACCACAGATGTTAAGTCCCATAGTGCTCAGAGCCATTTGAACCATTTTGCAGCGCCTTTAACCGCACGGCCTCTTCGGCCGGCAGTGACCTGCAGAGGAACAATAATAGGGTTAGAGACTGGCAGTTGAAGTTGAACATAAATAAATAGAACGTATTGCTCGTAGATATGCGAAGAGATTAGTTACCGCCCGATTACACTATTGCCGACAAATCGTTGGAAACATCAACGACCGTAAAATACCTAGAAGTAACCTTCCGGCGCTATCTATAGTGGAATGGTAGCATAAAACAATATTGTTCGTCATACTGCGGCTCTTACCAACAAGGATTAGCAGAAGAGGTCGAGAAGATACGACGAAGAGCGGCTCTTACGATCACGATAATTGGTGAAAGAGCTACAAACTCCAGTAGCAGTCGCTTCACGAGAGGCGTTGTTTATCACATACAGTGTCGAATCACAGTAATGTGGTCGAAAAGGCTGAATAACCACTTTTGTAGCTTGGACCGGTACGAGACGTGCATGATGAGAGGCTGTGACATTCTGGAAGGTACCGACTGGGACATGGAGCCATGCTGACACCAGTGTCGCGGGTGGTAGTTTTCTCGGTTGAAGAGTGCCGCGAACAGCCCGATCGATGTGGTCCCACAGTTTGTGATTGGATTTAAACCTTGGGAGTAAACTCATCGTGGTGCCCTTCGGACCACGCACGTACACTACAAGCTGTGTGACACGTTGCATTGTCCTGCTGGTAAATGCCATTGCATGCCAAACAAACAGCATGTAGGGATGGACACATAGATTCATACTCATACGTGTTGATACATCGTGCATTCCAGAATGGCGAGATCACCTAGGGGAAGCCACGAAAACATTCCCCAGACCATAACAGCATCCTAGTTCCACGGTGTTCGCTTTGAGACTTATCACGTCGTATGCGTGAACGGCCATCTGTCCATCTGTTGCCATTCAACGAACGTGCATTTGCGGAACTGGCGTGCAGATTCCAGAATTCGACGCCGATGAACAGCAGTTAGCATGGTCACCTAAACCAGATGCCTGCTGCAGAGGTCCTTTCGCAACAACGTTCGCTGAACGGTTATCGAGGACACTGTTGGTAATCACTTGGTTCATCTGGGCGGTCAATAGTTGCACGTCTATTCGACCGTTCACATCTCCTCACCTTTCGTCCATACGTGTAGTCTATGGGCCTTGTAGCAACGCAGTTGCCACGGCGCCAGTTCAGGATACCACCATTTTGGATGCACGGTGTACTTTAACCACAACGGAACGCTATCAGTTTACGAACTTAGCAGTTTCTGGAACGATTCAAACCTTTGCCGGAAAGGCAACGTTGATGCCCACTTGGATGTCAGATAAATCTCTACGTGTTCTCATTACGACAACGATTGCACTGTTTTCCACATCCCCGCGACGCTCTTTATGTACCCTCCACTGCTAGCGCTGACAACTGCAGTGCAAGAGTGACCACTGCTTATTGACGTCGAACATCGGTAGTGGTCAAATTAATATTTCAGGATCTTGTATTACTATTGAAAGTCCGAGAGTGTACTTCCGGAAAAAATTTGGGCCAGATATTACTACATCCCACAGACGTGTCGCGAGATGACGAAAATACGAGAGGAATCAAAGCTCATGCAGAAGCTTAGCGATAGTCGTTCATTACAAACATAGTTCGGGTTTTGAACAGAGAACCATATTTACACCAGTCCGTCTGGAAAACCTCAAACACAAGGTGAAAAATGGTAGCGATACCAGAGGAGCGCTCTGCCACACACTGTTCAAATGGTTAAAATGGCTCCAAGCACTATGGCACTTATCATCTGAGGTCATCAGTCCCCTAGACTTAGAACTATTTAAACATAACTAACCTAAGGACATCACACAGAGCCATGCCCGATGCAGGATTCGAACCTGCGACCGTAGCAGCAGCGCGTTTCCGGACTAAAGCACCTACAATCGCTCGGTCACAGGGACGGCGCCACACACTGTAAAGTGGTTTGTGGAGCATTCGTGCAGATACAGACAACGTCTATTTTGGTAATCCTATATCTGGTTGGGATAGATGGAGATAATATCATTCTTGGTCACTCCCGATGTACCGTTACTTACCAGTGCTCTGTATGAACAGCTGATCAGCAGTTGTCAGGTAGTGTATTTTTCGATCTCGGTAGCGTCCTCCGAGCTACCTTGCAACCGGTGCAATGACCTGACGTGATGAGAATCTGCACCCCGCCGCGGAGTATCCACGGGAATCAGCGGCCACTGGCGCCACGGATTCCAGCGCCTGCGCCGCCAGTACCTTGGCGACAGCTGGAGTCGTCTAGACGACAGCCTAGCGGCCAGACCCCGGCGCCGCCTGGCGTGTAATTTACTGCGCGGCGCTGCCGGCTAGATACACTTACGGTCTAGCGTTTACTCTGGCAGGCGTTTTATGTCCGTGTGAAGAATACAAAGCTCCCCTCCTCTGCGGGACTATGGCGTTGTTTGTCGCGCGGCCTTAATTTATTTGCTTACGGGTGCTCGGCGATAAACTCCGTTATTTAGAGAGTGGCGCGGTGAGAGCGCATTGCGCCAACGCGAACGCTTCTGTGGAGTTCAAACAATAGCCCGTTGTTAACTGCCAAGCCATGTAGGGCAGCAAGAAGCGTAACGACCTGTCGACGTATTTCGTATAATCAAACAAAATTTTATTATAATGCTTGTATGCGTCTCTGCTGCCCTCTCATTCGAGATTCGGAAAGACGTCCTATAGGTGAGGCAAGAACTCCAACACATGTTCTCAAACTGCGAAGCTGTAAAGTTTTTTGCTGCTGCCCCTGACCTTCGTAGAACGCCTTCTAGACTACTGTCTTCTTTGGCTTCCTTTGCTGTCTCCCACGCTTCTACCTCTAGTCATGTTTATGATGTTCAAACACGTCTCCATCCAAATTCTTACGTGTTTTGTAGACGAAGTTACTTCAACGATGGTATTACGTCAACTGTCTAGTTAGTAATAAAGTAGATTGTTTAAGACAATTCTCATTTATTGTTCCGTCTCATTTGCACATTTTTAATTAGATTACATGTTGCGATCACTCACGATCATCTTCAGAGCTAAATTGTTTCGTCAGCTACCCGTTCTGTCTGCTCAGAACAACATATCAGAGTACTCTGATTTCTGGTTTCCAGTAGTAAAGACTGGTTGCTGACGCAAGTATTTTGACCTGAAAATGATCCTGAGCGATCGAAACATGTAACCTAGTTAAAAATGCGCAAACGAGAATTATCTTAAATGCCAACACAGCTGCTGTTTCTCACTAGACGAATATCTCAGCTGCTGTGAAAAATCGATTGCGCAGCACCTCTTCTGTTGCAACCAGGTGACATAGACAACGTTTGGTACCCTGCGTAATTAGTCATAATATTTAAAAAACTGTGACGTTTACAGTTTCCCCGACGTAATGTGTATTCCAGTAAGTTTCAGGACAGCAGTAGCATGACATCGACATCCTGTCCCATTATTTCGGCTGACAACCATTCAGCCATCTTCAGGTGTATTTTACACTGGAAATCGGTCGTTTGCCGCTACGATTACCGACATACGACAGCGCTCCGTCTAGTACAGCATTATTCGTCTCGAATATTGATTCTTCTGATACGCGCAGGTGCATGCATAACGGTGATGCTGCATGCACGCCCTTCACCGAATTACGTGCCCGTGGAGTTACATTTCTTAGGTGAAAAGTATAGAGTATAAATAATGGTCATTAGACGTGTCATTAGGCTTAAAGTTCTGTCTTTCTGTAGTTATCATGAGGCCCATTGTCATATGGAGTTGACAACCGCGGTCAGTATTAGTAGTATCTTCACCCAAACTTAAATCCATGGAATCGTTGATAACTGAATCCCAAAAGAATCTCATTGTGGCCAACATTTTCGTAGAATATCAGTCCAAATAGTGTTCCATGGAGATGAAAATGTACTGCTATGGCTAACTTACTCAGCTGCGAAAGAGTTGTGTGGCGATGACATTCAACGCATCTTCCCTGTATTGTTCATGTGGTCCGACTGATGTAGGATTTTCCAAGTTGGCCTGATATTTTGTGACTTCAGCCTTCCACAAACCTAGGTCGTTGTTTACCGAGCTGTGGCCAGAGGTCTTCCTAGGTGGCAGGAAGATCTGTTTGACAATACGTTTCGTTAGGATTCGGGCTATTTTAGACGAAATATTATGCACGTATGTTAGGAATGCCGTACACTGGGAACATTTCCTTCTTGTGAGTGGTCTCGTTTATTACACCAACGTTAAACTCGTCTCAATATGACTGCATGATTGTCAGTCGAAATATCGTATCAAGATGTCGACATCGTGCCACACAATCTCGAAATCTTATGGAATATTTCACAAACTGTGTAAGTACTTCGATCACTGGTGGACCCTAGTATGCAAATCGACGCGTACTTCTCCCTGTATCCAGATAACTTATTACAAGGCTGTTAATTCCTGTATTCTATTAAATGGAAAAAGAATAAAATCTCTCTACATTGTGAAAGTAATTGTATTTACGAGTTGTAAAAAATAAAGTACAGTATACAAATTTTTCAGGATAAATTTTTATCCGAATTATCCGTCGATACTTGATAGAACATGACAAGAATATTAAACAGAAAATATCTTATTGATATTCTGTCAAATTGTACGGAAAGTGTTTCGTATTTAATATTATTCTGTTTTTCTACATTCACTCCGAAACAAAATTCATTTGCAAACAATATTTTTCGTTTTCCCTCGAGGGCAAGACTAAATAGAGCCCACTATTGAGCAAGGACCATGAGGTGTTTGGGAGATACGCAGAAATTTGAAATGAATTTGGCCGAACAAATAGGCAACTCTTGAGACTTGTTGACCGTGATAGCAGTTCATTATAGTTATAGTGAATATTCATTGGCATGTCTGCGTTTTATTGTCTTCAAATATACACCGTAATATACGAGCTCAGTATATCTGTCCCACACACATTCCCTCGATTCTTCCCTATTCTGTAATTGTTCCAGATGTGGAACGTGAGTCTTAAACGATGAGTGATTTCTCATGACGAAGGCATGCGATAATGAAATTTAGCGCATTTTGTTACTTACAGTAGGCTATCCAAAATACTTTTCGTTTCTAAAACATCGGCAATATGTTTCAGAGCTCTATTTGTTCTGTCTAAGTGTGGAGATCTGTGTCACTGGAATTTCGTCACTCATTTTTCTCGTCACCACCTTCCCACATTCGCTTCCGTTAGTACACAGTAATTTTTTTCCTGGTGGTAAGCAGATATTGACCATCAGTGTGATAGTCGATCAATGCTTGGTGGGAGGATGCGTATTTTCAGTTTATCTCATGGGAACTTTTACTACTGAAATCGAAGGGAAGAGTGCCAGAAAGATACTAAGGAATCAGTCGAAATGACTGAAACGTTCGTTCGAAAACACTTCGTGATGACCTGCATAATAATATCTTGGAATTTCACAAATAATTTAGCATAAAATCGCCACCAGCCGGTTCTGATTACAAGCCTACAATGACGGATATCTTAGGAAAGGAGGTGGCTATGTACGAAACCAGTGGAAGATACAGTGGTTGCACAACCTGTGATGTCTTATATAGCTTGCACCCGCCTTGGAATTTATGGTCTGAAATGAATGAGTGAATTATGTTCAGCGATATAATTCGTTCACATGTGGTGGAGGAAGAATGGACCAGAAGTGAACTGCATAATTCAAATAACAGTAAATCGGTGTTAACAAAAATGCAGCTTTTTATGGTGTTTAGGAATGATCCTTTAAGATGCTTGTGACACCGTCCCTCTACATGTCCGCGGGTGCTATCATATTCGAGTACGCACAGCCTCTGTTGAGAGCAACACTTCCTCCTCAGAATTAAAACTATCGCCCTAAAACTATTTCATACGTCTTACTTGCTACCTTGTCTTGCGCTCTGACGATTAGGGTTCGCAGAAAACGACCAAATTATTACAGAATTAGTGCCGCACTTGATTCTTTGAAGAAAACGATTTACGCAATACACTTCGCCTGGCGTTCACTGCTCGTATACACGGCCTTTGGTGATGAAGTACGTACAGTGGATTCGTTGCACATCACCTGTTACTATTGGCTCGTAGTCCAGCTTATGCCCTTCTTGCCTTACTTTACGGCATTCATCTGGTTCAAAAGAGGTTTGTCGATAGCATCTTCACCATCTTTTACTATTTCCTTGTCACTGTTTCCGAAGACATTGTGTTATCTACATAAACATCATTATCAGCTGAATCTTCATTGTAGTGATCTGGAAAGCAGTTCTTTCCCTATGTGGTTCTACTGACCCTCTTCTGTAATCGGAGAAAGTGCTCCCAAAAACCGCTACAACGAATTACGCCGGATGCAGTGTACACTGGCAATCTGATGACCCTCGTTCGGGCCTCTGTGACACGCCTCTGTCCCTATCTGTGACCGCCGTTAACTGTACCGCATGTTGAAGATCCTAGAGTTCCGATGGGGACCTAACCTACGCAGCCACAGCAGATTACAGGAATGCAGCAGCGGCAGGGAAGTTCCCAGTCCGAATCGGGAGCGGTAGCGGGCGTGGAGGTTCTGGATGGCGGTCGGCGCGCTATTGTGTTTGCTTGACTGTGCCACGCACAATGGGCAGTGCATTCCGCGGCCTCTGCGCCAGAATGGGCACTGCGAGGACAGAGGGGCACCGCCGAACGCCGCAAGATGCCCACCGTCGGCGGCTTTGGCTTTGTTGCTTCACTGGAACCTGCAGCTGAGTCACGACAGAGCTCCATTGATGAGAAAGGTGTCCCTATTTTTGTAAACAACAAGACTTCTGTGGCGTAACGCTTAACAACGGCTACCAATACAATGGCTACTTCAACAGTATTGTGCTTCGAATGAAGTAGCACTTCGGAGCAGGTAATAGAAGGATTGGCATTTTTTGCACAAGCATACATTTTCTGGAGGAAAAAAAATAACGAATTATGTGCTTCAAAGGAAAAACCATAGCATACGGAGTTCATCAAACACATAAAATTGCTGTGGTCGAGCGTTTCTAGGCACTTCGGTCCGGAACCCCGCGGCCGCTACGGTCGCAGGTTCGAATCCTGCCTCGGGCATGGATGTGTGTGATGTCCTTAGGTTAGTTAGGTTCAAGTAGTTCTAAGTTCTAGGGGACTGATGACCTCAGATGTTAAGTCCACTAGTGCTCAGAGCCATTTGAGCCATTTGAACTTGAAATTGCAATTCTGCGTTATTTAATTACTATGTGAAGACAGATTAGATATGAATTTTTTTTATAGCCTTGATGGCTTATAGGTACATTGGATTACTAATTTCGACCGGACTAAGATCTCATCTTCGGATTCACATTGTACAGGTTATGAAATAAAGGCGCGCAATAAATCGCACGTTTGTTTTCTTACCATAGTAACGGAACGACAACAAAGGTACGGTTTATGCCACAGCATGATTTCATAACCTGTACACTATGGATGTGAAGGTGGCAGGTTAGTCCTGTCGAAAATGGTAATCCAATGTACCTACACGCGATGTGGGAAACGAGTAACTTCATGTCTGAAGCTTTATTTACATTGACTTCACTGACCGCCCTCCAGCCGACGATGTCAGGTGTTTATTAATTAACTACACCTACAACACTACTTACATGGCCAACGGCCTTCGTGCATTGCAAACCCGGTTCCCATCAGGTCACCGAAGTTAAGCGCTATCGGGCTTGGCTAACACTTGGATGGGTGACTGTGTGAGTCAGCCGAGCGCTGTTTGCTAGCGGGGCGCATTCAGCCCTTGTGAGGCCAATTGAGAAGCTATTTAGCTGGCAAGTTGCGGCTCCGCTGATGAAAACCGACAACTACGGGGAAAGCGCTATGTTGACCACAGGCCACTCCATATCCGCATCCACTGCCTCATACGGGCTGAGGATGATACGGCGGTCGTTCGCTACAGATGGGCCTTCAAGGACTCTTACATCTACTTACCTAATCCACAAGCAGAGAGTACCTCGTACAAAACTACTCATTTCCTTTTCTGTACCACTTACGAATAAACTGCTGTCTATATGACTCCGTACGAGCCCTAATGCCCCTTAAGCTATATTCGTGTCCTCCGGCGAAATGGACGTTGGTGGCATTAAAATCGTTCGGCAGTCAGCTTCAGATGCCTGTTCTCTAAATTTTCTCAATAACTTTCCGCGGAAAGAACGTTGCCTTCCCTCCAGGGATTCCCATTTGAGTCAACGAAACTTCTCTGCGACAGTCGGCCGATGATCGAATCTAGCGGTATCAAATCTAGTATCACGCTTTTGAATTTCTTCGAAGTCTTCCTTCAATCCGACGTGGTGGGGATCTCTAACACTCAACAACGGGTAACACTAGTTGTCTAAGCGGTCTCCTTTATATATGAAAAACACTTCATGCAGTATTAGAACATTACGGGATTGTTTTTCTACGCATTAATTTTTTTTCTGCATTTACGGCATTCTGTTATTTATCATACAAACTAGAAGTTTGGTCTAAATCACGTTGTATTCTCCTACAGTCACTCAACAACGTCCTCTTCCGTACACCACTGCATCAGCTAACAGCCGCAGATTCCTACTCACACTGTAGAACATTTACACATATATATTCAGAATAATGTCGGCCGTGTCACATTTGCAAACTCTGAGCAACACCCCCGTGGAGGACAATTGGCATAACTCAATCGCCTACGAGCCACATTATACTGTTTGGAAAAGAGTTTCTCCTTTGTAGTTCGAACTACCGGGTTGCGACACCGTAAGGCTGTCTTTGATACTGAAGCACTCTGTTAATACACAAAGAGATACTGAAAAACGAAAAGTAATCATGGTAAAAGAAACCTTCTCTAACTGAGATTCCATAAATACTTATTTATTTTCGACTTTTCGACAACGGGTGTCGACAACCTTTGCTGTCATCTTCTGGTAAGAAAAGAAAAGGGACCAGAAGATGACAGCAAAGGCTGTCGCAAATAAAGAAGTATGAAGTATTTGTGGGATATTGGATATAGAAATGTTTTTAACAAGTAAAAAAGAACGCTCCTTCTCATTTTTCAGCACGAGAAAATTCAACCGAAATGTAATCAGGAAAATTTTATGTACAAACTGTGTTGAAGAAGGAATATACAGACTGAGGAAAAACAAAGAAATTGAAACGTATGCCAACATTTAATGAAATATGAAAAAAGAGGCTAAAATTTTGTGTGCACGTTAAGGGTTGCAAGCAACCACATTAACTATTGACAGGTTGTGGAATTTTAGAAAATTCTCACTAAAGCTATAACTAAAACAAAAATAAAATAGTCTTGAGGAGTAAAAGAAGGCCCAAAGGAAGCAGCAATAAGGCAACTTATGTAGTTGACGGAAAAAAACTGCAGACAGCAAATTCGTGAGTGGACATAGGCTCTGTGGAAAAATTCAACAACAACGGAAAGTTAATTCAACGAGCGGAAAAGAGGTCATTCTAAGAAAATGAAAGTAATTCACTCACAAAGGAAAGGTGAAACAAAACTGTGAAAATGTCTTTTGTTGTACGTGGCGTAGTCGAGTAGAGTCCAGATGTAAGTAATAATAGTAAAAGTGCTTTGTTCACAGTTTTTGAGACTAATGTCTTGACATTGTCTATAAAGTCCTCATACGCCTCTGAATATCTTACATCGACATACTCAGCAACGTTTACATATGTGACATTAATTCTATGACTATATGTTAAAGAGACTCGCGATAATGACACAATCCTGCAGTAGTGTGATTATGTCAGTCCGATATTCACAATAATTTTTTTAAGCATATGTCTATCTCAGCGGTAAATGTCATGCTGTCAGACTGCACGCACAGCGAGCACTTAATACACTCATAGACAAAACACAGCGGTAAACTCATGATGTATTTAAGTTCGGGTCGTTGATAGTAAATCTCTTGAAATCAAATGATATGTAATAGCTATTTACTTCTTTTTTATCAATAAGATTGTTGCCCCCTTTATTTTCTACTAGCCACAGAATCGATGTAACGTGTACCGTAGCGTATAAGAGGTGGTGGGATGAGAAGGCACGATCACTGCAAACGACAGAAGTACTCTGCAGTGTGCAGTGGATGCTGAGTCCCGTGTCTCGACCTGCAGGTACAAGAGGAAGAAGGCCCGCGCCGCGCGTGAGGGCGTCCCGGAGCAGATGCGGCCTCGGCCCAAGGACAGCGTCGGCCTGGATGACGAGGCGCTCGACGCCGACGGCGCAGCCTACGAGGACGTCATCCAGATGCGCCTGCGCCGCGCCCCCTCCAACCACTACACCAGGGACCACCGGGCGTCCAGGCTGCACCAGTACGCCGAACCTCTACAGGTACAGTACCTATTGGCCTCTACAGTTACAGTACCTGTTCAAGTACTCTGACGATTTGGAGGCCTTGTCCGTCCAAATTACACTGATACCGATGTATCAGGCGTTCCCCGGCGTGCGATATTAGGTCCTGTACTCATGTCAATGAAGCGTCATCAACTTGTCCTGCTCCAAATACTACATGTACGCTGATGACCTCCAATTGCATCTAACTGCGAAACCAACCAACCTGAAGACTGCTATCGATGATTTCAACACCAACCTGTATGCATTGTCATAATGGGCACAGGGTTGAGAATTATAGCTCAAACCACCCAAAACCAAAGCGGTACTGAGTGATCATTCTAGGCTCCTTAGACCGAATACCATCTTTAATCCTAAGCGGTACAAATATCAACTTCTCTACTTCAACAGAGAGTCCTAACAGTAGACGAAAGTCCAAATTGGACTGAGTACGTAACTGCAGTGTGCAAGAAGATGTTAGCATCTCTCCATGCGATACAAAAATATAAAAAGCTCTTCCCTCTTGACCTGAAAAAGTCACTTATAAAGCACTTTTTCTTCCAACTGTTCATTATAGCGGTATTATCCTGTTTATTATTTCTTAGGAAAACTCACGGCGCTTGGTACTGCCTGTGTTCATTATGTATGTGCCCGACTCTTCGATCACATATGCACAGCTATCCTAGTTGCGTGCTGACAAGCGCAGAGATTTCCATACCCCCTGTCTTCTCTATTGTCTTATCAACGAACGCTGTCCCTCATATCTTTCCTCGATCTTAACGCTCTTATCTGAACAACATGGTAAAAGCATCCGTTCCCTTCACAGAAAAATCCTTTCTGTCCCATTCCGTCGTTCTGCCACTTTCTCGAAGCTCTTATCAGCATCAGTAATCCGACTCTGTAATAACTTTCCGCATTATATTAGGAATCTAAATTCTGCAGCTTCAGACGGCTGTCTACGACTTGTTTACTGAAGCGACAATGAAGACCACCTTTGTCAGTGTACACACTCCTTACCCCTGTGCAGCCTTCTTTCCAAACAGATCTTCCTCGTTTATCGATATTCTTAGCTGGTGTAGTCTTCTTAAATTTCATTCCCCAGGACTCTGTATATCAGGAAACATCTATTTTGTACATCTATAAGCTCTTTTTCTATCTGTCACTGTCATGATTATTATCATTATCGTTAGTGGCAGCAGAAGAATTTAAAATTGCTGCCAGTATTAACTTTATTAGTTCATAGTCGCTATTATTTACTCATATTGTCTCTGAATGCACTCTACAGACCATCTTAATTCTATTTATTATATTAAAATTGTTATTTCTTACGTGACTAGGATGTAAAAACTGTACTGTGTATCTGAAACAACGGTCCAGTGTTAGAAAGGGCGTCATCTGCCTAACCATATAAAGTTAAATAAACAAATAAAATAAATATTGTACACATCATCATCCCCCCTGTCTATTCTGTATTTCTACATCTCCAGGTATACTCCGCAAGCTACGTTGCAGCATGTGACAGTACATACTTTTGTGTACCAGTATAATTTTCCCTCTTTTACTGTTCCAGTCATGAATGGTGCGAGGGACGAGGGATTGTTGGTAAGCTTCCGTGCTAGTTCTGGTCCCTCCAATTTTACTTTGATGGGCTTTTCGTGAGATATTTGTAGGATGAAGTAGTACATTGGACAACCCGTCTATAAATGTACCCAGTCTGCTATTAACAGCAAATCACACCATAATTCTCAACGACTCTAGTAACAACAGGGGTTGGTCGGACTATGTGTAAAAATTAAAAATGACCGCATATACCTCTGTTAATATACACTCACCTTCTTTGTAATCTTAAATTTTTGCAATTACTAAATGATTTGAAGTTCCCCTTGAATGTAGCAATAAAATGGATTTCATTCAATATACGACTCTAAAGTCCTTTTGAACAGGGCACAGCCGCAATTGGATCCGCAAATCGGGGAATACCAGGGAGGTTTTAGAAAGGGTAGATCATGTTCGGAACAAATACTAAACCTCAAAAACATTATGGCACACCAAAAATCAAAGGCAAAGACATACGTAATCTCCTTCATTGATTTAAAAAAAGCATATGATTTGATTGATAGAGAATCTCTGTTACCAGTCCTGGAAGAAATGGGTTTGGATAAGAAAACAACTGATATTATAAAAGCGACCCTTACAAATACATTTTCGAAAGTTAAATTTATGGGCGAACTATCGGAACCCTTTGAAATAAAAACGGGAGTGCGACAGGGCGATGGGCTCTCACCGTTGCTGTTCAATTGTGCGCTTGAGAAAGTAGTCAGGGAATGGAACACAAATATTACGAGTGGTATAAGACTGGGTTGCAAGTAAACCTTAAGAACCTTAAAGTAAATTTCATTGCTTTTGCCGATGATATGGCCCTGTTTGCTGAAACAATGGAAGAACCACGGGAGCAACTCCTTGAACTAAAGAAACAAGCAGCTAAAATTGGTCTTCACATCTCCTCTGAAAAAACTAAGATATTGACAAACATCAAGCACTCATGTAAATACCTCAAAGTTCATGAACAGAAGATTGAAATAGTAAAAGAATTCAAATATCTCGGAGAATGGATTAGTTGGAATGCTGTCGAAAGCAAAGCAATGGAATCCAGAAAAAATAAACTTGAATTGGCCTTCCAACTAACAAAAAATACGTACAACAAAAAATCCCTTTCATGGGGGTCCAAAATTACACATTAAAAGACAGTGATTAAGCCAGAAGCACTGTATGCAGCAGAAACACTTAACATGAATTTCAAAGGCCAAATGGAGAAACTTGAGGTAAAGGAAAGAAAAATTTTAAGAAAAATCATTGGGCCAAAATTTCAAGTCAATAAGATTATATACATCAAAAATGAAACTCTCTACAAAAAATTGAAAAACTTTCAGATTCTATGCGAAAAAGGAGAATAAATTTTTATGGTCATCTTCTCGGAATGAATTCCAACAGATTAACTAAAAAAATCTTTGACTTCTTCCGTAACCGAAACACGAAGCCCAACTGCTTTAAAGAAACTGAGAAAGACCTAGTGGAATTAAATATTTCAGAAAATTCACTTATTGATCGAACTACTAAATTAATTACTAAAGATGAAAACATAAGGTTCCAAGACAAATCCACACAAAAGTCCAAATCCTTCATCTCGGAAGAACAGAGGAGAAGAAGATCAGAAAGAATGAAGAAATACTGGGCCCTAAGAAAAGAACAACGCACAAAGAAATAATTGATCCAGCGTACCCCAAAGAGGGTGAAACGAAAGAAGAAGATACGACTCATGTACTGACTATCCATTCTGATAATGTCGATATTACCTGTTGTACTACATAGGAAAAAGAAGTGACTCCAGCACAATATTTGCGTTTATATTAAGAAAAACCATGAAAACAAGCCTCCCATTAGATGTTCAAAGTAATGACAGCGAAATGATAGCCTTAGTGCGGCTCAGAAGCCGTTGTCAGAAGCACAATTTCATTTATCACCTCTGTCGTCGAATGAGTGCTGCCGTGGCTTTCATTATTAGAATCCCAAACCCATACTCAATGATGTCAGGGCGCTTAATAATGACTCTCTCCTCCTCTTCACCCTCCACCTCCTCCTTCATACCCCACAATCGGTAAGGAGAAATGATAGAATTTTTTGACCGGCATGTGGGTGGCACACGTCCTGATACTCGAGTTACTTTGGTCATTCGTATATGCCGTCAAAACACTAAATACGCATTTGATATCTTAAGAGTTGAGAAACACTCTGCATCATATGAAGCGGATGCCTAGCACGGTGCGTCAAGGCACAGTCCATGCAGAATAACGTTCCCTTTAGATGGGCAAACGCCAGTACACGCCTGGGGCAAGGGGCATTGGTGGGGGCTGTGGGCAGACGCTGTTGGTGAAATGCCGAGCACTGGAGGGGAAGTGCCGTTCTAAACTGAAGCCAACACACAATTTTTTTGTAAATATTAAGCGGGACCGTCCGTGCCCACAGTTCCATGATGACTGTTCTAAAAGATGTCACCTCTGTTTTGGTTAGCATCTAAAAAGAATTCTGCCGAAAAAGCAGGGAATTATTTTCAGCTGGCTTGTCAATCAATTGTTACTTTCAGAGAAGTGTCAGAAGTGGCGAATTTTGAGCAAAATCTACAAATTTCTCTTGTTGCCCTGTTAAAATTTGCTTCTTTTGCCAAAACGGAGCGAAGATTACAAAATCACATCTCGCTAACATATTGCACAGACACAATTGCGAGAGAATTCTGAATCTGTGGTTTGTTAAGCTTATTAAGCGAGGAACAGAAGAAAACTAACGTCACTACCTTATAAAAAAGCACATTCTCAGTACAAAGTAAACGTTTAATGTCCTCAATTACGTTCTTCGGAGACCTGCAGCATTCCTCGTTTCACCAGCTATCCACGACCCCTGAAAATTGCACTTTTCCATCGAAGTAGTCTGACTAATACGGTTGATGATTAAGTTTTGCATGGAAACCATACTCCTCCTTGTGTGCTGTCATCTGCCTAAATCTCATTTCGATACATGAAATCGTTTATAAAATATGAGAGATGATGTGGATATTTCATTCTGGCTTTATCGCCGGCGGGACGCGATCGCAAAAGAGTGTCATACGTCAGATCAGTTTTATTGACACTTATGACAGATAGAGACCTCCACCCAAGTCTAAAGAAACATTAAATATGTTAGCTAAATTTCATACACAGAAACATGTTTTGTAATATTCATCAACTCAAAAATCATAGCGACCTCTACTTTCATTGCAAACTGTTTCGAATTTCTCGCAGTTCCTTACTTCCACAAAAATATCACAATAACTATTACCATTAAGGAAATGATGGGCCTATCATAATAGACTTCACATATAAAGCTACAAGTTACACAAAAAAGGTTTTTTTTACTCAGTAATTTCTGTAAAATAGTTTGAGAAAGACTGCAGAGCGTGTCACTTGATTATGTCATCGAAGACTGGCCAAAAGGCCACTGTCGGCCTCCCCTTCCAAACAAACGAACGAACTCGCCCAGCGCTTTGGACGAAAATTGGCCACTGCTCATTGGCCACCATAACCTGTTGAGATTCTATGTACTAGGGATAGAAATACGTGCAGACAAGGGATATGGATGAGGCGTTTTGGAAAATTCCGCATCTAGGGTGAAAGAAATGTAAGCTACGCCGTCTTTGCCTCTTTGGCAGATTGTGTATATACTAAACCTAATTCAGCACTTAGTGCCTCACTCACGTATACTATATGGCCTGCAAAGACTGTTTTGTTTTCCTTATATCTAATTTATATATTTTATGCCAATTGCTATGTGTAAATCTAAGCACTATGAATGAGTTTGCCACTCTTTACATGGCTTTAAGTCCCTGCACTATTAAAGTGTTCCAAAGGGTTTAATTTCATTCCAGATATAGAATTAAGAAAAGAAAAAGACAGATCAGATAAGTGGTTCTGTAGTTACTGGCACCAGTCTTAAAGCTGGTACTGCGTCCTCTCATGTCAAAAGGGGATTCCGGTAGATCGAACTGCATTTAAATGTGGAATCTATTTTGTCATCATTAATTATTAGCTTGCATAGTAATTACAATAAAAGTAAATGTATAAACATATATTAAAGCTCTTGAAAAAATGCAGTTCTGACAAAGCTAATTTGTCGTGGTGACTGTTTACTATATTTCTTTGACTTGGTTCAATAATTGCAGCAACTTCTAAACTTATCAAGGTAATTAATAACTCCTAGAAGCGTATTCTTTTCCGAAACTAATCTTGATTACAATGATATTCTGCTTTCATAGTTAAATGTAAGACTCTTCATCCCTTATTTCACCTCCTTAGGGTCTGAATTTCCAAAATCACTGAACCAAATATTTTCTTATTTGCAACTGGGAAGACATAAACGAAATTTTATATACTTCGCTTTAAAAATGCTTTCATAATGAAACAGTTTCATAGAACTTTTTATTCTTTGTTTCAGCCCATTAGGTGTCAAATTTTCAAAAACACTGAAACACCCTTTTCATTTCAACCGAGAAATAAAATGGTAACTTTCATAGATGTAGATTTAAAAATATTTGAGTAGTTATTCTATAACGAGTTATTTAAAAAAAAATGTCAACCGCTATTTCACTCCCTTAGGAGTTGAAGTTCCATAAAATGCAGAAACATCAATTTCTTTAATTTCAGACCAAGAAACAGACCAGTTTTCGTCATTCTAGCTTAAAATTCCATTTCTAGCGAATTTAGAAAAACTTCTGATCCCACATTTTGTCCCCTTAGGGGGCAAAATTTAGAAAAATCTCTTGTTAAATGATGCCTACGGTGTAAGATCAATTTCTTCTGCAAATTTATAGTTTTTATCCTTAGCGGATTGGGCTGGGCTTTGATGGGTAAGTGAACCAACCAGTCAAGATATTTCCTGTTATATATGGAATTTACCATCAAATGGTGAGACCGAGCAAGT
This sequence comes from Schistocerca cancellata, assembly GCF_023864275.1. NCBI lineage: Eukaryota > Metazoa > Arthropoda > Insecta > Orthoptera > Acrididae > Schistocerca > Schistocerca cancellata. The sequence continues at coordinate 605,733,212 of NC_064630.1, forward strand.
AGTAGTTTTGTGTTTTCGGACATTATTATGTTTTTGATTATGTGTAGGTATATACCTCTGTCAACACTCTTGAGATCCCCTACAGTTCTAAAGGTTTTTGCTTCCTAAAAGGAAAGCACAGCCCAGTTGCGGGACCTGTGTCCCATCTTCAGATGTATATAAAATGTGAATTCATCAAAGTCGAAAACGGGGGTCTCACACTTTATATGGACCTGAAGACGAGACAAAGATCCCGAAAGTGCGTTTGCTGTCCTTTTAGGAAATAAAAAAAACTTTACAACTGTAGCGGATCTTATCATTGATTCATTGACGGTGATTATCAACAGTTGTGGATGTCCCGTCAAGAGAAACATACCTTTCTGTTAGCGGTACCACGTCTTTACTTCTGTGTTCGTGTGTTTGTGTGTGTGTGTGTGTGTGTGTGTGTGTGAGAGAGAGAGAGAGAGAGAGAGAGAGAGAGAGAGAGAGAGAAAGATCACTACCTCAAATTTGTTCGAAGTGTTGTCTTCACGGCCAGGTCGTACTGGCGGAAGGAAGCGGTGACAGCAGATAAACGTCCGCCACCCACGCCGTTGATACAGCTACTTCCTCCCTGCCTCTCTGCTCTTCGGTTCTCATCAACACGTCACCGCCCAGCTTTTTCCGTCTCTCGTGTCTGAAGGACGTCTTTCCGCTGCACGACCTTTTTATTCGTGGAAGTGTTTATTTTGTTTCCTCCAAGTGTTGACAACCCACCTGTCTTGGTCGTCTTCGCAGACTCACTTGAAGCTACCTACTCTAGCCTGCTGGTCCGTAGTTTGGTGAGTTCAGTGGTGCAAAAAACTTAATCACCTAAATTTTTCCACATAGTAAGGAGGGACGGAAGAATATATAACATTATTTTACAACGCAGGAGTTTGGTTGGCAATCCCCAGCTTTTTGCGCAGCTTTTTTCAGTGTCACGTATACCAAAGGCAGATCCGCACCCAAAGACTGGAAAGTTGCACAGGTCACACCAATATTCAAGAAAGTACTAGGAGTAATCCACTAAGTTACAGGCCCATATCGTTAACGTCGATATGCAGCCGGATTTTAGAACATATATTGTGTTCGAATATTATGAATTACCTCGAAGGAAACAATCTATTGACACACAGTCAACGTGGGTTTAGAAAACATCGTTCCAATGAAACACAACTAGCTCTTTATTCACATGAGGTGCTGAGTGCTTTTGACAAGGGATTTGAGATCGATTCCGTATTCCTGGATTTACAGAAGGCTTTTGATACTGTACCACACAAGCTGCTCGTAGTGAAATTGCGTGCTTATGGAATATCGTCGCAGTTATGTGACTGGATTTGCGATTTCCTGTCAGAGGGGTCATAGTTCGTAGTAATTGACGGAAAGTTGTCGAGTAAAACAGAAGTGATTTCAGGCTTTCCCCAAGGTAGTGTTATAGGCCCTTTGCTGTTCCTTATCTATATAAACGATTTGGGAGACGATCTGAGCAGCCGTCTTCGGTTTTTTGCAGATGACGCTGTAGTTTATCGACTAATAAAGTCATCAGAGGATGAAAACAAACTGCAAAACGATTTAGAAAAAATATGTGACTGGTGCGAAAAGTGGCAGTTGACGCTAATTAACGAAAAGTGTGAGGTCAGCCACATGAGTGCCTAAAGTTTAAACTCGTTAAACTTCGGTTACACGATAAATCAGTCTAATCTAAAAGCCGTAAATTCAAATAAATATCTACGTATTAAAATTACGAACAACTTAAACTGGAAAGAACACACAGAAAATGTTGTGGGGAAAACTAACCAAAGGCTGCGTTTTATTGGCAGGACACTTAGAAATTGTAACAGACGTACTAAGGAGACTGCCTACACTACGCTTGTCCGTCCTCTTTTAGAATACTGCTGCGCGGTGTGGGATCCTTACCAGAAAGGACTGACGGAGTACGTCGCAAAAGTTACAAAGAGAGACAGTACGTTTTGTATTATCGCGAAATATAGGGGAGAGTGTCACAGAAATGATACAGGATTTGGGCTGGGAATCACTAAAAGAAAGGGATTTTTCGTTGCGACGGAATCTTCTCACGAAAATCCATTCACCAACTTTCTCCTCCGAATGCGAAAATATTTTGATGACACCGATCTACATAGGGAGGAACGATCACCGCGATAAAATAAGGGAAATCAGAGCTCGTACGGAAAGATATAGGTGTTCATTCTTTCCGCGCGCTATACGAGATTGGAATAATAGAGAATTGTGAAGGTGGTTCGACGAACACTCTGCCAGGCACTTCAATGTGATTTGCAGAGTATCCATGTAGATGTAGATGAGACGTGGGTGTAATAGAAAGCTCTCAGTTCCCAGCGTTTCATATTACAAGACAGACTCTGATATATAAAAGGGAATCTCTAGCCTGAATTGTGTAAAAGTGATTCTTAATTCTGTAAATTGTTTGTTGGGTTGTGAGTTTGTTAGAAACAGATCTCCTCAAGTCCCCAGTCGTGATTTTAACTTTAATACACGGTTTATGCTGCACGCTGGCAGCTCATATCTCAGTGGTTGATCAGCTTACGGCATTTTTTGGAAAGCAGGGCAAGTTTTCAAGACAGATGCAAACTAAAGAAACTGAAAATGAGCCTCCAGGACACAAAGACTTCGCGTTTGAATTAAAAATCACGGTTAGTGGACGAAGGTGGGTTTCTGGTTTTATTTCAAAATCTATTCTACGAGGCCGTGCTGAAAAGTACTGCCTCCGAATTTTATGAGTGAAAATTCCTAAAGCTTCTTTTAAAATAAAACAAACCTTATTAAGTATTTTAAACATAGCTGCACAACAGCAACGGTTCCACGTAATAAAATTATAAACAGCCGACCGGTTGCAATGGATAAAATGGATAAAGAAATCTTTACCTAGGTTTCAACAAAATTAATTTTGTCTTCTTCAGAAGGTTGCAATTTTACATTAGTATGGACTGATGTATCGTCGTCATTTTTACAAATATCTGCATAGATCCATTTGTCCAAATTAAAATATAGCCCTGAGTCGCTTGTGAGCTCTGCAACATCCATGTACTAATTTACATTTACATGACAAACCCTATTTTCAGGGCTATATTTTAATTTGGACAAATGGATCTATGCAGATATTTGTAAAAATGACGATGATACATCAGTCCATACTAATGTAAAATTGCAATCTTCTGAAGAAGACAAAATTAATTTTGTTGAAACCTAGGTAAAGATTTCTCTATCCATTGCAACCGGTCGGCTGTTTATAATTTTAAAACCTTATTAACATTCTCCGTCTTATTCTTCACGTCTACATATTTATTTCTCAACATACCCTGGCGACGAACACATTTCTCTCAACGAGATATCAGTTTTCTGATACAGTCAATGTAGAATGTTTGTGTTTGTTGGCGGAACCACAATCTCACCTCTGCTTCTACCGCTTCACCAGTACCAAAGTGAAGTCGTCGAAGTGTTTCTTTATGTTCTGGAAACTGATGAAAATCGGATGGAGCCAAGTCGGAACTGTATCGGGGATGATGGATGACAGAGAACCCAAGGCGTCAGATGTTGCAGCCATCATAGCGTCCGTGTGGGGTCTGGCGTTGTCATGTTGAAGGACAGGGTGTACTATGTGTGAAAGAACTCTTCCAATTGGAAACTCGATTGCAGGACGCTGTCCCTCACGCACCGATATTGTTAAGTTACACACCGAAATATTACACGCTGCAACTTTGAGCCAAAAGCAAATATGTAGACATAGAGGATAAAGATGTAGATTGTTAATAACTCTTGTTCTGTTTAGTAAGATTTAAGAATTTTCACAGAAATATACGGAGACATCACTTTTCAGGACGCTCTAGTAGTAAAAAACACACGATTGAAAAAGAAAGGCGGAGTTTGTTGTGGGACATCGTGGTTCAAATGGTTCAAATGGCTCTGAGCACTATGGGACTCAACATCTTAGGTCATAAGTCTCCTAGAACTTAGAACTACTTAAACCTAACTAACCTAAGGACATCATACACACCCATGCCCGACGCAGGATTCGAACCTGCGGCCGTAGCAGTCCCGCGGTTCCGGACTGCAGCGCCATAACCGCTAGACCACCGCGGCGGCGTGGGACATCGTGTGGTAATTCCGCTCCAGCTGCTATAATGAAATTCCGATAGGTGACGGTGCTATACTTAGCCTTCAAAATGGTGTCTGTAAAGGAGGTGTGTTTCAGTCAGAGAGCTGTCAATCAGTTTCTTTCGGAGGAAAAGCAGAGCATCTTTAATATTCATAGGTGTTTGCAGAATGTATGCAGACACCTGACAGTGAACAAAAGCACAGTAAATCGTTGGGCGAGGCGCCTCTCATCATTGCAACAAGTTCACGCAAACCTGTCCGATCTCCCGTTTGCCAGCCGGCCTCACACAACATTGACTCCCGCAGTGTTGGAACCTGAGGGTACTCCCATTATTCGAGGTAGTCGCCGGATCACAATCAGATACTCTGCTGCTCAACTGGACGTCGCTATTGGTGATGCTGACACATACGAGAGGACCTCAAGAAACTTGGGGACTGCTTTTCCTCATCCACTCTGCAGCCCAGACTTCGCACCTTCCGAAGTCCACCTGTTTGGCCCGATGAAGGATGCAATACTCAGAAGCATTAAGTCGATAATGGAGAGGTTATTGACACATCTGGACGCTGGATACGACGTTCGTCAGTAGAATGGTGCCATGTGGACACACAGGTCCTCCTAGTAAGTTTTGTATAAGGCTGTTGCATTGAATAAAGGTTATGTAGAAAATAGAGTTTTGTAGGCAACAGAGTGAGAAGTCATATGGTGTATTGGAAACCTGAATAAAACCCACCTACTTTTAGAGAAAAATTGCATTACTTATTCAGCACCCATCTTATAGACGATGAGTCACTAATTATTTCCACCAAGAATAGCTCCCAAAGTGTGATAGTAGCTGAAAAGTTTGTAGGACAAATTTTGCATGGTTGCATTGGACAACGGGGGCCTTAATATGACATTGGTTTTTGTTGCTGGGTGTGGTCACTTCAAAGATATGAAGGATGAAGGTCAACTTTCTTTTTTTGAATGAGATGCTATAGTTTGGTACTCATTTTCTAATAGCGGCTATCGAGACGAATCCAATGATTTGTAACAGTAAGGTCTTTGAAGGTCAACGAAGGTCACAAAGGTGGCATCAGTATTCATTTACAGAAGGTGTTCGAAGTGATGACCATTGGTATCAATGCGATGATTCTATTTTCGTATCATAGATTGAGTGGTAGTCCTTATCACTTCGGCACTTATCGAAGCAAATGCGCTCATAATTCCCTCTCATATACCGTGCAAACGGTAAATATTCGCCCAGTAGGGCGTATCCATCTAACGTGCAATTGACACGTGAACACCTTTCGACGGTTTCGCAATACAACACTAATAGGAACGGTAAGACTAGTATCGCCGAATCAAGCGAATGTATCTGATGTATTCTTTCGAAGAATATGATATGATTTTTATTTACAGAGAATGCCAACGAAATTCAGTGAGAGCTAGAGACTTATAAGCTGAAAGATATCCTCAACGTACTCACCCTACACGTCGCACATTTAAATATTTGTATGATAAACTGAGAACAACTGGATCTTTATCGCATCGGAAACATATCCGGCAAAGGAAAGTGTCGCATTGAATTCTGCCGATGGCCTCAACTTCAGATTCAGAGGGATGACCATTTGTTAATTTAATTTTATTTACTGACGAGGCCACACTCACGAACCATTGAATGTTACTTTGCAAAACATGCATTATTGGGCAACTGAAAATCCAAGATGGTGGCGGGAAGTTGAACACCAAAAACCGTGATCGGTGAATGTATGGTGTGAGGTTCTGGAGGACTGAATTATAGCTCCCTATTTCATCGAACGAAATCTTAATGGTAGGAAGTACACAACGTTCCTGCAAGACATATTAGGTCTGTTATTGGAAGAAATACCTTTAGGAACAAGGAACAGAATGTGGTATCAACAGGATGGGTTTCCGGCAAATTTTTCGCTGATGGCTAGAAATGAGTTGCCGAGACAATTCCCAAATCGTTGGAATGGACGCGGAGGAGATGTGCCCTGGCTGGCTCGTTCGCCAGACTTTACGCCTCTTGATTTTTTCTTGTGACTATTCGTAAAAGACATTGTTTATAAAAAAATGTCCACGTGAAGAATGCGAGAGAGAATTGTCAGAACATGTCCTTAAATAAGTGCCGATGTGACAAGGAATACCACTCATTCAATGATAAGAAGATTGCAGCTCAGCATTGATACCAATGGTCATCACTTCGAACACCTTCTGTAAATGCACGTTCATGACGCCTTTGTGACCTTTGTTGACCTTCAAAGTCCTTACTGTTGCACATCATTGAATTCGTTTCGATAGCCGCTATCACAAAATAAGGACCAAACCATAGCATCCCATTTAAAAAAAACGAAGTTGACCTTCATACCTCTGAAGCGACCCCACCTGGCAAAGAAAGCCAAGTCATATTATGGCCCCTGTTGTACAAAACTTCTTTTGTCCCATAGACTTTCCAGCTCCTATCATACAGTCGGAGTTATTCTTGGTAGCAATAGTTGTGACTCACCTTGTATATCGAATGAATATTTCTGCCACCCATGATCGATACAAATCTCCTTCATTACTCTTGTGCGTGCACAGTGTCCGTTCAACTTATGTATCAGGCTTTAACATTCAAAACTTCTTTGACGCCGTCACATTGTGTACGTAGATCATCCGTCACGTTACTGGTTAACACAAACGTTCTGCTGTATTGGTAATTTATAACCAAGGTCGAAATCGTGGAGGGCCAAGGATTTATCACGGATCAACATTTCAGTCGTTTTACTCTCGGCTCTATTTTTCCGATCACATAATTTTTCTAAATTTACGGTAACCAATGAATGCAGGTAATGTCTTTGGTGTTATGTTCCCCAGCTGCGCAATATTTCGGTGCTGTTACTAAAACGTTTAGTAAATTCTGTGGATGTTTATAGGCAAGGACGGAGAAAAAAAATTAAAAATTGGTAACGTGCACTCAGTTTTGGCACCATTTACCGCCACTTTCACGTACGCTCCTGTTTGTTTACGGTATTACGTTAATCATATTTCACGTGTTGTCGTTTGCACGGCCATCGTTAAAATAAAGCAGCCTTGCCTGAATGGCGCTGTGGAACGCGCCCACCGAATTAGTTTCGTGAATAATTTCCGAGCTGTAAATTTGCTCTTAGCGAATATTACATTAGCATATTTAGTCCATAAATAACTGTTAATTTGATTGTGTTCCATAAACCATGGGAAAGCAGCATCCGGTATCATCGCTTAAATGACGCACGCCGAACGCTCCTTCCATCACCAAGCGGGGATCGCCAAGCCCCGCCGAAAAAAAACGGCGTAAGCGCTCGCATGAAAGCGGCCGGGGTTTTCGACTGCCCGCTGGACGCCGTGTTATTTGGTTGCCAGATTTAATAGTGGAATTAATAACCCATGAATTACACGTACCATAAGTTTAACCATGCGAATGCCGAACAGGTTCTCCTCGCACCGTGTGCGCAGAGCGGCATGTTTACGAGGCTTTTGATGTATTCCGCCACTTTCTGGATTAACTTTTTTTTGTAGGAATACCTGTGTGTGTGTGTGTGTGTGTGTGTGAATGTGTTTTTCGCGACTGTCGACCGAACGGTGCCGCTGGATTTTTCAGTGGCCTGTGTCGATGGCGCTGCCGTGATTTAAACTGATTATGCACGCAGTCGTCCGTTTTGGGGATAGCGCATCGTATGGTGGAAGAGGAAAAAGTACTAAGCGGCAAACTGATAGCTATTTGATGGCGGGATGCAGTCCTGGGGATTTAACATTCAATATGCTACGTGTTCTGTACGATGCCATAAAGGAAAGGCATGCCTCCGGTTGTATGACTTTATTTTGCGTGCTGGCTTACGTCTGGTGATTAATAACCAAGTGTTGCACAGCATATCTCGTACAGCGCCACATGGTAAACGTCAGCCAGAGAGATACGGAAGTGAACCGGGCCTCCACAGCATCTATGTGGATTTTAGGTGGCTTGTCCATTGAGGCTTACAAAAAGTCATCCTGTATGTTAATAGCATTTGTGACAAGTTAAACTTTTGGATGGGAAAGGGTTCCGGTTTCTAAAACCTGTTCGACACAGGGATATCGTTCCATTTCTCCTTAACTTTAGCTGCGTGGAGTTCGTCATGTGATAAATAAAGTACGAAATCGCTGTAATGAATAGACACGCTGGCTCTCACTGACTATTTTGCAACCGATCTTTTGACCAATCTTCAGGTGCAGAAACGGCACTAAGGTGTTAAGAAGTCGTCAGGATGATGTCAGTCTGTGAAAAAAGCTCCGTACAATCCATCAGTGTAAGGTTCTTGTCCATATGATATTTCAAGGAAATTTGACTCTTGGAAAACATTATGGAACGAAAGATGGTCTGAAAGACCGAAACTGTTTGTAATATGAAGAAAAAAATAGTCTCTAACAGCTGTCACTAGGATGCTACATTGCAATTTTCATACATTTCTTTCCTTTTTTCCATATTCTGTTTAGACACTTGCACTTCACAGAATGAATCAAAGGTCCCTATTCCAATTTGTTTTTCACTGTTCTATGTTTACATCTACACTCACGAGGACTATTCGGAAAATAAGGTTCGATCGGGGGCGAAATGGAAACCACCGTAAGAATCCCGGTGAAGCTTTGCACAGATGTACTGGGTAGTTATTCTAGTATATCCGCCGATCGTGTCACGTCGCTCATTTCAGTTCTGAGCCCACAGTGAGCACGTACAGACGCCCCAGAAAATAGTGTCTTCCGTGAAGTATCCGTGCCTGCCGAGAGATTTCGCCTAATTTATGCAGCCCACATAACGTAAAAGTCATGCAGTTCCTTCTTCGTGAGAATTCTCGGCAGCAACAGCACGTGCGACGAAGACACTCCTGCAACGGAAGTCGTTGATCGTACACTATACAGACCTGGTGCTGCTCCCTCTGATCCGCTGGATATGATATCTGGCACATAGAATGAGCTGCAGACCAGCTTAGAGAATTGTCTGAAAGCAAAGGCGGCTGCCTTCTATGACGAAGGTATTGGGAAGGTGGTACAACACAACTTAGTCGGAATGGCGACAGTGTACAGAAGTCGCTGGAAGGTGTAGCTAACTGTTGCAAATAAATCATTTTCGATTTTCCCAGGGACTTCCACGTAGTGACCGATCGGACCATACTTTCCGATCAGCCCTCGTATATAGGGTGGTACGGCCAAACTTTCAGGAAACATTCCTCAAACACAAAGAAAGAAAATGTGTGATGTGGACATGTCAGGAAACGCTTACTTTTCATGTTAGAGCTCATTTTATTACTTCTCTTCAAATCACATTAATCATCGAATGGAAACACACAGCAACAGAACGTACCAGCGTGACTTCAAACACTTTGTTACAGGAAATGATCAAAATGTCCTCCATTAGCGAGGATACATGCATCCACCCTCTGTCGCATGGAATCCCTGACGCGCTGATGCAGCCCTGGAGAAAGGCGTATTGTATCAAAGCCGTCCACAATACGAGCACGAAGAGTCTGTATATTTGGTACTGGGGTTGCGCAGACAAGAGCTTTCAAATGCCCCCATAAATGAAAGTCAAGAGGGTTGAGGTCAGGAGAGCGTGGAGGCCATGGAATTGGTCCGCCTCTACCAATCCATCGGTCACCGAATCTGTTGTTGAGAAGCGTACGAACACTTAGACTGAAATGTGCAGGAGCTCCATCGTGCATGAACCACATGTTGTGTCGCACTTGTAAAGGCACATGTTCTAGCAGCACAGGTAGAGTATCCCGTATGAAATCATGATAACGTGCTCCATTGAGCGTAGGTGGGGACAAATCAAGACATGACCAACAATGCCTGCCCAAACGTTCACAGAAAATCTGTGTTGATGACGTGATTGCACAATTGCTTGCAGATTCTCGTCAGCCCACACATGTTGATTGTGAAAATTTACAATTTGATCACGTTGGAATGAAGCCTCATCCGTAAAGAGAACATTTGCACTGAAATGAGGATTGACGCATTGTTGGATGAACCATTCGCAGAAGTGTACCCGCGGAGGCCAATCAGCTGCTGATAGTGCCTGCACACGCTGTACATGGTACGGAAGTAACTGGTTCTCCCGTGGCACTCTCCATACATTGACTTGGTCAACGTTACCTTGTACAGCAGCAACTTCTCTGACGCTGACATTAGGGTTATCGTCAACTGCACGAAGAATTGCCTCGTCCATTGCAGGTGTCCTCGTCGTTCTAGGTCTTCCCCAGTCGCGAGTCATAGGCTGGAATGTTCCGTGCTCTGTAAGATCAATTGCTTCGAACGTCTTCCTGTCGGGACACCTTCGTTCTGGAAATCTGTCTCGATACAAACGTACCGCGCCATGGCTTTTGCCCCGTGCTAATCCAGACATCAAATGGGCATCTGCCAACGGCGCATTTGTAAACATTGCACTGACTGCAAAACCACGTTGTGATGAACACTAACCTGTTGATGCTACGTACTGATGTGCTTGATGCTAGTACTGTAGAGCAAGAGTCGCATGTCAACACAAGCACCGAAGTCAACATTACCTTCCTTCAATTGGGCCAACTGGCGGTGAATTGAGGAAGTACAGTACATACTGACGAAACTAAAATGAGCTCTAACATGGAAATTAAAGTTTCCAGACACATGTCGACATAACATCTTTTCTTTATTTGTGTGTGAGGAATGTTTCCTGAAAGTTTGGCCGTACCTTTTTATAACACCCTGTATACATACTCGGCAAGCCACCGTACTGTGCGTGGCGGAGGGTACCTTTAGCACAACTAGTTGTTTCGTTGCCTGCTCTGCTCGCAGATAGAGCGACGGAAAAACGACTATTAAATGCCTCCCTATCAACGAGAATTTCTCGTATCTTCGTGGCCCTTATACGAAGTGTGTGTTGGCGGCAGTAGGTTATGTTCTGTAGTCAGCTTCAACTGCTGGTTCTCTAAACTTTATCAGTATGGTTTTTCCGAAATTAATGTCTTCTTCCCTCCAGAGATTCCCACGTGAGCTCCCGAGGCATATTCGTAACACTTGCGTGATGGCCGAACCTACCGGTAACAAAACTTAACAGCTCGCCTCTGAAGTGCTTCGATGTCTTCTTTCAATCCGACCTGGTGCGAATCCCAGCACTCGAGCAGTGCTAGAGACAAGGTCGCACTAGCGTCATACTTACGGTATCCTTTACAGGTGAACTGCACTTTCCTAAAAGTCTCTCAGTGAACCGAAGTAGACTGTGTACCATCCCTACCACAATCCTCACACGCTCGTTCAATTTCATATCACTTCGCAACGTTACGCCCAGATTTTACAACGACATGGCTTTGTTAAGCAGGACGCTACTAATGCTGTAACCAAACATTTCAGGTTGGTTTTTCCTATTCTTCCGCATTAACTTACATTTTTCTACATTAAGAGGCAGCTGCCATTAATCAAACCAACTAGAAATTATGTAGATCATATTGTATCAACCTGCATTCACTTATCTTCGACACTGTCCTGTACACGGTTAGCATGATCAGCGAACAACCGCAGATTGCTGCCCACCCTATCTGCCAGATCATTTATGTATACATAAAATAGCAACGGTCCTATCACACTTCCCTGGGGCAGTCCTGGTGGTACCCCAGTTTCCGATGTAGACTCGCCGTCGAGGACAACATACTCGATTCTATTACTTAAGAAGTTTTGATGCAAGTCACTTATCTGGGGGGTATTCCGTATGCAGGTACCTTCGTTAACAGTCTGCTGTGGGGTGCCGTCTCGAATGCTTTTCGGAAATCCAGAGATGTGGAATCTGCTTGTTGGCCTTTTTCCACATCCCGCAGTGTATCGTGTGAGAAAGGAGAAAGCTGAGTTTCATATGAGCGATGCTTCTTAAAGCTGTACTGATTCGTGGACAAGAAATTTTCTTTCTCTGGAAATTAATTGTATTTAATCTCAGAATATGCTCTAGAATTCTGCAGCAAACCGATGTTACGGATATTGTTTTTTTTCTCTCAATTTCCGACGCAGTCCAACAAAGGCAGAAAGGTAGATTCGAATTCCAGTTCGGCATATACTTATCTTATCGCAAATGTTAATAGGACACATTAAATACAAAAAAATTTAAAAGTAATGCTTAGACCGTAATTTTATTATTACAATTGAAGTACGATAACTAGTTTCGGTTGCTATCTTAACCATCTTCATATCTTTCAAAACGTAAAAAAGAAAAAAAAATGAATAAACACCAAAAAGAATCAATAGCTGTAGTCATGCAATGACGCATTTGTAAATACCAAGACAGTGACAGTACGTAGTTTAAAATCACTACCATTTTCAAGCCAGGTTATTATCTGTTACTTCTCAGGATAGCGGTAATTATGGTCTAGGCATTAAAAATTTTTTACTTAACTTTTCGTTATTTCGTAAACCACATGAAGACCACCGTCTCCACGCTGATAGTGTCAGGCTACACGTTAATAGGAGCGCTGGAACCATTCTTGTGTCTCAGTAGCTGTTGTCAGATTATGATCAGTCAGTGTCACAGTGGTAGAACGGGAACTGACGATGCGTTATAAGCGGCATAATTTAATGTAGCTCCCATAATGAGTGGGCGAAGTAATACACCCTAAATATGATTTAGAAGCACCTCCGAAAAAAATTTAAAAATCGAAGAACATTGTATTCACTGTTCCCTTAATCAGTACGTATTCCGCTGATTAATTACCACTGGCTTCACTCAGAGAGGGATGTGATGAATTTCATCCTCTGAATTAATCACAACAGTAGCTTCATACAGCTGAAACGTTTTTCCAGTTCCACTAGCTTCATTTTATTTTATCATTCTTTGTTCTTTTTCCAGGTGAAGGCAACCGGAAGCAGGACGAAACTGAGAAGAGAAGAGGAGGAGCCACACTCGTTCGTCTGCTCCCTGTCCCGCGATGGCTACGGTCACGTTTACCAAGAAATTGGTCACGGTAAGTAGTCACAATCTTTTCAGTTATTCTGAGATTAGGTTCAGCGCGTCTTACTGTCATACGGAAGACCCGGGTTAGGTTCCCGCGACTGCTATTGATTTTTCCCTTTTCAGAGGACTGGAACCGGGCGCACTTGCGCTTGGCCTAGTGAGGCCATTTGAGCTGCCACTTGAATGCAAGTAGCCACTAGGTACCGTTCAAAACCATAAGACGATGTTTGAACGTGATCCAAGGTACAAAGGGTGCTTATGCTTTTTTTAGTCCTTCTTTGCGTGTGCGCTGTCACCAGAGGGGGGGGGGGGGGGGTGCGAACCAACACTGACGCATGGGTGGGTGAATAAACCGGAAAACGGCGAAGGGTCCGTCTGCTATCCCCCCTCAACTCGCAAAACTATCGGCGGCATCCACCTAAGTTAGTCAATCATTTTAAAAATAACTTTTGCATAGACAAACTGTCAGGTAGTTCAGGTGGCTGCAGGCAGGCAACTTGAACCTGTGGAATGTCACGGGGTTGCGTGTGTGCAGGGTGTCAACAGTGTCATAGGTTGTCAAGAATGCCGTCGTTTTGCTCACTGCAATGCGAATTGTCGTTTTCTAACGCGAAATGTGTTGCAGTCAACGTCCCAAGGAAAGGTGTGGTCTTGTTGACGCCCTTTATGCCACACCCGAGGCTTTACCGTGTCCGTTCTGTGCGGCGGGGTGTAAAAAATGTGTTTCTCAGACACTCATACGAAAACAGCGTGATTTCAACGCTGGATGTCACGATTCCGGCCTCCATCACAGAGGCGTAAAAGAGTGGGTGAAATGTGTGTAAGAAGGGCTCTGTCAACCTCCACATTACGCGACGCTATGACGGTGACGTTGGGCAGAATTGCGGTAACATTAACTCACTTTACGGATCACATGAACTAAGCTCCGGCCTTTCTGGGTTCCGTGCCTCCGTCTGTAAAAAAGGAATCCATTACAGGATCGCTTTGTTGTCCGTCTCTCTGTCAGTCCGACTATTGCAGACCATTTTTCTCGGGAACAAGTAAAATTTATGTCACATATTAAGGTCTGTGGTCTCTTTGCGGTGTAAAAATCAATTCAATCAAAAGATATGATTGCTTATGTCACACACTTTGATATTCGGAGATTCACTTACCAACATTTACTGGGTATATACCGTTGACCGAGAATCATTAAATTTGGCGAGAAGATAGGTATTACAGTACAAGTAAAGGGTAAATTTCGAATTTTTTGTGATTTGTTATCCGAATTCAGACTTCGAATTAAAGCAATCTCGTTACTCTTTCGAATTTCTGGGACCGATATCTTGCCATTGTCAATGTCGATAACAGGCAAACATCGTCAGAGTCTCCGATTCCCTGAATGTTTATACGGTCTGTATATAGGGTGTATCAAAAAGAATCATCAGATTTGGGACGTCTATATTTCTGAAACTAATGAACATATACAATGAATTTTATTTTTAGATGAACGGGAAACTCGTTTTTTCTCTTCTTTTTCATACCTTTTCATAGGTGTTCAGTATGCCCCCCAAGAGATGCACGGCATATCTCAATGCGGTATTCAAATTGTTCCCACACTGCAGCGAGCATGTCTTGAGTTACAGCTTCCACAGCTGCTGTTATGCTGCGTCTCAGTTCATTCATTGTTGTCGATAACGGAGGCATACAAACAGAGTCTTTTATAAACCTCCACAAGAAATAATGACATACAGTCAGGTCCAGTGACCTTGGAGGCCAGTAATGTAAAGCGGAATCATTTGGTCCAGTGCAGCCGATCCATCTTTCAGTAATTCTTTGATTTAAAACTTCCCACACTTTCAGATGCCTGTGTGTCGGTGCCCCATGCTGCTTGTAAATGAAATCGTTCGAATCAGTCTCCAACCGTGGGAAAGGAAAGTTCTCAATCATATAGAGATAAGTGCTTCCTGTAACAGTGTCCTTGGCAAAAAAAAAAAAAAAAAAAAAAAAAGGTCCATTCACTTTTACTCGTGAATATGCGCAAAGCACAATAAAGTTTGAAGAGTCCCTCTCGTGTGGAACAGCTTCATGTTGTTGTTCCATACCCACATTCTCACATTATAACTGTTCGCCTTTGCATTTAAATGGAATGTTACATCGTCACTGAACACTAAGTGTGGAAGAAAACTGTAATCCTCCACCATGCCAATTACAGAAGGCCACACGTTGTTATTTACCACCTTCAAGAAGAGCTTGCAGTAGCTGGATTCTGTGTGGCTTCATGTGCAAACGTCGACGCAACACACGCCAGGCGGACATCGAGGTAATGTTGAGCTGTCGTGCCGGTCGGAAGAAAAAAATGGTTCAAATGGCTCTGAGCACTATGGGACTTTACATCTCTGGTCATCAGTCCCCTAGAACTTAGAACTACTTAATCCTAACTAAGGACATCACACACATACATGCCCGAGGCAGGATTCGAACCTGCGACCGTAGCAGTCGCGCGGTTCCGTTCTGAGCGCCTAGAACCGCTAGACCACCGCGGCCGGCCCGGTCGGAAGACGGATTTCTGCGGACTCCTTGTGAAACTATGGCGGATACGTGCGACGTCTGTGTCAGATACTCGGGGGCCGCCCGGCGATTTGCCTTTATACTAACAACCTTTTTCTCGGAATTGCTCATGCCATCTTCTAATGCACTGTCCTGTAGGGGGATCCACTCCATACCTAGTACGAAAGTCGTGTTGAAGAATTATTACTAACCTTCACTGCGCAAAACGTACATCACAGAACGCTTTCTATTGTCCCGACGGTATTTTTATTAGAACAGAAGTGGGCGCTAACTGCTGCTGCCTAGCGGGAACCGAGCAAAACTCGACAGTTTTCTGACAGTACATTGGTCAAGCACATATCTCAAATAACATAATAGTTATGATTTTTTAAAATATCGGATGATTCTTTTTGATACACCCTGTACGTAATTCAGTTTGTACGAATCCTGAGTGCACTAATCCTGCTCGCACATAACTAGTTTTTTTCGCATGCCTTGACCTTTTCGAAGGATCGTCAAACCCGGGGGTGATGTTTCAGGGCGTCACGCTTTTGCTCTATTACAGAGGTGCCTTGGAGCAAAACTTTCATCACAGTGGAAGACACTTACAGGGTGTCGAAAAAGTAATCCCATAATTCTGTTGCGCACTGTGTAAATAGCACAGGAGTTGTGTTCTGTCGGGAGGTAACATATACTATGTTGTTGTGCAGGCCTGAGTGGTGGGCCCAGCTACGGAGAGCCGCCCTGCTTGGCCGACGAGAGGGTGGCAGGTCTTAGTGGCGAGCCGAGGCCACCCACGCCCGACCTGTGCCGCCACTGGCCTGGCGGCGCTCCTCCCCCGCCGCCCCCGCGGCCATGGTCACCACCCCCGGGGGAGCCGCCTCCGCCGTACCGGACGCTACCACGGAGGCCGCTGCCGCCGCCGCAGCGAGACGCCGGCTGGCCGCCCGCAGCCCCCGCCGCCTACGCGTGCGTGCCGCTGCCCAGCTACGCGGCGGCCGCCGCCTCCGCGCCGCGCAGCCCGCCTCTGGGCCCGCCGCTGTCGCCGCCGCCCCCGCAGCCCGCCGCCTTTGCCACCCACAGGAGGCCCTCCGACCGCCGCCGACAGCTGCCGCACGCGGCGCACCTAGCCACTGCGGGCCGGCGGCAGCGCAACAGAGACCTACCGCCCTCCTGGTGAAGGCTCCACTGTGCCGTCCTAGAGCGGCCCTTTCGCTGGAAGTGCGGCGAAGCAGTCTCTGGCCCGGTGGGACCAGTTTGCTCTACACACCAAAGATCTTGTACAATAGTGACTCGCCTTGTGGACGGACCACGAATCCCTCAAAATCGAATCCTAGTGCGTTTATTGCTCCTCTATTTCCCTCTCTGCTTCTCCCCTTTCAGTGAGATAAACTACATAAACTACAAAACTGAATTCGTATTTACATACATAAGTATGGATATTCACCATAAACAAAAATAAAAGATTCGAAACCGATGAAAAATTTGTCTTGATCGCATATTTATAGAAGGATGAGAGATTTCGACTGATCAGGCAATCATCGTCAAATCATTGAAACCTTATTATACTGAGTAACTCGTCAAATGTATTAGAAGCAAATGTCCCATTTTGCCCTTACTTTACACTAGACGAGTTACTCCTGTAAGGAGGTTTTAGTAGTTTGAGGACAGATGCCTAGTGACTCAAATCTTGTCAGTCTTGTATAAATTTCCGTTCACATCAAATATATTATATACTGAAAATTACGATGGCATATTTAACAAACTTGGATAATATGTGGCTTGGATGTTCGATCAGAATTCGACCCAAGTGTTTAACTAGCTTGGACAACATTGCCTTTGTCGGATTATTCCTAAAAAAAATTATTTGTAATACCTTGTCCCCTCATTACCGCTACTAGTTCGTCATAGAACAATAATCGATTTGCCATTGTGTGGAAACTAGTCAGGACACAGCAGCTCGACTTCATACTCCATTAATTCAGTCGGAAATAAGCAACTTTTTCAATATTATTGCCTGAAAACGAATTTTCCTTGTACTTAATAACCGGTTACACAATCGAATTTCTGTGGATGAATTTCGTGATATGTGTTAGATATTGTTTCAACTGCTGGTGGCGATCTGAATTGTTATATTATTCTGAAATATCAGGAACGTCAAGATCGCTTGTAAATCTTTTTGTTGATTATCATTTTCGACAGATCTATGCTGCCATCATCTGATCTAGTAACACATCACCAAAAGTTCACGCTCTTTACAAACTTGCAAGTCACATAGTGATGTTGGGGTAGTTTTAGAATAATGGGTAGCTAGGAACATAAATAAAATACCACAATTGTAAAACATACATCGTATTGTGCTTATGTTCCGTGCTTCCTTGTCTTGTAAAATGAAGCAACATTACTATGTGACTTGCACGTTTGTAAAGATCATGAATTTCTGTTAATGTGTTACATGATCCGACGACGACAGAACAGATCTGTCGAAACCGGTAATCTATAGAAAGATTTACAAGCGATCTTGGCGTACCTCTTATTTCAGAATAATATAACTTCCATTCGAATAAAAACTGAACGAGGCATTAGTTGGATGTAGCAGCTTTCAGGAACTTAATTATACGGCTCTCCTATCTCCGTGTGGATAAGGACTGCCGCACAAGTCTACAATGTTCCCGTCATATGAACCTACCTCGGTACAGTCTGTCAATCTCAGTTTCCACATGCAGAAACGAACTGTTCATCGCAGGAAGTTCTTTTGTAAGGTCACTTCTTCGAGCAATTTTGATTAAAAACAGATCGCCAAGAAGCCAAGTAAACTGGACAGATTTCGAATTACAAGGTGCCTTTCCGCTAAGAAATGAATTAGACTCAGAAACAGTTACGAAAGACAAACATTTCTAAATTTGTATAGGCTAAACAAAAACATTTTCGTCTGCCTGAGGACCATAAAAATATTCGTTACCGTGGAATTCTCTTTCGAAAAAAATGGAGTGGTGTACTCCAATACAGAAAACGTTTCGCTGCTTGCACAGAGACGTATGGAGTATTTGTGTATGTTAAAATATTATATGAATAAATAAATTTATGCCTGCTGCTCTCAGTTATACAATAAGTTTACAATGGAAAAAGCTTTCCTCCTTTCAATACAAGACCTTTCAGCAGGAAAATTAGTAATATTTCCCTGTGAACATTACTACTCTTGCGGAAAACTGGAAATGTGCATTGTACAGCGTCCAAAGGTACTCCGCTCTGTTTTACTTTTGAAGATTTTCAGCTGTTGTATCGACGACTGAAACAACAGTGCACTGTATCGAATGCTTGGCGATTACCAAATTTCGCTCTGAATTACTGTACTAAATTCGCTAAAGTGCTTCACGAACTTTTGTACTGCACAAAAACCTTGATTTAAGCTGATCACATGAAATAATAAAACTACCAAAATTATACAGGGTATTTTCATGTTGGCACCGACTTAGGCTATAAAAACATCTGAAAAATAGCGTTTAGGGAGCTTCAGGCAAGAGTTCTAGGGTAGCTCTTCTGTTCAATGATGGTCCTGTTTCACACGTAGCTAGGGATAGAAATGTAAACACAATAGGTGAATCACTTGATGTTTCATAAATTAAAAAGACTGAAATCATGCAGCATTTACTGTATTGATGGTAAGTTCCTACTGGAGTGAGAAAGTACTGTATGGAATGAATGCGAACGAGTATACGAGAGATCTAAATGTAATAGAAATAATAATTGTGTTACCAGGCCTCGTATGTGTAAAATATTGTACATATTAGATAAATTAGAACTATTAAAACGAATAAAAGAAATATTTGGTGTTTTCCTTCTTTCAGCCTATTAATCTCGCCTCATCCAAGTCTGTGTGTTATGGAGGTTGTTGATTTATTTCAACTAATTTCCTGCTGTGCAACAATGAATTACCTACTTTTCTAATCACGGATTTTTAGCGAGTTTTAAATCTGGTACACAAAGTAGTCAAGCACCACAAGTTGAATACTTATTTCTCTCTTCTTGCTATGTGAGTGTTTCGTTGCGTAGCAACCGGACAGATTCTGTTGTTATTGCAGCGGTTGTCTTACGGCATCGCTGCCTGCCTACTGTGCCCAAAATTCCATATCATTTATCTGTAAAAGTATTGTCAACTGTCGTTTCAGCGTGGCCTCAGCAATTTCTGCATCCAGGCATTCCTACTTCCTTTCCATCTTTCTGGAGGTCTCCTATCCCAAACAGGTGCTTAGTTTCTCGCATGATGCACACGTAACTTACGCAAATATTTTATGCAGTGACTACTGTTACAATTTTATGTTGACAAGAGCCTCTATCTGTGGGCATTTACTAGTGAGCATCCATTCTGAGGTACGAATATGTAATCTGACTGCTATCTAAGGCCATGAATTGGGATAATTCTGGTTTTGACAATTTTATATGTGACAAGAACCGCTCGACTTCATCTAATCTAATGCACCATCATGTGATGTAACAAGGCCCACTCCTTCTGAAGAAGATAGTTTAAGAAACATTGAAACCTAGGTGAAGGGTTCATAAACCTTTGTTTTGCAACTGGTTAGCAGTTTTTAAACCTCTTCAGTTTAACGCAGTTGCTGTTTCGCAGCCATGTTTAAGATTCTGATATCAGAGAGATCTTAGTTAAATTATGGTTAAAAGAGGATCTAACACAGCCAAAAACTATTTGGAATCTGGTAAGGCTTCCATCCAGTCATACGTCATCTCCAGTTTCGGCGGATTTTGTTTCTCAATGGAAGTCACAGTAATATCTTTATCCATTATCTTTGCTATTGTGCAGTTGTGCAGGAATTAAAGTGGGGCAGGATTTCTGTATCTTCCTGTGTAATGGAGCATTATAATGCAGAGCTCAGCTTTCTGCTTTTGGCTCACTGCATTCAGTTCCAGTTTTTGTGTTGATCGCATATTTATAGAAGGATGAGAGATTTCGACTGATCAGGCAATCATCGTCAAATCATTGAAACCTTATTATACTGAGTAACTCGTCAAATGTATCAGAAGTTTGGGTTTTGCGAGAAATCTTCCGAGAAGATTCTGCTGCAGGAGCCAATGAAGGCTTCTCGCTTTGCCTTTTTTGACAGAAGAATGCGTTAAATGTAGTATCTATTTAGGTGTAGAATAGTGTTATTCCTGTAAGGAAAAAAAAGTATGACTATCTCTGAAATTGCGTACCGCGTTTCACTTTCTTAACATGTAGAACCTTCTCATGAAGGAAAAGAGGTATTTCCCAACTCAGAATCTAAAATTTTAGCTACTGAAAAAGAAAATGAAAATCCAGAGACGTGGATGTGATATCTATCCTGTACTTTGCAGTAAAATTAACGCTGAATAAATGTGGTTGTCAGTTAACCTGCCGTATCAAATTCAGATAATATCCCAAGCTGGTGACGGCAGTCCTCTACCCCGTACTCAGGTCGGTCTTAGAGCCTGACTCTGCTATCGAGGCTACCGGTAGCATCTTGAGATATTCTCGGAATTGACGCCTCGTGTGGCAAAGGTGCTAAATCTCAAGTTCATGGAACACGGTTGAAGCTACCACGCAGTTCAAAAAGGGCAAATGAAACGACTGTGGAAACATCGAAGGTATCAGTGTGTTAGCTGCGACGCACAAGATGTATTAAAAATTCTTCAACACTAGGATAACAGTCCTAGCAGACCCCTTCTCCAAGAAGATTTAAGTGAATTTAGAATAATGAAGTTCATGTTGCGACAATATTTTTGAAATAAAAAGATTCATAGATTTTTAAAAGCTTTAGCTGGGGTTGACTGAAATACATTACAGGCACGTAAGGATAATAGTGGCTACCCACTACACCCATAAGGGCAACCAAAAGCATATATCAAGTAACCAACATTGTAATAAATACAGGACAGAAAAGGACAATTAAGATAATAATCAATCAAGGAATGAGACAGTAGTGTTCCCTTTCTTCCACTTTGTTTAACATTTATCTTGGCAATGTCCTCAAAAACTGCAAATCAGGTAATTATCCACGAATTAGAACATACTACTATTCATAGATGACAAAAAATAATACAGGGTGATTTAAAAAGAATACCACAATTTTAAAAATATGTATTTAATGAAAGAAACATAATATAACCTTCTGTTATACATCATTACAAAGAGTATTTAAAAGGTTTTTTTTTCACTCAAAAACAAGTTCAGAGATGTTCAATATGGCCCCCTCCAGACACTCGAGCAATATCATCCCGATACTCCAACTCGTTCCACACTCTCTGTAGCATATCAGGCGTAACAGTTTGGATAGCTGCTGTTATTTCTCGTTTCAAATCATCAATGGTGGCTGGGAGAGGTGGCCGAAACACCATATCCTTAACATACCCCCATAAGAAAAAATCGCAGGGGGTAAGATCAGGGCTTCTTGGAGGCCAGTGATGAAGTGCTCTGTCACGGGCTGCCTGGCGGCCGATCCATCGCCTCGGGTAGTTCAGGTTTCATAACTAACCTTTTTCGTAGGACTCTCCATACAGTTGATTGTGGAATTTGCAGCTCTCTGCTAGCTCTGCGAGTCGATTTTCCTGGGCTGCGAACAAATGCTTGCTGGATGCGTGCTACATTTTCATCACTCGTTCTCGGCCGTCCAGAACTTTTCCCTTTGCACAAACACCCATTCTCTGTAAACTGTTGATACCAACGTTTAATACACCACCTATCAGGAGGTTTAACACCATACTTCGTTCGAAATGCACGCTGAACAACTGTCATCGATTCACTTCTGCCGTACTCAATAACACAAAAAGCTTTCTGTTGAGCGGTCGCCGTGTTAGCATCAACTGACGCTGACGCCTAGTCAACAGCGCCTCAAGCGAACAAATGTACAACTAAATGAAACTTTATAGCTCCCTTAATTCGCCGACAGATAGTGCTTAGCTCTGCCTTTTGTCGTTGCAGAGTTTTAAATTCCTAAATTTGTGGTATTCTTTTTGAATCATCCTGTACAATGAAGTAAAGACCATCTCCGGTCGGTACTATACCGTATATGTGCAGCATGCAAACTAAAAGCATCGCTGCATAAAATGAAAATACTAACTTTTCAAGGTAAGTACCCAGTACTGTCGAGTCTGTACATTATGACCACCTACCTAATAGCCCGTAACAGCGGCGATGTGTCATGGTATGGAAGCAGTGAGGCTTTGGTAGGTCGCTGGAGGGAGCTGGCACAATATCGGCACGCACCTAACTCCCATAAATTTCGGGGAGGGACGCGATGAGCTCGTACGCTATAGCCAGTCACAACTGGGGTTCAGATCTGGAGCGCTGGGCGGTAAGCACATCAACTGGATCTCACCACTGTGTTCCTCGAACCACCCCGTCACACTCTTGGCCTTGTGACATGGCGCATTATCTTGTTGAAAATACCGCTGCTGTCGGGAAACCTGATGGTCGTGCAGGTGGTGCAGGAGGTCTGCAACCAATGTACGATTCTCCTCGGCCGTAATGGTGCCATGCTCGAGCTCCACTGAACCACTTGAATGTCCCCCAGAGAAAAATGGACCCACCGCCAACTTGTCTCCGTCCGGCAATACTTTGTATTGGGATTCATCAGATCATGCAACGATCTGTCACTGCGCTAACGTCCAGTGCCGATGGCCACGTGCCAATATCAGTCGTAGTTGCCGATGTCGTCATGTTAGCATTGGCACATGCGTGGATCCTCGGCTGGGGAGATCCATCGTTGGGAATGTTCGGCGCACTGTGTGTTCAGACACACTTGTACTCTGCCTAGCATTAAAGCCTGATGCTATTTCCGCCACAGTTGACCGCCTTCCTGTTTTACCAGAGTGCCCAGGCCACGACGTCCGACATCTCTAATCAGGGATGGCCGCCCAAAGCCCACGACGTCTGGACGTGTTTTCGCCACGGCACTCCTAGAACACTCGACAAGTCGGGTAGTTTCCGAAATGTCATCACAATTTACCCTTAGACCAACTCAGATATATCGCATGCTTTCCCCATTCTGCACATCGACAGCACGCCCACTGATGCTTTCCCCATTCTGCACATCGACAGCACGCCCACCGATAATATATGCACCGTGCGTGTGTCTAACTAGCAGTCAGTACTCGCCAGTTGACGTTGCTGTCACCTGAATGGTGAGAGCTTTACCTAGAATACCAGAAAAGATATAAAAATTAATATTCTTTGAATCTGGAGGGATTACTCTCAAACCGAACATACAAGAGGCAGCGTGAGAAAGTTTACATATGAAAAGGACAAATGTGGTAGGAGGTAGAATTACACACAGAACACCTTCGTTTATCCAAGATGTTAAAGAATAAGCTACTCAGAAGAAGAACACATTCCTAAAGGATAAAATCAGTCACAGTCAACGCGTTGATACGGAGAATAAGGTCATTCGTAGTAGAGTGAACTCGTATATTCGGAAGAAAGATTATTACGAGCGGTACGCAAAAAGTACGGAACGGGACGTTTATGGATCACAAAAGAAAGCACCGTGGATGATTCAAAAAGCAAAAGAAGGATTTTAATAAACACGTGCAGATAGACAATGTAAGCAAAATTCAGTGGGAAAACTATTTTAAGTTATAGTATAAGGACGTAGCAAAGTTGGGAACTGTAAGTAGTCGCCAAAGCACAGAAACGGAAACCAAACAGACGTCATATTGGTAGAAATACACACTGCAGTAAAAAGACTTAAAAATAGAAAATCTCCAGGATCAGATGGCCTATATAATGAATTAATAAAATAAGGGTTGGGGGTGTCATGCATTATATAAACAGCTTCATACTTTGTTTTTTGGTGTAATGACGGAAGGCAGGGTACCAAGAGAATGGAATGGAAGTGTTACAGTTCCAGCGAAAAGGAGACAAGCAAGTATTAGATAATTACTGGGGAATTACCGTCCTTGATACTACCTCAAAACTGTTTACATCAATAATTAGAGGTATAATGTAGAATTATATAGAAATAGCAGAACAACAGCAAGGGTTGAGGAAAACAGGAGCACAATAGATACTGTTTTCGCTTTAAGCCAGATTATGGGTAAATCCATACAGTTTAATAACCCAGCCTACCTGTGCTTCGTTGACTTGTCAAAAACCTTTGGTAGGATTAGAAAAAAGGATATAATTCAAATCTTGAATCAGTATCTTCATTTTTCTTCCCATTTCTTACTCTGCTCATCTTAGCTTGTTCATTTATAGCCCTACTGGGGAATGGTAAACATAGGTCCCTCAGGTCACACGCTAAATCCTCAATATTAAACAAAATAAAATAACTTTCTCCTGATGATTAGAGGAAGAAATCATCAGAATTTTCTGATGTGGACACAGTATCGACTTGTTTTGATGGTTTCTTCGTTCCCTTCTTTCTTTTTTCTGCGGTTGTTTTGTTTGACATTTTTAACGTTTTAGCCTGCTCTAATTTACCAACATCATCAGCACAAATTCTTTTCCATCTGGAACTCGCAGTTTTCTCTTTATACTTGGCCGAGTTTTGGAAAAACCGTGTCGCTTGTATTCTAGATGTGAGGTGAATGAATCTGCTTTAGCAATGCTGTTTTCAGCAAAAATTGAAACAAGAGTTTTGGGAATGCTGGTTCTGTTTGAGCAGCATCAGATTCCTTCCATCTACTAAGAACA
The DNA here is from genome assembly GCF_023864275.1 of Schistocerca cancellata. Classification (NCBI taxonomy): domain Eukaryota; kingdom Metazoa; phylum Arthropoda; class Insecta; order Orthoptera; family Acrididae; genus Schistocerca; species Schistocerca cancellata. The sequence continues at coordinate 605,758,505 of NC_064630.1, forward strand.
TCACTCCGTTTGGGCTTATGGGCTCTAAAATAGCCGACCTCTAGAAGCTGTGTCCTGTAGCTAGAATTTGGAAGCAATCACAAAATATCTGAAGTCAACTTCACACAATTTCATAACATTCACACTCGGATGAGAGTTGAAGTTGTTACTTATAATGACTTTTGAACCTTCTTATTTCTTAATTATCGGCAGTACATGCGATGTACTGCACTTCACCTGATTGCTTTCAATCATTTTTCCGTTCTTCTTCAGCAAAATCATTGTACTTACGGGTCCCAGCCAATCTTCTGTATTCAGACGGCATAATGAGACTTAAACCTGTAAAGAAAATTCCTAAATAGTTTCAAACATATTTTGGTTAGGTAAAAATGGAAAATAACTTGTCACAATCTGCAACGATGTTTTATTTTGATGTAAATGAAGAATATGCGCATCTAAGTGGCACTTGAACCCAAGCGAGTAGTGGGTCCAAATAGCCCTTGTGTTTGGTTATCAGTATACCAGCATAAATTTTGATGTATAACATTTTAAACGTGATTTATAGTTAAACATATACGTAGAAATTACATGAAGTGCTGCTTAAGAAATAAAACTGCGCTTAAAACCGCACACTTTCTGCTTTCAAAATGTCCATTCCTCGTACATTGGACAAAGAAGTTGCAGCACGAGAAAAACTGAACACCTGTCATACCATTAATCTCCATCAGACTCTAGCAGAAATTCGTGGAATTACATGGAGTGTGCTGCAGCCTGCAAAGTGCTGCTACCTCATGGCCGAACTAATAGCTATGTTGAATATTTCAATAAACAGTAACCAGGAATGTCTTCAATAACTTTAAAATCCTGCGTTCAAGTAACCATGATTTATATGAAACCATAAGCTCCTAAGCTACGATTCCAGTTTAAAGTACATAAAAGAGACCATTCAGTATGTCTTTTAGTTAACAGGATAAGTAGTAGATACCATGAATTTAATAGTTTTTTGCACGAGATGTTTAAAATTTCTAACGTTTTTTCAGAATAATTTTTCAATATCTAACACCTAGAGCTTGGTAAGCAATTTAAAATATCTGAAATATAGCTAAGAGACTAAACTATTCGTACATTATTTTGATATTACCAACCTTTGCACCAGTGTGCCGGTTCAAACTACTTAAGAAATGGTAGAGAACAACCCGGGAGTTAATTAAAAGGAGGTAACTGATGAACAGATTACAGAAATAATGCGATTGTCAAAACTTTTCGTAAGGTATAATTATTTTGAGTTTAATGGAAAGCCGTATGAGCAATCGGATGACACTGCAATGGTTATTTGAACCATTTTTATAAACACGGTAGAAAAAAGTTATTAGAAAGTCATGCACCTATAAATCTAGGATGAAATTTTAATTGTATATAATGGGACGGAATGCGAACTAGATTAACTCTTTGGAAGGCTCAGCAGTGTTGATGAAAAAATTAAATTTACCTGTGTGTTGAAAAATGAATATTGCAAAGTAAATTTTTTAGATGTCAAAACTCGCGGTTAGAAATGACGGAATAGGTTTCGATATTTTCTACAAACAGATCAAGTTATATCATATGACTCAACGACGTACACCCCCCCCCCCTCCCCCAACCCCTCTCACATACTCCTACAAGATAGCCTTTTTTCACTCACCCGTACATCGTGCAATATTTCTCGAGAAAAATAGAGGAATAACTGTAGCTTATAATAACCAATAAGATTCATATACAATAAGAACAGTATATCGAGAGGGCAACTACCTTGGAGACTGGTAAAACGTAGAAAATGAAAGTGAAAAAGTATATTTCAATATCTTTACACGTAATAGCTCATACAGGATAAGATGTTTATTGGTTAATAAATATAGCTGCAAAGTAGCATACTCTACTGACAACAGCCTACAGATAAACTTAAAAATTTTGTCCATAATATTAAAACCACAAACGACACCTTATGCAGTTCAGGTGTCTGCAAAATTACATACGATGCAATTCTAGTATTTCATATCGGACAAACGGGAAGGGCTTTCTATATTAAATACAAAGAACACCTTCTGGATAAAAAAGTACCAACATCCATAATTCTACGGTCACAGAAAGCTCGTTAGCAACATGTCATACCCCGAAAGGAAAATAGTTATTCGAGATGTTGTTTAAATATAAGAAAGGGTGGATGTTGGATATTGTTGTTGTTGTCTTCAGTCCTGAGACTGGTTTGATGCAGCTCTCCATGCTACTCTATCCTGTGCAAGCTTCTTCATCTCCCAGTACCTACCGCAACCTACATCCTTCTGAATCTGCTTAGTGTATTCATCTCTTGGTCTCCCTCTACGACTTTTACCCTCCACGCTGCCCTCCAATACTAAATTGGTGATCCCTTGATGCCTCAGAACATGTCCTACCAACCGATCCCTTCTTCTGGTCAAGTTGTGCCACAATCTTCTCTTCTCCCCAATCCTATTCAATACTTCCTCATTAGTTATGTGATCTACCCATCTAATCTTCAGCATTCTTCTGTAGCGCCACATTTCAAAAGCTTCTATTCTCTTCTTGTCCAAACTATTTACCGTCCATGCTTCACTTCCATACATGGCTACACTCCATACAAATACTTTCAGACATGACTTCCTGACACTTAAATCTATACTTGATGTTAACAAATTTCTCTTCCTCAGAAACGCTTTCCTTGCCATTGCCAGTCTACATTTTATATTTTCTCTACTTCGACCATCATCAGTTATTTTGCTCCCCAAATAGCAAAACTCCTTTACTACTTTAAGTGCCTCATTTCCTAATCTAATACCCTCAGCATCACCCGACTTAATTCGACTACATTCCATTATCCTCATTTTCCTTTTGTTGATGTTCATCTTATATCCTCCCTTCAAGACACCATCCATTCCGTTCAACTGCTCTTCCAAGTCCTTTGCTGTCTCTGACAGAATTACAATGTCATCGGCGAACCTCAATGTTTTTATTTCTTCTCCATGGATTTTAATACCTACTCCAAATTTTTCTTTTGTTTCCTTTACTGCTTGCTCAATATACAGATTGAATAACATTGGGGAGAGGTTGCAACCCTGTCTCACTCCCTTCCCAACCGCTGCTTCCCTCTCAAGCCCCTCGACTCTTATAACTGCCATCTGGTTTCTGTACAAATTGTAAATAGCCTTTCGCTCCCTGTATTTTACCCCTGCCAGCTTTAGAATTTGAAAGAGAGTATTCCAGTCAACATTGTCAAAAGCTTTCTCTAAGTCTACAAATGCTAGAAACGTAGGTTTGCCTTTCCTTAATCTTTCTTCTAAGATAAGTCGTAAGGTCAGTATTGCCTCACGTGTTCCAGTATTTCTACGGAATACAAACTGATCTTCCCCGAGGTCGGCTTCTACTAGTTTTTCCATTCGTCTGTAAAGAATTCGTGTTAGTATTTTGCAGCTGTGGCTTATTAAACTGATTGTTCGGTAATTTTCACATCTGTCAGCACCTGCTTTCTTTGGGATTGGAATGATTATATTCTTCTTGAAGTCTGAGGGTATTTCGCCTGTTTCATACATCTTGCTCACCAGATGGTAGAGTTTTGTCAGGACTGGCTCTCCCAAGGCCGTCAGTAGTTCTACTGGAATGTTGTCTACTCCGGGGGCCTTGTTTCGACTCAGGTCTTTCAGTGCTCTGTCACACTCTTCACGCAGTATCGTATCTCCCATTTCATCTTCATCTACATCCTCTTCCATTTCCATAATATTGTCCTGAAGTACATCGCCCCTGTATAGACCCTCTATATACTCCTTCCACCTTTCTGCTTTCCCTTCTTTGCTTAGAACTGGGTTTCCATCTGAGCGCTTGATGTTCATACAAGTGGTTCTCTTATATCCAAAGGTCTCTTTAATTTTCCTGTAGGCAGTATCTATCTTACCCCTAGTGAGATAAGCCTCTACATCCTTACATTTGTCCTCTAGCCATCCCTGCTTAGCCATTCTGCACTTCCTGTCGATCTCATTTTTGAGACGTTTGTATTCCTGATGTTGGATATACTGGAAGATTTAGAGATTTTTAGGAAAAATAAACTAGTCCTAGACGACCATTCACTGTCGAGTTGCTCACTTCTCGGTACTTTGCTTATCAATATAACTTCCTTTTCGGAAACGTTGTTTTCCTCAAGCCCCTCTCATAAGAGTTGCCTTTATTTTCACGCTATGGCATTCTTTCTTTGATACCTAGTTCATCAAGGGAGTGACTGCTGATTACTTCCTATAACGAAAGCTTACAAATTTTATTATTTCAACAGTTTACTGTAAGGAAGCAGGCTAATGACACTTCATATTAATATGTTATTACAGCTTTTTTACTGATTCCTTTATGATATAAAAATGTGTGAGATTGTCCAATTTAACTCCTTTCGGGCAATGACCTTGCCGCAGTGGATACACAGGTTCCCGTGAGATCACCGAAGTTAAGCCCTGTCGGGCGAGGTCGGCACTTGGATGGGTGAACATCCAAGCCGCCATGCGCTGTTGCCATTTTTCGGGGTGCACTCAACCTCGTGATGCCAATTGAGGAGCTACTCAACCGAATTGCAGCTGCTTCGGTCAAGAACACCATCATAACGACCGGGAGAGCGGTGTGCTAACCACACTCCCCTCCTATCCGCAACCTCCACTGAGGGTGACACGGCGGTCGGGTGGTCCCAATGGGCCACTTGTGGCTTGAAAACGGAGAGCTTTTCTTTTTAACTCGTTTCAATTTTATCTGATTTTTACTCCTTTGCTTTTACACTGCTTCATTTTAGCAGCAGCTTAGATTACCATTTCGTATCTTACGATGATACGTTGCTGCAGGAAAAGCTAAATATCATATAACTGAGTGATATTTCGACATAAGCCAGCAACTTGTGGCGCTCTCCTTGCCAGTCTACGTAAGTGCTGCAGCTAGTTACAGCATGTGTTTGTCGCTCAACAGACACATCTGTCTTTAATTGCGCTGTTTTTGTGCTGGCGTAAGCTGTTGCCAACACACCACCTGACAAATATGACACGAAGATCGATTAGTAGTCGCTAGGTCAAGCGCGCCTATCACCAGAGAGGCCAGAGACACACCACAAACAACACGCCGCCAACACCCTCTCGATATCAGGTATTTAGGCTTCTGCAGCTGACCAGAAGGCCTCACTGAGTCACTGACTGACTGACACTACCAGTTTGGCGTCCGTCAGTTCAGCTGCAGAGCGGGCATAGGCTAAGACAGTACATAGGGTCTAGGTTTGTGACCATAGCAGGACCAGCAGTGAGGTTAAAGTTTGTAATAGCCAAATTATCGATATTGTCTGCAAGAGGACTATTACTGATGAGCTTGTCCGACGAATATGGACTCTATTCAAGTTAAGTAGCAGATTCATGTAAGTAAAGAACCATATTAATCCATGCGTGCATTTGTGTTGAACAAAGAGGATACCGGCCACCCATAGCAGCGTCCTCTTCCTTGCTTCCTACAGTACAAGTCTCCATAGTTTTAATGGATTTGAATCATATTGTCCGTAAGTGACTCGAGCGCTTCAGCACAAGATGAATGTAACGCATTTTTACCGAAGGTAATCCAAGTAGACAACAGTTTTTATTGTACGTTTAGGAATTGTAATTTATTCGCAAATGGGAGCAATTTTTGTTGTTAAAACAATATTTTTACTACTTGTTCCTCTGAAGAAGTTACACTTGTTGTTGTTGTTGTTGTTGTGGTCTTCATTCCTGAGACTGGTTTGATGCAGCTCTCCATGCTACTCTATCCTGTGCAAGCTTCTTCATCTCCCAGTACCTACTGCAACCTACATCCTTCTGAATCTGCTTAGTGTATTCATCTCTTGGTCTCCCCCTATGATTTTTACCCTCCACGCTACCCTCCAATACTAAATTGGTGATCCCTTGATGCCTCAGAACATGTCCTACCAACCGATCCCTTCTTCTGGTCAAGTTGTGCCACAAACTCCTCTTCTCCCCACTCCTATTCAATACTTTCTCATTAGTTATGTGGTCTACCCATCTAATCTTCAGCATTCTTCTGTAGCACCACATTTCAAAAGCTTCTATTCTCTTCTTGTCCAAACTATTTACCGTCCATGTTTCACTTCCATACATGGCTACACTCCATACAAATACTTTCAGAAATGACTTCCTGACACTTAAATCTATACTCGATGTTAACAAACTTCTCTTCTTCAGAAACGCTTTCCTTGCCATTGCCAGTCTACATTTTATATCCTCTCTACTTCGTCCATCATCAGTCATTTTGCTCCCGAAATAGCAAAACTCCTTTACTACTTTAAGTGTCTCATTTCCTAATCTAATACCCTCAGCATCACCCGACTTAATTCGACTACATTCCATTATCCTCGTTTTGCTTTTGTTGATGTTCATCTTATATACTCCCTTCAAGACACCATCCATTCCGTTCAACTGCTCTTCCAAGTCCTTTGCTGTCTCTGACAGAATTACAATGTCATCGGCGAACCTCAAAGTTTTTATTTCTTCTCCATGGATTTTAATACCTACTCCAAATTTTTCTTTTGTTTCCTTTACTGCTTGCTCAATATACAGACTGAATAACATCGGGGAGAGGCTACAACCCTGTCTCACTCCTTTCCCAACCACTGCTTCCCTTTCATGTCCCTCGACTCGTATAACTGCCATCTGGTTTCTGTACAAGTTCTAAATAGCCTTTCGCTCCCTGTATTTTACCCCTGCCACCTTTAGAATTTGAAAGAGAGTATTCCAGTCAACATTATCAAAAACTTTCTCTAAGTCTACAAATGCTAGAAATGTAGGTTTGCCTTTCCTTAATCTTTCTTCTAAGATAAGTCGTAGGGTCAGTATTGCCTCACGTGTTCCAGTATTTCTACGGAATCCAAACTGAACTTCCCCGAGGTCGGCTTCTACTAGTTTTTCCATTCGTCTGTAAAGAATTCGTGTTAGTACTTTGCAGCTGTGGCTTATTAAACTGATTGTTCGGTAATTTTCACATCTGTCAACACCTGCTTTCTTTGGGATTGGAATTATTACATTCTTCTTGAAGTCTAAGTTACACTTAGTGGTATCGAAATCTGGATCAAGACTAAAAGTAAATAAAAACGCGGAACTGATTGGATGTGTTACACACAGTTGCCGCTAACAGACATGTTCAAGATTGTGAATTTCACTTTATGTATGACAGCCTGATACTTCTAGCGTTTGCTTCTCGGCGGCTGGCCGTGGTGGCCGAGCGGTTCTAGGCGCAACAGTCTGGAACCGCGCGACCGCTACGGTCGCAGGTTCGAATCCTGCCTCGGGCATGGATGTGTGTGATGTCCGTAGGTTAGTTAGGTTTAAGTTGTTCTAAGTTCTAGGGAACTGATGACCTCAGATGTTAAGTCCCATTGTGCTCAGAGCCATTTTTTGCTTCTCGGCTACCTAATTTCTGAAGATGATCGCGTCGTCAAAGCAAAGAAAAGTTATGGTTCAAATGGTTCTGAGCACTATGGGACTTAACTTCTGAGGTCATCAGTCCCCTAGAACTCACAACTACTTAAACCTAACTAACCTAAAGACATCATACACATCCATGCCCGAGGCAGGATTCGAACGTGCTACCGTAGCGGTCACGCGGTTCCAGACTGTAGTGCCTAGAACCGCTCGGCGACCGCAGCCTGCAAAGAAAAGTTATGTGTGACTTTTCACTGCTTTGTAATTTTAATTCTTTTGGTGCCATCAGTTTAGAAATAAAAGGGTGACGCAAAACTTTTGTTGGTGTGCGTATATTACCGGTCTTTTTCTATAGCTTACTCCTATTTTTCTTGGTATTTCGAACATCTTGCACCATTTTACAACCCACTTTTTTTTAAGTCGACAAATATGTACTGATTTATCGTGGTTTTCTTCGGTTATCAAGAGCTTGAGAACTGTCTCCCTGGTGTGCGTATCTTTCCGAAAGGCATCTAAGTGATTCTCAATTATGTTGGGTATACTTAACGAATGGATCAGTTTAACGAAACGCCACAGTAGCGGAAGTGAGTGACCACCACCGCCACTACCCTCCGTGGCCGCTGCGGCCACGGCAGCTCCACCGTAAGGGAGTGCAGGGGTAGGTGGGCTGGTCGCGGTTACTAATTCAGGCGCGGGCCACACGTGTACAGAGCCGGGTGGCCAGCGGAGCCCGTAATTAAATGTGGCTGCAGCGAGCCGCGCCGGCTGCTCCAGACAGCACGTGTGTGTGTGTGTGAGTGGGGCTGCAGCCAGCCGGCTACCCTGGCGGTCCACGCGCGGTCGCCGGTTCGCCCTTTTCCTTTCGTTATTATTTTTCTCTTTCACTGCCCGCGGCTTTGGCTCTGTAGCTGTTAATTAGCACGCGCTTTCGAATTAGCTGCAGTCGACATTTGAATGCGACCGCAAATACCGCCGCTTTCCGATATTAAATCTCGTATCTGATTTCACCTTGCTGGCCGCCTACAGTAATTCGTTACTAGGTATTACGCTCCCTCGCTGGTTTCCCGCGAGATCTGGATGTTTCACCTAACCAATAACTTATTCAATTTGCGTGTTACCTACCTGCATCCTCTCAGGACGGTTAGGCATTTATTTGTCACTTAACACAACAAAATCGCTTTTCCGATGCAGATCTACCATTAAATTTCTAAGCAGCTCGCTTAAAGAAATTTTGTGACTTACTTCGCGTGTATGCACTTAGACCATGTGTCTCTTTTAAAAGTAGGCAGGCGCGTTTTCCCTCGTGTTTCAGCAGATACGGGATGGTCGAAAAACGTGATGGAAAGTAAGCGCTTTTTGTCGAAGAAAGGCAACATTCAAGAACATGAATCTTATTTGATTGAAAACACATATGAATGACATTTAATGTAGAAGAGCAGCAGCCTTTTCAGTAGTTGCAGGGGCAACAGTCTGAATGATTGACTGATCTGGCCTTGTAACACTAACCAAAACGGCGTTGCTGTGCTGGTGCTGTGAACGGCTGAAAGCAAGGGGAAACTACAGCCGTAATTTTTCCCGAGGGCATGCAGCTTTACTGTACGGTTAAATGATGATGGCGTCCTCTTGGGTAAAATATTCCGGAGGTAAAATAGTCCCCCATCCGGATCTCTGGGCGGGGACTACTCAGGAGGACGTCGTTATCAGGAGAAAGAAAACTGGCGTCCTACGGAGCGGAGCGTGGAATGTCAGATCCCTTAAACGGGCAGGTAGGTTAGAAAACCTAAAAAGGGAAATGGATAGGTTAAAGTTAGATATAGTGGGAATTAGTGAAGTTCGGTGGCAGGAGGAACAAGACATTTGGTCAGTCTAGTGGAATATCCGTTTTATCGATGTATGTTTACAGGGACAATAAGATTCGGAGAGTAAACAGCATCCGACCGAAGTGGCCGAGCGGTTCTAGGCGCTACAGTCTGGAACCGCGCACCTGCTACTATCGCAAGTTCGAATCCTGCTTCGGGCATGGAAGAGTGCGATGTCCTTAGGTTAGTTAGGTTTAATTAGTTCAAAGTTCAAGGGGACTGATGACCTGAGAAGTTAAGTCCCATAGTGCTCAGAGCCATTTGAACCATTTTTTAGTAAACAGCGATCCAGCAGGAAATCAGCAATAGCTTCAGGCCGGGTCAGGGCAGCACTGTGGCTGCTGTAGTACTGGTTATTCTTCGAGCTTTACGGTCTCTCTTAATACACTCCTGGAAATGGAAAAAAGAACACATTGACACCGGTGTGTCAGACCCACCATACTTGGTCCGGACACTGCGAGAGGGCTGTACAAGGAATGATCACACGCACGGCACAGCGGACACACCAGGAACCGCGGTGTTGGCCGTCGAATGGCGCTAGCTCCGCAGCATTTGTGCACCGCCGCCGTCAGTGTCAGCCAGTTTGCCGTGGCATACGGAGCTCCATCGCAGTCTTTAACACTGGTAGCATGCCGCGACAGCGTGGACGTGAACCGTATGTGCAGTTGACGGACTTTGAGCGAGGGCGTATAGTGGGCATGCGGGAGGCCGGGTGGACGTACCGCCGAATTGCTCAACACGTAGGGCGTGAGGTCTCCACAGTACATCGATGTTGTCGCCAGTGGTCGGCGGAAGGTGCACGTGCCCGTCGACCTGGGACCGGACCGCAGCGACGCACGGATGCACGCCAAGACCGTAGGATCCTACGCAGTGCCGTAGGGAACCGCACCGCCACTTCCCAGCAAATTAGGGACACTGTTGCTCCTGGGGTATCGGCGAGGACCATTCGCAACCGTCTCCATGAAGCTGGGCTACGGTCCCGCACACCGTTAGGCCGTCTTCCGCTCACGCCCCAACATCGTGCAGCCCGCCTCCAGTGGTGTCGCGACAGGCGTGAATGGAGGGACGAATGGAGACGTGTCGCCTTCAGCGATGAGAGTCGCTTCTGCCTTGGTGCCAATGATGGTCGTATGCGTGTTTGGCGCCGTGCAGGTGAGCACCACAATCAGGACTGCATACGACCGAGGCACACAGGGCCAACACCCGGCATCATGGTGTGGGGAGCGATCTCCTACACTGGCCGTACACCACTGGTGATCGTCGAGGGGACACTGAATAGTGCACGGTACATCCAAACCGTCATCGAACCCATCGTTCTACCATTCCTAGACCGGCAAGGGAACGTGCTGTTCCAACAGGACAATGCACGTCCGCATGTATCCCGTGCCACCCAACGTGCTCTAGAAGGTGTAAGTCAACTACCCTGGCCAGCAAGATCTCCGGATCTGTCCCCCATTGAGCATGTTTGGGACTGGATGAAGCGTCGTCTCACGCGGTCTGCACGTCCAGCACGAACGCTGGTCCAACTGAGGCGCCAGGTGGAAATGGCATGGCAAGCCGTTCCACAGGACTACATCCAGCATCTCTACGATCGTCTCCATGGGAGAATAGCAGCCTGCATTGCTGCGAAAGGTGGATATACACTGTACTAGTGCCGACATTGTGCATGCTCTGTTGCCTGTGTCTATGTGCCTGTGGTTCTGTCAGTGTGATCAAGTGATGTATCTGACCCCAGGAATGTGTCAATAAAGTTTCCCCTTCCTGGGACAATGAATTCACGGTGTTCTTATTTTAATTTCCAGGAGTGTATATATGGATAATCTGAGAGTGCTCTAAGGAATGGTCATGTAAAATTCCGCCTCAAAAATAATTTTGTTTGTAACAGGAAACAAACCGTCGCTTTCCGTCGACACTGGGAGTCGTGTGAAAGAATGGATGAGCGCTATTTGTTTGGGCTGATTCCAGTTGCACAATGCGAAAATGAAATCGCAAATATCTGCTGAAACACCAGAGAAAATGGGCCTGACGACTCTTTGGAGAGACACGCTGTGTAAATCACATGCAGCGTCGAGCTTCAACAGTGGCAACCGAATATTTGGAGACCTTTAGATAAAAATTCGTTGCACGCTTAAAGCTTCTTTCAGAGCTTCGCAAAAAGGCTGATAGCGAATAGAAATAGTTTTTCACTGCGTTAAGAACTATGTTAAGAACATATTTAAACGAGGAATGAATCTATACCGTCACTACAAGAGAGTGTAAAGCTTCTAGCGTTGGAACAAGTATCTACATCTACATGTATACACTTCAAGCCACCGTACTGTTCATGGCGGAGGGTACCTTGTACCGCTGCTAGCCACTCCCTTTTCTGCTCCACTCACAAATGGAGTGAAATGTACGTTGGCGGCAGCAGAACCGATCTGCAATCCGTCACAAATTCCGGTTCTGTTAATTTTTTTTTTTGGTATATGGTCCGCTTACGTCAATTAAATTTCGTTTCTTTTTATTTGTGAAGCTTTTCAGTGGTCTATAATAAATTTTTCTTTATGTGTGTAACAACTGTATTATATAATAATTACAGATCTGTTACTACATTACAGTTTTTTGTTATTCTCTTGTTGTCAGGTGGGAAAGAAATTTTGTAACGCAAGTTTCGTAAGGTTAAATTACTATTAGATTCTACTTATGATTGCCGTGCAGGATTAGCCGAGCGATCTAAGGCGCTGCAGTCACGGACTGAGCGGCTGATCCTGGCGGAGGTTCGAGTCCTCCCTCGGGCATGGGTGTGTGTGTGTTTGTCCTTAAGATAATTTAGGTTAAGTAGTGTGTACACTTAGGGACTGATGACCTTAGCAGTTAAGTCCCATAAGGTTTCACACACATTTGAACTTTTTTTTCTGCTTATGATTTGTGATACTGACGGTCCATACACCTCAAGCCACCCTAAGGTGCATGGCGGAACGTACCCTGTACCACTACTACTTCACTTAGTTGGCTTGTGTACGCAGGAACTCTGATTTTCGGTGTTTTAGGAACGCACTTCGACCTAACACCTCACTTCCAATACTTTCAACAGTATTTCCCCAAGGAAATTTCGTCTTCCCCTAGGGAATCAAATTTGAGTTCACAAAGCATCCCTGTAATACACGCATGTTGTTACTTACCAGTAACAAATTTAGCAGCATACCTACCATCGTAGCGTCTTTATAGCAAAGCAGATGCAGTGTCATATGGAAATCCTTGCTACAGATGAGTATTAAAAACTTTAAAATTTCACTTCAGCTGATAACTGATGCTTATCACTAACCGAAAACGAAATGGTGACGCATGGGGCAATTTGTTACAATTACGTTGGGTCACACGTGTTTTCTTATCATGTATTTAACTTGTTAAGGCGAAGTCAGAAATTACAAAAAGGAGACAAACAGAGGGACAAAGCCAAAAGTAATATATAACGAAGTGGCAAACGAAGTAATGTTAAATTACCAGTAATTTGTAATTATTAAACAGATTTTTCTATCATATTCATAACACATTACAAGTAAGAGAAAAACAACAACTAATAATGTAAAACTGCAATATTTCTTCAATGTTTAATGGGCTACATTACGTATAATAATCTCCCCCCTCCCATTACTTGACTGAAAATAGTGTCAAGTCAGTGATATTCCTACTAGCCGAGTATAAGGAATAAATATGTGGTGAGTCTATACCAGTAATTGGTTACAAGGAATTTCGCATTAACATAGCCCAAAACCTTCTTGGCCAATAATTATTCAAAAAAATTATTGGAAACTGTCTCTCGTCTCCAATGCACTACTGACTGCCAGAGAGATAATAAAAAAAAATTAAACCCATATTGTTATTGGTAGAAATAAGTAAATGATAGTACATTTAACGGTTAACGAAAAAAACCGTGGCAATGTGTAACATTCTGTTTATTTTAGTTTACAGAATTAGTCATTTATACTGGTATATAAAATACCAGACAGCTCCAATACTACAACTATTTCTTATTTTAAATAATGTTGGTTATCTTTTAGATGAGGTAGGTGATACCATATTTCACTATATTAAGAAAAAATAAGTATAATATACTATAGCACCATATAATCGGGCGGAAAACGCATTGATTTAGTTAATTAATCATTGTACCTTTATGTGGGCGGGGGGGGGGGGGGGGGGGGGGGGGGGTTCACTCTCCACATTGACCAATGAACTCGTGACGACAATGTATTGATGCTATGTTTTGTTGCAATAGCTTGCTGTCACTAACGGTGCAGTCGTTCATTTTCTTGCTACGTGGATTATGGTGTCACGAAATGTCAAAATCACTTTCTGTTCTACATACGTTTCTGCCTCCCCAATACCTCATTAAATATAGCGCGGAATAATGATATAGTTGCAAAGAACCCAAGATGTGTCTGACATTATGTAGATGATGTCCCTTCTAAGGGAAGCAGAGACGGAGAGATACATAAGTAGCCACATACCGGAAAGAATCTAAAAAAGTCCCTTTACGCAGATAATAAAACAGAATAAAAATTAATGAACGTAAACACAGTCCATTGCAGCTGTAATGTAGATATTCTTTAATTCAATCGTGCGATTAGCTGATTTCGATAATTTCTGAATTTCAAGCACCCGTAGAACCAACGTCGAAAATGATGACACATCTGTACATCGCCGTGCGTAAATAACACATCACACAACATACATTAGCATACCCGCTTACCATGTAGTCTTTCTTCTTACATGTGTGATATAACGTATTAAGTAACGTAATTATCAAATTATGTTTCTTTACATATACAAAGTAGGCGTCATATTCCCTAATTACATAGGGAACTGATCCATATCACAAACGTTACAGCCGCATTATTACGTATTGGTAAGTGTGCTATTAGGTACTACAGCTTAACAACAAACAGCAGCTGTTACAATGTTACCAAAGATACATATGCACCCTAATTCTGCAGATCTATCGATAGCAAATGTAAGAGGCACAGATTCGTAGATCTCAGGTTTACATGATGCTGTCGAGTTGGCCGTGCAAACCAGAGATCTGCGGACATTGATTAGTTAATAGTGGCTCCTGGTGTGACTACAAACGAGACTGAATCCTCCCAATTTATGTTAGTCAAGGGGCCTGACGACGGTGTAATGGAACACCTAAATTGGCTGAATAAATAAATTAAATGCAAATGAGACGACTGCAGGTGTTTCAGTTTCGTTTCATACTGAACAGCAGAAGTCTTTGTATCACTCACATCCAGGACGGTCATGCTGATGTGTATCTATATGTTCGCCTCGTATTTCGCCAAAATGGGTAAGTAGTGATATTAGGTAACAAAACTGAAAAGACTGCAAATATAACCGACACTCATTTGCGGGTACACCTTACTGGAGGCATACGTCGTTGATTGCCTGATATACAATTGATCAGCTAAGTCTGGCACTCCAGCAACCTATGTAAGTACTTCTTACATTTGCTAACTGTAATTCTGCAGTGTTAGCATATATGTGTATCTTTGACAACATTATAACAGATGCAGTTAGGTTTCAAGCTGCAGTAGTCACAGTTACCAATATGACATTTGAGGTTACAACGTTTGTGATATGGATCCATTCCCGGTGTAATGATTCAATATGAGATCTGCTTTGTATGCAAAGAAAAATAATTTGATAATTGAAATACGTAATCCATAATCTCACACATGTAAGTAGATGTATTGCATCGTAAAGTGGTATGTAATTGAGAGTTCTATAATGTGTTATTTAACATGGCTATGTACGGAGAAGCACGCAGACAGTATGTTACTCCTCCACGTTCATTTTACTGTTGTTGAACACGACTGAAATAAAGTTAGGTAACGCACAGCCTTATTGGTCTAGGTATTAATAGGCTGTGGATCCGCACGAAAACGAAAAGAAAGACATATGTGTAATGTTTTGCTGTGATAAGTGTAAATTAATGGTTTCATTCATTTATTGGCTAAAATTACAGTTTTCATTTAGAATTCAAATTAATTAACTATAATACTTGTTCAGCTATGCTATAGCAAAAAGGAAATGGAAATATCATTTCCCAGTGCGTGTGTTGTACAAGGGAACAACTGTATCTGCTGGAACGCTTTCAATAATACCCGAACTTCAGGCTGTAAGCTACAGACACATTCAAAAATAGTGTAAATACAACATGCACACAACCTTGCTTTCGTTAATCAGTAGCAAAAGCCTAACTTGCTACCAGTACTTTTAGTACTGGCCATTTCCACTGGGCAGTGAGCGACCTTCGTTAACGAACTGACTGAGCATAAGCTTTTGTGAAAGTAAAATAACAGATGAAACGCAGTCTTTTGTCACCCGTCGAGATGATCACAGAGTATAAGAGGCTACAATGAAGTTAGCTGACGCACGTTTACTGCTGGCTGTTGCGATAGATACAGGTGATGAAACACCGTGAGAAACGTTTTAACGCAGCTCTTTTATCTCACGTCGGGTTGCTAGGAAAAAAATAATTAGAGAAGCGACTGACATTGTAAATATTGAGAGACATCTTTAAAGGCCAGCTTCTGTGCCGTTTTGTATCCGAATGGAACAAATGTTTACGTTCTAGCAATTAACGCCGGAGCCAAGCAGAAACAAACCCGTGTACACGGTTTTCCTGTGAAGTATAAACGCTCTTAATCAGTGCAACGCCCTTAAACAGCTTTTGTCCCTTTTTTTGCATTGCCATAAATGAATTACCTTTCACTGAAGTCTGCTGCGAGAATGTAGTACACTCGCCTTTTCTGGAATGACATCTAGGTTGGAGTTAGTTGAGTGAAAGAAATATGAGATAAAACTAGCCATCAGGTAAATAAAATACGAATAGAAACTATCTTCACCTTAGTTTGTGAGAAGTTTTGATATTCTCAGAGGAGATGAGTTAGGCAATTAATCTGAGTCGAGGAGACTGGTTTTATGATCTGAACGGATTGAAGAGTACTACAGCTCTGCTATTTTGTTCCTGCTCCAAATGTACCTGCTGTACTATCCAGTTACAACAACGCTCCTCAAACTAATCTATTCTTTTAAAAATTGAATTGCTCTGAGCAGTACATTTGGCAGAAACCCTGTTGTTACCTATAATCGAATTTTTACCAAAATAATGGATTAATTTCCTGTCTGTTACAGGTAAGAGTAAATGACACACACACAAATAAACACACACACACACACACACACACACACACACACACACACAAACAGAAACACACATACAGAACACATATTCTCTGTTTGTCATAGTATACAATAAAGTATTCAAACTACAAGTCACAGTAAGAGACAAATAAAGATCAGTGATGTAAGCTATTGAGCAACCAAAATGTAATTGAAGCTCTTGCTTGTATAATGACTGTGATAATAGACGACGGTGGGAAGAAATTCTGTATGCCATTCATTATATGGCCCTTCAAAGCTACTCTATAAACATTAACTCTTTTCTGTTCTGTTTCAGCTGTCTGTGTGAAATAATAATTTATAGAGAAATTCTGTTCATAATTACATACTACGTAAGTTCTTCAACGCCACGTTTATTCCATCCCACACTCCACACGTAACTATTCCTGCTTGTTGATGGCGTTATATAGAGGGTTGTGTGCTGACTCTACGGCCGCTGCCGAATTTTACTGTAGACTGGGCTACACAAGGTAGAATGCTGCAAGTTGTATGTAAGCGTAGGCTTCCGCTGCCGTTGTCACTAACAGCTCAGCACAAAGCAGAGGAAGGGCATTTTCAACAGTGACCGAAACGTCGGAGAATTTTATACACACATCAAAAAAGTTTTGAATCACCCCAGTTCCGAGAAATCCTGAAGACAGATGTTGACTGTGGATATTGTATCACACACATAGTCCCTTTGACTGTTCAGAGACGTCACTAAACCCACCCAAAGATGTAAACAAACATGCATTTAGCATGCCGATCAGTTCCAGTCATTCCACCGCGAATTAGGTACACGGCTCGTGTTGTCTGAAGTTCCACCATGACTAGACGGTCAGTACCGCGGTTCGATCCCGTCCGCATTGTTACTTCGTGCCAGGAAGGGCTCTCAAAAAGGGAAGTGTCCAGGTGTCTCGTAATGAACCAAAGCGATGATGTTCGCACATGAAGGAGATACAGAGAGGCCGGAGCTGTCGATGACATGCCTCGCTCAGGCCGCCCAAGGGCTACTACTGCAGGGGATGACCGCTATCTACGGATTATTGCTCGGAGGAACCATGACAGCAACGCCACCATGTTGAATAATGCTTTTCGTGCAGCCACAGGACATCGTGTTACGAGTCAAACTTGTGCGCATAGGCTGCATGATGCGCACCTTCTCTCCCGACGTCTATGGCGAGGTCCATCTTTACAACCACGACACTATGCAGTGCGGTGCACATGGGCCCAACAACATGTCGCTGAGGATTGGCTTTACGTTCTCTTCGCCGATGAGTGTCGCTTATACCTTCAACCAGACAATCATCGGAGACGTGTTTAGAGGCAACCCGGTCATTCTGAACGCCTTAGACAGCGAGTGCAGTACGGTGGAGGTTCGCTGCTGTTTTGGGGTTGCATTACGTTGGGCCGACGTACGTCGCTGGTGGTCATGGAAGGCTCCGTAACGGCTGTACGATTCGTGAATGCCTTCCTCCGACCTATGGGGCAATCATATCGGCCGCATACTGGTGAGGCATTCTTCTTCATGGATGACAATTCGCACCCCCATCGTGCACATCTTGTGAATGACTTGCTTCAGGATAACGACATCGCTCGATTAGAGCGGCCAGCATGTTCTCCAGACATGAACCCTATCAAATGTACCTGGGATAGATTGAAAAGGACTGTTTGTGGATGACGAGACCCACCAACCACTCTGAGGAATCTATGCCGAATCGCTGTTGAGGTGATGGACAATCTGGACCAACAGTGCCTTGATCAACTTGTGGACAGTATGCCACGACGAATACAGGTATGCATCAATGCAAGAGGACGTTCTACTGTTAGAGGTACCGGTGTGTGCAGAAATCTGGACCACCACCTCAGAATGTCTCGCTGTATGGTGGTACAACATGCAGTGTGAGGTTTTCATGAGCAATATTCTAATTTTCTGTGCAGGTTCCGGATCTCTCGGAATCTAGATGATGCAAAACTTTTTTTGATGTGTGTATATTGACAATGCGGTCAACAGCCCAGAAGAATTTTATTGACTCCTGTACGTTGTGTTCGATGGTTTGTTGGGTATTTCCTTGAACACAATCGACAGTTTCTGTTTTATGTAGGTTCTGGGAACGAAGGCTCGACGGATGTACAGAAGTGCATTTGTCTGTTTCCTGTCACTTTAAGGGTTTAACGAATGGACTTCATAAAAAGTCAAATAGTGAAGTGGGTTATTATTAAACACAATTTTAAATATAGAAAGCAGAGTGAAGTTTAGAACATTTCGTGGAGACGCACGGAGATGAGTTGTCTCGTAACTTTACAGCCCAATTCAGGAATGAATGAAATAGTGTATTTAGTACTAGGACATTAAAAGGGGAGTGGCCGGGAATGTTACATTCCCTAAATTTTACTACACCAAATTTTGTATGAAGGAAGTCATAATTTATGGTAGTTAATTGTAATTGTAAGCTTTCCAGTGGCATTTCACATACAAAATAATTACAAAATGTTCTGTTTTACGTTCTATAATAACAATACTAGATTAGCGGGAACTGCGAACTGATACCGACTGCAACCGTGAATTTTACAAGGATTTAGTAATACAGAGTTACGAGGTACCCATGATAAAGGAAACAGAGCGCTACGGTTATTGAATCACATGTTGCCAGCGTCTGAAGAACTAACTTCACAGCCAAAGAAAATAGTACGTGGAGAATCATCTAGGCTGGCTAGCTATGATATACAGGAAAAGGAGACAACTGATTTTTGTTTATCATTGCACAGTGCTCGAAGGAAACAGATGACCATTCATCCTCGTACGGCGAATGAAGTATTAGAGTAGTTAAACACTTTACATATTTTAACAAAGCGATATAAAGGTTCCTTTTCATAGTCCCAGAACGAAGTATAGTATTTTTCACTTGTGACAAAATCTGAAATCTATGTGTAGTAATGTGCTTACTTAATTAGGTCGCAGGTTCGAATCCTGCCTCGGGCATGGATGTGTGTGATGTCCTTAGGTTAGTTAGGTTTATGTAGTTTTATGTCCTAGGGGACTGATGACCTCAGATGTTAAGTCCCATAGTGCTCAGAGCCATTTGAACCATTTGTTTACCCAAAATAATTATTTATTTATTTATTTATTGTTTATAGTAACTACTTCGTATCTAAGAAATCATCTACTGACTAGTTGGAGTTGTCATTCAGAAACTCTTTTAATTTGCTTTTAAATGTTGGTTCGCTATCTGTGAGACATTTAATACTATTTGCAAATGACCAAAGATTTTTGTGGCAGCATAATTCACCCCTTTCTGTGCGGAGGTGAAATTTAATCCAGAATAGCGAAGATAATCCTTTCTTCTAGTGTTGTAGTTATGCACTTCGCTGTTATTTTTGAACTGGAATCAGTTATTAATGATAAATTTCATAAGTGAATATATGTACTGCGAAGGTACTGTGAAAATCCCGAGTTCCTGAAATAAATGTCTGCAAGGTGATATCGGGTGGGCTCCAGCTTTTATCCTGATAATACGCTTTTGTGTAATGAATACTTTCTTTCATAATTACGATTGGCCCCAAAATATGATGCTACATGAAAACAGTGAATGAAAATTTGCAATAACCCTGGTAGCATAAGTGTCTGAACATAACCTTTTCAGCAGATCATCGATGTGTTTCTTCCAATTCAATTTGTCATCAATGCACACACCCAGAAATTTTGAGTATTCTGCCTTAACAACAGACTTCTGTTTATTGCCTATATTTATCAATAAAATTAAAGGCTGCAGTTTTCACTTAGGACAGGAATGATATCAAACCATATTCGAAGTGTGACTTTGTTTAGAGTATACCAGTCCTCAATCAGAAATCGGAAAGTTTCTGAATTACATATTTGGTTTAAGATTCCTACCTCGAATTACATTCATAGGATCGTTTGTAGAGTTACATAGTGTTGTTGCTCTCAATCACAATCAGTTACATTCTTTGCTGGACTGTATACATGAAAACTATGTCGTCCCCCTAATTTATGTTTCAGTATACCAAAAAGTAAAGTCATAATTGCAAATGCTGCGGAGCCTTTTCATTGTCAATGAAAGATACAATTTTACAAATACCATTCTTCCATGCACGAGCTTAGGGAAGTTTTAAAGCAATTTTCAAAGTGAAACTTATCTGCATTTTGACACAGTGTATTACAAAAGAAATGTAAAGACACGTGACCACGAAAATCGTTGTGTTGTTCCTGAAATGTGGAACAGATATCAACGTGGTGAACTGTCATTACTGGAATACGTAAAAAGTATTGTACGTCTGTTCCAGCCTGTCCCACACTAGGACAAGTGTTACGCTGGGGCTAGCAGAGTGCTGTGCTGCCTGGTTTAAAGGTAAAATGCTCTACGCGGAAATGGTCTGTAAAATTTTTTTGTGAAGATATATGCAATATTGCGTAGGTGAAAATAGAAAGTTTTGCGATTGTGCAGTTTATTTACATCTTCAGATGTGATTAAATATTTACGAGCTTCACAGCGATAAAATTTCAATTTACATTAAGGTAGATTTTTATCGTGACTAAGGTGTTAGTGGATTGTTCACTTCCGAACATTGCAATAAACTGCTGAAACTGTCATGTCAGTGTGGCAGTTATTGAATGATTTTGTCACGTTACATTATTATAAACAGAAATCAATTCTTTCTCGAAAGTGATAATCTTTTTACCGTTTTACTCACGTTAATTCTAATTCTACTTTAATGCCAGTGAAGTCCAGTCTCATAAATAACGTTTGACGTATAAAGTTCTGAGTGGCTGCATCTTCTTTTCTTGTCACCGCTGTGTTTAAACAAAGAAGAGAGAGACGTCAGAGAAGATACACTTTAGAACGACGGCCTCGCTGATGTTGCAACAAAATCTGCGACCGCCGCTACAGCAAGACAAAATGGAAGAACTTGGTAATGGTGTACCTATAACGTTTAATATCCGTAAACAGCAGACTAAAATTCAGCGTGATGGAATTTTGCGCTGGTGGTGTGCGACACGCAAAGCTTCAACAACCACGGATGGATGTTAGGGTACGAGTATGTTATCCAGTTACTACAAACCACGGTATGTGTAGTCAAAAGTACACGCCCATTTCAAGTTTATTTTATCAGAGAGTGCACATTTAATTTAGGCGACACTCACAACACGTAAACGCACAAATAACATACAAAAACGGTGGCTTCCGTCTATTTAAACTTCACTTCGCCGGGCAGTCAAAACCGACTGCTTAAATTCTCTCTAGTTCTGAAGAACAAATAGCAGTTCAATACATTTCTGCGACTGCTTATCACATTCCACAAATCTTATCACGAATTTTCACTTATTAAACATCCACGTCCCATGCAGTTCAAACCTTCGGGCGCAGTCTTTTAGTAATGTTCGATTTTAAAGAGTCCAGAAATGTAATTGGGAACACAAAAGTCGAAATATGTTTGACTATAGTAAGTCTTACAGTAATGAATGGATTAGCATAGCAATGCGGCGTAAAATATTATTGTTCCACAGCCTCTCCGTCGCCTCCACTTAGCGACACCGCTCTAGTCAGGTCGAAAATGTTTCAATTGTGGTTTTAGAGCGATGTCGCTCAAATTTCCTTTTAACCACATGTAAGGTAACAGTTTCTTCTGAAGAAGATGCCCCTAATTGGCGTTGAAAACTAGTTATTGAATTTTATTTTCTGTTTGCCTCCAGTTGGCTGAATTTTGTAACATTGCAATTAATTACGGTTGCCGATCACAGTCATGTTCAAAACATTACTATTCATCTGTCCAAAAAGTGTCTGTACTTCTGCGTTTGTTCTCTTTCTTCAGCTTCCATTCTCTCTCACTGCCCCATATATCTTTCTCAGACTCTTCACTTACCGTTACAATAAGCAGCCTTACTCCTTTGTGGTCACCACCCATCCTTCCGAGCCTTTCATTACTATAAGGCTTAACACAGTCAAACATATTTGGAGTTTTTAGTTTAATCTTACATTTCTGGACTTGATAACTTTCTGCACACAACAGTAACATCGTTTTCCACTTGATGTCCTTCCCTGAGTTTCCACTGTCTTGCTATTAATATCTGTATTATTGAGTCTAGGTATTTAAACTTTTCCACTCCTTGATACTTAATCCCATTTATTTTTAATGACGTCTCTTCTCTGTCCCCCCAGCATGTCTCACAGTCATATATTTTGTTTTACCTACATTCAATTCCAATCCTACCTTCCGCGCTACTCTTTCCAACGCAGCATAGTTATCCTTCAAATTTTTGATATCCTTGCGATTAATGCTAGTTACAGCCGTATGCAACCACCAGGTTTATTCTTGGAGGAAGCTTTCGCCTGATACAGAGCTACGGGGCGGCAAGTTAAGTGTTTATCCTTTTCTGTCCTTTCGTCGTAGTGTTTTTATTAAATTTCGTTCGTGTTTTTCTGTTTAAGAGGTCTAATCCCGTGTTTTAGTAAATGCAAATTTGAGCAGTCTGTAGTACAGTTCTCATCTCTTCTGAACAACCAGCTACTTCCCGGGTTCGATTCCCGGCGGGATCAGGGATTTTCTCTGCCTCGTGATGCCTGGGTGTTGTGTCATGTCCTTAGGTTAGTTAGGTTTAAGTAGTTCTAAGTTCTAGGGGACTGATGACCATAGATGTTAAGTCCCGTAGTGCTCAGGGCCATTTTGAACAACCAGCTACATAGCTCACTGAGGTATCAGCGTCCATTGCTGACACATCATAGGGGTAGCTAGTATCATATTTACGATCCTGTCTGCTTTTATAGTTTACTCATTTTTTTTAGTCTTGCTAGAATGAATAGGATGTGAACATGCTGTGTGCGGATGCAGGAGGAGTTGGCCGCAGTTGGCGAACAGCTGAATGCGCTTTTGGCTACGGTCAGTCAACTTCAGACCTCTGCCTCCGAGTGTAGCGGCGGCGGAGAATCTGGCTTATCACATGAGACACTCTAGGTGTCGCTTTTTTGCCGGCCGGAGTGGCCGAGCGGTTAAAGGCGCTACAGTCTTGAACCGCACGACCGCTACGGTCGCAGGTTCGAATCCTGCCTCGGGCATGGATGTGTATGATGTCCTTAGGTTAGTTAGGTTTAAGTAGTTCTAAGTTCTAGGGGACTTATGACCACAGCAGTTGAGTCCCATAGTGCTCAGAGCCATTTGAACCATTTTGTCGCTTTTTTCACTCACTGGCTCTGCTGGCGAGGCATCTCCACGTCTACCCGATGCAATGGATGCGCACTCACTGCAGAGAGAGTGGCGGGTGATAACGCGTTCGAGTCGCCCGAGGCGAAGGGTCAATGTGGAGACTGTCGTCTGGTCTCACCAATTCACCCTGTGGCCGCACCTTCAGCAGGGTCCGAGCAAGCACACGAAGGGAGGGTTTCTCTAGTTATCGAGAGCTCCAACGTTAGGAGCTGATGGATAGCGTTCAGGGGAGGGAAGAAAGCCAATGTAGACTCGGTATGTATGCCGCGGGACGTCATCCGAGATGTGGAGGCGGTCTTGGTGGCTGTTATCCGGCGTGCAGGGTGCAGTCACCAGCGAGTTGTGGCTCACATCGGCGCCAACAACGCTTGTCGCATGGGTTCTCAGCCCATGATCAGTTCATACAGGCGACTGGTGGAAGTGGTGAAGGCTGGTGGCCTCGCGCACGGGCCGCAAGTACAGTCCACAATTTACGGCATTGTTCCTAGAGTTGATCGCAGTCCTTTGATTTGGAGCCAAGTGGAGGGCCTTAATCGAAGGCTTTCTTAAACCTGTGACGGTCTTGGCTGTAGATTTCTAGATGTGCGTTATCGGTTGGGGATTAACTCACTTTGATAGGGCGGGGTTGCACTACACAAGGGAAGCAGCTGCTCGGGTTGCAACTTGTAGAGTGCACATGGGAGATTGAACACTCGGCAGTCGATACTTAGCAAGGTAAGGCAGACGGCGTTCGGAGTGAAGACAACTCTACTGTCAACATTTTATCAGTAAACTGTCGAAGTATTCGCAACAAAGTTTCCGAATTTACAGCCATCCAGGAAAGTTCTCGTACTCAAATTATCATCGGGACCGTGAGATGGCTGTGATATTCAGCGAGTCATGGAACGCAAATCGGAAAGACAGATTAAAGGCTGTAGGAAAGTGACTGTTCATTGAAGTTGACAAAATACCGTCTCTGTTGTGGTCGAAGTTGAGTGTGAAAGTGAAGCTATCTGGTCGCATGTAACATGTCTAGGCGAAACCAAGGTAAATGTTGGATGGTTTTACCGGACAGCCGATTCTGCTGTGATAATTCTACAGTAATTCAAAGAATGTCTGTCGTCAGTAATGCGTAAATACCAAAATCGTACATTAGAAATTTAAGGCGACTTCAACCTACTAAGTATAAACAGGGATGTGTACGGATACATTGCAGGGAGTGCAGACATACAGTCATGCGAAGTATTTTTGAACACTTTTTCTGAAGACTGACTTGAGAAGCTAGTTCGGCAGCCTTGTAGCTATAAGTAGGCCGGATGTAATCGACAAAGTCAGTACAGAAATGGGGATTAGCGATGATGATGTCATTACAAAATGGTTCAAATGGCTCTGAGCGCTATGGGACTTAACTTCTAAGGTCATCAGTCCCCTAGAACTTAGAACTACTTAAACCTAACTAACCTAAGGACATCACACACATCCATGCCCGAGGCAGGATTCGAACCTGCGGCCGTAGCGGTCACGCGGTTCCAGACTGAAGCGCCTAGAACCGCACTGCCACATCGGCCGGCCGATGTCATTACAGCAACTACGGTTACGGAAGTTAATAAATCAGCCAAGAAGGCTATGAGAGCCGAGAAGCAGTTGTTAGCATCTCTGTTAGACAGAGAAATGACGTCACTTAGTTACAGTAAGCTGGAGGAAGAGGAATTATGGACTAAGTTTAAACAGATTGTAAATCGCGGTCTGGAGAATTACGTGCTTAGTAACTGGATTAAGGACGGAAAAGACCCACCATGGTTTAATAACGAGATTCGGAAAATACTGAGGAAGTAGAGGCTGGTGCACTCTTGGTTCCTAAGAGAAAGTGCAAACGACGACGAGCAGAGAGTTAGTAGAGATTCGGCCGTCTGTGAAAAGTTGTATGCGCGAAGCATAAAAATACTGCCACCATCATACCTTAGCACAACATCTGTCAGAGAAGCCGAGAAAATTTTGGTCCTGTATAAAATTGCTGAATGGGTCTAAGGCTTCCATCCAGTCACTTGTTGACCAGTCTGGTGTGGCAGGTGAATATGGCAAAACGAAAGCGGAAGTCTTACATTTCACGCTCAAGAAATCGTTCACGAAGCAGAATCGTACAAATATACTGTGGTCTGACCATTGAACAGACTCAATACAGATGACTCCTCTGTTCAAGAACGGTAAAAGAGCTTACTCGCATAATTACAGACCAATATCCCTACGTCTGTTTGCTGCAGAATCCTTGAACATACCCTAATCTCGAATGAGATACATTTTCTTCAGACCTAGAAACCTATGTCCACGAATCAGCTTGGTTTTAGAAAGCATCGTTCTGCAAAACTCAGCTTGTATTATTGTCACTTGATGTACTGTGAACGGTGGAAGAAGCGTGACAGGCAGGTTCCATCTTCCTGGATCTCCGGAAAGCGTTTGAAAAAATGGTTAAAATGGATCTGAGCACTATGGGACTTAACTTCTAAGGTCATCAGTCCCCTAGAACTTAGAACTACTTAAAGCTAACTAACCTAAGGACATCACACACATCCATGCCCGAGGCAGGACTCGAACCTGCGACCGTAGCGGTCGTGCGGTTCCAGACTGTAGCGCCTAGAACCGCTCGGCCACCCCGGCCGGCAAAGCGTTTGAAAAAAAAAATGTTCAAATGTGTGTGAAATCTTATGGGACTTGACTGCTAATGTCATCAGTCCCTAAGCTTACACACTACTTAACCTAAATTATCCTAAGGACAAACACACACACCTGTGCCCGAGGGAGGACTCGAACCTCCGCCGGGACCAGCCGGACAGTCCATGATTGCAGTGCCTTAGACCGCTCGAAAAAGCGTTTGACACGGTGCATGAGGGCTTAATTATATATATAATGCAAATATTTTTGGTTGCTGTATATCCGATTACGCTGTCTCGTAAACGGTTGGCCCTGACTAGTATTATTACGCAATCTGACTGCATAGAACAATAACAAAGAATGAAATGAAAGTTTTCTGTTAACGCAATTAATTAATTAAGTCCCCAGCAACTATAAAACCTACGAAACAACAAACACAAGTGTAGCTGTTCTGTGTGGAAGTGTGCCTCAACGTACACATCTGGCACGGTTCTTCTCCAATAAGACAAGAAATTTCAAGTACCATTTATATTGAAGTAATTAAAAAAAATTAGAAATACTATAATTGCGCAAGAAAACCAGAATTACACTCTAATACAAGAACACAAGCCAGATGCTTTGTTGACTGAACCTGTAATGATGCACTATTTGAGACACAGAAATAATAAAAGAATATAGTGTTTTGTTACCTTCATATATATTGACCAAATGCACTCTGATCATTACAATATCTCCATTAGAATAATATCTGCTATCTCTCCCATCAAATAGCTGCATAAAACATGGAACAAACACTCACTACTACCACATCTCAACAACTCTCCACTACATCTTAGCAAGAACCGCCTACCACCGTTTCTCAAGAATCACTGCCAGTGGAGGCGGCGGAACAATACCCTCTGGCGCGATCTCTGGCGCTGTGGCTCAGTGTAGCCACCTTTCATATGCCCCTCATCCACGGGCTAGAATTTGATGGTATTTTTGCCAGCATTGGTGGTGAAAATACCACCAAATTCGTAAAAAAAAATACAGACAAAAATAAAAGATAATATTAATACGTAAATATCATATAACTAGATAAAATTTTGGCTTTGCACTGACCTTACAATGGCCTAATATATAAAATACAGTAAGGAATACAAATTCTTTCATACATATGACTTTACATAATAGTTTACACAAATATCATGTGGTTAACAATTCAATCGATAGCGTCAGCAATGACGAATATGTGCAGGTAAGAGTCTCATAACTTTTCACAAACAGTAATACACAAAAAATCAGTTTATACAAATATTCACATAAAATGCTTTCACAACAAGTAGTTGACAGTTCCAGCAGTAGCACCCAGCAATGTTGAACAGGTGCTACCGCAACAAGTGACATCATCTCAGTAGAAGCAGTCCATCAGTGGCACCCAGAAATGTTGAGTAGGTGCAGACACCATCAGGTGACATCATTTCAGCAGAAGCAGTTCATCAGTGGCACCCAGCATTGTGGAACAGGTGCAGACTCCAACAGGTGACATCATTTCAGTAGAAGCAGTCCATCAGTGGCACCCAGCAATGTTGAGTAGTTGCAGACACCATCAGGTGACATCATTTCAGTAGAAGCAGTATATCAGTGGCACCCAGAAATGTTGAGTAGGTGCAGACACCATCAGGTGACATCATTTCAGCAGAAGCAGTTCATCAGTGGCACCCAGCATTGTGGAACAGGTGCAGACTCCAACAGGTGACATCATTTCAGTAGAAGCAGTCCATCAGTGGCACCCAGCAATGTTGAGTAGGTGCAGACACCATCAGGTGACATCATTTCAGTAGAAGCAGTCCATCAGTGGCACCCAGCAATGTTGAGTAGGTGCAGACACCATCAGGTGACATCATTTCAGTAGAAGCAGTCCATCAGTGGCACCCAGCAATGTTGAGTAGGTGCAGAAAGCAGTCCATAATATTCACTATCACTGATCACACTGTTCATCAGAGTTTATAAGCAGAAATTAAACATGTCCTAGTGGCACCAATCATGTAGAAAAAGTACAAGTAACAGTCCATAATATTCACTATCACTGATCACACTGTTCATCAGAGTTTATAAGCAGAAATTAAACATGTCCTAGTGGCACCAATCATGTAGAAAAAGTACAAGTAACAGTCCATAATATTCACTATCACTGATCACACTGTTCATCAGAGTTTATAAGCAGAAAGTAAACACGTCCTAGTGGCACCAATCATGTAGAAAAAGTACAAGTAACAGTCCACAATATTTACTATCACTGATCAAACAGTTCAAGCATGAACAATAGTTTGAATACACATACAAATGCTTTTACAATGCTCTTACACCAAACATACAAATTCTAATAAACACACAAATGATATCAGATAATTGTCATATTACTATTACAAATACTCAAATATCAGTAAACCTATAATATTTATGGGTGTCAGTGCAAGCCACTACAAACAAATAAAATAATATTTAGGAGATAGGTTGGTACCAATTTGGGATTGGGAAAGGAAAACACACAAAACACACTCACTCATCTTTCATCCACATTAAGTACTACTGTGTAATTGAATAGTGTTAACTGTGTAAATGCAATTCTGTCAAAATTTCATGTTCATCATGTGTATCAATTAGTAGTGGCAGCAATGTATAACAGTCAATAATAGTTAAGTCAACGTCATAGTCATCATGTCAAGACCAATGTTTGCCAAGCCAGATCAAAATGTACGGTTGCTGAACAACTGTCAGTGAGCCAAGATATGCAAATATATACTGCTTAGTGATTTAACTGAGTGTGTTAGTAGACTATCTCCTTTCTACTTGAGTGTTCTAGTCTGCCAACTTCATCTTCCTTGTTCCATATAAACCAACAAAAAAAATATGCTCCTCACTTACTTTACCTCTTATCCACCAAAACTCCAATAATCATCAACTTCACATAATCTTAATACTTCAATAATACCTCTTCAATACGTCGATACATATAAACCTTATCACCAATATCATTTCACTTCCATAACAACTCTTTCCTCTAGTCAGTCTTCTAGAACAAGTACAGATAAAACCCTAGTGCAAACTTCAATTCATCATCACATACGATCCGAAGACACAATGTCCACACACAACCTCTGTTGAATCCACCTGACCCAAAACTTCTACTCATTATGAATTATAAAATAGATTTTGGTTACCTTGTCCATCATTAAATAAAAGAAATGCATACATGACCTCTAACAGACTTTAGTTCGAATAACTTTCAGTAAGTAGGTGCGAGTACGGAGTGTGTATGATCATAATTTTTCACAGTGTGTACACCACTTCAAGAATCATGGCAAAACAGAAGCAAACATGTGGAGTATTTCTTGTGTCAAGTGTCATTTGCTATTTCAATTGCTCACGAAGAATGCAGTGAAATAACTGTCAATGGTCTAAACCTAGTACTGGTATGCCATGTCGTTAGCTTCCTTCCTAGCAACATAAATTTATACAGCTTCCATAAAACCTCCAGCTCATGTGACTTCTATGAAGTTTCTTGTACTAATGTCGTTCGTCGAATTATAGCAGTTCATTTTCCTATCTTAAAAATATAAGGCACTGAGCGTAAGCAAAACAAGCAATAGCGAGTAAATATACCAGTAGTGAACAGATTGTCAACAAGTGGATGCAGCACAATTCCTACAACGAGGCTCTGCCAAGCAAACAATCTATAATTAATACCACAGTGTGACCTAAGCTCCATGTTTGTACACCGTACATCAGCATTGCTATATACCAAATTAAAGAGTAGTGACGACAAACAGAAATGTATAAATATGCAATCCATACGCATAGCAGCAAACAGGTCATTAGCATCTTTTCAGCATAAGCAAATAAATGTTCATATGTAATCATAATAAGTAAACATGAAGGCGCAAGCAGATAAATCACAAAATATAACTTACATACCTAACCACATCAGCACAATTAATCAGGTGACAATTATAATTTAAATAAATAAGCACAGCAGGCACATAATAAAAAAATATGACATCAGTGAAAAAGCAGTGCAGCCAAGCGATGCATAATATACACAAGTTACAACCCAGTTCATTAATAATCATTGTCAAAATCAGTTAACGTACGCAAGCACGTCGCTTCACAAGTAATTTTATAGAACATGAAATTAGCACCAAGTATGAATCACGTAATCGGGAGCAGCAAATTACGTCTAAAGTACGTACCTAAGTGGAAATATGTTACCTGAAAAATAAACTCAATTAATAGTTACCTTTTTAATTTATTAGTTTCTTCTTGGAAATTACATTCTTTCTGAAATTTTCTCGATAGCAAGTCCTCTTAATGTCGGACACGCACAGAATTTACCTGAAGTTCTTAAATATTTTATAGAACCGTATCCTCAAAAATACTGAATGTTAATAACATAATTCATCAAGTCACTATAGCTTTATACTGATTTTATTCGGAGAAAGACTGTGTATTTGTTTACGGCTGTCAGTGCATTCGCACTGAGCGCTCGATCAGCTGTAGGCGCGTGACGTAGGAAGTGATTGTTTGCGGTCAACGACTGCCTTGTGCGGCGCGCAGACTTGACTGTTGCTTTGAGTATGTGCCGCCGCCAAAACACAGCGCGGTATCCTTGTACTCTCTACGTGTTTACATGTAGCTGTTAGTTTCTCACAAGTATGTCATTCTACAAAAAAGTTGACGTTTGATATATGATGTATTCCCTTAGAGCGTCGTGATTTAAGAGTTTCTACTTCAACAGTGTTATCATGAATAAATTTGCGAATTCTATATGGGCCGTTATAAAGCAGAAAAAATTTGCGACACAAGCCTTTTCCTTTGTGAGACAAACGATGAGACTTAATTAACACCTTCTGACCAACTGACAAGATTTTTAAACGACCAGGACGCTTAGCTGATTTCTCTCTTCTAGCAGCCGCAGATGTAATATTTCGTAGAGCCAGGTTGACAACTTCAGAATGCCGTAGTTTCCGTGAAGGCGGAAAAGGAACGATTTCAGAAATGCGATTTGTCGGTGCTTTGTTTTTTAATATCAGTATAGGCGGTAAAGAAGTTGAGTCATTAGGAAGTTCATTCAGAACGTTTTGAAAAATATGAAGATACTGATCCCACGTTCTGTGATTCTGAAGACAATAAAGACGACACAATTTACTGATTTCCTTCATCCATCTCTCTGAAGCGTTAGATTGAGGGTGAAAAAGTGAAATGAAGATTGGTTTAATTTTACGACGCCGTAGAGTACGAAGCCAAATTTTAGAACGAAACTGTGATCCATTATCTGATATAACCTTATCAACATGACCCACTTCTTTAAGAAAATGTTTGATGAAAGCGTTAGATACTGAACGAGCTGCTGTTGCTTTGCGTAACGGTGTAAAACACACATATTTTGATGTCAACTCCACTGCTACGAAAATGTACGCAAAACCATTAGTAGATCGAACCACTGGACCGAACAAATCGACTGCAGCCATGTCCTTTAATTTCGCTATAATGATAGGAAACAACGGTGCTCTGTGAGAAATTGTTGGCGGCTTAGCCTTTTGACATAATTTGCATAAACGAGGTGTGGCCAAATTGTCCAATCTAACAAAGCGTCTAAGAAAATTACAGACACCAAGGAAACTACGAACATCTCGTTTTGTGGTAGGAACAGCATAATTACGAATAGCGTCAAGTTTTTCTGGATCAGGAAGAATACCTTCTGTAGAAATAATGTGACCGAGAAATTTCACCTGTGAACGTCAAAATTCAGATTTTTCCAAGTTTACTGTAATGCCAACTCTTGCAAAGATACGTAACAATGAATCCAAAATTTTGTTGTGCTCACTCCAAGAACGTTTAGCAATAAGAATGTCGTCAACATATGAAGTAATATTGTCATGAAGATAAACAGGTAAAATTTCATTTAAGCTACGAATGAATGCTGATGAAGATAAAGTCCAAACGGTAATTTCCGAAATCACATTTAGGTAAAATAGTCATATCAGGTTATTGTTTGCTTACTCTCTAGATAGATTGATAGTCGAAGAGTTGTTTTGACAGATGCAGAGAATAGTAAAAGAGTAGGTAGTAGTGCAGAAAACTAAAAGGGAAATAGCACTACTACAGCTCGGGGCCCTATGCTCGCTACGGCACATATTCACTTAGAGTAGTGAATCCCCTGAGGACTTTAATAGCTGCACATAATTTTCAGTTTGTGACTTAGTGGCAAATTTGGCGGAAGTGCGTACGTAAATTGATCTAACCATGCACATGGATGTTTGTCATTCTTAGAATTGCGGAAGACCTTAAATTTCCGAACAGTCAAAAAATGTTTATAGTCAAAGTTTTCGCCTCGTGGCGACAAAGACCTACCGCGTCTGTCCCAGTCCCAATGTCTATTATTGTCAAGTTCGCGCGCCTGGCGCTCTCTTATTGTTTCTCGTAAATGAAATAAA
Source organism: Schistocerca cancellata (assembly GCF_023864275.1). Taxonomy (NCBI): domain Eukaryota; kingdom Metazoa; phylum Arthropoda; class Insecta; order Orthoptera; family Acrididae; genus Schistocerca; species Schistocerca cancellata. Next base: position 605,791,343 of record NC_064630.1, read on the forward strand.
TTATTTTCTTCAAACCCCTCTGGTATCTGTGATTCTAAATTTCTTTTGCTGTCTTTTCCTACGATTTCGCCTTCAATTTGTTTGACTTGCTTTTTTAATGCCTCAAATTCCCTTTTCATGCGTTCATTAAATTTTCCCTGATTTTCAACATGTTTATTTACGGTCTGGTACTCTTCAGTTTCTGCAAATGGTAATGGAGCTGTATCATCCGAATCTCTGTCCCCATTTAAACTAAGACTTGTCAGTTTATCTGAAATCTCCTAAACTCTTTCCGATAAGTCACCTATTTGTTCTTTCTGTTTATTTACGTCTTCCGTAAGTGTCGCGACTCGGGTTTCGGTATTGTCACATTTAGTAGTTAACTGTTCACACTGTTGCGTTAAGTTATTTATTCTGTCATTTGGTACGGATTCCTCGATTCTTTCAATTATTTCTTCCTTATCATGTGCACGTTGTAAATTTAATTCTGAAAATTTTTGTACTATCACGCGATCTTTTTCTTTCTGTTCCTCTTGTCTAATTCCTGTTGAAAATAAACTATTAATGTGAGCATTCAAAATCGGTTGTACTTCTTCTCTGATTTCTTTCTTTGATTCATCTTTCATGTTTTTGAAACATGTCCCTGTTCGTGAGCCTAACTGTGTTTCCATTGTTTTTATTTCAGGTCCTAACTGTGATGCCAGTGAGTCTAACCGTGTTGCCATTGTTTCCCTATATGTTTTTAATTCAGATCGTAAATCTAATATTGCACTCATCAACAGCTCCATATCTTCTATCGTTAATCTCGTATTCTGAAAATTTTTTGATTGTGAAAAATTTTGAACTGTTTCCGGACTATTTTCCCGACTTATTAAATTGTTTTCCACTTCATTATTCATCACACTGTTCTCCTGTGTTGGCGAGTTCGCCATGTTAACAATTTCGTCATTCTCACTATTTATCATTTTTGCCTTTTTCATTGATCGCGTAATCATTTACAAAATATACAAAACTCGTCACTATATGAAAATTACACACAATGACACTTTATCATCAACAATATCATTCACACGAAATGCTTCCCTCAAACACGATTAACGAACAATAGAAGAATGACAATCACCAAATCTACACATACAATATAGACTACAATTACTAAACTACAAATTACTACAACAATACTACTGTCTACTATTTTTACAATCTGAATAATTCCAAGGGACGATCCGAAGCAGCGGTCGCCACGTGCATGGGGGCTTAATTATCTAAAATGCAAATATTTTTAGCAGCTGTAAGTCCGATTACGCAAGTCTCGTAAACGGCTGGCCCTGATTAGTTTTAGTACGCAATCTGACTGCTTAGAACAACAACAAGAATGAAATGAAAATTTTCTGTTAACACAATTAATTAATTAAGTCCCCAGCAACTATAAAACCTACGAAACCAAAGCACAAGTGTAATTGTTCTGTGTGTGGGAGTGTGACTCAAGGTACATCTGGCACGGTTCTTCTTCAACAAGACAAGAGTTTTTAAATACCATTTATACTGACGTGATAAAAGAAAATTAGAAACGCCCCACGTGTTGAGCAATTCGGCGGTACGTCCACCCGGCCTCCCGCATGCCCACTATACGCCCTCGCTCAAAGTCCGTCAACTGCACATACGGTTCACGTCCACGCTGTCGCGGCATGCTACCAGTGTTAAAGACTGCGATGGAGCTCCGTACGCCACGGCAAACTGGCTGACACTGACGGCGGCGGTGCACAAATGCTGCGCAGCTAGCACCATTCGACGGCCAACACCGCGGTTCCTGGTGTGTCCGCTGTGCCGTGCGTGTGATCATTGCTTGTACAGCCCTCTCGCAGTGTCCGGAGCAAGTATGGTGGGTCTGACACACCGGTGTCAATGTGTTCTTTTTTCCATTTCCAGGAGTGTAGATTCACAGGTATGTGAGTGGCCCGAAGACATCTTCAGTTATAGAACCGGGCATGTTGTCATCTACGGCGAGTGTTCATTAGAGATAAGGGTATCGTCAGGAGCACCCTAGGGAAGTGCGATACGACCGCTGTTACTCTTGGTATAGGTAAATGAGTTGGAGGGCAGGGAGAGCAGCAGTCTGCGGTGGTCTGCTGATGATGCCGTGGTGTACAGTAAGGATCGAAATTGAATGACTGTAGGAGGACACAAGGTGACTTAGGCGAAGTTTCTAGTTGGTGTGACGAAGGAAATATAGTGCTATATACAGAAAAATAAAAGTTAATGTCGATAAGATGAAAAAAAACCATAATGTTCGGATACAGCTTTAGTAGTGTCCCGCCTGACACAGTCAAGTAGTTTAAATATTTCGGAGTAACGGGGCAGAGTGATACGAAAAGGTACGAGGATGTGAGGATTGTAGGAAAGGCGATATTTCAACTTCGGTTTATTGGGAGAATTGTGATTTATCCTTAAAGGAGACCGCATATAGGACGCTAGTGTGACGTATTCTTCAGTATTTCTGGAGTGTTTGGGACCCGTACCAGGTTGGATTAAAGAAAGACAGCGAAGCAGTTCAGAAGCGGGTTGCTAGATTCGTTATGGGTAGGTTCGAACAATACGAAAGTGTTGCGTGGGTACTTCGGGAACTAAAATGGAAATTCCTGGAGGGAAGGTGACATTCTTTCCGATGAACAACACTGAGAAAATTTAGAGAACCGGCATTTGAAACTGACTGTAGAATGATTCCGTTGCCTGCAACATGCATTGCGTGTAAGGACCACGAAGATAACATACGAGAAATTAGGCCTCACGAGGAGGCATATTCGTTTTTCCTCTTTCTGTTTGTGAGTGGAACAGGGCGGGAAAGTACGAGCAGTGCTACAAGGGTACTCTTCACGACTCGCCGTGATGTGGACTGCGGGGTATCGATGCAGATGTAGAGACGGTCATTAATGGTTCAAGGGAGAAATGCATAAGATTAGGAGCACGGAAATAATGTGTCAACTAGAGATGAAAGACGGTAAGGCAGAATGGAGCAAATACCACGAGATTACTGACTTAGATATAATGTATGAGGTATTTAGTAAGACTTCCCACTCTCAGCTAGAATGCCGGTTGGAAAAGGTACAGGTTATCAGGATTGATTTAGGGGAAATAGACCGAAAATGGACGAGATAATTGGAATCAGACAAGTGCTACAAAAATTTAGTGAATATAAGGAGAAACTGTGTCAGTTTTACATGAGAGAAGGACTTTATACTCTACGTGCTACTCTTTAATTCAGCACTGGAGAAGGTATTTCCGTAAATGTCAACTAACGCAGGGGAACGATATTTAACCAGTAGGTCCAGGTAAGGTCATACGCTGATGATGCAGCATTAATTGCAAGGAACATGAGAGCTTTGAGGGATAATTATACAGCACTCGAAAGTGCAACTTCGAAGTTTGGACTGGAAGTGAATATAGGTAAAACGGATATATTTTATCTGTGTAAAATGTCAGTACAGAGATTTTGTTGCTTAAAGAACAGAATGTGAGCTTCGGTGTCGGTAGGAGGACAATCACAAGTCAGAGAGACGCGCTGTGCGGACATTTCAACAAACTCTGTGGAACCGCTTCCAAAGCTGGTCACAGTCAAAAAAGCTCAAATCATCAAACTGTCTTTCAATCAGCTCGAAATATCCACAAAGTTCGTCTCCAATATTCGCGTCCGTCCATTTCTCAAAACCACTCACATTGTCTTGTTTCAACAACAACGAAATCTCCTCAATCTTGAGAGAATTTTCACATATTAAAATATATCTCTAACTGCGTCATCGCATTACCTTACATGCAGCATAATAATATTACAACATATTATTGTTACCATCTACACCATTGGACATGAAATGTTTTTGTTCAAGAGCTAACACTGATGCGGGAGCCACATAAGCACCGAAATTAGTGTTATTTGACAATCTAAATAAGTGCGCCCTCAATAGACTAGGCGTCATAAGTTGGCAGTACTGATTGTTGAAAGTGTGCACCATTTGGAACACTTCGTGTCGATTGTTTTCAGTTTAAGACTGCTGTCATCCTCAGCAGCCCCAAAACAGTAGCTCTGTTATTGCCTGAATAAGTGTTGTTGCGTTATCCGTGTGAACGGATGATACACTGATTAATGACGGTAATTTTATTTATCTTTAAATGGATTATGCAAAGTGTGACACGATTACATATGTTTACAAAATGATCTGAATGGCAGTTTTCTTCTACCCACTGCGTTATACGACAGCAACTGTAATTAATTCAATGTTCCTTGCTACAAATAAGTTGTCTGTTGAAAAAATTCTGAAACTTCGTTCACAAAATTTATTCTATGCTTGCCTTGTTCTTATTGTACATGTTCTCCTTCGAAATGCTCTCCTCCACAACTGCTACACAGCTCCCCACGCCGATTCCACTTCCGAAAGCAGTCTTGGTAAGCCTCCTGCTAGATCGCCGCCTCTTAATTTCCTTTAATCTCGTCTATCGTTGCTAATCTTCGTTCTTTGAACGGAGTTTTCACGTTTGGAATTAAAAAATGTCCGCATGGGGCCAGGGCTGAAGAGTACGGAGAATGAGAAAGCACAGTTCAAAAAATGTTTCAAATGGCTCTGAGCACTATGAGACTTAACTTCTGAGGTCATCAGTCCGCTAGAACGTAGAACTACTTAAACCTAAGCACATACATCCACGCCTGAGGCAGGATTCGAACCTGCGACCGTAGCGGTCGTGCGGTTCCAGACTGTAGCGCATAGAACCGCTCGGCCACTCCGCCGGGCGCAGCACAGTTGTTTCGTTTTCTTGTGCAATAATCACACACCAGTGTGATTGTGTTTGTGCGTTATCGTGAAGCAACAACCATGAATTGTATCGTGACATTCCATGCCACTTCCTTCTCACATTTTCACGCAGGCGTCACAACACGCCGCAATAGTACCTTCGATTAACCGTTGGTTTCTGTGGCACGACTTCATGATGAACTAATCCTTCGGAGTCAAAGAAAATTGTCAGCATGGCTTTGCCATTTGACCCGACCTGACAAGTTTTTTTTGGGCTTGGAGAACCTTTCCCGGCCCATTGTGAAGATTGAGCCTTGGTCTCATCATCACAACCGTAGACCCACGTCTCACCATCAGGTATAATTCTCTTAAGGAAAACCTCGTTCTCATTTGCGCTCTTCAAAAGCTTTTCACAAACTGCGAAGCAGTGGTCTTTCTGGTCTTAACTCATGAGTCGTGAGGCTAAATTGGCGGCAACACGATGCATTCCGAGATGCTGTATCAGGATTTAGTGACTTGATCCAACTGAAATGGTATATTCTTCTGCTATCTCGAACAGTCAGTCTTCGACTGGTACGCACAATTGCGTTGACGTTCTGACATGAGCGTCGTGGGTTGACATCAAAGTGTGTCCTGTACGATAGTCATCTTTAACTTAAGCACTCATCACCGTAGGCTTCCTGCATCGTTTATTGTGTCTGTTAGGTTTTCTTGAGTTTCACGCAAAATTTAATGCAGTCGCGTTGCTCCCCTAACTCCGCAGTCTCGAAATTCGCAAACTGTGCGACACAACGTTCTACTCAATACAGCGCTGAACATTAACTAACTGACATATGACAATGAAACTTCCGGCAGTTACACATTAGACACAGGCGTGTGCAGGAATGCCAACCGTATTTCGCGCCAACACATCAATGGTGCGAAATTACGAATGTTCCTCTATTTTTTAACGGACCTCGTTAGCACCCCATTTGAAAATGACCGTCTGTGTAATGTGCATTCATGAATTCGTGTAACTTCTGTGTCAAAGTGATATAATAGCAGGTAATCGGTAGGATTCGAACAGGAATTGTCAATACCGGAAGACAAATAATAAAACATTCACCCCCCCTCCCCCTTCTCATATCCTCTAACCCCTCATAGTCTGCGCTACTTGTTCATCTGCCTGTGACGTAAGCGGCCAAATTTTCTTAGCTCACAGTAGAATTCACAAAGGTCAATTAACGTTAAGCATACCTTAAAATATTAACGCCTCTGTAACTATTTTTGTTTGTTACTGAGAAAATAACACTCTTTAAGAACCTCTTAACGTTTGTTAACGTTTTTGGGTTTGGCTGTTTGTTGTTCGATGGGTATTGTTTTAAAATGTGAATGAGGATAGCGGGAAGCACGAATATCTGATTCTGCTGAATGCTGCCAACGGGTAGCTGTTTGACGACCTCTGACCTAGACAATAGTTTACATATGTGAAAAACAGGATACTGATCTATAGTTTATCGTGACATGCATTAACCACATACAGAATATTTTACACAACAGAACTGGAAAATGAACAAATGCTTGCATGTTCAGAAAATGTGTGTATGTTAATGAAAATAAAAATGCGTTCCACTATGCAGAAGAGATCTGAGGGTAATATGCAACAAATGAAAAATTGTTTAGAAGACGGCATCATGACGATCTTTTTTTCATGAACACAGAAAACATACAGAACATCGTGTTATGTTCTTTATATTGGATGAAGCCACATTTCATATCAGTGGCAACGTGAATAAGCACAACTGCGTTATATGAGGTACAGGCAACTCACGCGAACTAAGATAGCACTCTCAATGTTCTCAGAAAATTAACATATGGTACGGTAGTTAAAGGTTTGGAGTAGTTGATCCACAAGTTTTTAATTATAGGACTATAATAGAAAATTCTTACCGAGATATGTAGCAGAGTTTTCAGGTATCGTAACATCAGGCTACTTGCAGCAAGATGGTCCTTAAATGTTGGACATTACCTGGATGAAGCATATGGTAGATACTGAACTGGAAGAGGTGTGCCTGCGGCTAGGCCGCCTCGGTCACCCGATTAGACTGCATTTCAATTCTGACTATGGGGAATGGTGAAAGAGCGCTTATATGATACAAGACCCACTGATACCAATGACTTCAAAGAAATCATAACACAAGCTGTCTCCAATACACCTGTAGAAATGTGTGAACGAGCTGTGGACTGTGTGGCGACGAACTTTGCCCGTGTGTTGTGAACCAAGATTTACAGGTCGAAGAAGTACACTAGCTTCATTTGAACTTACGTACGTATTGTGTGTTTTTATATCAAAATAACAAAAAAAGAATAAAATTAAAAAAAGAATAAATTGACAAAGAACAATAAAAACAAGTTAAACCTACGAAAGTACAAACATCTTTTCGGATAATCCTGTATATACCAACCTGGTAGTATATCCCGGTGACATTTATCCGGTGACCCTAAGGTACAAAAGATTTTGGTAGATTAAGCTTGTCCAAGGTTCACAATTGACGGAGATCCACTAAAGCAGGCTCAAAATGCTAAATTTCTCTACTTCCAGATTACCAAATGAGCTCACTGGGTTTTTATCTGCGTACCACAAACACCCTTACGTTCATGCAGTATTAATCGAGCTACTTTGAAACGATTCAGTGCCAAAATGAGGTACGTTGCCTCGTTGAATGTACAGGTCTTCTGGAGGGTATTCTTGGAAATGAAACTCATTCAAATCAATTTCAACGTTTGTCCACAGACACCAAGTAAGACATTTCGCTCCACGTAAGAATTAGGCCTACTCTGTTGAGGATACTATCACCAATCAGAACTTCATCTTCTACTGGTAAGACGGACTAACAGGCTCGTATATTTCTGAAACGAAGTCGTACGCTGACACCTGCATGGACAGAAGTTGGAAAGTTCATTAACGCACTAAAAAACTGTTCCGCATGTCCATGGTGAGACAGAAGGTCACCAGTTGACGTTATAGGCAGCTGACGTGGTACGGAACGCTTATAAGAGAAGCAGAGACGGATCCCCACAAAGGCCTCAAATGTGGGTACAGCTCCTGTTGCTCCTAAGTGTTTAGCCTCACGGAGTAAACAAGGTGTACACTCCACATCACAAAATGTGGACGCCAGAGACTCGCCCGCTCTGTGAACCAGCACAGCGAGCGATCGGTAGCAGGTTCGAGGACAATGCCAGAGCAGACACAAGCTTTTAGGAAACCAGCGTCCAGCGTACGTTGTTCAACATGGGGCTCCGTAGCCGATGACCGCTACTGATTCCCAGTCACTGTTACAGTGTTGACCCAGTGACATCGTCCATAACACCTGCAGTGAGCACTGTATCATCGGGGCTGGACAGTGGGTCAATTGAAACATGTGACCTAGTCGTCAATCACGTTTCTCCTAACACCAGGTCAACGGTCCTTCGCGTTGTAAGTTGGAACTTTGATTGATAATGTTTGGGCAGTGGAATAATTGACAACTATAAAATTTTTGGAACTGAAAGTCAAATGAATAAGGTAAAATTTTCTAAATACATTGCTTGTTGATTCTTTCGCTAACCATATGCCTCCTAGTAGAGTCTATAGTAGTCAGAATCTTTTTATTTGGCTGGCTGTAGTTGCTACTTGCTGTAAGTGTTGTACTTCGTACTATGAAGATTTTCTGTGATGTAAGTGACTTATGAAAAAGAATGGGGTTTGCACTGTTGGGATTCATGACTGAAATGAGCTTAGGCAATTAACAAGAGGTGTAGGTAGTTTCATATTTCTTTAATTTCATATTTTTTTGGATTTGTATTATTGTTAGGATTTCTTGCGGTTCATCGTCATTCTTTTTTGATAAGTATTGGAAGTCATGTTGTCAATGCACAGCAGTCAGACTGCGTTGAGCTTGTGTATTGTAGGTAATAAATGAATAGGTTAAGTCTGAATTGTCTTTGTAGGGATGACTCGGTAGGTCACTGTTTAGTATCCCGATAAGTCGTCATCCAGGCAAACGGATGTTATAACTTCCACCACGGCGAAGACGCAAAGCTGGTGGGGAGAGTGCACCGCTGCTGCCATGGGGCCCAATGATAGTAATCAAGGGTACCAATACACCTGCGTACTACGCAATTAAGGCCAGAATCGCGCTGTATTGTTTACTGTAAACATCCTATAAAGCGATATACGTGCCTCATTCGATCAAATAATGAAAAATGTTTTCCGTACTATACACTTGAAACTTCTTTATTTAAATGTGTGTCTGTACATAAATTGCTGCTACGTTCTATGATTCTGAAACAGCTGAGTAAAGCCGAACGCACTGTGCCTACTTTCTCTTTACTTTTTTTTGTCATGTCAGCACTGACCCACAATATTCTAGCGCAACGCAATCTGACTGCTCAAAAAAATTACATCCTGAGTTCAAATAATTAATTCGAAAGAATGGCCCTGACTAAAAAGCAATCTTAACAATAACGCCTACATTTCATTAAGCACTTACCTCACAAAGATCTTCATTACGCTAACTACTGCAATACAGCGAGCGTCAATACTGCCAGCTAAATAAAAGATTCTAACTACTAAAGACACTAACGACTAATAGGAATGTGGTTAGCAAAGGAAAGATTTTGTTCCAAACCAAATAATGTACTTCTTTACCTTAATACTGTGGCATCCAGTTCAGACACAAATCTAAATCGTCATTGACATCCAGTACAAAGATATATAATCATGAATAATTTTCAGTCTCCAAGTCGGTTTTGTACAGACCGTTAGCCTACGCCAACACTTCAGACCTCAACCCTCCATCAATGCTAACTTCTCACATTTAACATCCATCACTGCTGGCTCTTGACCTCCAACTGTCCAACAGTACTTCCATCACTGCTGGCGACTAACTTCCAACTGCTCAACACTACTAGCGATTAACTTCCAACAACGAGTCCGGCCATCCACAGAGTCTTTTACAAAGAAGGCGCAGTCAGAGATCCAATGCGAAAAGCTACACAACGCTGCCAAAACAGAAGCAGCCCTCTTACATACTGAAAGAAAAAACAAAATAGGGTTCTGTTCGGCAGTCATCTGTGGCTGTATTAATACTGTTTACATGTCAGGAAAGAAAGAAAAGGAAGAAGATTAGAGTTTATCATCTCGTCAACAGCGCGGTCATTGGAGAAGGAAAACAAGCTTGTATTACTAAAGGATGTGGTAGGAAGTAGGCGTTGGCCAGATGCGATTCAGGGAAATCATGGAAAATGGATGACAGTACGGGGATTTGAACCATCGTCCCCCCCTCATGCGAGTCCAGTGTGCTAACCACGGTGTCACCTTGCTCGATATCACAATAGAGATAAAAGTTTCTTAAGATAGTGTCGCCATGTGCCTTGAGCAATAAAACCTTCTTGCACTCAGAGCAAGAGGCGTTCCCATTGGTAGATAGCAAGGGAAAAGTGTAAAGACATTACTTTAGTATATTACTTACATGGCAGTCAGAAAGAAATACTGCTTATAGCACGAGAGTGCTTGATTTAAAGTTGATCTACTAACATTATGCTTGTTTTTTTTTTTCTACCTCAGGCACATATACGTCGTTCTCATCATCATCATCACCATGTTTCACTGTTGGCAGTCCGTGGCTGGGTCTGCTTGAAACATAACCTCTCCATCTTTTCCTGTCCTCCCAATATGCCTCTCCCTCCACTCTGTCCAAATTGTCTAACCTCTGCTTTACACATCCCTCCACTCAAGCGACCCATTAGTCTCTCAGTCTTCCTCTAGGTTCTTGTCTCCTATTTTCTCTTGAGTCTGTCTCGACATCCTGATAACTCCCATTCTTTTAACGTGCTCAGACCACCTAAATATTGTCTGTTCCCTTGTATATGTTTCTATCAGCGTCTCATTCTTTGCTCCATCGGTTGCAGTAAGTCCTATTGTGCTTCCCTGAAATTTCTTCTCGCTAGCTTGTATGGTGCCTTTTCTTCACTGCCCACGCTTCTGGCACATACGACAGTATTGGAGCATAACGCGCCAGGTACATCTGCTTGCTCTTTGGTGCTATATTCTTGTTCCACACCAGGAATCTTACACTGTGCATAAATCCATCGGCTTGCCTTCCCTTCTCATTAATATCCTTATCACTCCTTCCGCTGTGTTCTATTACGATCCTCAGGCAAGCAATTTCGAAAAAAAAATTCAAAATTGAGCGCAACGTCGTTCTCCAAGTGATTTTTCTCATGGCAGCAGACTACTTTCCTATATTCTGTAATCCTCTTTGTTGTTTTTGTGGTCTTCAGTCCTGAGACTGGTTTGATGCAGCTCTCCATGCTACTCTATCCTGTGCAAGCTTCTTCATCTCCCAGTACCTACTGCAACCTACATCCTTCTGAATCTGTTTAGTGTATTCATCTCTTGGTCTCCCTCTCCGATTTTTACCCTCCACGCTGCCCTCCAGTACTAAATTGGTGATCCCTTGCTGCCTCAGAATATGCCCTACCAACCGAATCCTTCTTCTAGTCAAGTTGTGCCACAAATTTGTCTTCACTCCAATTCTATTCAATACCTCCTCATTAGTTCTGTGATCTACCGATGTAATCTTCAGCAGTCTTCTGTAGCACCACATTTCGAAAGCTTCTGTTCTCTTCTTGTATAAGCTATTTATCGTCCACGTTTCACTTCCATACATGGCTACACTCCATACAAATACTTTCAGAAACGACTTCCTGACACTTAAATCTCTACTCGATGTTAACAAATTCTTCAAAAATGCTTTCCTTGCCATTGCCAGTCTACATTTTATATCCTCTCTACTTCGACCATCATCAGTTATTTTGCTCCCCAAATAGCAATACTCGTTTACCACTTTAAGCGTCTCATTTCCTAATCTAATTCCCGCAGGATCACCCGATTTAATTAGACTACATTCCATTATTCTCGTTTTGCTTTTGTTGATGTTCATCTTATAACGTCCTTCCTAGACACTATCCATTCCGTTCAGCTGCTCTTCCAGGTCCTTTGCTGTTTCTGACAGAATTACAATGTCATCGGCGAACCTCAAAGTATTTATTTCTTCTCCATGGATTTTAATTCCTACTCCTAATTTTTCTTTTGTTTCCTTTACTGCTTGCTCAATATACAGACTGAATAACATTGGGGAGAGGCAACAACCCTGACTCACTCCCTTCCCAACCAATTCTTCCCTTTTATGTCCCTCGACTCTTACAACTGCCATCTGCTTTGTGCACAAATTGTAAATAGCCTTTCGCCCCCTGTATTTTACCGCTACCACCTTTAGAATTAGAAAGAGAGTATTCCAGTCAACATTGTCAAAAGCTTTCTCTAAGTCTGCAAATGCTAGAAACGTAGGTTTACCTTTCCTTAATCTTTCTTCTAAGATAAGTCGTAAGGTCAGTATTGCCTCACGTGTTCCCACTTTTCTATGGAATCGAAAGTGATCTTCCCCGAGGTCGGCTTCTACCAGTTTTCCCATTCGTCTGTAAAGAATTCGTAATAGTATTTTGCAGCAGTGACTTATTAAAATGATAGTTCTGTAATTTTCACATCTGTCAAGACCTGCGTTCTTTGGGATTTGAATTATTATATTCTTCCTGAAGTCTGAGGGTATTTCGCCTGTCTGACACATCTTGCTCACCAGATTGTAGAGTTCTGTCAGGACTGGCTCTCCCAAGGCCGTCAGTATATCCAATGAAATGTTGTGTACTCCCGGGACCTTGTTTCGAATCAGGTCTTTCAGTGCTCTGTCAAACCCTTCACGCAGTATCATATCTCCCATTTCATCTTCATCTACATTCTATTCCATTGCTATAATATTGTCCTCAAGTACATCGCCCTTGTATAGACCCTCTATATACCCCTTCCACCTTTCTGCTTTCCCTTCTTTGCTTAGAACTGGATTTCCATCTAAGTTCTTGATATTCATGCAAGTGGTTCTCTGTTCTCCAAAGGTCTTTATACTACGTTATAACTCCCACATGTAACTGACTATAATCTATTGAGCTCTGAGTAGAAATATTGAGTACAGGCGCAGATGACCTTTTTTACGGTTTCTAGTAAGTTCTGTCTCGGAACGTGAGCTAAATAAACTGATGACTTACTGGTCCAGTGCAACACCATTTAAAAAAATTGAAGAGTGCAGGAAACAGAACGTGAGAGAGCAGCCTCTGAGGACCGACCGAACAAGTAGAGGGGGATCGGGGCAGCAGACATGTGCTTGACCACGACAGTCCCACTGGTTCCCTTCCCCTAAGCGCCTCCACCCACATCCTCCGACACACACACAAATACACACACACACACGCACACACACACAGAGACATTCAGTCCAGTGATCCTTTTCCTGGGTTACTGCAGAATTGAAAGGACGGCGCCTCTCTCCCCCTATCCATCTTTCATTACGGTTTATCGGCAAACCAGCGGTCCGCCTGTGGATGATGGAGTGTGAGGTAATTGGATCTGACAGTGGATCGAAGGTCCCCCTGATTAGCCGACACGACGTGAGCTGCCTGCGTCAACTGGTCAGGGAGGGGGGTTTGGGGGGGGGGGGGGGCGGGGAACGTTGGTAGCCACCAGAAGTCGTCTCTCGACTTCTGTCCGAACACCTGGTAGACAGACCATACTACTGGTCTCATCGTCCCCTGCTAGTGGGGAGCCAAACAGCGTCTGTACACAATAGAGATGGGAAAGTAATTCTGAATAACCGTTTTTTTCCGGTATTTCTTTGCTTTCGTTTAAAAGGGGTGTTTTCTACTTTCGCTAATAACCGAGTAAAAAGATCCGAAATATCAATCAGCTACAGCTGAAATATTTCGTTTTAAAGTGAATCTTTTTAACAAAAGAGAAATTTTTATTAGTAAAACTTGCATTGGTTTTAAATGCGTTATTTTAGAAAATGGGATAAGCTATCAGTGCTAGTTTGGACTACAATGCTGAGACAGTAACATTCTTGTTGCCGTGTGCCGTGGTTTGAGGTACACGTTTACGTACACAGTGCAAGACTAGCCCTCCCAACTGCTCTATACGACAGTTTCTTGCTGTCGTGGCTGAACATCCGTTGTATTGCAGAATGGCACCAACCGTCGCCGGGAAATGTTTTTGCGAAGTGACGCGGAGTAAAATTCTTCATTTTCTTGAAAGATTAAAGATTTGTCTATCATTTCCTTGAAGTAATAAAAGAGTAAGAAAATTATGTTAACATTAAGGAACTAGGTTTCCGCTGCCAAAGTGAATTGGCACAAAAGTTTTTTGAGTATCTACCGCGCCTTAATGTAAAAAAGAACTGTACTGAACAAACCAACGTTTCTGCCACGGTTGCAGTGGCCTCCTTCTGTGTCTACTGTTGTGCTGGCCCTACCTGTGTGGAGGCGGTTGTGTTTTGTTATTGCTGCTCACTGAGCAAGACGTTACGTCACGACTTTAAAAGGTCGTTGTTCCGATTGATCACTTGAGGTGGAAGGAGCGGGAGCTCTGCCGTGTTGCTGCTGTGGACGAAGTGGGCATCTGTTGTTGTATAATTCATTCACAGTATAAAATAAAAATAGCAAGTAGCTGATTAGCTGACTTTGTCTACGTAATACGCCTCTGTCTGATTGTAGCACTTGACAACGGACAAATGAACACGAAAGACAGAGTTCTTCAACCTCGGTTTTCACACTTTAGCAATGACTATTCGTAATGCCCAAACACTGGTAAGATCTCCGATTACAAGACGATTTTTGAGCAAAAAATAAGAGTCAGTAGGAGAATCGTGATGATTATTTTGTATCACTTTTCAAGAAAAGAAGCAAACGGTGGACAGATTAAGTTACCTTTCATTCGCCTATTTACCTTAATATTTGGACTCTATGTATCTTGAAACTGATGGAGTGAAAATTTTTCAATCCTTGCTCGACATTTACGTTTATTACTCGGAATTACCGAAAATTGGTTATTTCAGAAATAGCTTATTTTTAGCGGTTTTAATACTCAGGTTAAACTGGCGCATAAAAAGAATACGATATAATCGAAAACAAGTTGTAAGAACGGTAACCGCCATCCCTACAACACAGGCTTTCAACCACTTTGTTTACTAATTTAGCGAGCTGTACAGCCATTCCACATTCAAAAGTAATCAGCTATTATGCCACTTGACCAACTATTCGCTGGATAAACAGTTCTCGGACCAAACATTTGGAGTACCGAGGCAGACGTGCGCAATATTTCGGCAGCAGAACGTCATAGTCTTTCGTGCTGATCTGAGCGCTAATTTCTACTCTCCCCATCTTCGGTGAAGGCTAATTAGTTAGTTAATTACTTGTTACCTATATCATATTCACGATATATGTTACGTTGTGGAATCCGTCAAACGTAGAACATATACATAATAATACCTACGAGAAAGATAAAAGGGCCGGCCGGAGTGGCCGTGCGGTTCTGATCGCTACAGTCTGGAGCCGGGCGACCGCAACGGTCGCAGGTTCGAATCCTGCCTCGGGCATGGATGTGTGTGATGTCCTTAGGTTAGTTAGGTTTAATTAGTTCTAAGTTCTAGGCGACTGATGACTTCAGAAGTTAAGTCGCATGGTGCTCAGAGCCAAAGATAAAAGAAGTGTTTATATTTCTACATGTTGTGCATTGACATTGTCTTGTTTAGCATCTAAATCTCTGATTATTTCAGTTAAAAAGATTCCTCTGTGCTACAGGAGGGGTTGGTAAGGAGAAAAATCTTTAATTTACATTTTAAAACATCTATGCTATCTCTCAGGCATATTATTTTCATGTGTAGGTCGTCAAAGAGTTTTATAGCTACATGTTTCACTCCTTTCTGTGCAAAATCTAGAGTCATTAATGGGTAATGCAGATTGGTCTAGTGTTGGAGATATCTCCTTTACTCTGAAACTCAGATGGACTGCTGATCAGAAATTTGATACGTGTATAAACGTACCGTGAGGCTGTGGTTAATCTTCCCGGATACTTAAAGAGATACCCGCGTAATGCTTGTCTGCGAACCCCTCAAGTAATCCTAATTACTTTCACTTGTGCAATGAATACTGTTTAACAAAGTGAGAAGTTATTCCACTCGATTTCACCGCACATCAGTTAATGAAATTGTGCAAAATATGATAGCGACTTGTGTATGCGTGTTATTCTTAGACAGAAACAGACGAGCCTATACGTATTAGCGGGTCCGCTGTACCATTCTTCCAGTTTAATTTGTCATCAAAATGCACAGTTAAGGACCCAGAATTTACTACCATTTACTATTTCTTGTTGGTATGTTAGATTAAAAGGAAGTGAGATTTTTGACAGTACAAAACTGGAAAGCTGTGTTTTTTTCAAAGTTTAAAGCTAGCGCATGTGTACAAAACCAGTCATTAACTTCCACAATAAAACCTTTTACTATTTCCTCTGTTTAAGACACTTTTCTCGCCTTCACAAGAATGTATCATTTCAAACAGGTATAATTGTGCCTCCTGATTCAAATAGAATGGGAATACCATTGTCATTTTTTCCCAAGGAAAATTTTGTGGTGTCTTTTCTTATAATTGAACCAGGTATATACTGAACTACATCTTCCATACCAACTCACCTATTCCAATACAATATTATTATCAATCCAATCAAATCACGGTAGACGTGTCACATAGTTGTCATGTCCCAACCCCTACGGCCCACGTCTCACCCCCTTCTTTTGACGCGTCTGCGATGGAGATCACATGCCCAGTTTTGAAATCACGTGTTTTCCTTATGACTGACGCAGCTGCGCTCCAGGCTGGTGTGATCACTTCCGATGGGGATGCAGCCCCACCAAGTCCTTAGACAAGGGTTGAAACGTTCGAGGGTGTCAACAGTGTCGAAGGTTGTGAAGAATGTTTTTCTACTGCACGTTTTTGACCGCGAAATATGTGGGTATCAAGGCAGCAGAGAAGCTGGTTTTAATGGAGCACTTTCGGCCACCCCCTGCGGTTTTTTCGTGTTAATTCAGAGCGGCGGAGTGCCTGGAATCTTTTCCTCGGCCATTCATAAGAAAGCGCGTGATTTCAAAGGTGGTAGTCACTGTTCTAACTTGCATCGCAGTGGTGTCATAATAAGGCGTGAAATGTGGGTAAGAGGAAGTGTGACGACCTTCCCAACGTGTGCCAACGTGTGACACGTCCGTGGTAGTGTTGGGCAGGATTGTGGTGAAATTTGGCGCCAATGTGACACAATTAACTCAACTTACAGCTCACGTGAACTTTTGAGCTGTGTCGACACATTACTGTTTGACGCTTCGTCGAGGAAGAGGGTGAAGTCGCAGGGCGTCACGCTCTTACACCATTGTAGAGAAAGCTTGTGCATACCTCTGAGAAAAATTTCAAACTTAGGCGTAGCATTGGGTGGGGATTACGGGGTTTCGAAAAAACGATCCTATAATTCTGTTGTACAATGTCTAAATAGCTGACTGACTAGAGTGGTCCTTTTGAAACACAAACTGCGATTGACGTATCCCATTTCTACACCGTCGGTTGCCAATCCTCTAGTCTGTTTCTTCAGGCATTCACTGTCCGGTTCTATCCGCTTTTCTGCTTTGACTATCCTTTCTGGTGTTGATCCGAAACAAATGTTACCTCAGTACGTTACAAGAACATGTTATTCCACCAGTACGGTTGACAGCTTCGTGGCTTTGGGTGCTGGCGACCACGTTACAGGTTTTTCTGTTCTGCAACGGCCTACATTCCTCGTAGAGGTCACCGGTTCGATGCCGGTTTGTTGTATATTATTATTCTTAGACACATTTCATGACTGCGCAGACAGGCGAGAAGTTCTAAGGCGTACGGTTTCACCTTTCGAACAATCGAAAGCCAAAACTTGAGCGAATCATAGCCTTCTACGTTTTTCGCAATGGTGCTTTTTCTGGACTTTCCTAAAAACAGCATTTCGCCTCTTTCCAGCTTGGAGTCGGGGAGGCCTCATGCCACAAGGGTTCGCATGCATGCTGCTTGTGAAGTGCCAAGCGTCCAGCTGCGGCAACTCAATAGCGAGTGGCACTGACCTGAGGCCAATCTGTCGCTCTGTCCGGCTGAAGAGGCTCGCTGCACGCTTGAGGTCTGGCAGCTCGTCCCAGTGTGCTCAAATGGCTTCATACTTACTGAGGGATCAATAAAATGTAGTCAATCTTTGATAGTTAATGCCTTCGGAGCAAAATGGCATATCGTTGTAGTTTGGCACGGTAGGGTAGTATGTTGTTCGCTCAATATAGCTTGGAGCGCGTTTTCCAGCAGATGACAAAGCAGTAATGGATGAAGTACGACTGTCGTCTCAGCAACGCAAGGCCGTACTGAAGTGGTACTGGAAGTATGAAACATTCATGTAGGTCCAATGCCGATGTCGTAATGTGTACGGAACTCAGCCACCGCCGCGCAGGATTAGCCGAGCGGTCTAGGGTGCTGCAGTCATGGACTGTGCGGCTGGTCCTGGAAGAGTTTACAGTCCTCCCTCTCGCATGGATGTGTGTGTTTGTCCTTAGAATAGTTTAGGTTAAGTAGTGTGTAAGCTTAGGGACTGATGACCTTAGCAGTTAAGTTCCATAAGATTTCATATACATTTGAGCAACTCAGCCACCAACACTACACCGATCTACCGTATTCGGGATAAATTTGAAGCCGACAGTAGTACACTACTGTTCAGGATGTGTTTAAGGAAAGGTCTGGCTGACTAAATAAATGATGCGGCCCATCGGGACCATCCGACCGCCGTGTCATCCTCAGATGAGGATGCGGATAGGAGGGGCGTGTCGTCAGCACACCGCTCTTCCGGTCGTTATGATGGTTTTCTGTGATCGGAGCCGCTACTATTCGGTCGAGTAGCTCCTCAATTGGCACCACGAGGCTGAGTGCACGCCGAAAAATAGCAAAAGCACATAGTGGCCCGGATGGTCACCCATCCAAGTGTCGGCCACGCCCGAGAGCACCTAACGGGAACCGGTGTATCCATAGCGGCAAGGCCGTTGCCCATGCAGATCAAGCGTACGACGTATTCTCAATGCGGTAAAGTGGAACTGCATATTCCGAGATCGCTGCACGATATTAACGAGAAGGACCCGGATCGAAGGATTGAGTACTGCGGATGGTTTGAAGGCATGATTCATGTGTATGAACGATTTGCAGCGATGGTTCTCTGGTCTGATGAGGTGCAGTTCAGACTGAACTGCACCGTAATCTGCCACAGCAGCGTGTTCTGGGCTCCTGAAAATCCCCACGTTCAATATGTAAATGTCTCAGATTTTAATGTGTGGTGCGGTCTGTCATATGGTTTGATTGGCCCGTTCTTCTTTGAAGGCACCGTAACCGGTAATATGGATCTTCATATGCTGCAAATATCGATTTTACTTGCCATCCGAGAGTTGTTTGGAAATGAAAGATTTTACCTGCAATAAGATGGTGTTCCGCCTCCCTACCTCAGAGAAGTCAGAGCCTCCTTAGATAAAAATATATCTGACCGACGCACGGATCGAGGAGGAGCTGTTTAGTACCGACCACAGTCTGCAGACCTATGAGAGACCTTGTAAAATGAAGTTTATCAGCAGAAGCCAGCAGTACTGAACCAGCTACGAGGAACCATCGAGGCGCCCTGTGCGGTTGTCACACCGGCAACACTGACAGCCGTAGTTGTTTCAGCAGTTCAGCGGCATCGACGTTGTTTGACTACTAATGGGGTGGCTTTCAACACATAACACAACCTTCCAGCCGTGTAAGAATAGTAACGGACTGTCATTTTGTTATATTCACACTATCAAAGAATGTCTACCACGCAAATCCGAATAAAAAAGTAAATTAATGTAGTTAAGTAGCAACAATCACTGGTACTAATACGCATTTCACATTTCAGTGTTGATTAATTATTCTGATTTAATGGGACTTTATATTCTAGTCAGTGGACAGTTTAAGAAAAATGGTCGAGTCTCTGTAAGTCCAGTATATTATCTCTGTATATTCACTGTGTCGTTTACGATAAGCTCTTTGTACTCGTAGCAGAGATTTCTGTAGACTCATGCCAACATTGACCACTGTGCACTCATAACGTGTAAGTGTAGTGTGACAGTGCTAGAAAATACGTAGAATTTTAAATTCATGACGTGCACCGGTATTAAGGGTTCCACTTTTATAGTCCGCTATCCGGTCAGCCGCAATTTCAAATAGGCGCGCCACCAGTTACGCCGCTGCGTTTCGAACACCCACCACAGTGGCACGAGGGGGCAGCCAAGAATGATTATGTCGCTGCCAATATGATGCAAGCATCCCCTTTCCGGAGCTACAGAGGCGGTTGTGCTTAAGTTCCAACATTCATGCTCGGAGCCCGTTTTTTTGTGTTTGCCAGTTGAATAACTTTTACAGACTTCCATACTGGCCAGGGCTCGACATCTTCTGAATAGACATAGTATTGAAAGGTGACATATTCATAAATCTTTTGTGTCAGTATATATTTCTACATTGAAATCTACTGCTAGCAACTGACGCTACAGCTACGGCAACAATGTTATGTATTATTTTTTGTATTTGATATTACACTCATACTCATAAATTAAGGATAACTGCAGAATGTGGTGCCACACAACGTGGCACTACACCAAACTAACGCTTATAGCATAGCGACATAGGGAACACACACGGCACAAATCTGTAAGTCCATGGTATTGGCGATAAGTTGAAAAAACTGTCCCGAAACACATGTGCTACAAAACGCCACAGTTTCCTGCTCATGTACCCCGACATCAATATGGGTATGATCACCATGCACACGTACACAGGCCGCACAACGGGATGCGATACTCTGGATCAGATGGTCGAGCAGCTACTCGGGTATACCTCCCATTCTTGCACCAGTGCCTGTCGGAGCTCCTGAAGTGTCCTAGGGGTTTGAAGACGTGCAGCGATACGTCAACCGAGAGCATCCCAGACGTGCTCGATGGGGTTTAGATCTGGAGAACAGGCAGGCCACTCCATTTGCCTGATATCTCGTGTTTCAAGGTACTCCTCCACGTTGGCAACTCGGAGGTCCCGTGATTTATCATCCATCAGGTGGAAGGTGGGACCCACTGCACCCCTGAAAAGGCGGATATACTGGTGCTAAATAACCTCCCGATACATCTGATCTGTTACAGTTCCTCTGTCAAAGACATGCAGGGGTGTACGTGCACCAATCATAATCCCACCCCACACCATCAAACCAAGACCTCCATACAGGTCCCTTCCAAGGACATTAAGGGTTTGGTTTATGGTTCCTGGTTCACACAAGATGAAAACCCGGCGAGATCGCTGTTAAGACCGTACCTGGACTCGTCCGTGAACATAACGTGGGACCACTGTTCCAATGACCATGTACTGTGTTCTTGGCATCAGGCTTTATGGGCTCTCCTGTGACCAGGGGTCAGTAGAGCGGGCGCTGATGGCGAGATATTGGTCTTCTTGTGGTGTTGTACTCCGTGGACGTTCCGTACTCTAGAACCTGGACACGTTTCCTGTCTTCTGGAATCGTTGCCATAATCTTGAGATCACACTTTGTGGCACACGGAGGGCCCGTACTACGACATGCTATGTTTGACCTGCCTCCAGTCGCCCTAGTATTCTACCCTTCATAACGTCATCAATATGTGTTCTTTGAGTCATTTTCAGAACACAGTCACAATTAGCACGTCTGAAAACTTCTGCACACTTACTCGCTGCACCGTACTCTGACATGCACCAACACACCTCTGCGTATGGGGACTGCTGCCTTCACCACCGCAGGTCAAATGCACCGCATGGTCACACCCCGAGGTGATTTAACCCTGCAGTCCGCCCACCAGAGCGCTGTTTCACCATGTATCAGCATTATCCTTAATTTATGAGCATGAGTGTAGATTTAGAATAAATTGATATCTGAATTCTGAATGAACAGCATCTGTTCCTCACTCCTGTATCCGCAAAAGAACCACACTGCGTGCAAAGGAACTTATAATATTAGTGACGCTGGTTTTGTGATGACTACGGAATTTACAGTCCCAAGTACAATGACAGTGGACGACTTCAAAATGCAACATGAGCAGAGACTAGTGTGGCATAACGCACCATCGGTGAATATATGTGCAGTAAGTTTTAATTAATCCTAGCACTTATTACGATATCCTTTGCTAGTGTGTGTATTTTTAACTGATTATTAATGCACCGAATTACTGTTGCTTGCGTTTATCACAGTACTCGAAAGTTGTCAAATGATATTGTACGACTATACAAGGGACGTTGAATAATTGGTGCAGTACATTTTTGTCTCGGCCATTTACGGTTGAAAAAATGCGGAATTTGTTATGGGACATCGTGGAATATTCCCGCTTCAGTCCCGAAACTCTTCTGAAGTTCCGTGAGGTTGCGACCCTACACGTAGCCTTCAAACCGACATTTGTAAGATAGGTGCGTTCCAAGCACAGAGCTGTCATTGAGCTTCTTGTGGTGGAAGACCAGAACATTGCCGATATCCATAGGCGCTTGCCGAATGTCTACGGAGAGCTGGCAGTGAACAAAAGCACGTTGAGTCGTTGGGTGAGGCGTCTGCCATTATCGAAACAAGATCACACAAAGCTGTCCGATCTCCCGCGTGCCGGCCGGCCGCACACGGATTCTCTACCCTCAGGAAATCGAAGAAAGAACTTGAACGTGATCGTCGCCACAAAAATGCAAAAAAAGTCTCCTTTTCCATGACAACTAAAGGCCTCACACAAGTATACACACTCGAGAGGAGTTCAAAAAACTTTAATGGAATGTTCTTCATCATCCACCCTATAATCCGGATCACGTACCTTTCGTTTTCCATCTATTTGATCCAATGAAGGATGCAATCGCCTGCAATCAGTAAGTGGATGATGATAGGGACACTGACTCCGACGTCAACCTCTAGTGTGGCAGCATGAGACATGTAAGCCCTCTCGGTAAGATGGCGTAAGGCCGTCGCACTGAACAGATATTATGTTGAAAAATAATCTTTTGCCGCCAAAAGAGTGGGGAGTAATATGGTGTATTGGAATCCTGAATAAAACCAGCCTGCTTTCAGAAAAAAATGTGTTGCATTACTTATTGAGCGAGCATCGTACAACAGATATACAAAAAACACAGATGCGGGCACTATCCGATCATTGAAACATCAGAAAAATACAAATCATCTTGTAATAGGGTGGTCAGTAATATCAGGAGGCGGCTTTCAGAGAACGAGTTAGCGCATAACTTTAACAAAACGAAATGCGTAGTTTCTGACACCTGTCTCTTGTAAAAGCTAATTTCTGATACCCTACGTTAGTCAAATAGTCACTAAAACTCTTAGAACTGAGGGTTGATGGACGGCCTTAAGCATCACGTGGAAGATGCTGTGGAGAAGATGAATCTCGCTATCTTTACTATAAGAATGACGTCCCTTTCCGACGTTTAAACGGGAAGGCTAGTTCAGTTACTTACTTTTACTCTACTATCGCGCATGGTTTTATATTTTGGGATAACTCTGTGCATTCACCAAGAATATTCTTAGACCAGAAAATAGAGGCCATACTGATCTGCTGTGTTAGATCGCAAACTTCATGTAGGACGGTGTTCAGCTGTTTCGGAAATTTAATTCTGCCATCCCAGTACGTACATTCCATCACTGAATCTGTCACTGACAATACCAACTCATTCAGAAGAAACCACGGCATTAATTCATTGAACATTGGATGGGGAAATGATACACACTTGGCTAATGCTTCCTTAAGCATTGCGCAGAAGGGTATGCACAATTAAGCAGGTGTAATTTTAAACAGGTTTCCAGCAAACCTAAAAAAACAAATGAGTGATAGGCCCCAAGTATTCAGTCCAAGTTGAGAGGTTTCCCTGAGGCACACTCTTATTTTGTGCACGAGTGCCTAAACGTGGTTGTGCACTGTTACTATTTATTTGATAGTCCCCTTCTCCAGTGTTTCATTAATTATTTAATTCCATGTTTGTAAATTTTATGGTTCAAATGGCTTTGAGCACTATGGGACTTAACATCTGAGGTCATCAGTCCCCTAGAACTTCGAACTACTTATACCTAACTAACCTAAGGACATCACACACATCCATGCCCGAGGCAGGATTCGAACCTGCGACCGTAGCGGTCGCGCGGTTCCAGACTGAAGCGCCTTTAACCGTGTGGCCACACTGGCCGGCTGTAAATTTTATAATCAGAGTTGTGTAAACTACATATTTACTCGCTCCGCGACCAAGAAGGTATTGCTATATTTGAGTCGGCGTAAAATCATCCATGACAGTGGCATCGGGCTGGAAGCGGCAGCTTCGCGGGGCTGCCTTAACCAATAACGTAGTACGATTTTGTAAGAGTCTCTGTGACAAAGCCTCAGTGTTGTCACACCCCTGTAGAAGGCTGCTGTTTTCGTTAGCGCTTAGCGCTTCGCAGCTGAAATCTGGCAACACTGCTGCTATCTATGACATATTTTCTCACACTATCTCGCTACGGTGTGGTCCGATGGAACCTGATAAATAAAAAAGGATATGTGCTGCGAGTAAACTGAAGGAATTGAGGAGCGTTAGGAGTAATAATTTCAGTGATAAACTGAATATCCAAAGTGGAGTCCACATAGTAAACGAAGACAATGTAATTTGTTACGATGGGAGGAAAATAACGCATGATAACGAAGCAAGGAAGATGTAGGTGCTGGTAAACGCACTAGCGCATGCTAAAAGAT
The DNA here is from genome assembly GCF_023864275.1 of Schistocerca cancellata. Lineage (NCBI taxonomy): Eukaryota > Metazoa > Arthropoda > Insecta > Orthoptera > Acrididae > Schistocerca > Schistocerca cancellata. The sequence continues at coordinate 605,815,827 of NC_064630.1, forward strand.
GTTCAGTATGAAATAGAGGGCGTAAATTGAAGAAATTGCTGGAGATGTACGTTTGTAGCATGCATTGCATGGATGGGCATCATGAATTGTAGGTAAACCAGGAAAGTACAGAACTGAAGAATTTAATATGAGTGTGGTGTTAACGGAAGGGCTCTGGAAGTTAATGGATTGATGATGGAAGTACTAAAATTCTCCGAAATATCAGGAAGGAAAGGAATACGTGGAAAACTTTGACTAGATCAACAGGACATTTGTCAAGGCATCAGGAAATCACTGCCAAGGTACTAGAGAGATCCGTAGAGAGCGAAAAATGCTACGAGAAACAGAGACTGCAGTATATCCAATAAACGTGAGAAGATTTTGTTTGTAAATGCTGTTCCGTGAAGAAGAGGCTGACGCAGGAGGAGGAGGAAGTTGGCGTCAAAATAGTCTAAACACTGATGATAATAAATAAAAGCAGTTATTGCAGTTTTCGTAAAATCTGATTTGGGTAAGCACTAGGGAATGAAGTACCCACGACGTATTTGAGGAAGGGTAATTCCCACTGATTAACACTACAATACTCAGCTCAGTGATTTATTCCCAGTGAACTGCAGCTTCTACACTTTGAACTAGTGCAAAGAACTGTGCGGAAATCTTTACAACACGATGTTTTCATTCTGTACATAGTTCCTCACGGTAAAATATTACTGATAAAGAGTAGTGTACGTTGACATATCAGGATGTGATTTAATAACAATAACGGTCAGGTACTGTCCACACTACCATGCAGGAAAGTAAAACCGGACTCCACGTGCGTCTGGTCTACGTTATATTCTAACGTTGATACTGTTCTGTGAATTATATATAAATCACATGTTCCATTGCAATGCACGAGTGATTGTAGTTAAGACTATCCTATGAACCTGAAAAATTAAAAATATATCCCCTACAGTTTCCTCCATGTCAGCTAGTTCAAGCAAAAAGAGTAGAAGAAAAGCATTTAGTTTTGTGAAGTGAATGCGGAGCAATATAACGCAATTGAGGGCAATCGCCATGGCGTCCTAGATCTGCAGTAGCGCTATAATCAATGATAATCCCGCGCTTTAGTGGCGTGCACAGTGGGAGCCGAGCCAGCTAACCATGTGAGAGCACCTACGGCACGTATCCGCTGCGCCACTTGATGACAATGGGGAGCACTCCAGGGAGGTGTACACGCTGTCACTCTCTAGTTGGCGCTATTGTTCTCCATCTGTCTGGTGCACAGTCTCCCTCCGGGAATCCACCATACATGCGTACGGTAGTACTTCATTGAAACTAGCTCCAATGTTTGCGACAAACAGAATTCTAATCAGTACCCATCGTTGCAGAAACAAAAGTCCAACCTGGATGTGGAAGTATTTGTTTCACCTTTTCTATTCTACCATTCGCATATAGAATTTCCGAAATGCAGAGCAAGAATTTTTTATTTATGAACAGACAATCCTCGTCAAACATTTCTGCCGCTGTCAAATGGCCTTTTTTTGTCCCCGGAAGAGCAATAGAGGCTCGTACCACTGACAGTATATTAAATTTCTCTATGCTCTGACCACATATTAAATTGTTCATATTATTTAATTCCCAAGTGAGGTAGCTCACGGGATTCGTAATCAGGGCCGAAGCAGTTCACATCCTCCTCTGGTTACCTAGGTTCAGGTTTTCTCTGTTTCTCTAAACCACTTATGGTGAACACCATGGTCATTTCTTTCAAAAGGACGTGACCGATTTCTTTCCCCAATCAGAGACTGTGCTACGTCTTCTATCATCTCGCTCTCAAACGCCACATTAAACTTCATCTTCCTCCCTATTCCTTCTCTCTTAGATCTCTTCATTGAAACTAGCTCCCATGTTTGCAACAAACAGAATTCTAATCATTACCCATCATTGTAAAAACAAAAGCCCATTCTGGCTGTGAAAATATAGTTTTTGTTTCACATTTTAAATTCTGCTATTCATTTATAGATTTTCCGAAATGCTTATAGTAGTAGAATGGGCACTAGGGCACTAATAATGTGAGGCTGCAACACTAGCCCTCCTTTCCACTTTATACGCTTGCACGAGCGCTCGCGCAAGGTGAATTAACGAAGACCGGAACATCGATTAATTAAAATCATATATGTAAACGTAGGCTTCCGCGGCCGTTGTCACAGTCTATAAAATTCTTCTAGGTTTGAGGCCGCATTGTTAACTACAAAATTCCGACGTTTTGGCGACTACTGCAAGACACTTTCCTCAGGGAGTATTCTTAACTGAGGAAGGCGTCTAGCAATAGTCTCCGAAACGTCGGAATTTTATAGTTGACAACGCGGCTTCAAATCCAGAAGAGTTTTACTGACTCATATTCGCGTACCTTCAGCATATGGATTCCTTTTTTAGCCGTCCAGGGTGGCCGAGCGGTTCTAGGAGCAACAGTCTGGAACCGCGCGACTGCTATGGTCACAGGTTCGAATCCTACCTCGGGCTTGGATGAGTGTGATGTCCTTAGGTTAGTTAGGTTTAAGTAAATCTAAGTTGTAGGGGCCTGATGACCTCAGACGTTATGTCCCATACTACTCAGGGCCATTTAAACCATTTTCTTTGATTCCTTCTTTGGGACCAACATGCTGATGTACCTCACATTTTGATATCAATTTAATTCGAGGTCTCTAAAACTTTATTTGCAGATACCTGATTCTTTACGTACTGAAGAGTAGTGTGGGAGAATATGATGTCAGATATGAGCGTTGTTAGAGTAACATTATCCACTAAAACGAAGAAAACAGTTAGAATCCGGAAAGAACGTACGCGGAGGACGTTTAAGACACCAGACACCTCTTTTTCAAAGAGGCGTCTGCCGCTTTAAACGTCCTCCCTTGCGTAGGTTGGCTGTAAATAAATAGCTCCCACTATTAAAGTTCCAACCTTCGTATATATATATATACACTCCTGGAAATGGAAAAAAGAACACATTGACACCGGTGTGTCAGACCTACCATACTTGCTCCGGACACTGCGAGAGGGCTGTACAAGCAATGATCACACGCACAGCACAGCGGACACACCAGGAACCGCGGTGTTGGCCGTCGAATGGCGCTAGCTGCGCATCATTTGTGCACCGCCGCCGTCAGTGTCAGCCAGTTTGCCGTGGCATACGGAGCTCCATCGCAGTCTTTAACACTGGTAGCATGCCGCGACAGCGTGGACGTGAACCGTATGTGCAGTTGACGGACTTTGAGCGAGGGCGTATAGTGGGCATGCGGGAGGCCGGGTGGACGTACCGCCGAATTGCTCAACACGTGGGGCGTGAGGTCTCCACAGTACATCGATGTTGTCGCCAGTGGTCGGCGGAAGGTGCACGTGCCCGTCGACCTGGGACCGGACCGCAGCGACGCACGGATGCACGCCAAGACCGTAGGATCCTACGCAGTGCCGTAGGGGACCGCACCGCCACTTCCCAGCAAATTAGGGACACTGTTGCTCCTGGGGTATCGGCGAGGACCATTCGCAACCGTCTCCATGAAGCTGGGCTACGGTCCCGCACACCGTTAGGCCGTCTTCCGCTCACGCCCCAACATCGTGCAGCCCGCCTCCAGTGGTGTCGCGACAGGCGTGAATGGAGGGACGAATGGAGACGTGTCGTCTTCAGCGATGAGAGTCGCTTCTGCCTTGATGCCAAAGATGGTCGTATGCGTGTTTGGCGCTGTGCAGGTGAGCGCCACAATCAGGACTGCATACGACCGAGGCACACAGGGCCAACACCTGGCATCATGGTGTGGGGAGTGATCTCCTATACTGGCCGTACACCACTGGTGATCGTCGAGGGGACACTGAATAGTGCACGGTACATCCAAACCGTCATCGAACCCATCGTTCTACCATTCCTAGACCGGCAAGGGAACTTGCTGTTCCAACAGGACAATGCACGTCCGCATGTATCCCGTGCCACCCAACGTGCTCTAGAAGGTGTAAGTCAACTACCCTGGCCAGCAAGATCTCCGGATCTGTCCCCCATTGAGCATGTTTGGGACTGGATGAAGCGTCGTCTCACGCGGTCTGCACGTCCAGCACGAACGCTGGTCCAACTGAGGCGCCAGGTGGAAATGGCATGGCAAGCCGTTCCACAGGACTACATCCAGCATCTCTACGATCGTCTCCATGGGAGAATAGCAGCCTGCATTGCTGCGAAAGGTGGATATACACTGTACTAGTGCCGACATTGTGCATGCTCTGTTGCCTGTGTCTATGTTCCTGTGGTTCTGTCAGTGTGATCATGTGATGTATCTGACCCCAGGAATGTGTCAATAAAGTTTCCCCTTCCTGGGACAATGAATTCACGGTGTTCTTATTTCAATTTCCAGGAGTATATATATATATATATATATATATATATATATATATATATATATATATATATATATAAACTGTTGAAGAACTGTTAAAGAACCTGGGACCAAAGTCTTTACTGGAGCTCACACAAATAATCAGAGCCATTTGGCAAACAGAAAAACTTCCTGGCGATGGGAAACGTCCTCTCATCCACCCGCGGAGCAAGAAAGGAGACACGACAAATGTGAACAACTACAGAGGAATCTTCCTGCTGCAGATAATCAACAAAATTTTCCCGTCGTATCTGCTCCAGAGAACACAAGAACAGTTAGAACACGAAACTGGTGAATACCAGTCACGCTTCCGTTACAGTCGTTCATGCTCAGAACAGATCTTCAATCTGAAACCTATTCTAAAATACAGTTCTATCAGAAATAATCCAGACATCTGCAAATTCGAAGACTACAAGAGATTATTCGATCATGCTGACCGACAACCCTCATTTAACAGCTTGTAAGAAGAGGGACTCGAACCAAAAACACTACGACTAATCAGGCAGTCACTGGCTGGCATGATATCGAAAGTTAAATCCATAGCTGAAATCTCTGACCCCTTCGTGATCAAAACAAGAGTACGCCAAGGCGACGGATTATCCCGACTATTGTTCAGCCTAGTCCTGGACAGGGTAATGTGTGAATGGGATAAGACACTGGCTAACACGACTAGGACGGTCTCTGGACAAGAGAGAAATCTCAAAGCCAGCTTTCTCAGACGACCTGACCATGTTCTCGGATATCGAAGCATCAGCAACCAGACAAAAAGAAATACGAGTACTGATACAATGTGGAGGAAAAGTTGGCACGTAAATCTCTTTCCAAAAGTCTGAATTCTTCTTCTCAAAATTAAACATCCAAAAATTAGACAGAAAATAGGCAAGGTAAATAGAGTTACGCCTGTCAAATACCTATGGGAACGCCTCGAGCCTACAGGAGGAGGAAAGATCTCACAGAACACATGACTGCAAAAAAGAAAGAGACCTTAACTGTAGAACACAAGGCATAAACAGGGTGTTACAAAAAGGTACGACCAAACTTTCAGGAAACATTCCTCACGCGCAAAGAAAGAAAATATGTTATGTGGACATGTGTCCGGAAACGCCTACTTTCCATGTTAGAGCTCATTTTATTACTTATCTTCAAACCACATTAATCATGGAATGGAAACAAACAGCAACAGAACGTACCAGCGTGACTTCACTTTGTTACAGGAAATGTTCAAAATGTCGTCCGTTAGCGAGGATACATGCATCCACCCTCCGTCGCATGGAATCCCTGATGCGCTGATGCAGCCCTGGAGAATGGCGTATTGTATCACAGCCGGCCACAATACGAGCACGAGGAGTCTCTACATTTGGTACCGGGGTTGCGTAGACAATAGCTTTCAAATGCCCCCATAAATGAAAGTCAAGAGGGTTGAGGTCAGTAGAGCGTGCAGTCCATGGAATTGGTCCGCCTCTACCAATCCATCGGTCACCGAATCTGTTGTTGAGAAGCGTACGAACACTTCGACTGAAATGTGCAGGAGCTCCATCGTCCATGAACCACACGTTGTGTCGTATTTGTAAAGGCACATGTTCTAGCAGCACAGGTAGAGTATCCCGTATGAAATCATGATAACGTGCTCCACTGAGCGTAGGTGGAAGAACATGGGGCCCAATCAAGACATCACCTACATGCCTGCCCAAACGTTCACAGAAAATCTGTGTTGATGACGTGACTGCACAACTGCGTGCGGATTCTCGTCAGCCCACACATGTTGATTGTGAAAATTTACAATTTGATCACGTTGGAATTAATCCTCATCCGTAAAGAGAACATTTGCACTGAAATGAGGATTGACACATTGTTGGATGAACCATTCGCAGAAGTGTACCCGTGGAGACCAATCAGCTGCTGATAGTGCCTGCACACGCCGTACATGGTACGGAAACAACAGGTTCTCCCGTAGCACTCTCCATACAGTGCCGTGGTCAGCGTTACCTTATACAGCAGCAACTTCTCGGACGCTGACGGTAGGGTTATCGTTAACTGCACGAAGAATTGCCTCGTCCATTGCAGGTGTCCTCGTCGTTCTAGGTCTTCCCCAGTCGCGAGTCATAGGCTGGAATGTTCCGTGCTCCGTAAGACGCCGATCAATTGCTTCGAACGTCTTCCTGTCGGGACACCTTCGTTCTGGAAATCTGTCTCGATACAAACGTACCGCGCCACGGCTATTGCCCCGTGATAATCCATACATGAAATGGGAATCTGCCAACTCCGCATTTGTAAACATTGCACTGACTGCAAATCCACGTTCGTGATGAACACTAACCTGTTGATGCTACGTACTGATGTGCTTGATGCTAGTACTGTAGAGCAATGAGTCGCATGTCAACACAAGTACCGAAGTCAACATTAGCTTCCTTCAATTGGGCCAACTGGTGGTGAATCGAGGAAGTACAGTACATACTGACGAAACTAAAATGAGCTCTAACATGGAAATTAAGCGTTTCCGGACACGTCTCCACATAACATATTTTCTTTATTTGTGTGTGAGGAATGTTTCCTGAAAGTTTGGCCGTACATTTTTGTAGCACCCATACAATAAGAAAATGATGTTCATTCAAAGACGAGACACTCAACACAATAATCCAGTCTTAAATAGTGTATGCAAGTAAGACAACAACACTCCATACGAAAAGCGACATGAAAAACATACTGAAGGAAGAACGCAGGATCTTGAGAAAAGTTCTCTGCCCAAAGATGACAGAAGAGAGATGCACATTTCCATCTAGCAAAACCACAGAGAATATGTCTAACCTAGCAGGAGATGAAAGAAAGAAAAGGTTAAATTTCTATGTGCCCATCGGCGGGACACCATCAACAAGACTCACCAAACAGATTCTGATATATATACAAGGGGCCAAGTCAATAATAACGTGGAATACAAAAGTCAAACATGACCTAGAAAAAGCACAAATCTATCCGACAGAAGTTCAAGACAGAATCATATACAGAGACAAGATATACAAGTGGAATGTTAGGTCAGAGAATGAAATACCAAAGAAACCACGGACAAAGTGGACTGACGATTGAAAGAGACTCCATGGGAAAAATTTGAGAGAATTGTAGATCAGAAAGAATGTTCAAAGGAGGCAGAATGCTTTGTGTGATCCTACTGGGTCTCGACGCAATAATAATAATAATAATAATAATAGTAATAGTAATAGTAATACAACCTCAGAGGGAATTTCATCGCCAAGGAATAAAGCTAGTTGAAACTTAGGACATACATATAAAGAACTGCTACATATGGTAAGTGAAAAAAATATGCATTGAGACGATCAGAAACGATCTTTTATTTAAAGACACTGAATCACCGTGATTCATTATGATACTGTTAACATTTCAAGAGGCGGAACATGGTTTTTATTAAGGTGTGTGACCACCACAGACGGTGGTCTATGTTCTGCAACATGGTACCGTATTGGCCAAGAGACTGGTAAGGAATGCTTGTGGTAGCGCGTTCCATTCCTCTAGCAGCGCGATAGACAACTGCTGGACGCATAATATGGCGTGGGCGTACTGATCTCAAAATCTTTGAACACGATACACTCACCCGTCACGTTTTAAGACGCAGTACTCCTTCACCACGTGCACCATTTTTAGGGGTGCATTCGGCGCTGACTTTTTTTATGGATGACATTGCGCTATAGCATCGAACGGTGCATGTAGAGGAACTTGAGTAGATTTTCGGCGAATGGATGTTCTGTCCGGTCCGCCTGAGTTAAATGGCATCGACGTGTCGGTTGCGTTGTTGGGCAGACCAACAGCAGTTCGTCCTTGTGCAGTTGTTGTTGTCTTCGGTCTGAGGACTTGTTTGATGCAGCTCTCCACGCTTCCCTATCCTGTGCGAGCCACTTTATCTCCGAATAACTGCTATAACCCACAGAGATTTGAACCTGCCTATTTTCCCTGTCTATTGGCCTCCTTTTGCAATTTTTCCATAATACCCCCCTCCCCCCGGCCACAACATACCTTCCTCCAATGTCTCTGATCCCTTCCTCTAGGCGAGTTATACAACGGAGTACTTTTTTCCCCAATTCTGTTCAGTGTCTTCTCATTATTTACGCTATCTACCCATATAAACTTAGCATTCTTCTGTAGCACCACCTTTCAAAAGCTTTTATGCTCTTTTTGTCTCACCTGGTTGTCGTCCATGTTACACTCCGAAAAATGCCTTCAGAACACACTTGCTAATACATTCATAATTAAGAAATTTCTATTCTTCAATTACACTTCTCTTCCCGTTGCTTACCTACTTTTCATCTCCTCTCTATCTCGTTCATAATCAGTTACTGTGTAACCTCCCCACTACACTGGTTTCTGTATGCAATTTAGCTCAAACTTCCTCTCACTGTATAAAACTCTACGTAGAGGTTCAAAAATCAGCCAAACAGTTGCAAAAACAAGGTTTTTAGCCTTTGACCTAGCATTAGATATTTCTAAAAATCTCTTCTTCAGAAGGAGCGGGCCTTCTTACATCACACAATGGTACATTAGATTAGATGAAGCCTAGTGGCTTTTTTCATACATATAATTGACAAAACAAGAATTATCCCAAGCCATGGCTTCAGATAGTAGCCAGATTATATCCATAACCTACCTCAGAATGAAAGCTCACTAGTACGTGACTACAGGTAGAGCTCTTGCCAACATAAAATTGTAACAAGAGTCACAGGATCAAATACTTGCGTAAGTTACGTGTACGTCATCGTGTGTATCGTAGTGTATAGTAACGTAACTTTCTCTCTCTCTCTGACGTGCACATCGATGACATACAAAAACCGAAAGCACATGACCACCTTACATATCTTCCACCTTCCACCGACAGAATTTTGCACATGGATCGCTTCAGATAAGAAGCGACGAGGACAAGATTTTAAACATTATGGAGAAGGGCATACAAAACATGTTACAAACACAAAGGGATAAATAGTTTTACAAGAATTTATAGAAAATTCCAGAACGTGTGATTCACCACTAGTACGTTCTTTTCTATGTTTATGAGAACGTTCCGCACAGGACTATTTTAAAAGTCTATATGTCACATTTTGTACTGAAGTACATGGCAGTTGCAGCTTGTATCAATGAAATATGCCAACACTCTGTAGAATATTTCAGTATATAATCTGTAGACATATTTCTTCTTCCCTGGCAAGCCTCAATCATTTGTGATGAACAATCAGTCAGTTACAATTTGTTACACTTACAATGTACTACTGCGTGTATTAAGACAGGATTAACAAGATTTTACACCGTTGCATGGAATGCACATGTAGTTAATGGTAATTTATATGTATGTAAAACAGCAAGAAAAATTTGCATCCTGGTTTTACAATAATGAATTACAAAAAAATCAGACAAGTAAATCATGTGAAACAGTGTATAGTAACAGGCATGATAATAAACAATTATAATATCTGTACAGAATGACCCTACAGAAGATTCCAAATCCATTCAAATAAATATTTGTGAGGACATCAGAAAAATACGCAAAAATATAGGGAGTAAGTAGAAAGAGACACATAAGGTTAGTGAACACACACAAGAAACAAACACATAAGGATAGTTGTCACGCACACAGATAAGGAGAACACAAATTTATAACTAGGTACAACATGGATTAGCGAGTATCAAAGGTTCAAATCAAAGAATACTTTATGCAGTCAGTCAGAGGTCAATCTATGATTCTACCTAATACGGTTAGTAATTAGCATACAATCTAGTTATATTTCATCCTCGCGCGCGAATAGCCGTGCGGTCTAAGGCGCTGCAGTCATGGACTGTGCGGCTGGTCACAGAGGAGGTTCGAGTCCTCCCTCGGCCGTGGGTGTGTGTGTTTGTCCTTAGCATAATTTAGGTTAAGTAGTGTGTAAGCTTAGGGACTGATGACCTTAGCAGTTAAGTGCCATAAGATTTAACACACATTTTTTAATATATTTCATCCATTAGTTTGTGCACCTTTTAATTCTTTTGCTCATAATTTCATCAAACTGCAACAGATACCCCTGTTTGCTGTACTCTTTGCTTCTTTCTATTATATGTTTCATACATTCTCGTAAGTTCATATTATTTAGCTCCACTGCCGTACTTAAGCGTTTGTCATCTTTGCCCTACTGAGCCATTTCTCATCTTTGCCCTACAGATCATTTCTCATATTGGCCCTATCGAATCATTTCTCATATTCATCTTTGTACTATTTATATATTTTATCTTACCCTTTTCTCTTTGTTTCCTCCTTACATACATTTCATGATTTCTTACACATCTTAACTGACTTATGAGAGCTCTCTACAGTACTATACTTAACGTAATTATTATAACTGTACTAACGGCGCCGCATCCTATAGTAACAATTTATGACCGTAATGCATGTTAGTATGCTACATCATATGTAAATACAAGAAGCCAGCTAATCTGCAATGTCACACATGTTAGTAGAAAAATATCTATAAAAGAATCTTATTCTATGCCATGGCAAAAGGAGTAAAGCAGAAAAGTAAAAAAAAAAAAAAACATCATTATTAGGCAACATACTTCCTGTATATCATTTCTCTTTTGCAGATTGTTGTCTATCAATGTCATCTTCAATTTCAAATTTTTCAAACACCTATACTGACGGACAATTACATCCTTTCATACATGAAATTATACAGAAATCAGAAAAAAACAGTGTCATTTATCAGAATACACAAGAAAATAGACACTATCACACAGACAAATCACAAAATATTCAATGAGGTACCATATATTAAACAGTGTGTCACAGTAGAGAGTAGCAATCAATGCTGAGCCACATCTTTGGGTAACATTTTCCGTGCACAAATGGAGATGAATTATTGTAATATGTAACTCTTATACGTTGTGTTGCTCCAATGAACAAATGACAGTACTTGTTTGGTAAAAAGGTCGAATAATTCGCGTCAGATAATTATAAACTCCACATGAAAGAAAGGAATTTGCTGTCTTAAGTCTCGTTACCTTCTTCACTATTGTCATCCAGCTACATCTACTCAAAAACTTACTTTTTACACTTATGAACAGGAAATGCATCTACATGGCATAAAAATTATCTGTCTTCATCTCAATATACACTTAAAATAACAATTCCCTGTTCAGTTTTCGCCCACTGATTTCCACGTAAACAATACTTCACAGCTATAGGCGCAAATATTTTCAGTAAACACAGCATCACTACTTCACAATAGGTACTGAAAAACTTCTGATATCAGAATACCTATCACTCTTCTTTCCAAACAACACAGTTACCATTCTACCTGTCTGTATATCTCATAAAAAGTGGTAGAATGTGGTACATGTCTCTGTATTATCATCAATGTGTACCGCCAAAAATATTTCTCAAGTGAACAATACACTGCTGATAACATGCGTAACTTGTCAGAACTGGTTTTAAAACAATACTGTCAATGTTCATTTTATAAGAAATTATTTATTCGTATTCGGTTTCCAGATGTAATTTCGAAGTTCGCATAAGTTTGTTTAGCGTACGCGTCGTGGCAGCAAATCGCTCGAGTTTTTGCGCGACAAATGAAGTTGGTTGCTCGACAATAGTCGGCCGATTCTTGTCAAAATTTGATTACCACGCTACGGGAGTCACCCTGACATGCGGTGCAGTAAGATTGTTTATCGCTAACTGTTGCTGTGTCCTGTAACGCAAGAAATATTTTCGAAATAGGTGACATATATAGAGTGGCGCACATAAAACCGGCCCGAACTGGAATGCGAACGCACATTAGTAGCATTACTAGCTTGTTAGTTTCTTTGCCACCTTCCAACAGCAGTAGCGTGTGAGTAGTTCATACGGAAAGTAGTCGTTATAAACCGTGTACTTCATTGTCATGCCTTACTCTATTGAAGAACGTGTGTTCATTGGGTGAAGAATATGTGCAGTCTGAATCCCTTAAAGTTGTTCATAACACTTTTCATGAAGAGTTACTTGAAAGTAATATTCCTTCAAAATCAACGATTCAGGATCTAGTGATTAAGTGACGATCGACAGGTAGTGTTTTTAATTCAAAGAGAAATAAGGCACCGACTGTACGTTCACCTGAAGTTGTGGCAAACGTGACGGCACACATTGAAAGAAGTCCCTACAAGTCAACGCGGCGATTATCACAGCAAAGTGGGATTCTCGCAGGTCATGTCAACATACCCTTCATGGCTTAAAAATGAAACCTTAACGTGTGAGTGTTGTTCAGCAAATAAAAGAAGCGGACAAGGGTTGGCGTACACATTACTGTAAATGGTTGCTGGAAGATGTCGCTGGGGGCATCTTTATCCGTTCCTCCTTTTTTCGACGGATGAAGCTTTGTTTTATCTGTCGGGTTACGTTAATTCACAAAACACAAGACACTGAGCTACAGAGAATCCCCACGGCATACCGCAAAATCCGTTATACGGTTTAAAAATTGGTGTATGGTGTGCTGTATCTGGTAACAGAATTATCGGGCCATTGTTCTTCAATGAAGCTGTCAACACATATGTTTTCTTGCGATTCTATAGTGAATTTGTGGCTCTGTTATTACAAACGAAAAATGTTGTGCATATTTCCAGAAAGATGAGGCAACTTCTCATACATCGGATTTGTCCTTAGCTGATATACACACTGATTTGACAGAAGAGAGGACCATTAGTAAGGGCTTGTAGCCACTTCACTCTCCCGACTTCTCACAATGTGACTTTCACCTCTGGGGTTTCTAAAGGCTAGAGTCTACCGCAACAATCGCAGAACACTTGACAATTAAAAAACAACATATGTGAAGAAATTTCGAACATTCCTCAAAGAGTACTGAAATGTGTTTTCCTTAACATGCTTCAACGTGAACAACTTTGCTTTGCGTAGATGTTGGCGGAGAACATTTTGAACACAGACTTTAAATTCCTTTCTAAGATATACTTAATAAACTAATAAAAGTACATCTGTTATTTAAACTATCAGTTACATAGTTAATAATGAAACTGTAGAATAAAAATGTAAGGAAGCGGTGATACACGTTGATTTTCTTCATTCATATTCCTTTCAGCGCAGGGGCCGGCTTTATGTAAGCCACTCTGTACTTCTGTCATCTGTCTACTCCTTCCTTATGACGTAATTCTTTTCTTCGAAGATGAAAATGCTATTAACTGCGACGATCCAAAAGAAACTTCACTTGAAACAAAATAACTATGGTCCTTTTACCACACAGGTGTTACTTACCATCTCAGATCTCTGTTGTACTACTAACCACATTACTGTTCATCTCTTTTCCTTTACTACGGGTCAGCTAATGTAGGATATTCATGAAAAGAAAAATAAACTTCAACAGAAACAGGGTCCCTAACACATGCCCTAATTATTATGTACTCGTTCCTACAATACATAATAATTCCTAACCGTAGCATCTTTCTACTATATTATCATTTTCCTCATTATCAGCACCATCAAAAATCACTAAGACTTTTAACATATTTTTCTCTACTGTTTCATCATAATAACCTCACATCTCAATATACTGTCATGTCTCGTAAATAACAGTTGTAAATTCTCCCTGCTCTGTTTCATTAATCAAGACATGCTCGTGCAACAGCCCACAGTCACACTTCATAAATAACACTACTGAGGAAACAAGCCTTCATTACAGCACAACTGACCACGAAAAGAAAATCCCCACAAATATACATGTTATCTCGGACACAATTTCCTTCAGTTAACACGATCATACCTTTAACAACCCATAATTATTCCATGAACTGGTAGAACATCCATCATATACTTCCAATTCATGAGTACCACTATTATTTGCTAAACAGACTTACCATTTGGGCAACAAAACTATTGTGCCATTAATATGTATACCTCATCAGAACCGGTTGTAAAGCTATCATTTTACAACCAGCGACTGCTACTGCTGTCTGTAAAGGCGATGGTGTTCATAGCGGTGTACTTGTTTCGCCATTCTGTGTTTCATTTCCAAAAATTTCGTATTAGAAAACGTTTACTGAAAGCACAATTCCTGGAACGATCTGTAAGATGTCCCAGACATTTCTAAAAGTGATTAAAGTTTAGTGCTGTAGAAGTGGTAAATTTTGTTTGATGTGACTCATTATTTATTGCCAGAATTGCATGTCGCTGTTCTCTACTACATTCCTGTCGCTTATTGTTCCGTATGTGTCACAGTCGAACTTCAGTGAAAATGCAGCTTCTTTTTCCCTACCTTTTTTTACAAGCGGTATCAAACATTTATTAACTGCTAGTAATTATTCATTTTAATATTTTTTTTAACTGGGGCAAATTATGTTACTTTCATGAAATGCTTGTAATCAGAGTTTTTAGTTTGTCAGTATCGGAATGTACTTTGCCGCCAATATGACACATTCTTAATCATAGCTCTCAAGTCACTAAAATTACTTTCAACATATTTACATTAAGACAGAAGAAGGAAGTTCCTTGTACTTATCGAGTGAAAGGATAGAAAGAGAAGACGAGTGTATCAGGAATTTGATTAATAGTTAACATTCAGATCGGCGAGGCATCGTTCGCCAGTCGATGTATCCAAAAATGAGTAATGGATTCCTTACCTACATTTAAACATAATAAAAGGCTTGGAATTCAGACTGTGACTTCTCTTCGTAATTATTTGGCTCCAATGCTCCGTGCTCAGCATAACTGGGTGCGGATTGGTTACTGTCTTGTGTATGTGTGTCATTTTGTATGAGAAAATAATCGCCCAAGTTGCCTGTATGAAAACGGAACTGTATTTTCTGTATCTACAAAACTTCGTTTGTATTCCGCCAAGGCTGTTCACTGCTTCGACTGCGAGGGTAGCTATGTTCTCGCGAAGAGTCACCTAAGTGCCGTGAATACATACAGATACGGAAAACCCCAAATTACAAATAAGAATTTAATTTTATCCATATTTCGCAGCTTCAAACGTGACTATTCAATATGCTGGAGGTATGCATTAAAAAAAAAAAAGGCCTTCAGTCGCAACTTCTCGTGTTTCATTCAGTACACGATGCATTTTGGACCCTGTGGGTCCATCATTAGGTGTAATTCGCCTGAATATATGCTTTATTTTTTCTCTTGATTGAGATGAAATGCATATTCCTGTCACGAAAAGGTTTGATGTTAGGTTACGAATTTCGTAAGTCAAACGCGGAAAGTATCTGCAAAATAGTGGAAAAAATGAATAGTGTAAACTTACAAAATAATCCAAGAAGCGCGTTTTTAACGTTTTAGCACCAGCAGAACGTAGTTTCCGCTTGTAAGCTAATTTTTTTTATCTTTTTTTTTAAGAAACTCTTTCCGTTGTTACATCTGTGTAAATATCGAGTTTATAATAGCTAACAGTTCGTCTTTGTCATTAGGCTGATTTGTTTTAGAGTTTTCATTTCTGTTTCAAGGTCGCGTAATCTAGTTGCAAAACCGCTAATTACTGATTAAAGGTCGTTTTTAATTACTTCCCTATGTGATTTCCTATTCTCTTGCCGTGATTTTCTTATTTTTTCCCTCGGTGATTTAATGTTTTCTTGTTGTGTTTTGTCGATTTTATTACTCATTTCATCTTACGTATCTTTAAACATCTGGCGAACTGATTCTAGACAATCTGTGGAATTCGCGCAGCGTGGTTCTCTATAACTGTTCACTGAAGCTGATGTGTGTTGCGTTCGTTCAAATAACATTGACACAAAACTTGATTCTGATGTGTCTATTACCAGTTGTAAACTTTGGCACGAATGTGGCGACTTTTGTAAGCTTTCGCTGGACTATGGCGACTTATTGCCGACCGACTCAGCTTCAGAATTTGCTTCTTTCTTACCTATCGTTCGTTCTGTTTCATTATTAGTCACTGAATCGGTTAATAATAGTGGATATGTGCAATTGCCTGCAGACTCATGTAACCTATTGGTATTTGCTAATCAAGTTGGTTTATCTCATCCGATATCGACTCATTGTTTGCAACGCCGTCTGTTATCTTGTGCTACGACGAACTTTCATATTATCTTCCGTTGTACCAAACTGGATGAAATGCTATTTCTTGGAAAAAAAATATTGCTACAATGACCAAAAAATAAATAAAAACAAAACTTTACTATTGTGCACGCAAACACTCAAGAATGAAAGAAATGCACACAGAATCTGTACTGTTATGCCAACTTTTTACGTAAAGAAGTAATCGATAATTGCCACGCGACACAAAATTTACAGGATTTTAAATGAAATTGCCTCCAAAAGAAGAACAACATTAGGAAAATCAGCCAAGCGGTATTTTGGTTTTCAATGAATCCAACACTATCTGACTACGTATTACCAAAAAAACCAATGAACAATCCTGGCAGAAAGGTTGCCATATGCATCTTCCCATTATATTTGTTGCTGTATGGAATTTAGCCCAACCTTTGCTATTACTCTATAAAAATCTACGTTTTACGAAAATTATGTATTCATAAACCTTTATCCAACTTACTGTCGTATGCCAGCCAATGACTAAAAAAGAACGTAATTTGAACTGAACTGGAACGAATCGTCCGCAGCTCGTGGTCGTGCGGTAGCGTTCTCGCTTCCCGCGCCTGGGTTCCCGGGTCCGATTCCCGGCGGGGTCAGGGATTTTCTCTGCCTCGTGATGACTGGGTGTTGTGTGCTGTCCTTAGGTTAGTTAGGTTTAAGTAGTTCTAAGTTCTAGGGGACTGATGACCATAGATGTTAAGTCCCATACTGCTCAGAGCCATTTGAAAGTGTTAACAGCGCGTAGCGTTGCGCAGTTGGAGGTGAGCCGCCAGCAGTGGTGGATGTGGTGAGAGAGATGGCGGAGTTTTGAGAGCGGATGATCTGGACTTTGGTCCATCAGAGACAGTAAATTTCTAAGACTGGATGGATGTCATGAACTGATATATATATATATATATATGTATATATATATATATATATATATATATATATATATATATATATATATATATATATATATATATGTATATATAATGACTTTTGAACACTATTAAGGTAAATACATTGTTTGTTCTTTATCAAAATCTTTCATTTGCTAACTATGCCTATCAGCAGTTAGAATCTTTTATTTTGCTGGCAGTAGTGGCTCTCGCTGTATTGCAGTAGTTCGAGTAACGAAGATTTTTGTGAGGTAAGTGATTTGTGAAAGGTATAGGTTAATGTTAGTCAGGGCCATTCTTTTGTAGGGAATTTTGAAAGTCAGATAGCGTAGCGCTAAAAATATTGTGTGCCAGTTTAGTGTTGTTCAGAATAAGTAATGTCTGAGTACGTTCAGTTTTGCTCAGCTGTTTGAAAAGCAAATAATGTAAGAGGTTTGTCAGCACAGTCATTCATAATTTTTTCTAAGGGGACGTTTCAGACTTAACATTTGAGGTCATCAGTCCCCTAGAACTTAAAACTACTTAAACCTAACTAACTTAAGGACACCACACACATCCGTGCCCGAGGCAGGATTGGAACCTGCGACCGTAGCGGTCGCGCGGTTCCAGACTGTAGCGCCTAGAACCGCTCGGCCACCCCGGCCGGCTGCTGTGTTTCTCAGTCGAGCTGAGTTCCGGAAATTTAGCACTTCATCGATAGATGCAAAACTGTGCACTACTCGTCAGCAGCGTCGCTGAACGTTAACATGGGGGAAGTGATAACAGACCTCGGTACAGCGCACGTGTGGACTGCCGCCGCCTGCTTTCCTCACAATGGCGATCATGCAGCTGTGTCCTCGCGACGTTGCGAGATTAAACGAGGAGCTAATGGTACGGGCAGAGGAACTGCGGCGTGCTGAGCCCTTCATAAAGCAGCTACAACGACGACACATATCATCCAAGCGACATAGTCGTCTCACAACGCAGCCCTCGTAGTCCGCTGATGCGGTTGAAACTATGGCTGGACAGCGCGATGCTTGGAAGCAGAGTGAATAGGGCACGTGTCTGCTCTGGGCCGCTATTCACGTGGCGACTCGTGTTCGTGACGCGGCTCGCCAGTAACTCCTGTGCAAGTGTGTCATCACTGTAGCTCATCACAGCCACGGCAGACGAGTCAGCTCCTGTCGTGTTCCGGTGACTGCAGAGAATCTGAAGGGACTTGCGAAATGAACTGCAGCCCGCAGACATCTAGACGACACTGAAAGCGTAATTAAGACACTATTTAAGTCACATTAAATACATAGTAATATTTTACGTTCCTAATAGTAAGTAACTGGTGCCATCCCAGATCACTAAGGACAGCATGATGTCAGCGGTTCCAAGGATCAAAAAGGCAACTACATATAAAGATCACTGAAAATTGTAACTCACGCTTCGAAAATATCAGCAAGAATAATGCATAGACGGATTAAAACAAATTTCGCTTCTGAGAAAGCAGAGACGCAAGAGAAGCTGACTTATACTATCATAGTGCAATTTCAGAATATTTTAGGGTCAACAGTTAAATTTTTTAAGCATTGGTAGGTCTCAGGAAAACATTCTACTCTGTTAACTATAACAGCTTAATGTAAATCCTGAAACTGATTACACTAGACTACAGAGATGGAAGAGTTTTGGAAGAATATACAAAGAGTAAACAACGACAGTAAAGATAAGAATTACATAAAAAGGAAGCCAATCTGTCACCATCCCTACTGAACATGTAGTAAATGAGTGCAAAAAATAGTGTGTCGGGAGCAGAATAAATGGGAGAAACAATGTAGCTTTTCAAATTTGTGGATGACAGTGGTCATAGCTTCCCTTGAAATAAATATGAAGAGAATCATAGATGTGATATTTAAAATATTAAAGGATGAGTATAAAATGGAAATTAACTGAAAGAAATATAAATATACATGTATGCTTTAAGAATACAGAAGAAATAAACATAATAAATAGAGGAAATAAAACAAAATTAACCAGGTAAAATAAATATTTAGGAAAGAAGGTTAACTATGAAGGAAGACGTAAAGAAGATATAAAATAAAGAATTAGAGAAGCAAATGCATGTAGCACGAGATTACTATCGTGCGAGGTTCGGGTTGTGGGTTCTGTGACGTTGGGCTCAGATTCTTATTACCACTTTATTTACCATACAAAGACGAACGTAATAAGATGAACAACACTACCATAAATAAAAGCTAGAATAATCTTGAACAGGGCTTCAATAATACAAAATATCGTCTTGAAATAAGAACATTATTTAATACAAAACGAATAAATCTGAGCCTATAGGGATAACCCAATAACGACGTAACAGTTTACAGTTTATGATCTTCAGTCGTCGATAGTTCAACAGCAACTTATTGTACCAGAAAATATTCACTCATCTATAACTGAAAACTGAGTAAAGTCGAGAGTAGCTACTTCTTACCCGGCTGCTACAAGTTACATAGTCACAAAGACACCAACTACCAGTGCAATACTCTAATACCCTTGCTTACATATAGATGACGAGTACACCACTTACATACACAGGGTGACTTAACTGCCCCTACCGATTCGTTTTATTCAGCTCGCATCACATATGTTAAAGCTCTGGGCGACTGTTGCAAACGGAATGATAGTGTAAAAAATACTAATGAGCGTTGGCCATCATTTACACAATATTTTTGGTCCAAAATATAACTTACTTCTGCCGTATTTATTCCGTTTGTAGCAGTTAATCTTTCGTAGATAGTTAAAAGACGCCATCAGAAACAATGAAGTTAACGTGAGGGAAGCATAGAACAAACAGCTTTCTAGCATATAATCTCTGTACCATTTACGAAAGATTAAGTACTATAAACAGAATAAGTAAAGCAGAAGTAAATTTCATCTTGGTCCAGAAATACTGTGTAACTTAACGCTAATCCTCAACTGTATTTTTATAGTATAATTCCGTTTGCGAATTACCGCCCAAAGATCGGAGAGGGAACATATAAATTACGTGGCTGTCGCCTGTCTGACTACCGTTCCTGATACACACGAACTGCAGCTTGCATAAAACGAATCATTAGCGGCAGCTGAAACACCACATATAAAAAATTTACTCATCCAAGAGATTGTAGCAACTCACGTACACAAGAATCAACCACAGGTTCAATAACGGGATGCATAGCAAATCAACATACTAAATAAGAATAGTACGGAGCAGGTCTACATTTGTAGCAAGATTTTAAATTACATTTAACTTTTCTGCAATTATGTGCACTGCAAGTACTGATAGGAGCAGTCTTGCTTTACGACATAATATTCACTTTAATATGCCCTGCGTCCAATACACAATATTCACTTATGATGGTATCTTATATGAGGGATAATCTCAACCATGAGGAGACACTTCGAATAACAAACGCTATATCAATAGACAAGGTATGCTCAGCCCTATACGTTCCAACTTTAATCTCATGACACACCTTAATTAGCCTGATGGTGGCTTTTACTCTATGGAACCGGTCGTTAAATAAATTACTTACAGGGGCAGCCTAGCTCATGTTATTCAAAACGTCACTTAGCAAAGCCATGCACACAATATCCACAATAAGCCACAGCTCAACACTCACAGCTCCCAGTCGGAATGGGCAACAATAGACTTTACTTGCCCGCATCTCGTGGTCGTGCAGTCGCGTTCTCGCTTTCCACGCCCGGGTTGCCGGGTTCGATTCCCGGCGGGGTCAGTGATTTTCTCTGCCTCGTGATGGCTAGGTGTTGTGTGCTGTCCTTAGGTTAGTTAGGTTTAAGTAGTTCTAAGTTCTAGGGGACTGATGACCATAGATGTAAGTCCCATACTGCTCAGAGCCATTTGAACCATTTTTTTGACTTTACTTAATGAACGTTACACAGTGACTCAACCTGAACGCAAAAGCACTCTGTTGTGCTCCTTGCGATCTGTTGAACCATTCCTCACCTGTCTGCGACCCCGTCTTTATGACTGGAGAAAACAGTATTCGCTCCAACAGGTTGTTGTCCACACACCAGCACTGCCCGTGCTGAGTTTGTCCATTCGGTGTCGATGCGCACGTCAGCTCGGCGAGGGTTTTGGCTTCCCGCAGAACTGCTCTCCTTGGTCTCTCTCCATTAACTCCCCATCACTCACTGTCCGTCTCTACGCGAAGGCCGAGCCTCCAGATTCGACCGCCTCTACCGTCTAACGCGGCACGCACTGCGTATCGACGGTGCCCCGTCAGTCTCAACCACAAAAAAATGGTTCAAATGGCTCTCACCACTTTGGGACTTAACATCTGAGGTCATCAGTCCCCTAGAACTTAGAACTACTTAAACGTAACTAACCTAAGGACATCACACACATCCATGCCCGAGGCAGAATTCGAACCTGTGACCGTAGCGGTCGCGCGGTTCCAGACTGAAGAGCCTAGAACCGCTCGGCCACTCAGGCCGGCAGTCTCAACCACAGACTCGGCTTTTGCTTCCCGGAGATATGTCGATGCTACTTGAGTCCAGCGGACTGCATGCACATTTCTTGCAGCGGTATCACTCTAACGGCACCATTACCACATAGATAACAGCTAGATCTCTGTTGCTGGGGAAAACAGCCTTTCGTTCAACACGGCACAAGCACTGTTCGTGACTAGAAGCAAAATGCTTTTTTGAAACAACACAAATACTGAAGTGAGAAAAAGGCGGTTAATAAACGCATATGTCTTGTTGTGAAACATGAACAATAAACATAAATGAAATGAAATCTCTTGAAGCACTAGAAGACGCCTGTTCAAGTACACAGATAAAATCACCAATCAGGAAGTCCTACAAAGAACTCATGAAAAGTCATTTAGGAATGTAAGATGTACGTTGTTTTCCTATGCATTTCGTTGATTCTAGGATCGGTTTATTTAACCTTGGTATCATATTATGTTTTTGCCAGTTTTCAAATCTGTGGAGTAATATCGATCTCCAGAGTAAGTATCAGCGTAAATCTGCGTTTTATTTTAATTCTTAAGTCCCATTCCTGATCAGCGAAATTTCAATTCTGTGCTGGTTCTCCGTAGTGCAAGAGAATTTCGGTTTAGCTGAGATTTAGGACGGATTTCTGCTCCACCTCGGTGAGGCGAGAGGGGGAGGTTCCGTCAGCATTCGTGGCACAATAGTGGGATAGACACGCTGAAGAAAACTGTAGGAGAGTCCAACGGCACATTCCTGTGCGGTTTAGGTAGTGCACCGATACACCATTGGAGAAACGTATCTTCCAGGCAAATCTTAGGAGAGGCGTTTCATCGACTCGCCAGATTCGGTGGGAAAGACTTCTAGACGCTTCTGGTAGCTTTTATTCGGCAGAAGAGCGCCAAATAGGGTGTATTACTATGGGGTCTTCTAGGAGTTTGATTGGTTTGTACTGTCGTCTAGAAATAATCGTACAGAGGTTTGGTCGTTGAGAACTGCGAAAACAACGCAGGCAGAGTGCCGTCTGGGTTGCTGGAGTACAATCGAGATACGAGGCATGTTTTTTAATTAAGTACCGTTTTGAAATTAAAAAAAGGACGTGCTAAGATATCTCAAATATTTGATTTTTACATGAAAGCCTATACCTTAATCTACTTTTCTACATAATTTCCGTCAATATTGAGGCACTTATCATAACGTTGTACCAGTTTTTGAATACTCTCCTCATAGAAGTCTGTCACCTGACTCGTAAACCACTGCATCACCACTGTTTTCACTTCGTCATCGTCTTGAAGACGCTGACCGCCCAGGTGTTTCTTCAAGTGCAGAAACAGATGGTAGTCACTGGGCGCAATAATGGAGCTGTACGGAGGATGATCTAGAGGTTCCCATCGAAAAGATCTGATGAGATCTTTGATCTGATACGCCACGTGCAAACGGGCATTGTTTTGCAGCAAAACGATGACCTTGCTCAACTTCCATGGACTGTTGCCTTGATTCTAGTGTGACGTAGTCCACTCGTGTTTCATCGCTCGTAACAATTTGGCTTAAGAAATCATCATCGTCGTTGTGCTACCGCTCAAGGAAAGTCAAAGCAGTGTCTAAACGTCTGATTTTATGCAGACCCGTCAACATTTTCGATACCCAACGTGCGCACAATTTTCGGTAATTCAAGTGCTCGATCACAATTCCATACAAAACACTACGAGAAACATTAGGAAAGTCATTCCGCAAGGAGGAAATCGTAAAGCGTCTGTTTTCTCTCACCTTATAGTCCACTTCCTGCACCAAACTTTCATTAACGACCGAAAGACGCCAACTCAGTTGTTCATCATGCACATTTGTGCGGCGATCTTTAAATGCTCTCACCCACTTTCTTAGCATTCCATCGCTCATAATGTTTTCTCCGTAAACTGCACAGATATGACAATGAATATCGATCGCTTTTAGGTCTTCACCACTAAGAAATCTTGTAAGAGCCCGTACTTCACAGTCGGAGGGACTCACGATTATCGGAGGCATCTTAAACACTCAGTACACAACGTAAACAAGGAAAAATCAGATTGTAATGGCGTCAGATTAAGGTACAGGCTTTCATAAAAAAATAAAATTATTGAAATATCTTAGCACATCTTTTTTTAAATTTCAAAATGGTACTTACTGAACAATAATTTCCTGGCTGGGTATGGTCAGGTAAAAGCCGGGAGTAACTGGGAGTAAATCCAATGCTGAGGTTCTCAGACAAACTTTGGGCGGTGCACAGTTCACTTTCTTGTTGGATGCATTAGATGACTGATGGAAGACCAGGGGGAAGCTACCGAGGGCGACACCGCAGTGGTCAGCACACGGGACTCGCATTCGAGAGGACGACGGTTCAAGGCCGCATCTGGTCATTCTGATTTGGTTTTCCATGATTTTCCTAAATCGCTTAAGGTAAATGCAAGGATAGTACCTCCTCTATCCTTTCCCAATCCGAGCTTGTGCTCTGTCTCTAGTGACTTCGTTGTCGACGGAACTTTAAATGCTAATCTCCTCCTCCTCCACAGGGATTGCTGCCGAACTGAGCTGATCCAGCCAGCACGTTGAAAGGGTAACAAACATGTAATTGTAGGTGTGATTAGTGATGAGTTGTGGACCCCAGAGTGAGTGATAGCTTCATCAATGTTTCATCTTTGCCGGCCGAAGTGGCCGAGCGGTTCTAGGCGCTTCAGTCTGGAACCGCGTGACCGCTACGATCGCAGGTTCGAATCCTGCCTCGGGCATGGATGTGTGTGAAGTCCTTAGGTTAGTTAGGTTTAAGTAGCTCTAGGTTCTAGGGGACTGCTGACTCAGAAGTTAAATTCCATAGTGCTCGGAGCCATTTGAACCATTTTTGTTTCATCTTTCCTCTTGTGGGTTCAAATGGTTCAAATGGCTCTGAGCACTATGAGACTTAACGTCTGTGGTCATCAGTCCCATAGAACTTAGAACTACTTAAACCTAACTAACCTAAGGACGTCACACACATCCATGCCCGAGGCAGGATTCGAACCTGCGACCGTAGCAGCCACGCGGTCTGGTTTGTTCATTCAGAAAGACCTGGTTCCAAAATGGTACATCCCTTCATTAACTACCGAAGGTTTAATTAGCGGAATTCTAACTTGCCTCCCTCCGTTTGTCTCGTACATGCTCTGTTGCTTTCTTCGCTACAGCACCAGTGTTCACTATCGTTCCCCACAGATTCCTGTGACGGAGCGTGTCTCGTGCTTGCTTGATTAACAATCCCTCCAGTGTGTTAGTATTGATTAGCAACCCCTCCAATGTGTTAGTATTCGTTCCCGCACTGCGCAAAGTACGCCCCACGCTGACCATTTCCTCACTCAGTCTTCACTCAGTTGCGAATGTGCACAGGACAACTACATTAATTAAGTTTCCACTCCTTTGTTGCCCAATTCGATGTCACTTGGTCAAGAGAATGTTAAATAATGTTGTAATTTGCAACGCATGTTTTAAATAACCAGTTTCCCCGTCCCATTTAGTTATAGCCCAGAGATGTCCAAAGTTTGGACTCGGGCCCTAGTTCCAAAACGTTAAACCTCTCTTCACATCTCCCTCTACGCCACGCCACGCTACGTCTGTGTGCGCGAAAGGAGAAGAAGGGAAACAGCGAACGCGCCGCATTTAAATATCATGCGACTTGCTTTTATGTTTCACATTTCTAGCAACACAGATCACAAACGAAACAAATTTTCAGTACTAATTAATTATTTTTGACCCGCTGAAGACGTCATATAATATTTATATGGGACAAACTGTCGGCATACGGACACACGCAGACGATTTCACTGAGTCTCGCACTAAAGTTGCCGCCTAATAGTAATTTATTTAGTTCTATAATCGAAAAAGGATCTTTCACACAAATATGTCGATCGAAATATTATAGTACTTTTGCTACCTCATTATGGAGAGTTGGAAAATATAACTGAGGATAGCAATTCAGATTTCTCAAACAGTTTTAACATAAAAAGATTTGTGACCGCAACTGGAATTACCTTTTAGGTCAATCAATTACGTCTGCACGTGCACAAGGCGCTTTCAACTAAAACGGCAAACTGTCTCGAAAACAGCTCGAAAAGAGATGTAAGACTGACTTTGTTCCCAAAACTTTTAAAAAAATGTCCTTTTAATTCTTGCAAGGTCACAATGAATTGTTCGGACCTCGTGCTTTCTTTAACCCCTTTGAGCTTATGGAACTGGTCTGTCTTGGTCAGAATGTTTTCCTCCTACAATGTGATTTTCTTTTTAAATGCATCCCCATCATATCAGAAACAGGTTGTTTCTCACCTTGAAATGTCTTACTGTGAGCAGTGTGCAATCAAGTCCTCTTAAATACGAAGTCTGCAGTCCATTTCGGATGCTCTAATTTCCGTTCCTGCACTCCTTTTTCCTTCTTAAATCGAAAAATTGTTCCAGGCATCTCCCTTGTCTTAACCAACATGCTTTGCAGTAATGCATGAAGTCCTCATACTCTTCGTTCATTTCCACTGAAAATTGTTGACACTGACAATGGAATAGCGCATTCGTCTTCAGGAGTTTTACTAGTCGCACCACCAGTTTTTCCAAGTGCTCCATGCCTGAAAATTTAGCGCCAGGTACTTCTTGATGTACAGAAGAATGATTCCCGTCTGTCGGGTACTGCAATATCGCTTCATGGCAAATAAGCAGTACCCATCTCTTATACAAATTGAGAATTATCATCCCTCGCTTCTGTTATCCCATCATTTTGGAGGACTGTGACGTGAGATCTCTAGATTGCCTCTTTTTGTGCAAAGTGCCACTAGACCTGTGAACATCCTTCAAACAATGAACAAATAATGAAAGGTAGACAGCACCGATACCACGATGCTACTGAACTCAGAGAGTTATGGCGACCGAAAAATGCCACTCCGCAATGCTAAATGAAATAACTAATTGTTCGGGGTAGCTTTCGAGGGCCGAGCAAACCCGAGTGAAGGTTGGGTCTTGGCAGGCCGGCCGCCCGCAGTTGCTTCACGCGTTAATTCTGGCACGCCCTGGCCGGCACTGCTGTAGCCGGTAGTACATATCAAAAAGGTACGAATTACATGGAAAGATCTTGTTGTCGTCGTCTTACAGCGGTGCCGTGTACTCATTAACTTGCGTAGAGTGAGATTAAAATCTCTTTCCTAAATTCAGGTCTTGGATGATTCATCTTGTGATGCCATGGCTAACAACGAGATATATTTTTTTTTTCCTTTCTTTTACTGCCATATACCCCATAGGTTTATTTCTGACGAAGCAGGATATTTTTCATTTGGTTATATAGTGTAGAACATGAAGTGTTTATGTTTACTGTGCTATTTTCTATACGGGTTCCTTATGTTAAGACTTTGATTTTCTTCTGGTGATCATACAAATAGTTTTATTAGATGTATTGTGTGAAACGGAATACAATAGGCAGAGCTGTTGTAAGAACAGTGGAGCGAGAGGTATCGATACTTGTCGGATCGAACAGTGATACAGACTGTCGCAGATGGCGAGTGTGTGTGACGGTACGGAAGCAAGTACTGTGTGTAGTACTTGTGTGCGTTTAACGCGATATTAATACCGGACTTTCTTGTGTTAGACCGGTTAGAAATTTGACTTTATGATGGATATTCTAAACGGACGTTGTATTACGCAAGCGCTGTTGGTTTTTGCAGAATGATGTGTGTGGCAGTGACAATGCACTCGTGAACAGACAGTGTTGTCGTCGGTTTAGACTTGAGCTGCATTACATAAACTGTGAATTTAATATTGCTCATTTTCTTGACTATGAATATGACGTTTGCTAAAACACTAACCGGCAATGTGGAAACGGTGAACTGTGTTGCTAAGTAAGTGACGGATTTCGTGGGAACAGTGTTATCGTGAATCATGAATATGAACTATAGATGGACTGTCAAACTTCGCAGTTGGCAAATTATAGCAAACGGAATATTAATTTAAACTCGTCGTGTGGAGCGTGCCAAACTATCGTGTGTGAAAGTTGCAACTGAACTTTTGCGACCTTCAAGTGCCGCATAAACAGTTACTTTGTTCTGGCCTACGACAAATGGATGCTACGCAACTTATTACAGCCGTCAGCCGAAGCAGGATGTGAGGAAAATCGGTATATTAATGCCAGGGACACGACTGGATGAACTTATAGGATTCATATCAGCAACTTCAAACAGCTTCTACCGCCGTCGCCACATCCCGCCAACCCATAGCAGATAAGACTCAAAACCATTCATCTCTTAATAGACTAACTCTTAATGTTTCTTTCTGTAGGTAGAAGTGTAGTAGTGTATTGTAAAGACTGTTCACCTTCAGTTATTGTTGACCCCACCACTAACAGTAGTTATGGCCATCATTTATTTGTTTTTGCTTTTCAGTGTAATTGTACTAGACGTTGCATGCGTTGTACGTGTCTTTTGGAAGAGTCTACTTCCAGGTGTATATACAGTAGTTTGGAAATGAAATGAAGTCCGACGCTTCCTGGCAGGGCGTAGGGGAACGATGCGGGAGACCCTCAAGGCCGTACTGGAGGTAATGGAGGTGGTTTGCCGTTGCCTTCCTCCGACTGTAATGTGGATGAATGATAAAGAAGACGACACAACAACACCCAGTCATCTCGGGGCACATGAAAATACAAAATATCTGATCCCACCGGCAATCAAACCCGGGACCCCGCGCTCGTGAAGCGGGAGCGCTACCGCGAGACCACGAACTACGGACTAGACAGCAGTTTAAACGGGAGAATTTATGTGTTGTAGTGTGAAACGTGGCCAGACGTGTAACTTGCGGCATCCGCCATTGAAGTTATTTACACCAACCAATTACAAAGAAGTAGCTTACTCGCCATTGGTTCAAGTTAGCATGTTAGAGGGAACTTAGATCTGACAGCTGTCAAAGTACGCGATCTTTGTTTACATGCCACGTTTTGAAGAATGGTTCAAATGGCTCTGAGCACTATGGGACTTATCATCTATGGTCATCAGTCCCCTAGAACTTAGAACTACTTAAACCTAACTAACCTAAGGACATCACACAACACCCAGTCATCACGAGGCAGAGAAAATCCCTGACCCCGCCGGGAATCGAACCCGGGACCCCGGGCGTGGGAAGCGAGAACGCTACCGCACGACCACAAGCTGCGGACGTACATGCCACGTAACGTCATATTTCCATTCATTCATGGTTAGATACGAGTTTACCTGGGTTTAACTGTTACTGGTAAGTAAGATTACA
Organism: Schistocerca cancellata; assembly: GCF_023864275.1. Classification (NCBI taxonomy): domain Eukaryota; kingdom Metazoa; phylum Arthropoda; class Insecta; order Orthoptera; family Acrididae; genus Schistocerca; species Schistocerca cancellata. The sequence continues at coordinate 605,844,866 of NC_064630.1, forward strand.
GTATACTGTGTCATCATTTGTCAAATCAGCTTCAGAGTGTTTTACTGTTTTCCATTGTCAAAGGATTTTAATAGGATTGGGAAACTTTTCATATATAGGTTTGCTTTTGAAGTTTCCAGAAGTATAACGGTTTCCTGGAGCTTATAAAGTATTAATTTACTTCATGCAGTTTTTCTTTAAACATCTTCTGATTACAAATTCACGGTCATAGTAAATCTCCAGAAACCGTTTTCTTCGCAATATTCCTCTGCATTGCATCATTGGATGACGAACGATTCAAATGTTATTATGTCTGATGAGGGAAGACATTGATATACTTTACTCGTAAAAGCCAGAAACGATCACCTGTCAACTATTCACAAGTTTTGTTGCCAGTTATAATCCCTAGACATCTCCACCGATTTGTACTATCATTACAGCCTGAGGAAGACACGTCCGGCATCTTTAAGTTGCAGCGGGCGCTAAGCTAGTCTTTTATACAGGGTGAGTCACCTAACGTTACCGCTGGATATATTTCGTAAACCACATCAAATACTGACGAATCGATTCCACAGACCGAACGTGAGGAGAGGGGCTAGCGTAATTCGTTAATACAAACCATAAAAAAATGCACGGAAGTATGTTTTTTAACACAAACCTACATTTTTTAATGTAACCCCGTTGGTTTTGTTAGCACATCTGAACGTATAAACAAATACGTAATCAGTGCCGTTTGTTGCATTGTAAAATGTTAATTACATCCGGAGATATTGTAACCTAAAGTTGACACTTGAGTACCACTCCCCTGCTGTTCGATCGTGTGTATCGGAGAGCACCAAATTACGTAGGGATCCAAAGGGAACGGTGATGGATCTTAGGTACAGGAGAGACTGGAACAGCACATTACGTCCACATGCTAACACCTTTTTATTGGTCTTTTTCACTGACACACATGTACATTACCGTTTGGTTATTATGCGGCATTCTCCCCTGATAGTGTTTTGAGAGCTGAAAGTAAGACAGAATGAAAGAAATAGCTTACAGAACGGAGGAGTTATTATGCAGGCCCAGTTACGATACCTGTTACTTACGTATTTTCTTTAAACACAGTCGGGTGATTAACAGTGTACCAAATTTGGGGTTAATACTAGAAAATTAAACGTTTATCCGTTGTTCGTACATTTGTTTATTGATTTCTTTGAGTAAAGAATTTAATTAGTAGTTGTTATGTGTAAGAATCATGCAGTGACACATTTAATGAGAATTCACATGGACCATTTAGCATTAGTAGGTTTCCGGAACACATTAGGATCTCGGAACTGGTTTGGATTTTATTTTTCTTTCAGTACTCTACCCATCCTCCCTCGTTGTCTATGGTTGCTCGAAGGCGTCCGGGAAATCATAAGGGTAAATTCATCGAGAGATTGTGGTGAGCGTTTATCTCCCACCATGTATTCTCTATATTTTCCCACAGAGTTTCTGAATTCCTTGACCCAGGTGGTAAGGACCTCGTACCCTCCGCCCACATATTTCCGCCGGCCGTTGTGGCCGAGCGGTTCTAGGCGCTTCAGTCTGGAACCGCGCGACCGCTACGGTCGTAGGTTCGAATCCTGCCTAGGGCATGGATGTTTGTCATGTCCTTTGGTTAGTTAGATATAAGTAGTTCTAAGTTCTAGGGGTTTGATGACATCAGATGTTAAGCCCCATAGTGCTCAGAGCCATTTTTGAACCACATATTTTCAGTGGAGTTGAGGTTTGGTGATTTTGGCACGAAAGGAAGAAGTTTTATTCTCTGCTGACCTTGGAACCAGTTCTGGAAGGCTCTGCTATTATGAATCGGGCTATGGTCCTGTAAAGAAATGATCATCCATTAACTTAGAAAATTAAATACTTCTGACTAATACTATGAATTTCCATACTGTGAAAAAATTATACAACTACACTGGCTGTGTAGTCTAAGCTACAGGTTTATAAATTATTCGGAGGATTCCACATTGAAAAATCCTTTGCTGATAGCTGCTGACAAAAACCTACATTGACTAGGGGAGGGTGCTGGGACGGGGATCAGAATATAGTTTAAGGCGTCAGTCATAAGACGCAGGTAGGACTTCTTTCAGAATATGCCGTCCTCCTATGCTTTGGTAATGATGAGGTGGGGTGTAAGCTGTTCAGTACAGTGCAGCAGTCTGTTGGACTCTGTTGCATGGTTGTAAAGCTAATCTGCTTCGCTTATTCAAAACGAGTGGAAGCCTTCACTATACAATTCTTTTTTCTATCTTTCCACTGACAAAGATCTATAGAAGAAAGAAATCTGTTTTATAGCGAGATATTCTCTACGGACTTTACACGTGCTCGTTCGCTCAATGTGTTGCATTTACTGAAGGAGACCGTGGCCGCTGACGTCGCCTGTTCACATCTCGTGTCAACGCGTCCCGCGCTCGGAGTAAACGCCTACAGTTGAGATAAACAGCTGATTTCATGAATGTTAGTGAAATAAGTCATCCCTTCATATTAGTCAGAACTAAATACCACTACGAGTACATATCTTTATGTAACGCCCATGCTCAAGAACAATTCGTGTATGCAGCGTTGCTGTTATGACTAACATCATAAAATCTGTAAATCGTAACCCAATTCATATATTGCATGCACCTACGGAATATTAAACACTGAAACAATTTGTTTCTTTGTCATATAATTTTTAATCAAGGCAATGCAGGCAGTTGTCAGCTGATATCAAAATTGAATGTAAAGGAGGAATAAAGAAAAAGATTTACGAGAAACAAATCTCGTGAACAACTGTGTACTATCTTGGAAACGTGCTGATGCGGCTATCTCACAGTTTCAAAGGAAGAGAAAACCATCCTGTCCACTTTCCGAGGACGATATTTCCTGCCGGTCGGTGTGGCCGAGCGGTTTTAGGCGCTTCAGTCTGGAACCGCGTGACTGCTACGGTCGCAGGTTCGAATCCTGCCTCGGGCTTGGATGTGTGTGATGTTCTTAGGTTTAAGTATTTCTAAGTTCTAGGAGACTGATGGCCTCAGATGTTAAGTCCCATTGTGCTCAGAGTCATTTAAACCATTTTCGATATTTCCTGACAGAAAGCACACTAGGAAGAACGGCTTTAGGTTGAGACACCAGGAACTACAAACTACGTCACCAGTACGTTCACTCTCCGATTCCTAGCCCCGTCATCATTCACTTCCCATGTCAAAGTGGCTGGCATAAACGAGCGCGAACGACCTGGGATTAAGTGATACAGACCTCGACTCTCCTATTTGACAGATGTTTTATCATTGACCCATGCCAGGAGGTAAGGAAATACACTTACGAAACGTTGAACACATTTAAATTTTACATGTGGACATTACTGCGCAATTATATTCTAAGTTACGAGAAGTGACCTGGAAGAAAAGAGTGTATACCTTTGGGGATATGTTATAGATCACGATTGTAATGTTAGTAAAGTACTGTAAAGTATATTTTATCTTATGCTTAACTTTAAAAGAAAAATCAGCCAAGGCATTCAACAGTGAAAAGTACAGCAGGCCTCCAAGAAACATACGAATATCGTACAATTTTAATAAAAGGAAATATAGATCGGTTTATTTGGGCAGGCCTATTCGGGAACAAAATAAGAATAACTAAATCAGCTAACGGTTTGTATGTGCTGCTAGTTAAAAGAGAAGAAATGAACCGATAAAGAAATAACTCCTTCATTGATATAGGAATGGTTCGAAATGGAAGGTATAATTTTATCATTATAAAAAACTGGCCTGGATTGAGTTGATTGGTTCCAATTTTTGAATAATTTATAGCCCAATAACAAATACAAATGGAATAAAAAAGGAATATAATGTCTGGAAATGAGTATGGACGTCCTTTGTCTACATATCTGCTTCGCATACAGGGTATTAAAAACAAGTAATCCAAATTTCGAGAGCTGATAGGATGGACAGAAACAAGACAAACATATCCACTAAACAAGAGGAATTGGTCTGAAATCAATATCTTAAGAGCATTGAGCACTTCTCCGCCTTCACACATCCATGCCCGAGGCAGGATTCGAACCTGCGACCGTAGAGGTCGCGCGGTTCCAGACTGTAGCGCCTAGAACCGCTCGGCCACCCCGGCCGGCGACAACATTTTGCAGGTATTATCCGAAAATCTAGAAAAGAATAACACAGGAATGCGAGAACAACAACACAGCAATAAAAACCGATGGCATTAAAAGTTCAGCAATTCAGGATCAGAATGCGAGAGAAATAGATGCTTAACAAAAGTAAGCGAAGAACAGCGATAGCAAACCATTTATGTTTACGAATGATTTTCTTTGAAGTAAACATACAAGTGACAGAAATTTAGAAACACACTGTCAAATGGATAATGTGGAGTACTCTTTTCTTTGGAAGTGAATGATGGGATCTGAAAAAATAAGTATGGTCCACCTATAGGTCACAGGATACTGAATGTAGCGGAAAATGACCAAAACAAAGTTGAAGGAGATAGAAACGAATCGCAGAGTCGTATAAGAATTAACTGTGGAGAGAAGCCTAAGAAGAGACAATGTAATGGCTGGAAGCATTGTCCTCGTCGGCGGTATACCAAACGCTAAAAACATTTGTGTGTTATTCACAAATTCAAGGGTCACATTTATTTATCAGATGAGGGATGAACTACTAAAATCATGATATAGGGAACTGTTGATATTTATTATTTTGTGCCTACTACAAATGTAGTCACTAACAGCATAAACTGATAATTTTATGGAGAAAATTTCGTGTCTCACTTGAACAGGGGCGTCGCTACAGGAAGAAAATGTTTTATCATCCGAAAAGATTACTCTACTCCAGTCAAAGTCGATATATTCTGCTGAAAAAGCCATGCGGTCAGCCCTCTGATAATCGACTAATTGCTGCTTTATAGCAGCTCTCCGACAATATAATCCTGCGTCTTTCAGTCTCCTCGTAACAGTCTTTCCGCTGCCGGGAAACTGAGATAGCTCTTTCAGGGCACGGCTACTGAGGAATGGATTAGCACGTATATTCGCCAAAATACGTTGATCACCTGCTGCGGTAGACACACGGAGCCGTCCACTTCCTCTTTTCCGCCCTATACAGCCCTTTTCTTGTACCCTTTCCACCAGCGTCTAGCTGTTCTTGCGGGTACTCCACACATTTCTCCAGGTTCTGATGCCGAGTAGCTGCCATGCTCAATCACTGCAACCACACGCACCCTACTCTCTCGATTCCACTGCGGCTGCATTGCGACATTTGCCCTTGTGACGCTACTACGCGTTTTATAAAGAGAACCACTTAGAACTCAGTGGAGAAACGAAGACTGACAAAATAAAAGAATATCTTTTTTCAGTTATCTGTCACACCCAAATATAAACTTCGTTAAAATGCTTTGTCAATGATCACTATTAAGAAGGTAACGACGGTCATTAGGCAAGATATTAAACGAATACACAAAGCAAATACACAAAAAATGACTCAGGAAGGGTTCGAACAACTACTTTCATGCACAGACATGCATTTGTAATCTGCTCATCGTTTAGGTGCCAAACAAGAGGATAACATCACGGAAACAATGATCAGGCTACTTAGTATATAATAGAGCATACACATTTCAAGGATGAAACTTATGAAGACACAGACTTCCTCGATGTCCATATGTGCGGCACATCTTTCGTGTTAACGAAAGTAGTATCCCGCTTTACCTCTTCTTAAATCTCAAATGAAATGAATGCCATGTGGAATCGAATATTTGTTGATTGCTTCTCTTCTTGCTTCCATCCATACTAACATATTTCTTCATTCTCGTGCTGACCATGACATTCTATATGTCGACATCGAGGTGCAAAGTGTTTGATATCTTACATTATATTCAATTAAAATAAGCTTTCGATGTATTTTTACTTCGTTTGTATTTTGAGATGATTATGAAGGTTACGGAAAATTATCTCACATGCTTTATGCTGAATGAGAAACACTGACTCATCCGTTTTGCTTTCCCTGCGTTGTAATGATATAATGTCGGCGTCAACAGCCTTCTTCCACGCCGGAAGCTGAAACTTAATTCATTCTGCATTAATGATAATTGAATGCCTCACAAGGCGACGTCAGAAACTATCAGGGGAGAACGCCGCATAAAAACCAAACGTGCGCGCGCGTCACCCCTCTCAAGAACCGTATCGGACAATCACGACAAGCATTTCGCTAAAGAGCTGTCTCGTAAGAGAGCTGAGAATTGGCAGTGTCTAGCAAGTATTTGTCGACACTGTGAGAGTTACGTCGCTAAATTCACTTGGAATTCGTTTTTCACATCGAAGACCCATACGATATATTCCACTGTAAGATGAGACACTTAGAAAGTATATTTAATTTCTGGACTCCAAGAACGGCATTCTTCACATAAGTAACACCTGTTTGTGTGTTTAATATTGCGTTTTGAGGCTCAGGCAATATCGCAAAACCTATAGTCCGCCTTTTGTCGCCAGTGTGCTGTTAGCTCAGCGATTCCATTATGCGTAGCGATGCTCGTGCTATATGAAATGGCGGTTCAAATCTCGGTCAAGGCCGCTGAACACAACGTTATATTTACCATTTTAACTAATGGAGTTGCAAACTGCTATATCTGAAGAATGCCTTTACACATTAATCTTCATGCAATTTTGACTTAGTAAATTATGTTAATATCATGGATGTCCACGTGCAAATGCCAAGGTGCTTCACTGTAAAATAGTTTGTGAAAAGATTAAACCTACTGTCAGCGATTCGAATTTGAGCTTTGTTCATCATATGGGTCTAACATGTCAGGAGGTTGTTTATGAAGTGAACGTGTTGATAAGTATAGTTCCTCTCTTCTAAATTTTCCAATAGCATTTAACTGTAGACGTTTTCTGAGACCGGCGTTAACAATTCCTTTCCATTCTATGAAACCTCAAAATCGATAACTTTTTCTGGTTTAAATCTGATGAACTTAACTATCACTTCCGATCAACGTTAAATACTTCATGAATCCATGCATGGAACTCCAAACGTGCAGTGTTCCTGCACTGCTACAGAGCATGCATTGCAAAGTATTCACACAGTTTATCGCATAGACTTACCATAAGGAATGAAACAAGAACTATAATACACTTTACACCACAGACGCTCTCTCTGCCTTGACGAAAACATCCGAATATTGGCCAAAAGTTGCACAAATAATTGACTTTGAAAGGAAAAGAAACAGGTATGAAGCATTTATAAATTCATCGAATGTAGTGAGGTGGTTTAATTTTGTCTAAGTCTATAAAATTAATTTCGGGCCATACTCAGCTCTTGCCGATTAATGTAATACAGTACCCGCCTACTAATCAGGGCGTCAGTCTCTGGTGCTTTCGAGCGAGAATGGAAATCGTAGAAGTTTCTATGGAGCAACATTTAATTATAATAAAGCGTTTTAAATTATCAAAAGCGATGAGCGGTAGCAGGCGCTTTCGATAAAGAACGGGGGAGTGTAGCGCCGCTGCTGTCGCCACGGCCGCTGCCGGTAGCCAGCAAATGGATCCCGGTGCTTTGCCGCATGCGGCGTCCAGAGGACACTCTGCAAGAAATCAGCCGCAAAATGGCTACTGGATAAAAGTTTGTTATCGGTGTGATAGAAAGTGAAATAGATTGAATCTGCATTACCATAACATTTACGTCTTCAGCATTCAGTTTGAAGAGGCTATAAAATTTTTTTGCACCAGCTAGTTTCGATCCACAGACGTTGTAGACAGAAACAACCCACGGTTTACTGGGGTAAACAGTGTATGGTTTCTCTTATATGGGACTAGACTTCCTCCAGGAAGTGTCGCAGTCTACAGTGTTGGCAGATTGTCCAGATAGCCGGACTTAGAGAATTAGCGAGTTGGCCAGTTTATTTGTCCCATGTCGCGATCGGCGCGGACTTAGCCTCTGCAGCGGCCGGCCGCTGTACGTTTGACGTTCTCTGAAAGCTATAGATCGTGCGATCAGAACTAATCCAGCAGGTAGATCATTCGAAGAGGAATGGATATCTTCAAAAAAGCTCGAAAGGAAAACATAGGTACAAAAAAGGTAACCGTGAATAAACCACTGGTAACAGAGGAAATACTTGGTTAATGGACGAAAGAATTAAGTACAAAAATATTCAGGCAAATTCAAGAATACAGAAACACAGGTCACTTAGGAACGAAATAAATTGGAAGTGCAGAGATGCTAAGGCAAAATGACTGCGTGAAAAACGTGAAGAAATCGAACAAGAAATGATTGTCGAATGGACTAACTCAGCATACAGAAAATTCAAACAGCCTTCAGTGAAATTAAGAACAAAGGTGATAACACTAAGGATGCAATGCTAATTCACCTGTTAAATGCAAAGCACGGAGCGGATATGTGAAACGAGTACGTTGAAGACCTCTGCGCGGTGAAGACTTGTCTGATTCCGTGAATGAGAAGATAGAAGAACCGAAATTAAAAAGATAGATGATCCAGTAATAGAATCAGAATTTAAAAGATTTTTGGAAGACATAAGATTAAATAAGGCAAAAGGGATAGATAATTTCTAAAATCGTTAATGGAAGTGTTAAAAATCGACTATTCACGTTGGTCTGTAGAAAGTATCAGTTTAGCGAAATTGCAGAAAGACAAAACGTCACCCACATCCCGAAGATTTCAAGAGCCGACAAATGCAAATATTATCGCACAATTTGATTAACAGCTCATGCATCCAAGCTGCTACCAATAATAATATAAAGCAAAATCGAAAAGAAAATTGCCTATGCTTTATGTGAAGATCAGTTTGGCTTCAGGAAAGTTAAAGACACCAGAGAGGCAATTCTGACGTTGCGGTTGATAATGGAAGCAATATTGAGGAATAATCAAGACACGTTCATAGAATTTGTCGTCATGGAAAAAGCGTTCGACAATGCAAAATGGCGCAACATTTTCGAAATTCTGAGAAAAATGGGGGTAACGTGTATGGGAAGACTGCTAAAATAAAATATGTACAAAGGCCAAGACAGAAAACTAAGAGAGGAAGGCAGAGAACCAAATGGTTGCATTAAAAAGGATGTAGGGCAGGGATGAAGTCTTTCACCCCTACTGTTCAATCTTACGACGGAAGTAAAAGAAAGGTTCAAGAGTGGAATTAAAATTCATGATGAAAGGACATTAATGATAAGATTCTCTAGTGATATTGTAATCCTCGTTGAAAGCGAAGGAGAATTACAGGATTTGCTGAATTCAGTGAATAGTCTAATGAGTAGAAAATGTGGCGTGAGAGAAAATCGAAGAAAGACCAAAATAAAGAGAAATATCATAAATGAGAAAACCGAGAAACTTAACATCAGGATTGGTAATCACGAAGTAGATGAAGGTAAACAATTATGTTAGGTAGGCACCAAAATAACCCATGATGGATGATGCAAGGAGGACATGTAAAGCAGACTAACACTGCAAAAATGGCATTCCTGGCGAATAGAAGTCTGCTTGTATCAGATATAGGTCATAATTTGAGGAAGAAATTTCTGAGAATGTACGTTTGGAGCACAGCATCACAGCATTGTTCAATAGAGAAACATGGATTGTGGGAATACTGGAAGAGAAACAAAGCATTTGAGATAATGTAAGGAATGATGAGGTCCTCCACAGAATCGGCGAGCAAAGGAATATGTGTTAAGACTTCAGGGGTAACTTCCATGTTACTAGATGGAGCTGAAGAGGGTAAAAACTGTAGAGTAAGACAGAGATTAGAATGTATCGAGTAGATAATTGAGGACGTAGGTTCCAAGATGTACTCTGAGATGAAGAGAGGGGCACGCCGTAATAAACCAGTCAGAAGACTGATGATTCAAAAGGAAAGAAGACTTTTTTCCGTGGGGAAAGCTGAAAGACGCCCTGTACAAGGACATACCATCTACACTCGATGATATGCAACGATGTATTACTGCAGTCAGCTAGGACGTCTCCTCTGAAATGTTAGCACGTGCGCAGCAGTCGTTCCGTTCCCGATGGGAAGCGTGTATTGCCGCTGCCGGTGGTTATTTTGAACATAATCTGTGATGGTCAATCGTCTCGGTACTGGTCAGAGCCCACCTGGCTAGGGTATGCACTTGTGCTGTTCTTCAGTCTGTGCTACAACAGGCATTGTATAAGTATCAGTGTGGGAATTTTTCAAACGGCGATTGCTCCTAAACGACTCGCACTAGAACCCTGCAAACAAATACCACTGACTTCTGATTTTCCCTACTTTTAGTCTGACCCATTAAAAAAATACGTCTGCACAAAAATACACTTTTTAGGTACTAACACAATCTGTCAATTGGCTAACAATATGAGCCCCTAACTAACAATCCATTCTGTGAAAACCTCAAATCAACAGCTCTTTCCACTTCCGCAATATCTGCGGTGATAGTGTTAGGTGATTCACCCTGTATATTGGAATTTTACTCAACCAATAGCAAGCTTCTCATGTGGGTGACGCCCTGTCGATAGGTGACGTTGCAAAGGTGCCACGCAGTAACCTCCACGTCATACCGTCGCCATATTATCCTTCTATGCAGACAGTAAGCATTGGGCAGTATTGCGCAATCTTATGTAGTTTTAGATACCTGTAACACACTGAAGAGCCAAGGAACACCTGCCTAATATCCGGTAGGGCCGCCGCGAGCACGCAGAAGTGCCGCAACACGACGTGGAATGAACTCGACTAATGTCTGAAGTAGTGCTGGAGTGAACTGACACCATGAATCCTGCAGGGCTTTCCATAAATGGAAGAGGTGGAGATTTCTTCTGAACAGCAAGTTGCGTCCCACACATGCTTCATAATTTTCACGTCAGGGGAGTTTGGTGGCCATAGGAAGTGTTTAAAGCTATAAGAGTGTTCCTGGAGCTATTCTGTAGTCATTCTGGACGTATGGAGTGTCGCATTGTCCTGCTGGAATTACCCAAGTCCTTCGGAATGCACAACGGACATGAATGGATGCAGGTGATAAGACAGGATGCTTACGTGAGTATCACCTGTCAGTGTCGTACCTAGACGTATCAGGGGTCCCATATCACTCCAACTGCACACGCCCCACACCTTTACAGAGCCTTCTCCAGCTTGAACAGTCCCCTGCTTACTGCAGGGTCCGCAGATTCATGAGATTGTCTCCATACCCGTACACGTCCATCCACTCGATACAATTTGAAACGAGACTCGTCCGACCAGGCAGTATGTTTCCAGTCATCAACAGTGCAATGTCGATGCTGAGGGGCCTAGGCGAGGTGTAAAGCTTTGTGTCGTGCAGTCATCCAGGGTACACTGCGACTCGTGAAATCGTCGTACGGGAAAATTCCCGCTTCATCGGTACTTCGGAGATGCTGTGTCCCATCGGTTGTGCGCCGACTTTATCACCACGTTCAAACTCACTTAAGTCTTGATAAGCTGCCATTGTAGCAGCAGTAACCGATCTAACAACTACGTCAGATTCGTTGTCTTATACAAGCGTTGCCGACCGCAGCACCGTTGCTGCCTGTTTACATATCTCTGTATTTGAGTACGCATGCCTATACCAGTTTTTTTGGCACTTCAGTGTATAATATATATGCTGTAAGCAAATACCTGTCTATGTTTTTACGGTCCCGTGCGGAAGAATAATGTATGAAATCTAACATTAGCTTATATTTCGTTTACTTCGAGATATAGTGTGAAATATTGGGTAAGAATACGGATATGAGGTAATGTTGTAAGGAATATATGTTTCAATATTCAGATCAATAGAAGTGTGAAAAACGAAGAAAAAGTGCTGCAGCTATAACAATTAAAAGCTAAGTATTTCCTGTACAATATTGGGTGACTAATTGGCAGTTTAACATATACATAAGGATAATACTTATCGAGCAGAATATCATATCGAGTAATGAGTATTAAAATGAAAAAAAATTGTGTCACAAACTTTTACTTAATGTTTGATGTAGATGTTTTTATATCTGTATTTTCAAAGCAATCCGATATATATTTTTGATCTAAAATAGAAATAAGAAATTTATTGGACAGCCCGACTTTTTAACATATGGAAAGTTTTTATTTCCTGGTGGTTCATTTGGAACAAGAGATACACGAAAGTAAGTTCTCTTCCAGGAGACTGCCGTCGTACTGTTGCTACTGCCTTATTTGCAACTTTTCAAGTGAAATAAATCAGCGTTAACATCGTTCCAATTAAATAATACTAATCAGAATCAGAACCGGCAGCCTTCATTAGCTGTTATATCGTCATTGAGAACTGGATCGAGGTATTCGAGAAAATAGGGAACGGTGAACGGAGAAATTAGGGTCCACGAGAAAAAGATTACGAAGATAACCGAACTGTTGAATTACATAATATTACTCCTTTTAACAGAGACTGCAAGATAGATTCTGACCTAGTCGATAAGATCCGCCTGACGAAAAGAATTAAAATTAACATGAAAGCTATCGAAAGCAATAAAATAGCGAAAGGAATAGATACCAACGCTAATTGGCTTATGACTTAGTCAACGTGCCTGTTGCGGTAGAAAAGCGATTACTGGTAAATCAGCGAAAATGTTTGGATCTAGCAGGAAGAGGAATCACTTACATCTGAACCTCAAATTTGCGATAGATCTGAAATTTTGGTATCGAGCAAGCAAGTGGTTACCGCAAGGACAAACTAAGCAGAAGAGCTTCTGTGATGTTTGGAAGGTAGGAGACGAGGTAGTGGCAGAATTTACGCTGTCAGGACGGGTCGTGAGTGGTGCTTGGGTAGCTCAGTCGGCGCCATCATGATAGTTCATTGTGTTCGGTCAGAGAGCTGGTTTTTCTCCGTAATAAAATAACTAAGCAAAGGGATCAGCAACGAACTTCAACGGATGTCATGTGACGTCGGCTACGACCAAATACAACGAACTATGGCGAACAAGTCGAAAAAAAATAGAAAAATGTCGGTAGAGGACTTTCCCGCGAAAGGCGAAGGTCTCGAACTCGAGTCTCGGTCCGGCACACAGTTTTAATCTGCCAGAAATTTTCATCTTACAAAGACTCACACAACGAAGAAAATTTTCTTTAAGAATGAAAGCTTATAGAACGAAATAAAGCTGTTGATTATAGCAAAATGCTCCTAAGCTGTATGGAAAGGAGCTATGGGATCATGTTCTCTTTAAAACAACAAGGAACATCGTTTAGTTTCACTTGTTGGTGATGGCGAAATTGTAAGCAGCTGCATTAGAAAGATCACTACATAATGGACATACATGTGTAATGGATACAGATGTACACAGTTGTATGACTTTTAATGAGGATATAGGGTTAAAGATAAGCCCATCCAAAACCCAAGAAGTACTGGTTGATCTGTCTGGGCTCATTAGCCCGATATATCGGGATTCCCTACCATCGTTAACCCAAAGTGAGACTAATATTATCTTCTGTCCTTCGGCAGGGAGTGTAGAAGTAATAATAGATGAAAATATAAATTAGACTGAGCACGTAACTGTAATGTGAAAGAAGGCATCAGCATCTCCCCCATGTCCTAAAAAAATACAAAAAGCTCTTTCTGAAAAATAAGTTGTACAAACACTTATACTTCCAGTTACTGATTGTAGCAATGTTATCGTGCAAAGTGTTTCTCAGGACAGCTCATGGCGCCTAGAATTGGTTATAAATGCGTTTTCGCTATATCCGCGTTGTTCAACTCTTTGATGCACAGCTATTCTGGCTGCGTGCAGGCAAGCGCAGGTCTTTTCGTAGCATCTGTCACTTTTACTGTCTTATCAATGAACTTTATCCCTCATATCTCTCCTCTAAATAAAGGTAATGACATATCCACTAAAGTATGAATAGGATTATGCTTGTCCATGTACTGTAGATCCTCTTTTCAACCTGATATTCCTGAGTTTTCAGTATTCTTCCGATGTAGTCTCCGTATCAGGAAGCATCAATTTTGTAGATCTATAAATTCTTCTTCTATCTGCCACCATCATTATTGCCATTAATCTTAAAATTATTGTCATTATTATTAATACTGTTATTATTACTATTATCACTATTAGTGACTACAGTTGCAATAGTACAAGCAATGGCAGTATGAACTTCGTTAGTTCATAGTCAGTATAATTCACTAACGTTACCACTTCAGTTTGTTACTAGCTGTGTTCTTAAGTGACTATGATATAACAGGTACTGTATGCGTGAAACGCTGACCTCATGTAAGGGAGGGCCTGATGACACTAATAAGATCAGGTTAAATAAATAAATAAACAAATAAATAAATAACATAATGTAAATGAATGTAAATAAATTAGTAACACCTAAGTTTCGTATTTTATAAAGAGTTATTTAATTGCTGATATCATCTGTTAGTTACTTGATGCTTGTTTTTTTAGTTGTGATATTATATCCATATAACAGATATATGTAAGAATAAATTGATCTTCGTAATCAATCACTTTTAAAGTTCGATTTCAGGGAAGATTGAAGATGACACAAAGTTAAATACGAAAGTCGTATTTCAAAAGTCACAACAGTCAGTTTATGGTATGAAATTCCTTACAAAATATCAGAGTGACTTATATGTTTTCTATTAGATTTTATTTATCGTGCCTCCTTGGAAAGAAAGTCAAACAATTTAAAGCTAGCTAATTCCATACGAGGGAAGGCAGTTGTATGAGAAATAGCCTAGGAAGAGAAGTAACTATTGGGTCAAATGGTTCAAATGGCTCTGAGCACTATGGGACTCAACTGCTGTGGTCATAAGTCCCCTAGAACTTAGAACTACTTAAACCTAACTAACCTAAGGACATCACACACATCCATGCCCGAGGCAGGATTCGAACCTGCGACCGTAGCGGTCGTGCGGTTGCAGACTGTAGCGCCTTTAACCGCTCGGCCACTCCGGCCGGCCAAGTAACAATTCGCGAATGCTTTACTGTCTACGTTTATGTATGAGGTATCATCCGATGTCAAAAGCGTGAGCCCCCCTTTCGGGCACCTGCACCTTTTGTCAAAGGAAGCAATACTAAGAGATCTCGTTGACTGATATCGTCACATCGTACTGCATCCCAGGTAGCACACCGCGACTTGGCTGTATTTTACGCTCTGCGGCGCTGTATTATCCGCTGTCATCTGCGAAATATTGTCGCTCTGAGGGGCCTGTCGGACATCCTTTGTCGCCCGCGACGAGTCTCTGCCCGGGTCCAGTGTAACCCGTTTCTGCAGAGCGGGGGCACTATAAGCGAGAAGACGGGAGGTCTCTCCCGCATCGTAACGGGCAACCGGCGGATTTACGCTGTTCGTAGGGCTGTCTCGAGAAAATTGTACAGCGCCCTCTTCAGCAGAAGCATCTGCTTCTCGAAATTCGGTTCCTGTGCTACCAGGTGTCCCGTATCGTGCTGTGCGGCTCAGGTATTCAGTCAGCAAACGAGTAGCGTCTTTTATCAGAAGGCCCTTCGCAATGACATACTGACTTCTAAGTAGCTACTCCCATCGCTGTAATCACCGAACTAAGGAACAACAATATCCCTTGGCGCTTACGTGACAAAAGATTATTCCTGCTACAAAAATACAATAGGCAACAGTAAATAAGTATTTTTAAAGTTGAGAAGTTCAATTCTAGTAAGAAAACTGAGTCAAAATTATGGAATAAACGTGTGTAAAATGTACTGTTGGTACTGTTTTAGACGAAGTGTGAATTATTATTACTCGCACATAAGTTGTTTTAAATCTTAATCACTGTAAACTGGCTTTTTACCATCTTAGTGTTGGCAATGTTATACAGCAGAATTAGCAATCAAGTGTCAGTTGCATGTAAAACGAACAAGCTTTGTATGTAATCTGGGAAACAATTATAATATCCTAATTACAGAAATATCCTGCTTTATGCAAGACGCTGTTCAGCAGTATCTCGCCAATACTTTTCAGCAAGCACCGAAAGAAAGATGAGCATCAGCATCCAAAAAGATGATTAGTCTAACTTTTAGTAGTATGTATGATCAAAATGCGGTATTTGATCTTTTTTATAATGTAAATAATACGGGTGTGTAGAGTTCACAGAAAATCTATTTGTGGAACTTTTTCTACGTATATGAGAAAGCTTTGCTACGTTGGTATATAGGCTATGTGGAGGATCAGTTTTGTTGTCTCACACTGCCGAGGGCAGACAGACGGTCGGTCGGATAGAATTTGTGAATGCCGATTGTAGTGTGAAGCGATCGATGAGCAGCCGTCACCATGGGTGTATGAACCAGGCACCTGCCGATACGAAGCAATGCTCGCTGAACGGTCGTTGAGGATTCGTTGATCGTTTACCCCTCTCATGCTGGTTCTGGATAACGCCATTTTGATAACGCACAATGCAGGCCCTACGTCGGCGCACGAACAGTTTACAGATGTAGCCTTTTCGGAAATGCTTCCACCCTTCGCTCGAAAACCAATGATTATACATTTTGGAAAGTCAGGTAAATTACACCGTTTCTCTATTATGTCAACGAACGACAACGTCTGCACTGTTTTCGGCGTCGTGCCGTCATGGTTTATACACTCTGCACTGATAGACCTGCTATCTCCCGTTTGTGAGTGGTCGTCACACGTTGACGTCGAACGTCTGGTTGCTATGTGGCGTTCTAACACCACTCAAAGAGACCTTCGTTGTGTTGGGTTGGGTTGTTTGGGGGAAGAGACCAAACTGCGAGGTCATCGGTCTCATCAGATTACGGAAGGAGGGCGAAGGAGGTCGGCCGTGCCCTTTCAAAGGAACCATCCCGACATTTGCTTGGAGCGATTTAGGGAAATAACGGAAAACCTGAATCAAGATGGCCGGACGCGGGATTGAACCGTCGTCCTCCCGAATGCGAGTCCAGTGAGAGCTTCGTGACTGTGGTATATGTTACATTAGTGGAAAATATACATGGGGCGCATGGTAGAATTACTGTGGTAACAATCGTAGCAGGCGATGAAAAGTGAAGAATAAAGAACAGAAGCCAAAGGTTCAAACCTATGGCTGGCACTCATGAAAGCTTCCAAGGTTTTGTGTTAAAATTTCTCTCCAGTCGAGAACTTCATTCAGACAATCCCTGGATGAATATCACACCATAGAATGATTAATGAAAGAGGTGAAAACTGAAAATTAACACACGTGAACATGATAACACCGCATGGATAATTACTGTTAACGGACAAAGTCTGAACATGATAACTAATTTTGCTCACGAGTCAATTAATTTCCATACGCAAATATAATCAAAAGGACGTGAACAGGCAATAACAGAACATGAAAGTGCTGATACTTTTATGTGTGGCTCTGGCTTAACTCATTAACAGCATTAGTGGTGGCACTCGCTCAACTAGCTAGTAGGGAGAAACAGAAACTCTATGAAGTCGTATCATCTGCTACAAGCCGTTTTTCTGGACAAGCAGAAAGAACTGCAAAGGATCAGGATTCGATACCTTCTGTTTTACTACACATCGTCTCAGCTAACACTAAGCGAAGAGGAGCATGAATCTAATAGTTGGTACTTCGACATGGGGTATCTCTATCGCAAGGAACAATAAAAGGAATACGCAGCCTGGCTTTCAAATCAAAAAGTGAAGGAAATTAATAACGGATGCACGAAGGAGGCTGCTGACTCAAGTACAAAACAATATGAAACATCATGTACCTTTATAATTTTCCTACAAGTATTGGTACGTGTTCGAGATACTAGAAATAAATGAGGACAACAAAATCGTGTCATTACGCGTCATCAAATTCCAAAAATTATGGATAGGGGCGAAAAGCGGACCCCTTTCAATTTTACCGGTGCTTGCCAGTGAGAGTAATGGGCGCTTATTTTGCAGTTGGTCGCCTGCAACAGTTTTAATCACAAGGCGTTCTCTCGTCTCTCTTGTACTGGACACAACAGCGGAGCAGATGTGTCTCAGCCTCTTGCCTTGTGTATTTGATATGGGTGCATCGGCCAGCGACTGTCAACGTAAGGGTGAGGCTACAGCTAGGTGCGAGCATTCGGGTCTTACCCATGTGAGTGGAACTAGAGAGATTGTTCAAGTTACGTAAAATCACATCTTTCCGGGTTGCATGTTGGATTCGAACTAGCTGTGAAAAATGTTGTACCTTTGTTCTCGCCTTTGATCTGAGCAGAATACAAGTGATTTAAAAATAGATTCTCCCAATCGATGATATATTTTTCAAAAGAATCTTAGTTTTCTTTTACAAACCTTTGTACCAAGATTTTTGGAGAGGATGTTAAATGTTATAATTCGAGATTTTGTCTTTACCCTTAACTGCTAATCTTGTATATCGGATTTGTTCACGTACTGTACTGCATTTTTCATCCCTCTGGGTTTCGCCAATTCATTATCATACACCTTTCCTTCGTTACTAGAACCTCAAAAGAGTGAGCTTGTGAGGTGTAACTAGTAATTTACGGTGACACAGTCTCTGCAGCAGGAGTCGAAGAACTAGATCATCAGTATCTTACATGGATTGAAGTACCTACGGAACTTAAGTGATACAGCACTGTGCACATATGTAACATTGAGGAAGTTGCAATATAAGTGAATGGAGGAACTATTGTGTGAAACAAATGTTAAGACATCAAACCTGGAGGTAAGGCAGACGTAGCGATGTAGGTTCTACATCGCATAAACCAAGATGATGTTCTGAATGAGAGTTCACAGCAGATTAAAGAGCATCGGTGCGTCATCTAAAGAGGACGTCTACGGCGCATAAGTGAAGCACAACAAATTACCATTTTCAGACTTCCACTGTAGCACCAGGGAACACACCAGGATGCAGTGGAATAACAAGTTACAGCTGTCAAACACAACTAAGGCAAGCCCGCAGGCAGCAGTGCTATCCACGTTGCTGAAATGTTTCTGCTATGAGAACTCCACTGACGTGACGAAAGTCACGGGGTAGCGATCGGTTCACATACAGATGGCGGGAGTATCAAATACACAAGATATAAAAGGGAATGAATAGGCGGAGCTGCCATTGCCACGATTATTCTCTCACGAGAGGATTATGTCGCTAAAATCGATCTTTTGTTAGAGGAATCGGCCTATCGGAAAATCAAAAATGATCCGACAGCTTGTATAAAACGGAAGACTCTCTCACTTTTAAATATGAGCTCCTTACCTAGTGATGTCATCAAGAAACTTCATCCTGGTGCGGCGGTTCCTCCGAGATTGTATGGTTTATCCAAGATTCACAAGAGTGGTGTTGAAACTTGGGCGCCCCCACCTATAATTTGCCCAGATATTTAGCTTCAGTCCTCTGGCCATATGTGGGAAAATGTGAACATCACATTTCAAATTCATCCGACTTTATTCGACGATTAAAATCTTTGTACTGTGGTCCTTCTGACTTGCTCGTCAGCTTTGAAGTTATTTCTCTCTTTGCAGGGGTTCCTCTTGAAGAGAACCCTGTTACTAATCGGTGATAAATTAGATGAAGAAACCTCCAAGTTAGGTCGTCATTGTTGATTTCAATGTATTTTCTTTTTAATGATGTATATTTTGAGCAAACTGACGGAGTGGCTATGGGGAGTCCTTTCTCCCCCTTAGTCGCCAACCTTTTTATGGAAGACTTGGAGGACATGGCACTCAAAACTTCGTTCCTTAAATAAAGTGTTTTTTCAGATACGTTGATGACATTTTTATGGTTTGGCCACATGGAATTTATGCTTTGAATCGCTTTTTATATCAATTTAACTGTCTACATCCGAGTATTCAATTTACTTTGGAAATTGAAAGTGATGGTAAACTTCCAATTCTTGATGTTTTAGTTCGAAGAAAGGACGATGGGACGTTTGGACATAATGTGTATCGTAAGCCTACTCATACCGACCGCTATCTTCATGCGACCAGCTGTCATCCACCACATCAAAGTAGTGGAGTTTTGCGGACTCTGGTGAAAAGAGCTCATGCCATTTCTGACGAGAAACAATTGAAAGAAGTACTTGATCATTTGAAGGTTGTTTTTAAACAGAATGGATTTATGGGTCAACAAATATGCCGTGCTCTTCAGTTTGGTCCGTCACGCGAGTCAATAGAGAATACTTTTGAAGCTGTTGCTTATTTACCCTTTACGGGAAGTATATCATTCAAAATTTCAATAATTTTAAGAAAATATGATATTAAAAGTGTTTTTACGCCTGTGGGCAAGACTAGAGCCCTTCTTGGCTCAGTCAAAGATAATCTGGGCTTAACGAAGCCCGGTGTTTATGAAATTCTTCGTCACTGTGAAAAGAGGAGGAGGAGGGAGGAGATTAGTGTTTAACGTCCCGTCGACAACGAGGTCATTAGAGACGGAGTGCAAGCTCGGGTTAGGGAAGGACGGGGAAGGAAATCGGCCGTGCCCTTTGAAAGGAACCATCCCGGCATTTGCCTGAAAGGATTTAGGGAAATCACGCAAAACCTAAATCAGGATGGCCGGAGACGGGATTGAACCGTCGTCCTCCCGAATGCGAGCCCAGTGTGCTAACCACTGCGCCACCTCGCTCGGTACTGTGAAAAGAAGTATATTGGTCAAACTGTTCGAACTATTCAGGACCGGTGTGTGGAAAATCATCGGCACACTCGGTTGTTCCAGCCTGAGAAGTCGGTAGTGGCGGAAAATTGCCTTAACGAAGGACACAGGATGATGTATGAGAAGACACAATTGATCTCTCCTGCTTCTCGCTATTGGGATGTGTTCTTAAAGAATCCATTGAAATTAGACTATCAAGTAATATTATTAAAAGAGATAAAGGTTTTCCTCTAAGTAATATACGGAATCCTATTTTGTCCGACATTAAACAACAACGGTTTGCCGGCCGACGTGGCCGTGCGGTTAAAGGAGCTGCAGTCTGGAACCGCAAGATCGCTACGGTCGCAGGTTCGAATCCTGCCTCGGGCATGGCTGTTTGTGATGTCCTTAGGTTAGTTAGGTTTAAGTAGTTCTAAGTTCTAGGGGACTTATGACCTCAGCAGTTGAGTCCCATAGTGCTCAGAGCCATTTGAACCATTTGAACAACGGTCTTCTTTTCGATCATTGGATTCTTCTAACTAGAGCTGTTGCGATTTATCTTTTCTGCCGTCTTCTCACACCGGCGCGCTGCGTGTCTACTTGCCGCCAGGAGGCGCTGCCCGTCATCTCGCGCACGCGCGGTGCTCTGTCCGTTGGTGTATACAGGTTTACGTCGTTGTGGCTGGAATTCAGTTCTGGCGAGGCAGTGCACGGGCATTAATTCACCTGAAGATGGCGACGAGTTGTCAGCCGAAATATTGTGTCTGGACGACGAAATGATCCGGCTGCAAACCCGTGAAGAATATCAGGCGGATCTGTCATTTGTACTCAGGTGAGCAATGTGAAAAGATTTCCAACGTGTTTATGGCCGCACGACGAAAATTAAGTCTTTGACCGCAGCTAGATGCTTGGGCATTCCATTTCGGATATCTTTACGCAAATGAATATTCCAAGAGCCGCAGTGTCCAGATTGTGCCGAGAATACCAAATTTCAGGCATTACCTCTCACCACGGAAAATGCAGTGGCCGACATCTTTCACTTAACGAGCGAGAGCAGAGGTATTTGGGTATAGATGTCAGTGCTACTAGACAAGCAACACTGCGTGCAATCAATGTGGGACGTACGACGAACGTATCCATTAGGACAGTACGGCTAAATTTGGCGTTAATGGACTGTGGAAAAAGACGACCGACGCGAGTGCCTTTGCTAACAGCACGACATGGCTTGCAGCGCCTGTCCTGGGCTCGCAACCATGTCGGTTGTGTTGTGTCCTGCCTACTCGTCGAATATGGGGTGCCTAGGAAACCTGCTTTCTCGGATCGCTAGACAACAATTCACGCAAATCGTATTAATGAGTTTTTATGACATTACATAAATGACAATATTTAACTCTGAGCATTTACAACGACTTGTCGCAAACAACTGCCGACAGTCAAATAAAAAGTCCTTTCAGTGTATAGAACTCCTAATACAAGTGAAACAATACAGTTCGTAAGTCGTCGCTGTAGCGTTGGTAGAACGGCTGGTCTTCAACTCAGCTGCAGCTAGGCCGAGGGACGCTTATGTCTCTCAGCCTAGAGGCCACTGCTGTCTCGGTGTCGTCCTAGAGAGGGGTCGGCCAGCGTACTATTGGCTGATGGCGTCTCACAGCCCCCTCTGCTCTGATGTTCTTGACCGACCTACTGGCTCTTGACTTTACTATGGAATAGATTGGACACAATACGTTTGGAAAACCATGACCTGGTCAAATGAGTCCCGGTTTCAGTTGGTAATAAGTGATGTTAGGGTTCGTGTGTGGTGCAGACCCCATGAAGCCATGGACCCAGGTTGTCAATAAGGCAATGTGCAAGGCGGTAGCGGCTCTGTAATAGTGTCAGCTGTATTTACACGGAATGAACTGCATCCTCTGCTCCAACTGAACCGATCGTTGAATAAGGTGGGCCATTTGCAGCCATCCATGGGATTCATGTACCGAAACGACAGTTGAATTTTTATGGATGTGAATGCAACATATCCCTGGGCCACAATTTCTCGCTATTGGTTTGAAGAAATTGTGAAAAATTCCAGAGAATAATTTGGTCACCCAGATAGCCCGACGTGAATCCCATCGCACATTTGTGGGGCATAATGGAGAGGTCAGTTTGTGCACAAAAGTCTGCAGGGGACTTCCAACGACTTGTTGAGTCTATGCCACGTTGAGTTTCTGTACCACTTCAGGCAAAAGGAGGTCCGACACGATATTAGGCGGTATCCCCGACTTCTGTCACTTAAGTGTATAGGTGCAGCACAAAGTTCCAAAACAGGACCAGGGAATAAAATACCAATACCTAAGTCCTAGGCCTCCAGCCGGGGAAACCACTGGATAACCATTTGGGATGGAAGTTATAAGGGAGTTTAGTGCTTCACTTCCCATCGAAGATGGGTAATAAGAGGCGAGTACGTACTAGAATTGGAGAAGGATGAGGATGGAACTCGGCAGCGTCATTTTTAAAGGGGATGTCTTGGTATTTGTCTCATGCAGTTTACGAAAATCACGGTAAACCTAAATCGGCCTAACCGGTCGGGAATTTGTTCTTCCGTTCTTCCGAACACTTATAATTCCGATAGGAGTCCAGTTGCCTTCTAGGCAGCCGAATTTGGTATTCTCGTTGTTTGACTGTATAGATTAAGGCGAATCTTTGAAAGAAAGCTTCTCAAAGGCTGCAGCAGTTTTCTGGATTTACATCTATATTCTAAAAGCCACCTTTCGGTGTGCCGTGGTGGCTACCACTGTCATTTTCTCCCTTACCTGTTTCGTTGGAGAATGATAGGGGGGTGGGGGAAGGGGGTGTGTGAGAGCGACTGTCTACGAACTTCGGTATGAGCTCCAATTTTGCTGACTTTTTCCTCGAGGTCATTTTACGAGGAATATGTTGAAGAAAGAAATACATTGCTGTACTGCAA
This sequence comes from Schistocerca cancellata, assembly GCF_023864275.1. Taxonomy (NCBI): domain Eukaryota; kingdom Metazoa; phylum Arthropoda; class Insecta; order Orthoptera; family Acrididae; genus Schistocerca; species Schistocerca cancellata. The sequence continues at coordinate 605,868,298 of NC_064630.1, forward strand.
TTTTTTGAGCGGTTTGGATCTTACCTATCTTTTCTGCTAAACCTACTTGGTGAGGGTGGACAATACCCAAGAATCGATTGAGCGGGTGCTCTATAACCTACTTCTTTCGTGGACGAATTAAATTACCTTACAGATCTTTTAACGAATCTCTGCTTGGCATCTTCTTTTTCTACGTCATTCCAGGTTAGGACGCTCCGGGCGGTTACTCCTAGGTGCTCGATGCTTTTCACTGTTCCCAATAAAACCAACGGCGTAATCGAACAATAATGGATTTCTTCGCCTATTTACTCGTAATCTATTATATTTATTGACGTTCAGACCTAACATCCAACTGCTGGCTGCATCAATCATCGATCCTGTACAGGTCATGCTCTGATCGCTTGCAGCCTTTCCTACGGACAGCTGCATCGTCTTATACACCCCTAATGATATAAGCATTGACGTGTCGCAAAATCCTTATTTCCTTCATCCAAGGCCTCAAAGAGATATATATGGGTCTGCCAAATGCTACACACTGTGCTTATGTGCGGAAGTTCAGCGCAGGTGCACACATCCCAGCCAACGGGCAAAGCGGAACAGCGACACTGTCACCACACATGTATACGAAATGAGCGGCGACGGTTCCGCTTCCTTGTTTACGCGGTACCAGGAGGCCCGAAGTACTTCCGGTCTTGCTTCCCTCAGGCGACTGTAGCCTTATCTGATACGCACTGAGAAATGGCGAGTATTGCAGAAAAACAAAGGCTGGGAGATTTGTGTTCTCACTCATTTAAACACGACTGGGAATTACAATTATTCTTTACAACGGTAGCTGAAAACTCGCAATCTTTGCTGTACCGCCGAATATAGGAGACCAGCGCAAGTTCACGACTGAAAGAACTACATCTCATTGTAGTAAACAGTGAAGAACGGTAAGCCAAATTAAGTGCGCTTAAGACAATGGATGAGGTACAGCAACAGGTTTTTAATATAAGTCATAATAATTGATACCTCCTGGACTCTTTGTTTCTTGTGTTACATTCTACACTACTGGCCATTAAAATTGTTATACAAAGAAGAAATGCAGATGATAAACAGGTATTCATTGGACCAATATATTATAATAGAACTGATATGTGATAACATTTTCACGCAGTTTGGGTGCATAGATCCTAAGAAATCAGTACCCAGAACAGCCACCTCTGGCCGTAATAACGGCTATGATACGCCTGGTCATTGGGTCAAACAGAGCTTGGATGGCGTGTACAGGTACAGCTGCCCATGCAGCTTCAACACGATACCACAGTTCATCAAGAGTAGTGGCGTATTGTGACGAGCCAGTTGCTCGGCCACCATTGACCAGACGTTTTCAGTTGGTGAAAAACCTGGAGAATGTGCAGAGCAGAGCAGCAGTCGAACATTTTCTGTATCCAGAAAGGCCCGTACAGGACCTGCAACATGCGGTCGTGCATTATCATGATGAAATGTAGGGTTTCGCAGGGATCGAATGAAGAGTAGAGCCACGGGTTGTAACACATCTGAAATGTAACGTCCACTGTTCAAAGTGTCGTCAATGCGAACAATAGGTGACCGAAACGTGTAACCAATGGGACCCCATACCATCACGCCGGGTGATATGCCAGTATGGCGATGACGAATACTCGCTTCCAATGTGCGTTCACCGCGATGTCACAAAACACGGATGCGACCATCTTGATGCTGTAAACAGAACCTGGATTCATCCGAAAAAATTTCGTTTTACCATGCGTGCACCCAGGTTCATCGTTGGGTACACCATTGCTGGCGCTCCTGTCTGTGATGCAGCGTCAGGGGTAACCACAGCCATGGTCTCCGAGCTGATAGCTCATGCTGCTACAAACGTCGTCGAACTGTTCGTGCAAATGGTTGTTGTCTTGCAAACGTCTCCATCTGTTGACTCTGGAATCGAGACGTGGCTGTACGATCCGTTACAGCCATGCGGATAAGATGCCTGTCATCTCGACTGCTAGTGATACGAGGCCGTTGGGATCCAGCACGTCGTTCCGTATTACCCTCCTGAACCCACTGATTCCATATTCTGCTAACAGTCATTGTATCTCGACCAACGCGAGCAGCAATGTCACGATACGATAAACCGCAATCGCGATAGGCTACAATCCGACCTTTATCAAAGTCGAAAACGTGATGGAACACATTTCTCCTCCTTGGACGAGGCATCACAACAACGTTTCACCAGGCATAGCCGTCAACTGCTGTGTGTGTATGAGAAATCGGTTGGAAATTTTCCTCATGTCAGCACGTTGTAGGTATCGCCACCGACGCCAACCTTGTGTGAGTGCTCTGAAAAGCTAATCATTTGCATTTCACAGCATCTTCTTCCTGTCGGTTAAATTTCTTGTCTGTAGCACGTCATCGTCGTGGTGTAGCAATTTTAATGGCTAGTAGTGAATTTTATTGTACAATCTATTGTTTTCAGTTTTCCAGAACGATAATAACAGTAAATTTGCACTACAAGCAAGTTTCAAAATTGCATTAAGAATATGAAGATCCCGGAAACCGTTTTCCGAAGTATACTTTGTAAAAGACTGTGTTACTTGTGTCCAAGGAACGTTAGGAGGGTTCAAGATATCTACCCTTCCAATCAAACAGTGACATGACGTATATTATGGCCGGCAATGTGCACAGGAAGTTAATAAATAACGCTAAGCACTTGGTTGTTTTCTCTATTGCGTTGGATGGAGCAACAGATCTTACAGATACAGCTCAGGTAGTGATACAAGTACGAGGTGTCGACATTGTTCTCAGAGTAGCAGAGGACATTTGGGACTTAGTGCCTTTGAAAGGGACTACAACAGGTGCAGACTTACTCTAGGCTCTGGAGCAAGCGATTGATGATGTCGGTATGGATTGGACTCGATTAATCTCAGTGATCATGAATGTCGCACCAGCAATACGAGACCATAATGAAGGACTTATAATACTGATGAGCAAACAGCTAGGACGCACGGAAGAGGCTTTGTATCGATTCCACTGCATTCTACATCGAGAGGCGCTTTGTGCAAAACCAATAGCGTTAGAAAAGGACATGCAAATTATTGTGTGTACTGTAAACTATCAGAAGACGCATCGGCTTACGCATCGCCAGTTCCGACAGTTGTTGGAGGAATTAGGAGTACGGCGACGTACCTTACTATACATAAGTAAGCGGCCTCATTAGAAGTAAAATGCTGAAAAGATTTTTTGACTTGCTTTTGGCCTTGATACATTTTTTACTTGATAAGGGAAAGAGTGAACTGAAATTATAAGACACTTTCTGAATGTCAGACCTTGCATTTCTCGAAGACAACACGTCTTACTTAAACAGCCTGAACGTCAGTTTGCAGGGTGAAAAGAATGTAATTTGTGACACGTTGGAACCAGTAAATGCTTTTGAAAGGAAGCTTCTTCTTTGTGAGAGTCAAATATATTCTGAACACACTGCCCATTTCTATAACCTTGATTTGATCCATGAATATGCTAGATTTCAAGAAAACGTGTCAGGAATTTTAAAAATTTTGGAGGAATTTCGAGCACGATTTGTACATGTTACGAGTGTGCGTCTTGTCACTCGTTGCTCTGCACAGCCGTTTTCAGCGTCAGTTGAAGATACTCCGAATTATCTACAGATGGAACTGATCGACCAGCATTGCAATACACGAGTGAAGGACAGCTTCTTTGCAGTACGAAATGCAAAACAATTCTATGAAAACTTTCTAAAACAAAAATTTCCACGTTTGCATAAGGAAGCTGCGAGAGTTATGTTCGTATTTGGATCTTCTGTGTGTGAAAGAGTTTCTCCATAATAAAAATGAATAAATCAAGGTTTCGATCGAGTATTAGTGACGAAAATCTTCGCAGCAGCTTATGTTTATCAATGTGCCGTGCTTTTGTGCCCGATATTAACTTCAACGTTTCTCATCACAACTAATAAACGCGTTTCGGATTTCTTTCTATTTCTCATTTAAAATGGTTATTCACTAACTGTGCCTCGACTTGCTCCATGTTACACAGGCGAACATGAAAAATTTGATATTAAACCGGTTGTTCAAGGTATACTTACATGCTTAAAAATTATCCGTTGATTATTGAGAGGCGTGTTTGATATCCTTGCCGTGAAGGGTATTTAGGTGTTTAACGTGGGCTTAAAACCAATCCGGCATCTTTATGCACCATTTGTTTTTAAGTTTTGTTTTAGAACCGTGACGTTTGTTGATAGGGCGATGGAATAATACGATATCTTCCCCTGATAGCATTGCACACTTTGAAAGAGCACGAGAGTGCAGGTACAGTGTATCTCAGCTAGTGGGTAAAGCGAAGCGGCGACATTTGTGTTTTAGAGACATGAACTAAATAAGCGGTGACGATTTCGTTTCCCTGTTCACACGTTTGGTAAGTGAGCACACTGGGTCCAGGATGTTACAGCGTGGTGCAGATTCGCACGTTTGCAGAATTTGTGGCCAGTCCTGATATGTACTGAAATCACGTCTGGTAACCAAAGATTAACTTTTTTATGAATCGTAAGGTATATAAGTGGACTGTAGCCATTATAACTTGGCTAGCTTACGTTGAGGAGGTATTTGGCGAGAAGAAGAAAAAAATTATTTTCGATGTACTTCGGGACTCTTGCATCCCACATGCAAGGAAGATAGTTCCAGAACTAGCAAACAACTGCGGAAGCAGCTGTCTTTTATGCGTATACAACACTGCCAGCATTGGCGTGCCTACAAAAGTCTGCTGGCGAGTTTCATATAGCCGCTAACAGCACATACTCCAGGGCCGCAGCAGTAGCCGCAGGAGGAAGCCATTAAAAAATTTGAGTTTAATAATAGCGCTGCAGTGTAAACAAACGCGGCGTTCCGTGGCGTGGTGCGCTGCTGGCGTCCTGCGTTTACACGTGTTTAATCCGCCGCGCCGCGCCGCTCCCTGCGCAGGCGCACTACGCTGTCGCGTCTCAGATACAGGCTACCCGCGTGGGGAGGACCTCGAGGGGCCTGCCGACAAGTCACGTCTGTTAACGTACGTAACCCCATAGGTCACAAAGTATTTCATCAATCATAACAATCAAATACACTGACGGAAAAAATAATTGCAACACCAAGAAATAATACATAGTCATAAAATTTCGGGAATTCATCTGTCTAGCTAACATATTAAAGTGATTTAACATTGCAAGATCACAGGTTAGTGTAGGTGAGAGATAAGCCGTTGCAGATGTGAAATGTTTGTATGAGGCTTGTCCAGAAAGTAAGTTCCGATCGGTCGCGAAATGGAAACCACAGTGAAAACCAGAAACGATTTATTTGCAACAGTAAGGTGCACCTTCCTCCTACTTCTCTACATAGTCGCCGCTCCAACTGGACTGTATTGTGGGTGATCAAACACTTCTCAACGGAAACGCTGCAGGAGCGTCTTTATTGCCCCTGCAGTGTGCGGCCGCGAATTGGCATGAAGAAGGACATGCTCGACAGTTGTGTTATGTGGGCTGCATGACACAGGCGAAATCTCTAACCAGGCCCTCACTCTTCGCGGCAGACCCTATTCCCTACGCATCTTTACGTGCTCACTGTTCACTCAAAACTGAAAAGAGTGACGCGACACAATCGACGGGCACACTAGAGACACTGCCCAACACATCTGTGCAAAGCTTTACCGGATTTTCCCAGTGCTTTCCATTTCATAACCGATAGGAACTTACTTTCTGGACAACCCTCGTACGTTAATAACCGGTGTAACCGCGAGAGTGTTAAACGCAAGCACGCAAAGGTGTACGCAGTCTGTAGTACAGGTTTCGGTCACCGGTGTCGGATATCAGCTTGTGGGGTAGAGTTCCTTGCCTGTTGCACTTGGTCGGTCAATACAGGGATAGTTAATGCTGCTCGTGGATGACTCTAGAGTTGTCCGATTATGTCCCACACGTGCTCGCTTGCAGGCAGATCTGGTGATCGAGTAGGCCAAGGCAACATGCCGACTATCTGTAGAGCATATTGGGTTGCAACAGTACTATGTGAGCGAGCGTTATCCTGTTGGAAACCTAGCCCCCATACCCTCCCTCCCCCCCTTCACTCAACACCTTCATGCGGTTCATGATGGCAGCACAACAGGTCGAATCACCAGACTGACGTGAAAATTTGTATAAAGGATGCGTGGAATAACTACGATAGGGCTCCTGCTGTCATAGGAAATGGCACCCCAGATCTTAACTCCAGGTGTAGATCCAGTGTGTCTAGCGCACAAACAAATGTGTTGCAGGCCCTCAACTGGTCTCTTACTAATCTAACACGACCGTCACTCGCACCGAAGCAGATCCAGCCTTCATCAGAACACACAACATACCTCCACCCTGTTCTCCGGTGTGCTTTCTATAGACACTATTGAAAAATTCCTGATACAGATGCTGTACGATGCGCCAGAGTGAAACGCCGAAGACAGTGCTTTTCCCCCCTCGGAAGATCCACTTGGCCGTCCGAAGCCTGGTATTCTTGCCACCGTACATTCTCGTGACCACCGCTGCGAGCAATTACGCACAGTGACTACATTCCTGCCAAGTGTTTCTGCAGTACTGTTGAAGGAACTTTCAGCTTCTCGTAGCCCTATTAAAAGACTTAGTTCAAACACAGTGAGATGCTGATAGTGGCGTCCTTGTCTCCTTAAAAGCATTCTTGACTAACGTCAATTCACCACCTCCAAATGTCGAAGGTAGCTAACGATCACAACAGCGTGTATTTGAAGCAAACCTGAGTTTCATCCTCATAGTTGTACTATTAGCGCTACTCTAATGCCTTTGGCGTCAAATTTCAATAGGCATAATATTTGAGTTCATGTCACACAACTCCTTCTCGATAGTACATTTCTTTTCCCGTCAGTGTAATATATAAGGTTACGTCCACCATGAGCTACAGGATGGCAAACATTCGTATCAATGAATCATAAGTGTAAAATCTCTGCTGAAAAAATTTAAACAAATCTGCAGGAAACTAACGTTGTCAACTTCAGTTAAAAAACATATGCCCTCAGGAGGATGACATTTCCCAGAAGACTGGGATTCACAACCAATGTTAGACCACGCTAATGAATCCATATTTGCAACCAGTTTAGTATCGGCGTCAGTTTCAAGTCTTTCATGAAATGTTTCTTCATAAATAGGATAGAAATCTATCCTACCTGCTTCATCTATACTACACTGGTGTCGAAAATTAAAGCAGCAAAGGGAAGTTTAGCAAAGGCTGCGTTTATTTTGCCACTAAACAATATGAACAGGTGATAGTAAAGTAGCCACATCGTAAAGAATATAGAACAGCTGCAGTACGATTACGGTAGGCAAAAATGTTTTCTAACAGATTTGCACAGACATTCCGACAACTGTATAATCTGCGTAGTATGCAGTGTGAAGACCTCTGGCAGCAATACTGGCCTGGCAACGACGGGGCACGCTGTCCAGAAAATAACGCCTATTCTTCCTTCAGAGCTGCTGGCAAGTCTTGGACAGTAGTAAGTGGGTGCTGACGTGTTGCAACCTGTTTCCCTTGTGCATCCCAGACATGCTCTATGGGATTCAAACAGGAAGAGCGAGCAGGCCATGCCATGCGTGCAGTATCTTCACTTTCCAAGAAAACATCAACAAACTGTGTTCGAAGAGGTCGAGCATTATCGTCCATCAATGCGAAGTCTGGGCACGCAGCACCTCGAAACAACCGCACAGCCGGCCGGTGTGGCCGTGGGGTTCTAGGCGCTTCAGTCTGGAACCGCGTGACCGCTACGGTCGCAGGTTCGAATCCTGCCTCGGGCATGGACGTGTGTGATGTCGTTAGAGTAGTTAGGTTTAAGTAGTTCTAAGTTCTAAGGGACTGATGACCACAGATGTTAAGTCCCATAGTGCTCAGAGCCATTTTGAACAACCGCACATGAAGACCCAAGATCTCGTCACGATACGTGACAAGAGTTAAACCTTGCGGATTCACGGGTAAAATTTCATGAAGAGGTGTTCGGGTGACCAACGTAATCCTTGCTCACACCATTAGAGATCCTCTTCCATCGTCGGTCCACGGAATTGTGTTCCGTGTTCCCTACAGAAGCGAATCCGTCGAGAGTCACTCTCCAGACCAAATCGGGAGCTGTGTGTGAAAAGAACATTGGCCCACTGTTCTACCGTCCAGGTGCCATGTCTGCGTCTCCACTGTAGCCGTTCACTTCTGTGAAGACACGTCAGAGATATGCATATAACAGGATTGCAACGATAAAGACACTCTGCTGAAGGCTTTTGTACACCGTTTGCTCGACAGAACATGTCCAATGACAGCTGCGAGGTCAGATGCTAACTGCCGTGCAATACTAAGGCCGTACTGTGCTCATACACCGAAGTAACGGCCCTCTCTCTTTGATGTCACGCCTGGTTGGCTCTGCCCTGGTCTTCGGCATACAGTTTCGGTCTCTATAAACTGTCGACAAATCCGAGAAACAACAGAACGCCTCACATTAATCCATCGAGCTGCACCAGTTTATGACTGTCCTGCTTCCATTCTTCCTGCGACCCTCCACCGCAGAGGGTGTGGTAGACGCCCCCTTCTCTGTGCCGCATTGTCTATGACTGTATACCCGGCGATTGTGGATGTGGGACTGCCCGGCAAACACTACCCAATTTTATACGTGCCCTGACGTCATAGTTGGCGTAGCTGTCCGTTAAACGGAATCCATTCTTCCGTGCAGCCGGCCGAACTGGCCGTGCGGTTAAAGGCGCTGCAGTCTGGAACCGCAAGACCGCTACGGTCGCAGGTTCGAATCCTGCCTCGGGCATGGATGTTTGTGATGTCCTTAGGTTAGTTAGGTTTAACTAGTTCTAAGTTCTAGGGGACTAATGACCTCAGCAGTTGAGTCCCATAGTGCTCAAAGCCATTTGAACCATTTTTTCTTCCGTGCAGAACGATCTTCTGAGCATTTGTATGATTATATCGAGAATTAGACACAGGACGGGAAAATCGCGATTTGTTGCTTTCATTTTGGACACCACTGATGAGCTTGTCACTGTGTTACCCAGACTATCATCTTTTGCTTTAATGTCGTTTTAGAAAGTAGAAATAGTAGCTATATCTTCTGAATCAGAGTATCCTCTAAGAAATTGGATCTTCTGTGTACACTTCTGTAAACTCTTCCCAGCTGTTCAGTACACCATCTCCCAGAACTTCATCTGCCACGGAACTACGCCACACCACGAAGTAGTTCTTATAGATCAAAAAGAAATATTTACGCAGTATAATCCCTCTGACAACAAAAACTAAACAAAATCGATTAAGTAATAAGCCTACTACATTCACGTTTGCGCATAAACTGTTTTCGTACAGTTGCATACTTTTTTTTGTCCGCGGTCCGTGGTCATGCGGTAGCGTTCTCGCTTCCCACGCCCGGGTTCCCGGGTTCGATTCCCGGCAGGGTCAGGGATTTTCTCTGCCTCGTGATGACTGGGTGTTGTGTGATGTCCTTCGGTTAGTTAGGTTTAAGTAGTTCTAAGTTCTAGGGGACTGATGACCATAGATGTTAAGTCCCATAGTGCTCAGAGCCATTTGAACCATTTTTTTAGTTGCATACTTTCATTTATCTTACATGTAGACTGCCAGCAGGAATAATTTATGCTTTGAACATAGCTGCTAAGGTTCAGTGACCGTGTCAGAATTATATTACAACAAATAAGCCCTCGGTCGCAAATATTTGTTCTAATATAATTTATGCTATCTCGGCGGCAATAATTTGCGAGAAAGTTATTGAATCGATATTAATTGCAATGTTCATTCTTTATTAGAAGAAGCATTTCATGGCATACAGTCAGTAAAATTGGATAAAACTCGGAACTGCATTTACGACAATCTCTTTGCATTCTTGTATGGTGAGGAAGAAAATTAGCTTTAAATATAGTTACAAATGATACCCGTGATGGTTTTCTACTTTAAAATGTAAAAAATGTTACCATCATTTGTATCAGAAAATATTGTAAGAGTAAATCCATGAGAGAGAGAAGTTAACTGAACACAGGACTTACTCTGAAGACGAGTACCTGAAAGGCTTCGGTAAATATTCACACTATTATTCACTTGTTTGCTAATGTGTCAACAAATCTATTTACAAACATGAAAATGGTATTCATAATTGTCAGGGAAACTATTGTGAATATGTGATACCAATACAATCTATTGTTTCTCTTGAATAAAATAAAAAAGAGCATTTAAGAGCAGTGCAAGAAATTGTTGGAGCCTACTGCCCAACAGAATCCTGTTCAGGGCAACTTTCTGAAGCTTTGATATTACTGAGCAATTTTGTCCCACGCCATTGCCACCGCCTCTGCAGTCACAGCCGTCACAGTCAGAAGTGAATCGGGACGCTATGTTTGAGGAAGCTATCGTCCCCGTGATAGACCAGACATCGTCATCACTCAGCCACTGGAGGGGAGGATCTTCTAAACTTCGCCGGCCGAAGTGGCCGCGCGGTTCTGGCGCTGCAGTCTGGAACCGCGAGACCGCTACGGTCGCAGGTTCGAATCCTGCCTCGGGCATGGATGTTTGTGATGTCCTTAGATTAGTTAGGTTTAACTAGTTCTAAGTTCTATGGGACTAATGACCTCAGCAGTTGAGTCCCATAGTGCTCAGAGCCATTTGAACCATTTCTTCTAAACTTCATCGTTGCCATTCACTTCTAAGACTGTGCGGAAACAGGTTATTCCACGCAAGCTTGTGGCAAGACAGACATCGTCGAACTGCAGCACCGACATACCGCTACCACCGACATCACAACATGAACCATTACCTTGGCCTACAAACATTCTCACCGTCTCCCTCTTCTCACTGTCATCACCAGTATTCTGTCCATTTCCAACGCTTAAAGTAGCAGCCTGTTTGGCAGCATCAACAATATAGTAACCAACACCACTGCCAACACCATCGAATGTACAGTCATCCCCTGCACCACCAGTAGCTCAACCATCGCCAGTTTCTGAACTGCTAGGCAAACTCACGTAAATTAGCATCGCAAAGGTATCTTTGTTGCCATGCTGACACCTGATAACGTTCGATGCTAACCTACTTTCGCTTAATGTGCAACAAAAAGCATCCCTTGCCACTAGCTACCAGTCTTACCCGTTATAATCTAGGCTGCAATCCATCTATGCGCTGCATTACTGTCAATCTACACGTCTTCCGCTAACTAGCATCCCATCTGATGGCCATTCCCAATACTCATCCCATATCCTTTTTCATAACTCTTTCTCTGCAGTCACCAAGTATCTCAGTTCTTCTCCTAGTCATTATTACAAAACATAAACTTTCTTATAAGTTTCAAAACAACAGAAACACAATTTCTTGATTATTATAATCATCCTCTTTATTTCTGTAATATTTTTTGTGAAAGTAAAGCTGTCATCAATCCGAAGATTGGTTTCAATGTCACTGTGCTTAACCAGACATGATTTGTGTGGAGGTAGTATGAATTTCTATTCTTCCATTCTTTGAACTGATTTAAACAGCCAGTTATAAGAGGAACAACAGTTAAACGAGGATTCCGAACCGCGATGTAACTTGTTATTTTACACATCAATAAACATTTCCAGAGGTGAAGTGGTAAGGGGCAGATAAAAATCCTTCACCGCACATTATTTGTTTACATTTTACAATTGATATACAGCTGTTCCTTCGTAAAACATTTACAGGTGTAAAAAACTATGCAGCTACAGACATCTTGTGTAAACAGAGCCACAAAAGATGTACCACAAGATCTATGATCAAACGTTTGAGACCCTCGCTTCATGTGTATTTGGTCTGTAAGTTAACAAATGAGGGTTATGGAAAACGATTAATGGTATATGTTAGTATTTCAAACGTTCATGCTATTATCTGCAAGTGTAACGAAAAGTATGAGGCCATTCGCATGAGTGCTAAAAGGAATCCGTTAAACTTTGGTTACACGACAAATCAGTCAAACCTAATGGCCGTAAATTCAAATAAATACCGAGGAATTACAATTACGAACAACTTCAATTGGGAAGAACACATAGACAATTTTGTGGGTAAGGCGAACCAAAGACTGCGTCTCATTCGCAGAACACTTCGAAGAGGCAACCGATGTACTAAAGAGACTGCCTGCAGTAAGCTTTACCGTCCCCTTTTGGAGTACTGTTGCACGGTGTGGGATGCTTACTAGATAGGATTGACGGAGTACATCGAGAAAGTTCGAGGAAGTTCAACAAGTTTTGTACCATCGAGAAACAGGGGAGAGAGCGTCAAGGACATGATAAGTGATTTGGGGTGGATATCATTAAAATAAAGGCGTTTCTCATTGTGGAGGTATTTTCTCATGAAATTTCAGTCATCAACTTCTTCCTCCGAATGCGAAAATATTTTGTTGACCCCTACTTACACAGGGAGAAACGATCATCCTAGTAAATGAATGGAAATTAGAGTTCGCAAGGAAAGACAGAGATGTTCGTTTTTCCCGCGCGCTGTCCTAGTGCGTAATAATAGAGAAGCAGGATGAAAGTGGTTCAGTGAACTCTTTGCCAGGAACTTAAGTTATACACCACAATATAACAATATATAAAAAATAAAAGAAGTAGGTTAGAGAAGCAGAAACAACAAACTAACTGTACTTCAATCACAAAAGGGAGTCTCAGACGTAATGTCATATTTTTCAAACATTCCAGTATCTCACTAATGAAGCAGGTACATATAACAGATTCAGACGTTCACTCAAGTTCCACTCCTTTCGATACATAACACAAAACCATTGCAACAACATCCGTATCGTTCTACGTCAGATTACCGTTACTGTCTATTACACCGTCAAAGATAGGTTCCATCCGGTGGCTGCAGTGTTTCGTTCACCTAGCATGCAATGGTTGCTTCCCAGCAGTTTTTTGTTGCAGCTTATGGCATTCTTCGACACGCAACACAGAGATTGCCCTGTTTCATCGTCTTTTTCTCTTTTCTTTCGTTTTTTGATAATCGAGACTGGAATCTGTATTTCATTTATCAGCTTTTTCGCTGCTTGCCTTGTCTGATTTGACAAGGTAGTGTTGCTGTTTTGTATAAAAACAATGAAGATTTTGATGACTGACACATTGTTTAATTGGCATTGTATTTCCATCAATTTTCCATGGATTTTTCTAGCATAGGGCTCCCATCGGTCCAAGCTTCAACATCGCAATTGTTTGCTGCATGATTGGAACAGCCAATTTCACTGCATGTCAATGTTTCTAAGCTGTCATTAACGCTTGCTGCCATCTCCACATTATCTTCCACACCAATAGTCCCACCATAATGTTCCTCATGCTGTGCAATGGCAGTGACAGTGATAGAATTCCACTCGATTGAATTACTTATGCTATGCCTCTCCGCGTTCTGTTCCCTTACTCTTGAGCAACAGTTTCAGTAACGCCTGCTATCATCTCTGCATGTTGCTCCACTTCCGTAGCACAATCTTCTGTTGAGCATTATGCATGTTATTAGTGACACTGACAGCAAACACATTGGCTGACTTCCGTTTAGTGTCATCATCATCGCTCACCACTTCACTGCCTTACTATACTGTAAAGTCTGGATCAACATCCTCCCGCTTTCTGGCCATCATGCATTCACAGTGCGGTTCGCTCTAACAGAAGTGTTCCACATGACATTACTGCTGGTTGTCTTGTTTCAACCGGGCTTCTACTACCTATCATTTCCCTATCAAGCAACCTCACATCATCACTCATCCGTTTCCGCACAGCGTGGGAAGAGGGCTTTTCGGTGTTCTTCTCAGAACTAAATATCACCTTCTTCTCCTTTCCAGTGTTGCTACAACACTGCAGTTTCTAGGTTTTTTGGCACCGTTAGCAGTACTGGGACCCGCGCCACTGTCTGCACCACGTCATGCACCATGATTTCACTGTTTTATTCAGATCTGAAGAGCGCCAATACAGCTACTGTAAATGAGAGACTAAAAAATAACAAAAAGTTACCGATCGACGTTGAAACCGAGATCAACTGTTACTTGTAACGAGGAAAAGAGCTTATTAATGAGTAGAGAATGCCACTCTAATCGTTACGACGTACCCGAAACTGAGAGAGTGTGGCTTGGCTCGTATGTAAATTAAAGGCTCCGGTAGTAGTTTTAATGCCACGGCTGCGTGGTAAAATATCTTCGGAGTACTACAAGCTTTGTAAGGTCCTTGCAAGATTGTATCTTCTCCATCCAAGAGGTCTTCGGAGAACTACAAGCTGTGTAAGGTCCTTGCCAATTTCTGTCTTCTCCATGCAAGAGCTTCAAACACTTTTTGATTTCAGAACAAAATATATTTCAGCTGAAATTAATTTCATATTTCAGTGTAAATTATTTTGTTTGTGTGTGCAAGTAGTTACCCTGTTCTGATTTACAGTGACATGTACGAAGTATTATTTTTGTTACTTTGATGTGTTCACTTAAATAAGCAGTTATTATTCACTTGATGCTAAGGTTATTTTCTCTGAGCTGGTGCAGATATGAAAGAACATTACACTGCGTTGTACCTGGCAGAATATGTTTGAAATACGAATAATATTTGCTACTGCACTGCACTTAAATGGTTGGTATTATTTTCTGTAATTAATAAACTCGGTTCTTGGTTCGTGATCGTGAAGCGTAGCTGAAACGTGTTTGTGCTAAGATGAATGTTGGAATGAGTACGTTTTTAACTTACTCTTGAACGCTGTATTTCGTGTTATGTATTCTCTTTCTTACAAAAGGGTAACAGCTATAGATTGCTAAAGAAGATGGACAAGGAATTGTCAAATATCTTTTCACAGCTATTGATTGAGAACTTAAACAATAAATGCGGAGAAGCTCCTTCCTGCCGTTTCTTTTAATCCTGGCAGCGACACTGGTCGCGGAGGAGGTTCGAGTCCTCCCTCGGGCATTGATGTGTGTGTTTGACCTTAGGATAATTTAGCTTATGTAGTGTGTAAGCTTAGGGACTGATGACCTCAGCAGTTAAGTCCCATTACATTTCACACACATTTGAACATTTTTGACACGGGTGTATATGAACAGAATCAAGCTGGTCTCATGTCTCTGCCAATTACGACTATGGTTGGCATTTCGTGGGACTAAAAAATAGTGACTTCGATATTTTCACACTAACCGTCCCAAATATAGTATAACCGAGACCTATGATCACTAATTTTATGTTGGAATCAGAATATACTGTTGAGGAGTGGAACACGTTTAATCCTAACTTCACACAATAATTTGCTGTTGTAGCTCAGTCGGTAAGAGAATTTTCCTTGAAAGGCATGATTCCACGTTTGTTTCGTATGGCTCACGGTTTAATCTGCAAGGAAGCTTCAAAGCAGTACACCATCCGATGGTAAGTGGAAGTTTCCTTATCGAATTTATTAATTACTCCTAATTAACTGTAAATGCGACCAATTGTGGTGTGGACAAATACTGACTTCTCTGCACAACAGGCCACTGTACTCAAGGATGGTATAATCAAACATCATATCTGAGTACTGCTTACCTTTACAGCACCTCGGTAGATAACCTGAGATACTATCTAAGTGTACTGCATTGCCCAGGTGTGTATTTCCGCCAGTTACATTAGTCCATCTCTTCCTCTCCCTTTCTCTGTCCATCACCTCCTCCTTCTCTCTCTGTCCATCTCTTCTTCCCCCCCCCCCTCTCTGTCCATTCCCTCCTTCCTGCTCCTCCAACTTCTCTCTGTCCATCTCCTCCTCTTTCCTCCCTCTGTCCACTTTCCCCTCACACTCTGTAATGCAGAAACTAGCTTTGGACTTGATACAACAATTTACTTTTGAATTTTTACCGCAATTGCCTGTAATGCAAATGCTAAAATTTATTTGTAGCGCGTAATAGACCTCAGGGGATTCATTACGCTTTAATGAATATGTGCCGTAGCGTGCATGGGGCCCCGAGCTTTAGCAGTGCTGTTTCATCTTTAGTTTTCTGCACTGCTGCCTTCTCTTCTACTATCCTTTATATCTATCAAAACAGCTCTTCAACTATTGCTCTACTTAGAATTAAGAAAAATGACTAAAGAAAACCCGATAAGACAAGTATATACCGAAAGTGACGATTTTTCATTAGACGCTCCAGAAATGACAACCACGAGAACTTTAATGCCTGACAAAAAACAAAAACAAAAATTAATCATCAGTATGTGTAAAATTATCAGCAACAGGAACCACGTTTTGGTAAAAATAGAAGTTTTTCTCCGCAACAGCATCAAAGCCAGCCGGTTAGCATACCTAACCAACAATGCAGTCTACAAGGTCAACCAAACTTTAATGTTTCACCGCGTGCACGTATAGTCTCAGCTCCAACAAATAGTAACGCGCGGCAGCAATGAAATAACTACGTACAGAAAACACAATATTTAAATTCTTATCGCAATGCACCGTATAGAAATGACTATCACGACAGACGTAAAATTAATGAGCACAATTATCAGCGTACGTATAATAACAGTCGGTCTTACGAGCAGCAAAATGATCAGCAGCAACATATTATCATGAATGAAACCGACAATAGGTGTCATCCTTAGCGTAACACGTCAGCAAGAAATAACAGAACAGTGCAAATAGTTGGAGTGCCACAGCATCCTCCCGAAAATAATAACACGTCAGATAGAATTTGACTAAATACAGTACAGGTTGCATATTCCAGTAACGCAAGCAATAATTTTGACACGCAGAATCTTGTTCACGAAAATGTTATTTGAAAAACGCTTTGTGAATGTACCACTTTTATCGCACCCAGATCTTACCAGAAATTTTTCCATTGCCACCGACAGTTCTAACACCGCTTTAGGCGTACATATTTTCCAGGAAATTGAAGAAGATGGTTCTACAATAATTAAAAACATCGCATTTGCAAGTCGCATTCTATCACCTGCTGAACGTAATTATTCTGTTACAGAACTTGAAATATTATGTGTTGTTTGGGCATTTACTAGATTTCGGCATTTTCTTTATGGAAGACACACTACAGTTTACACAGACCATAGAGCGATTCAATTTTTACTTTCAGCTAAATTCACTCACAACAGGTTAAGCAGATGGAAGCTATATTTACAGGAATTTAATTTTACAATTGTTCACATTCCCGGAACACAAAATGTAGCAGACGCACTATCTCGTTCTCTCGGCAACAATCAGCTAGACGTCGCAACCAACTTCTGCAAAGCAAATTTCAGCGTCATGTACATTCAACAAGTTGCATTTGAAAATTTTATTTCGTCGTCATTACAGGACATAGCAAAGGAGCAAAATAAAGACCACGTGTGGAAAGAAATTAAACACCTTTGGCAAGATAAGAATAATGTTACGATTAGGAACCATTACACTGTACGCAATGACATTCTTTTTCGCGGCTCTCATCCTGACAGCAACAATTGGTTATTATGCATTCCTGAAGAGCTTGTTAACAAATTAATCTGGTATACTCATTTAAGTTACGCACATTACGGAGCCAGAAAATGTTTTCTTATACTGAGACAGAACTGTTATTTTGCCAACATGGAGAAACGTATTCGACTAGTTTTAGCGTCATGTAAAATTTGCCAGAAAGCTTAGTCAGACACCACTTCACATATTCCTCCATTATATCCCATTGTACCTGTTAAATTGAGACACATGGACGCTGTAGACATTTTTGGTCCGATTCCCAGAACTAATAGAGGTTTTTGCTACATCTTTGTCGCTGTTGAACTCACTTCGAAATTTGTTAACTTCACTCCGTTACGCAAAGCTACTGCTAAAACTGGTCCGAAAGCATTCGTAAAAGATTTTCTATTTCATGTAGGGCATGTGTTGAAAGTAATTTCTGACAATGGACCACAATTTCGTTCTGCTATATGGACACGTATGTTACGAGCTAGAAACATTTCTCCGATCTACATATCTAAGTACCATGCTTCTTCGAACCCCTGTGAACGATTAATGAAAGAAATTGGTAAACTGTGTAGAATATACTGCCACAAAAGACATATTGATTGGGACACACACATATTCTCATTCCAAGATGTAATTAATTCCATCCCAAATGAATCCACTATGCTATCTCCGTCTGTTATACTGAAAAATGTTGAACCACCTAACAAAATTACAGAATTAGTGAACTTTCCTACATCTCATGGACTACGACACCATGAAATAATTAACATTGCGCTGAACAACATCAAACGTGCCGCAGAGCGCCGGAGAAGACAGCAAAAACAAGTTTGTATACGCCGTGACTTTCACATTGGACAGAAGATATTAGTACGTACACACTATTTATCCAGCAGAATAAAAGGTAAGTGCAGTAAATTTGAACTTCTATACGCAGGTCCATATCGGATTCGCAGCAAATGCTCACCCAAATGTAGTACACGTCGAAACTCTGAGAACCAGAAAAAGTAAAGGCAACCACCATGTCTCCAATATTAAACCCTTTATTGAATGAAGACACTTTATGATTTAACATGCTATGATGCCATTTACTAATTTTTATGATCATTTATGCAATTATATTCACATGACTAATTACTGATAATTATCATATTTTTTCTTGGCAAGTGCCCGGCAAGGTAAGGTTAGCAGGTCGCTCTTCTTGTCGTTACACATCAGACCGTGCATATTTTTCCAGATGAATTTACACACTTATGACTATTTCTGCAATTATATTTATGTGATTACTTACTGATGATTATCATATTTTTTCTTGGTAAGTGCCCTGCAAGGTAAGGTTAGCAGGTCGCTCTTCTTGTCGTTACATATCAGACTGTGCACATTTTTTTTTCAGAGAAACTTACGTATCTTATGAATAATTATGCAATTTTATCTAGTGACATATTAACTTTATTAAATTCTCTCTCCATTAAAGTCTTTAATTGTCGCCTTTACTAACTACACAACATACAAGGTGAACTTAAAGAAGGTTACAGTTCTTGTCATCATTTTTTTATGTATGTACGATTGTTTTCATATGCACTGTGAAATAATTAAGATCTAACACACACCAGTTGACTTTGACATTTTTGCCCTATGATATCTCAAGATCATGACTGTTTTACATTTTTTGCTGCTGCATTGTGATATTCTGTGTACATTTTTGCATTTGAACACTGTCTATTCTTTTTTTTTTTTTTTTTGCTTTGAACACGATGTACGTAGTATTACAGAAAATTGTTCATTAATTGATTTACAGACAACATTGTCATTGGTCATTTCAATACCGTAATCAGTAGCGTTCATTTCCCAGTTACAAAGCATAATTAGCAGCATTCATTTCCTTGTTACAAAGCATAATTAGTAGCATTCATTTCCTAGTTACAAAGCATTATTAATCATTGGTCATTTAAATACAGTAATCATCTCAATACAGTAGTCAGTAGCATTCTTTTCCCAGTTACAAAGCATAATTAGTAGCATTCATTTCCTAGTTACAAAGCATTATTAATCATTGGTCATTTAAATACAGTAATCATCTCAATACAGTAATCAGTAGCATTCTTTTCCCAGTTACAAAGCATAATTAGTAGCATTCATTTCCTTGTTACAAAGCATAATTAGTAGCATTCATTTCCTTGTTACAAAGCATTATTAGTAGCATTCATTTCCTAGTTACAAAGCATTATTAATTATTGGTCATTGTAATACCGTAATCAGTAGCATTCATTATTCATGTGACATATTATTCATAGCTGATCAGCATTACTCAGAACTCTCTTAAACTGGTATCATTATTTGGGAATGGTAATACATTTCTTTGTTAGCAATGCATTACTATGGGTAATTATAGGGGAAAGCAAGGAGAAAAGAAAAAAAAAATTGCTTCTGGGTTGTTGCTGTAAATGAAAATGTGTAACGTCATTCGTCATGAGTCAGCTGTAGCAAGGTTATGAAACAAGTAGAGTATATGTAATCACATTCATAAATGACATAGATTTAATGAACAACTGATTATAGCACATTAATTTCATAAATAATTTCTCCTGCAAAAATATACAAAAAATGGATTACTAAGCTGAAAGAAGAAATGCATTTTATGCTGAAAAGTAGTGAACTTCGAATTAACAGGTAGTGAAGTGTGTATAAAAATGTGTTCCATAGCTGTCCTTTCCAAAACCTTCCGTCATTATACTATGCAATATAACACCTGCTGTCAAAGCAAACTGCAACAAATACTTAAATAACTACATATCATAAATACATAACTTCAACAATATCCTCATCTGTAAAGAAATAACTTCATTATCCATCACTTCATTATCATAACGCCATTACTATCATCACCTGTAAAGAAAAACTTCATTATCCATAGTAGCATATTCTTAATCATTATTCATCAGCATTCATTATCATCTGCAAAAAAATCATTTCATTACTCATTACATAACTATTCCTTATCTCTAGCATATTCCATCACTAAAACTAAGATGTGTAGTTCTGTCTGACAGCCTGCATCAATCGCCTTGTATTCTGAAAGAAAAAATTAGTTAAGACTGCTATTCTACGATGTGTATGGTATATTCTTGTTAATGCTTGTTAATCCTGATCCATTTACTCTTCATCACGAGGTTTGCATCTTCTTTCGTTCATTCCGAAGATGAAATTCCCATTTCTGTTTAATTTATTTCTTTTATGCATCATTTCTTTCTGAAATTGATGAACAAAGATTAATGTCTTGCATTTACGTCATATACTCACTAAATAATGACTGGTTTATGATAACGTAATTAAGTATACAGCATACCATGACAGAAAACGTAATATGAAAAAAGAGAAAAAAATAGACAGTGTTCAAATGCAAAAATGTACACTATGAAACGCGTACGTTCCATATGTATTCAGTACCAGCGATGGCGAGGCATGACAGAATCTCTGACCAGAGAGTTATTTATCGTTGCTAGTCTGCGCTTGACAGCGCGAGACGACAGTAGTAGTCGAGTTCTGTTGCTAGTTGCACTCAGTCGGGTACAGTTGGAGAGTAGTAGCGCGCGGCAGAAGTAGTTGTGTGTGAGGAGTCGGCGGGCGTCGACATGGGTCTCTGGTCACGGTTCTGGACGAGGTGTATTGTTATCGAAGGTAATGAAGCAGCATTGCGCTCAGCTAATAACATATGTTAATTGTAATTAATTTGTTGAAGAATTGCCCCAATAATAATTTTTTTTATAAAGTAAATCTTCTAAAGAAAAGCAATCATTTCAATTTAAAGAATTTTTTCCTATGCATTTCCTCCAAGAATCACAATTAAATATACGCCAGCATTGCACGGAGCTGTGCCGAAAAACAAGAGCAGATATTGAGGGAGTTTACTGATGTAAGAATTTTGGTTTTTGTGTTCAGGTATAACTGTTGCACAGGGCCAAGGGTACGCGCGGCTGCCCTTATAAAATTTACCAGGTTCATTTTAGCGTTAATTTTGTGGGGACTTAACATTTTTGCACATTTTTATTATCATTGACTTTTTTTACTGTGGGAAGCTAACATTCTAGCTCAATTACCGTTTTTCATTATTTTCAATACACAAAACTAACATTCTTGGGAGGTTACAGGCTAATCGTATGATTTTGTCTACGTAGAAAATAACATTGCTGTTTCATCAAGTTGGACACAAAATTAGTGCCTGAGCTGTGATCGTTGTGTCAAGAACACCAAATTTTAACTGTGCACTGTTCACCATTGTGTGACCCACTTTATTCACCTGTTGATATGAGAATACAGCCATTGAGACAAAACATGAAAACATTATGATCTATATTGTGTATAACGGTTACCTCTGGTATTCAGTTAAATGGTCCATAAATAACGAGAGCTAACTTTCGAAATGATTTGGAAGCTTCTGGCAGTCTTTATAGTGGAACCTGTTGATGCCTGAGATCTGAATGCTGTCCACACAGTACATAATTTCTAACATATTGTTTCATGTTTTATTTCCTTGTTCTCCACCAAACTTTTTCAGTTATCTGTCAGTCACTGTTGGTCTTCCATGACGTGACAAAATGTGGTCATATGCTTGCCTCAGAACTTCCTCTTTAAAGGCTGCAGACAACACCACTTATGAAACTTCCTGGCAGATTAAAATTGTTTGCCGGACCAAAACTCGATCTCGGGACCTTTGCCTTACGCAGGCAACTGATCTACCGACTGAGCTACCGAAGCACGACTCACAACCCGTCCTCACAGCTTCAGTTCCGCCCAGACCTCGTCTCCTACCTTGCAGATTTCACAGAAGCTCTTCTGCGGACCTTGCAAGACTAGCTCTCCTGGAACAAAGGATACTGCGGGGACTTGGCTTAGGCACAGCCTGGGGGATGTAGGAGACGAGGTACTGGTAGAACTGAAGCTGTAAGGACGGGTCGTGAGTCGTGATTGGGTAGCTCAGTCGATAGAGCACTTGTCTGCGAAAGGAAAAGGCCTTGAGTTCGAGTCTCGGTCCGGCACACAGTTTTAATCTCCCCGGAAGTTTCATGTCAGTGCACACTACGCTGCAGAGTGAAAATCTCTTTTGGGAAACACCACTCATGGTTCACATTTTGTCATTCTACAAATTAGTCATGTGTGTATTGCAGATTGCAGCTATGCCTCAAACACTTTACAGTCAGCATCAGAAGCCTGAGTGTTCCACCATCGAAAGCTCAGTTGGTTTGTTCTTCTTCACCTGCCATGTTTCTGGCCTTTGTGTAGCTTCCACCTGACAATTACACAGATTATTGCTGCAAGTACATAGCCAGAGACACTATGAAACTAAACTTTACAAATTATCATGACACAACGAGTTTCAGTATATTGCTGTGTTTCATGGTCAACCCTTCTACAAGTATCACATGTAACCGGCAGTACATTCGTGCATGTAACTTATGCCGAGATATATTACAATATTGGCAACCAACAAGTGAGCAGGCTTTCGCGCTTTCACTAAGGTTATATTCAGGTTAATATGAACGATTTGCCTAGTAGCCACGACTGTAACACACAAATGGAAAATCCAACCAAATATGCACCCACCAACACGTAGTGTTGGACAGAGTGGTGAGGCTGCATTTATGGTGTAGAAGTACCTGACTCCAGGTACACGTCTGATGTCGACTTCTGTCCCACAGCAGCACTTCTGAAGGCAAATGTAGCGTCCTATGTGTAGGACATAACTTTGGACTGTGTCCTGAGTTCAGATCGAGGTCAGGAAGCCGATGGAAGACCACACCAAGGTTCTCCAGTTCTGAGAGGGTAGAGGACTGGCTGACGCCCGAAGGCCTTAATGAAACAATGTTACAGTATTACGTATTTTAGTGTCGACAAAATGCAGCAGCAGCCAACGTGGGCAGGGCTGGCGATAATGTATCAACAAAACACCAGTAGCATCTGCTACAATAAATCGTCATGCCATTGCTAATCAAACGCAAAAAGCTCTCAGAGTCATCCTAAGAACTGTTCTTAGAGGTTCTCATACACATATACAGGGTTATTACAAATGATTGAAGCGATTTCACAGCTCTACAATAACTTTATTATTTGAGATATTTTCACAATGCTTTGTACACACATACAAAAACTCAAAAAGTTTTTTAGGCATTCACAAATGTTCGATATGTGCCCCTTTAGTGATTTGGCAGACATCAAGCCGATAATCAAGTTCCTCCCACACTCGGCGCAGCATGTCCCCATCAGTGAGTTCGAAAGCATCGTTGATGCGAGCTCGCAGTTCTGGCACGTTTCTTGATAGAGGAGGTTTAAACACTGAATCTTTCACATAACCCCACAGAAAGAAATCGCATGGGGTTAAGTCGGGAGAGCGTGGAGGCCATGACATGAATTGCTGATCATGATCTCCACCACGACCGATGCATCGGTTTTCCAATCTCCTGTTTAAGAAATGCCGAACATCATGATGGAAGTGCGGTGGAGCACCATCCTGTTGAAAGATGAAGTCGGCGCTGTCGGTCTCCAGTTGTGGCATGAGCCAATTTTCCGCGGGCTACGCGTGAAACTTGCCCCCACGCGTTCAACCGTTTCTTCGCTCACTGCAGGCCGACCCGTTGATTTCCCCTTACAGAGGCATCCAGAAGCTTTAAACTGCGCATACCATCGCCGAATAGAGTTAGTAGTTGGTGGATCTTTGTTGAACTTCGTCCTGAAGTGTCGTTGCACTGTTATGACTGACTGATGTGAGTGCATTTCAAGCACGACTTACGCTTTCTCGGCTCCTGTCGCCATTTTGTCTCACTGCGCTCTCGAGCGCTCTGACGGCAGAAACCTGAAGTGCGGCTTCAGCCGAACAAAACTTTATGAGTTTTTCTACGTATCTGTAGTGTGTCGTGACCATATGTCAATGAATGGAGCTACGGTGAATTTATGAAATCGCTTCAATCATTTGTAATAGCCCTGTACATGTTCCACATTTCCCTACACAAAGAGTTCAATAGCATTCGCCTAACGAGGTGACTCAGTGATAGCACACAGTATTAGCATTCGGGAGGACGGCGGTTGAAACCCGCGTCTTATCAAACTGATTTAGTTTTCCCGTGATTTCCCTAAATAATTTCAGGAAAATGACAAGATGGTTGCTTTGAAAGGACAGGGTCGATTTCTTTCGTCGTCCCTCCTTAATCCGAGCTTATGCTCTGTTTCTATTGACCTAGCTGTCGACGGGACTTCAATAGTAATCACTTTCTCCTCCACAGTAACCATTTTCCAATGCGCTTGGTGTGCTGTCTATAATTTTGTGTAGAAAGTATTGTTTGAATTTAAGTCCAGACTCAGAATTTCCTGGTAAGTGTATTCGAGAAAAATCTGTTACTAGTCAACGGAAAATCACTTTGACTTTGTCAGAAGGTCAACTAACGAGAGTGGAACACGAATGTGTACTGTGGTGTAGTCGGAAGTCATCAGGTCTTATTTTGATTGTGCTCAGTTGAAAGGAGAAACTAAATACATTTTTAAGTACTACAGCCTTGTTATTGGAAAAAGCCATTGGACATCCGTTGAACGACAAGGGTCCAAATTGATGGTAAGTGATACAATTAAATCGCCTGTTTTCGAATTGGTGTCGTGTCAGAAGATCACAAGAACGATTGCCTTACCTAACGCCGGTATTCCTCCTCTGGAATTACACGGAACACATCTACAACGAGGTTCGACAACATCTATGGTCATCAGTCCCCTAGAAATTAGAACTACTTAAACCTAACTAACCTAAGGACATCACACAACACCCAGTCATCACGAGGCAGAGAAAATTCCTGACCCCGCCGGGAATCGAACCCGGGAACCCGGGCGTAGGAAGCGAGAACGCTACCGCACGACCACGAGATGCGGACTTTTTTGTGTACGCTTTAAACTTTCTCTTCTAAATAAATGCCTTCAGAACCCCTCTTAAAATTAACCAGACGTTAATAAGTTGCATTGCAACATAAAGAGTACTAAGGTGAAACAAGCGCTGTATCATTGTAAGAGGTACAGAGACGAGCGAATTCGAAGGGATTACCCGAGTTCACAACTACCAACGCCATGCCATCATAATGCGAGTGTTTTCAACATACAAATGATGTTTTATGTGTACAGAATAAAGCGGCGACTGAAAAATTCTACCAAGGCCAGGAATCGAACTGGGATCTCCTCCTTGCCAGGGAGGTGCGTTAGCCACTAAGCTACCTTGGCACAGCGGTTCACACAAGTGCACGCTTTACGCTGCCACGGCTCCTTCCTCCATCCATATCCTCACTGACGCCCCTGTCTACTTTAAATTTCCCCTTGCATATGAACCGAATTGCAGACACTCTCCATGTTCCGGAATAGCATCTGAGCATCGAATGTAAATGGAGGATCCAACCAGAAAGCCAGCTGCAGTTACATATACAACTTAAATGACACAATTTCAGAAACTTTTACTGGTTTTACACAGATACTAGTTTTTATGTATACAGGGTGTTACCAAAAGGTACGGCCAAACTTTCAGGAAACATTCCTCACACACAAAGAAAGAAAGTATGTTATGTGGACATGTGTCCGGAAACGCTTACTTTCCATGTTAGAGCTCATTTTATTACTTCTCTTCAAATCAAATTAATCCTGGAATGGAAACACACAGCAACAGAACGTACCAGCGTGACTTCAAACACCTGGTTACAGAAAATGTTCAAAATGTCCTCCATTAGCGAGGATACATGCATCCACCCTCCGTCGCATGCAATCCCTGATGCGCTGATGCAGCCCTGGAGAGTGGCGTATTGTATCAAAGCCGTCCACAATACGAGCACGAAGAGTCTCTACATTTGGTACCGGGGTTGCGTAGACAAGAGCTTTCAAATGCCCCCATTAATGAAAGTCAAGAGGGTTGAGGTCAGGAGAGCGTGGAGGCCATGGAATTGGTCCGCCTCTACCAATCCATCGGTCACCGAATCTGTTGTTGAGAAGCGTACGAACACTTCGACTGAAATGTGCAGGAGCTCCATCGTGCATGAACCACATGTTGTGTCGTACTTGTAAAGGCACAAGTTCTAGCAGCACAGGTAGAGTATCCCGTATGAAATCATGCCGGTGAATCAAAGAAGTACAGTACATAATGACGAAACTAAAATGAGCTCTAACATGGATATTAAGCGTTTCCGGACACATGTCCACATAACATCTTTTCTTTTTTTGAGTGTGAGGAATGATTCCTGAATGTTTGGCCGTACCTTTTTGTAACACCCTGTATAGACTGAAGCTGCGAGTGGAAACATGTACAAACACTGAGAATCGAACCCGGGTCTCCTGCTTACTGGCAGGTGCGTTAGCCACTAAGCCACCTCCACACAGTGTTTCACACGACTGCATAGATTACCCATCCACGCCTCCCTCCTCTATCCAAATTCTCACAGGTGCACCGTCTACTATAAAGCCTAGAGAGCAGGAGACCCTGGTTCGGTTCCAGGCCTTGATAAAAATTTTCACTCGCCACTTCATCCATACAAACAAAAAATCATATCTGTGTGAAGTTGCGTGCTTATGGAATATCATCTCAGTTATGTGACTGGATTTGTGAATTCCTGTCAGAGAGGTCACAGTTCGTAGTAACTGACGGAAAGTCATCGAATAAAACAGAAATGGTTTCTGGCGTTCCCCAAGGTAGTGTTATAGGCCCTTTGATGTTCAATATCTATACAAACGTTTTAGCAGACAATCTGAGCAGCCATCGTAGGTTGTTTGCAGATGACGCTGTCGTTTATCGACTAATTAAGTCACCAGAAGATCAAAACAAATTGCAAAACGATTTAGAAAAGATATCTGAATGGTGCGAAAATTGGTAGTTGAACCTAAATAACGAAAAGTGTGAGGTCATCCACATGCGTGCTAAAAGGAATTCCTTAAACTTCGGTTACACGATAAACCAGTCAAATCTAAATGCCGTAAAATCAACTAAATACCTAGGAATTACGATTACGAACAACTTAAATTGGGAGGAACACATACAAAATGCTGTGGGGAAGGCTAACCAAAGACTGCGCTTTATTGACAGGACACCTAAAAAATGTAACAGACCTACTAAGGAGACTGCCTATACTACGCTTGTCCGTCCTCTTTTAAAATACTGCTGCACGGTGTGGGATTTTTACCAGATAAGCCTGACGGAGTACATCGTAAAAGTTCCAAGAAGGGCACCACCATTTCGTTTATAGCGAAATATGATCGACAATGTCAATGAAATGATACGGGATTGTGCTGGGCATTATTAAAGGAAAGGCATTTTTCGTTGCGATGGAATCTTCTCACGAAATTACAATCACCAACTTTCTTCGCCGAATGCGAAAATATTTTGTTTACACCGACCTACATAGGGAAAAACGGTCACCAGGTTAAAAGAAGGGAAATCAGAGCTCGTACGGAAAGATGTATGTGTTCGTTCTTTCGGCGCTGTACGAGATTGGAATAGTAGAGAATTGTGAATGTGGTTCGATGAGCCCTCTGCCAGGCACTTAAATGTGATTTACAGAGTATCCATGTGGACGGAGATGTATATGTAGACCTCTAAAAGCCACTGAAACTGTGTAATTTCAGTTATACAAAGGATTGCACAATAATCTAAGAGTGAAATCAAAAATTAAAATGACTTTTCCAAACTTCGTCAGTGTATACATAAGTATATTTATGTTAACATTTTAAACTCTCAGAACGATCAAATGAATATGCCAAAAAAAAAATACCATCTTAAGAAAAAATAAGTGGCACCGAATAATAATGAGTACAAAGCTAATAATTGTCAGAATATTCAAATTTACGTCACAACCGAAACTCACAGTACTCAACTTGATCAGAGAAATAATTTGATCGAAATTAGCGTTCTTACGAAAAACTTAAGGCGTTAAATATTAGACTCACAAAGATGAAATGCTATGAACCACAATAACATGAAAAAACGTTATATGTACAACACGAATATACGATCTCTATTACTTTTCAGGTAATTTTCTAAAAACTAATTCTGGAACGAAAATCTCCTCGTTCATGGTAGATTAAGTAAAAGTTCTAATTACAGCACTCGATTGCATTCAGGGTATAATACAAATGTAGCAAGTTTCAAGACTGTATTGTAAACAATCATTACTACAAGGTATCTTAAGGAGGAAGGTCAGAGTTCATGTTCGGCTGTTGGTTTCGTTCTAAAAATTCTAGCCGGCAAAGTTTAAATGCAGTCAAACTTAAACATCTACTGTAACTAAAGCAAACTTAATCTGTATAAAAATTAAGAGGATTCTAAAACGGCCAACATCAGAGCTGTTAATTAATACGTATCCTAGAAAGGAGCCATTTTGATGCTGCTACGTTTGCCTAAGGCCGTTGGTAGCAGATGCTCCGTTTGGCGGTCCGCCAGAGGCAGTTAAAAAAACACTTCGCTCCGAGATATCAGTCTGTTTGTGTCAGTCAAATACCTGCCTGCCGTGAGCCTCGGAATGTGTCAGAGCCGAGCAGCTACCAAAAGCATTTTTGGTAAAAGTAGGAAGTGAAATGACGACTGTACACCGTCCTGGATCACTTATTTTCACGGAAGTAACTATTTGCGTCCCGCCCGTAATGTTGACAAACAGTGTGGCAAGTGGCGATATTATTTTCAATTTTTAAGGCAAGCAATTAACTTTTGGTGATTAGAAGTCAGGGTGACAGACCATTTTACTTGGTACATCCCAAAGAGGTCGCCTCTGAACTGTTGTTAACAGTGCGGTTTTTCACAAGGTTGTTAGTTACAATTAATGCTTACGTTTTGTGCGTGTGAACTTTGGCTGAATATGTCAATTAGTTAAAACTCAAAAGTTTTCTTTACCTTCATTGTTCCTGAATCCGCTGAGTAAATGACGAGTCAGAACATTTTCTTTCAATGAGTACAAAGTGTAATCTCGAATTGTAGATTGGAAATTATGGTCTGTATGCTCACCATCACTATCTGGCTGACTGCAAAAATAGTTTTCATGCTCTGGTAAACGGCGAAGGCATGTGCAATGCACATTCACACAGTTCAAGGGCCTTTGCATGACGACGTGATGGAACACCGACACGCAGACAAGATGGTTGCAAGCCCTCAGCTAGCCTCCTGCTAATCAACACACGGCCATCACTGGCACCGAGGCTGAGCCGGCTTTCATCAGAAAACACAACAGGCCTCCAACTTATCTTCCCATAATCTCTCGCTTGTCATCACAGAAGTCGCAAATGGCGGTGGTTCGGGATTAGTGGAATGCACGGCACAGGGCGTCTGGCTCGGAGCTATCCTTGAAGTAACCGATTTGTAACAGTTCGTTGTGTCAATGTGATGCCTAATTCTGCTCACACTAGTACTGCAGATACACGATGCGCCAGAGCCGTACGCCAAACATGATGATCTTCCATTTTTGTGGGCGTCCAGAGTCTAGTCTTCTTGTGACCGTATATTCTTCAGAGCACCGTTTCCAGCAACTCATGTGCAATGGCTACATTCCTCCCAAACCTCTCTGCAATATCGCAGGAGGAACATCCAGATTCTGTTACACGATCTCGTTCACATTCAGTGAGGGGCAACTAATGGCGTCTTTGTCGCCTTAAAGGCAATGTTCACTAACTTCAATTCACCATGTTCAATCTCGAAGGTAACTACCGCTAACTACCATAAGGTGGCGCGTTTTCCGCGACTGGACAGCAGTGTGAGTAGACATCATCTTTCAGAAGCAGAAACATGACTACCAACTTCCTTCTTTATTTCCGTCAGTTGGTCAGTGTATATCCTATGTGGTGTTAACCGCTAAGCCATTACCCGTCGTTTTGCCATTCTCGACGTTTCGCTTCCATCCTACAGTATTATTCTTTGGCTGGTATCTTCCTGTGTACATGCGGCACTTTTCCTAGACGTTAGTTAATTTCTAGGCATTTTATTCCCATAGGCATTACCTCTTATTTCTCCGTTGATTCGGCAGTCAGGCTTTGTAAATTGTTGGAAAACACCTTTTGGGTGTACTCAGCTTTATTTTAACTCCCAATGTGACTCTTAAAGAAGATAACTTTTCGAATTCAGGAACATCATAATTGTCCACCAACGTTATGAAAATTTAAGCACTGTAACAGCTTGTTTTTTTTTCTGTTGAAATCCCACCCTGTCTATGGATCTGTATATCTACGGTTTCATAAAATTTCACACACCAATTTGTATTCTTGACACATCAACCTGAAGATGAATTTATAGTGATCTGACACCGGCAGTTGCGAGCAAAGCACCTTCACATAGCTATTCG
Source organism: Schistocerca cancellata (assembly GCF_023864275.1). Lineage (NCBI taxonomy): Eukaryota > Metazoa > Arthropoda > Insecta > Orthoptera > Acrididae > Schistocerca > Schistocerca cancellata. The sequence goes on from NC_064630.1 coordinate 605,899,043, forward strand.
ACTTATGGAAATATTATTCTCATAATTCTTGACTGATTTAATTGTTACAGTTTTAATGATAACCTGAATGGTTATTGAGTGTTCAGGATTTTTTATTCTTATTCATAATGTCTGAGCTGGGGTTGACCTTCCCAGACAGTTGTCTTCACTGTTATTTTCGCCATTATTGTACATTTTCCATGTGGTCTGCATATTGACAAATATGCCTTTTATAATTATTACATAATGTGGGGCGACGGTAAATAATTCATATAGCACCTAAACCTGGTCTCGGTTGGGATTTTGTATGACAGCAGCAGCACTGTCCTACTTATTCCACGCATACTGGCTGCAAATTTGGTGATTCAACCTATTGTGTCGTTGTTCATGAACAGCATTCCCAGGAGTGCTTTCCAACAGGATAACCCTCACCCACATACCACTTTTACAACCAAACATGCTTCTCAGTGTGTCTACATGTAGCCTTGGCCTGCTCGATCACTGGATTTGTCTTCAGTCGAACACATACCGGACACCACTGGATGTCAAATACAGCGTCATCCACAAACAGCATTAATCGTCCCTGTGTTGGCCGACGAAGTGCAACAGGCATGGAACTCCATTTCAGAAACTGACATCTGGCACCAGTACAACGCAATGCACGCATATTTCTGTGCTTCATTGAACGTTTAAGCGGTTTCAACAGTTATTAATATACCAGCATTTCACATTTGCGATGACTGATCTCGCGTTTACATTAACCTGTGGTCTTGCAACATTGATCACATAAATACATAACTTAGACAAAGGCATTCCCAAAATTTCATTATTCTACATTAATTATTTTTTGGAACTGCTATTTTTTCCCCGTCAGCGTATTACAGGTTCGGTGAACATTACTGTGATAGAGCAGATGTATGTGAAACTTAAAATCCTGTATGAATCACATACATCCGCTATATTGCTAACAGGCCGATGTGGTGAAAGGAGCACCTGAAGCCTAACAACACACTGAAAGATGGAAGACTGTTTTGCCGAAGAGAAAAAAAAAAACTGTCCAGACAGTTACTAAGAGGAAATCATAACTTGAAAAACAACAAAAGGCTGCAAAACCGCATTATAAAACTTTAAAAATGCGTAGTTTATTGGAGATATAAAAATGTGAAACATAATCTTTTTTACGTTAGTATCCCGTTATTATAAAATTACCAGAGTAGTAGTATTCGAGTTTTGTATACATTTTCTATATTAACATGAAAACCATCCTAATGATTACTGGCCATAACTAAGATGATCAGAATTTGATACGATATTATCGTGTCTCAGTACAATGTAATGTTCAGATTTGAACAAGGGAATCGCTGTAATGCCTTCATGATACGTATTTCCTCCAAAATACCTAATAGATTTTCTTCTATTTCCTTAAATATAATACACAAATTCTTTTCAATGTTGCAAATTGAGTGACCAATTTCTTTTAGATTAATTGAGGTAGCGGGCTTGGGGCACACGAGTTTTACAAGTCCTTTAAGCCGTATCGGCCTGTTAACAATACGGTGGATGTACGCACACTTTACAACATTGTAAGTTTCACCGACATCGACTATACCATAGCTGGTTTCTAACAAATACGTAATACATTTTACATAGTGTTACGAGTAAGCTGTTCGTCACACTTCTTCCATTCACGACGTTTTGCTTCCTTACTATAACATTAATTTTTGGATTATACTCTCCGTACACATACAGTAATTACCCTAGACATTCGTTAACTTTTAGGCATTTTATTCCCTTTCACGTCAAGTGTCCCAGTCTGTATTTGTTTTCCCCCTCTTTGTTCTAGATCTGATCATTTGTCAGTCGTGCTCTGTACACTTTTGGAAAACGTCTTTTGCGTGTACTGTTGCGTTATAACAACTCACCCATGAGCCCCTTGACGAGGATAACTTCTCGAAAGATGGGACTCTGTAGTTGTCCGTCTACGTTACGAAAATATCACCATTGTGACTACTTGTTGTCTTCTGTTAAATTCCGAAATTATCTATGGTTCTGTGTTTCTACCGATTCATGAAATATCACAAAGTAATTTTTATTCTTGGCAGATAAACCTGTAGATGCGTCTGTTCTGACGTGAAACCATTGGTAGCGAATAAAGCACTTTCATACAGCTATGTGGGTTTTGGAAACACCTCATAATTCTTGACTTTTGTGATTGTACTTTTTGTGATAATGTGAATGATTATTAACATTAATAAGATATAGTAATGAATTTAAGGAATTTCAGAAATTTCAGTGTTAATAACAGTGTGTTAAGTAATTCCTCAACTTCATTTCTGTCGATTCTGAGTATTGACATCTAAAACAAATATATGGCAGCAAATATTCAAACGGTGAAATATGTAAATGCTAACTGGACCAGAGAAGAGCGAAAAGTAGAAAGGTAAGGTTAGCAGATGTGAAGGAAGGAAGAAACAAGAACAGACAGGGATGAGGAAAAGACGGTTAGTGTTAACGTGATAAATCTGCTGGTTCGCTGTTGGATAGAAGCAATAATGCAAAGATACGTTGAGAGGAAGGCCGACGATAGAAGATAAATCTTTAATATGAGACGCAGGATGCTGGGAGTGATAGGCTGATAAAGAGATTTAGCGTGATCTGTAAGTACTGCCAAGGTGTCTGTTTCTAGGTTCGTTTTCTTTCTTTCTTTCTTTTTTTTTTTAAAGGAAAGTCCATAATTTGTGGAACTCCTCTACTAATGGCATCATTATAAGGATTGGATTTCGGAGCTCAAAATAATTTGCAGGATTTATAATAACGTCAATATCCTCATAGTGATTATCATTTCTACTCGGAACACATCAGGTGTGAGCCACATACTTTTATTGTCTAGTTTATTTTCAGAGATAAAATATAACGCTAACAATATTCTATAAGACATCAAGTAGTACATGCTTGTGTCTCTTAATTTAAAAACGCTGCAAAAGAAAACTTAAGTTTGAGCTGTCATAGAAAATGGAGCATCTTCGCCTCCAGCACTGGTGAGAGGCTTACGTCATAGAAATACTCTGCTACAGCATGTTATCTAAACCAATAGTTTCCCTAATAGCACCTGTTACAACTTTGTAATCGAATTGGTTCTATTACACAAAAACAGTAATGAAATTTTGATAACATTATGTTTGGGACAAGCTCCACGTTTCTCGGTAGAATTCTATGACATCCTTCATTAGATGATAACTGGGCAGTTACTAGTGAATATCTCTGATGATCTCTAGTGACCTGCATGTCCTTTACTGTGACACATACTGCTGTAGGAGAAATTATCGAGACTTTGTGTGGAAATTTAACAGAAGGAGCCTTTGTTTATGAACCTTTTCTGTATGGTCTACAGTTGAAGAGCATTTCCATGGAAGGGTACTGTGAGTATTAACATTAAAAAGATTTCGTTCACACGGTGCCCTTCCTAGTGGAGTGATTTCTATCATTTGTGCTCGGGCCTGCTGAGAATTCTAATTTGAATCCGAATGAATATTTATGAGATGTCTCGGAACGTCTATTTTACGTCGATGCTTGACCTCGCTCATTACAGAGGACCCTTTATGCAGGAAACATTAAACCATCTGCTATTCAACACGCTCGCTGAGAAAATGTAGCGAATGCAAGGGACCGGCCACAAGAAAATAAGGCGTAGGAGTGTAGTGGCGAGCTGGGCAACTTTTGCCACAGTTTCAGGCATATTGTCGGATACTGCATTGGGAGAGGTTGTGCAGTGGTTAAGGAACTGGACTCGGATTCGGGAGGAGTGAGTTTCAAATCTCAGTCGGGACATTCGAGTTATGTTTTCCTTGGTTTTCCTAAATCATTTGAGATACGTTAGTTTATGGTTCCTATGCGAAGGACTCAGCGCACTTCCTTTCACATTCCACACCAATCAGAGCCTGTGAGACGCACCTAACCTACGGGATATTTTGTTCACTGTTCTGTTGGAATCTATATAACTCGAAAGCCATGTTATCCTACTGTTCTCTTTTTATGTAAAAAGAGACACATTTGTGAAAATCACAAATATTGTCCACAACTGCAAGATTATTTTCCGACTAAGTAATGTTCGTCATTGTTAAAATAGTCTTCTCCCAAGTGGTAATTTTTTAAGTGTGTAATGTTCATGCCAATATGACTCGAGGCAAATTTTCTTGCGTCATCGACTGATATGACTACCAGATGCAGGATTTGCAGCTATGTTACCTCCGTATGTTACCAAGACTAATAATGCAAGTATTGTGAACAATTGTTGTGTGTTAGAGCGCAAGTGAGGCTGTGTTCGCAGATATTTGCGTGGGTTGGCCTACATCTATAGTTATACAGCTGAGTGATTCGTTCGCCATGCTTAGTGTCCACGTGCTTAACTGATGCCGATATAGAAACCGTTGTAAATGCTCAGTTTGGAAGGTAAATATCACGTGAGTAATAATTTTGAAAGTGACAGTTCTCGTGAGCCCCAAAGAGGACATTTTGTAGGGCAATGAACAAACTATTCCTTCAAACCTGTCACACTACAGAATGTCAGCAACATTTGTTTTGGCAACACATTTGTCTTCCTGCACTGAAATTGCTAAGTACGCTGTCACAGGAATAAGTGACATGAAACATAATTAGCAACAGTCTTTTACATGATAACTAGCAATCAAATTATTGAGTCGACAAACGTGAAGTTCAACAAGGTTTACAGCCAACAATAGGTAAATATTTGCAGCGATCTCTTTCAAGTACATCTCGAGTTGTTTCTTTTTGGTGTATATTGGTCATACAGAGAGTGTACAAAGTACTAGTGAAACTCACAAGGCTGCAATGTATTTAAGATGATATTTAATGAAGTATCTAGTTACGTGTGATCTGATAGCAAATCAGCCAGAGTGCTGACAAACTTTCTGCTATTCGTAGTATCCTGGAAAAGTGTAGAGGCCATTCACAAATTACGTAATTCTGGAACAGTTATGACTCTCGAGCAGTAGGTCAGATTCAAGATTAATGTCCCTTGAGACAGTCTATTCCAAGTTGATCAGCAAAATTTGGAAGACAATTGTGGACGCTTTCTGGCAGTGAACCTTCTTATACACTTAAAAAGCAAATTTAAAAGCACCAGAAAATAATGAGGCAGTGAAATAATAGTTCTGAATGTAACTTGCTGTAACATTTTCACTGCTTACAACTTGGGATACTTGCAGATAAAAACGAAAGTATCACTATTGGAAACTACACAGACACCAAGCCAAAACTTGCGCAGCAAATAACCAAGGAATTCGTTGTTATAATTAACTAATAAAAACAAAACGATGCGTCACGATGGCCAAACCAACAACAGAGAAGACAAAAACTAGAAATGATCTTCTCTTACAAATCGATGAGCAATAGTTTTATTCCAGAGAATTTTAGAATTTACTGGAGACAACACATATGTTTGTGAACTCCCGTACATCTCACTTAGATCGCAAGATTTGACAAGAACTAAAGAATATACTGAAGAGCAGTGAAACTGGTACACCTGTCCTCGCGAGCATACAGCAGTGCCGCAACACGACGTGGCATATACTCGATTATTGTCTTAAGTAGTGCTGGGGGGTGGGGGGGGGGGGGTGGGGACACAGACACCTTGAGTTCTACAGGGCTGTCCATAAATCCGTAAGATTACGAGTGGGTGGAGATCTTTTCTGAACAGCACGTTGCAAGGCAACCCAGGTATGCCCAATAATGTTCATGTCTGCGGACTTCCCTGTTGCTGGAGACACTATGTAGCAATCCTGAACGTGTGGGGTGTCGCATTGTCCTGCTGGAATTGCCCAAGTCCTTCGGAATGCGCAATGGACATTAATGGATGCAGGTGGTCAGACAGGATGCTTTCGTAAGTGTCACCTGTCAGAGTCGTACCTAGACGTGTATCAGGGGTCCCATATCACTCCAACTGCACACGCCCCACACCTTTACAGAGCCTTGAAGAGTCCCCTGCTTACTGCAAGGTCCGTAGATTCATGAGATTGTCTCCATGCCTGTACACGTCCATCAGCCGATACAATTCGAAACGAGACTCGTCCGACCACGCAATACGTTTCCATTCTTCAACAGTCACAAAGTCGGTGTTGACAGGCCCAGGCGAGGTGCAAAGCTTTGTGTCGTGCAGTCATCAAGGGCACAGGAGTGGGCCTTCGGATCCGAAAGCCCATATCGACGATGTTTCGTTGAATGGCCCAGCATGGAATTCTGCAGAAATTTGCGGAAGTGTTGCACTTGTGTCACGTCGAAGGATTCTCTTCACTCGTCGTTGGCCTCTTTCTTGCAGGATCTTTTTCTGGCCGCAGCGATATCGAAGATTTGATGTTTTACCGGATTCCTGATATTCACGGTACACTCGTGAAATGGTCATACTGGAAAATCCCCGCTTCATCGCTACCTCTGCGATGCTGTGTCACATGGCTTGTGCGCCGACTGTAACACCACGTTCAGACTCACTTAAATCTTGATAACCTGCCATTGTAACAGCAGTAACCGACCTAACAAGTGTGCCAGGCACCTGTTGTCCTGTATAGGCTTTGCCGAACGCATCGTCCCATTCTGCCTGTTTACATACACTCCTGGAAATGGAAAAAAGAACACATTGACACCGGTGTGTCAGACCCACCATACTTGCTCCGGACACTGCGAGAGGGCTGTATAAGCAATGATCACACGCACGGCACAGCGGACACACCAGGAACCGCGGTGTTGGCCGTCGAATGGCGCTAGCTGCGCAGCATTTGTGCACCGCCGCCGTCAGTGTCAGCCAGTTTGCCGTGGCATACGGAGCTCCATCGCAGTCTTTAACACTGGTGGCATGCCGCGACAGCGTGGACGTGAACCGTATGTGCAGTTGACGGACTTTGAGCGAGGGCGTATAGTGGGCATGCGGGAGGCCGGGTGGACGTACCGCCGAATTGCTCAACACGTGGGGCGTGAGGTCTCCACAGTACATCGATGTTGTCGCCAGTGGTCGGCGGAAGGTGCACGTGCCCGTCGACCTGGGACCGGACCGCAGCGACGCACGGATGCACGCCAAGACCGTAGGATCCTACGCAGTGCCGTAGGGGACCGCACCGCCACTTCCCAGCAAATTAGGGACACTGTTGCTCCTGGGGTATCGGCGAGGACCATTCGCAACCGTCTCCATGAAGCTGGGCTACGGTCCCGCACACCGTTAGGCCGTCTTCCGCTCACGCCCCAACATCGTGCAGCCCGCCTCCAGTGGTGTCGCGACAGGCGTGAGTGGAGGGACGAATGGAGACGTGTCGTCTTCAGCGATGAGAGTCGCTTCTGCCTTGGTGCCAATGATGGTCGTATGCGTGTTTGGCGCCGTGCATGTGAGCGCCACAATCAGGACTGCATACGACCGAGGCACACAGGGCCAACACCCGGCATCATGGTGTGGGGAGCGATCTCCTACACTGGCCGTACGCCACTGGTGATCGTCGAGGGGACACTGAATAGTGCACGGTACATCCAAACCGTCATCGAACCCATCGTTCTACCATTTTTAGACCGGCAAGGGAACTTGCTGTTGCAACAGGACAATGCACGTCCGCATGTATCCCGTGCCACCCAACGTGCTCTAGAAGGTGTAAGTCAACTACCCTGGCCAGCAAGATCTCCGGATCTGTCCCCCATTGAGCAAGTTTGGGACTGGATGAAGCGTCGTCTCACGCGGTTTGCACGTCCAGCACGAACGCTGGTCCAACTGAGGCGCCAGGTGGATATGGCATGGCAAGCCGTTCCACAGGACTACATCCAGAATCTCTACGATCGTCTCCATGGGAGAATAGCAGCCTGCATTGCTGCGAAAGGTGGATATACACTGTACTAGTGTCGACATTGTGCATGCTCTATTGCCTGTGTCTATGTGCCTGTGGTTCTGTCAGTGTGATCATGTGATGTATCTGACCCCAGGAATGTGTCAATAAAGTTACCCCTTCCTGGGACAATTAATTCACGGTGTTCTTATTTCAATTTCCAGGAGTGTATTTCTGTATTTAATACGCATGCCTATACCGGTTTCTTTGACGTTTCAGTCTATTTAGGACACACAAAGCAGCAAGATGCCTAAAGAACGCAGTTTTCCAAATCGCATGAATCTTTGAGTATTATATGTTAAAGTGCTTGCGTCGTTCTTCCTGTTGTCGTTCTTCTGAACGGTGCAATGTTTATTCTTTCATGCACGGATGGCAGAAGAAACAGGCACTGCGACGACTACAGCGGTAACGAAATACATATAATGTAGTTGCAGTTGTGAATAGAAACAACTACCTGCTGTGTGAGGGAAAGACGACAATGTAAACGTGTGTCTGACCGGGACTCGGACCCAGATTTCCCTCTTTACGCGCGAGGTACTCTTAACCACTTTGACTATGCATGCTCTACTCACGGCCAGGTCCAAAGTTCCATATGTCATCGTTTTTGCATCTTGACCTATACTCCTACACACATTCTGTAATTCCTGTAGAAGGGAGGATGCTTAATTGAAAGTCGCTGCCAGGTAACGGCGGATAAATACGATACTGCAGAACCTGTGTTATTAAGAACAAGAAAGAAATGTTCTTGCTTTCAAAACGGAAGCCGAGAAGATGGTCAGCACTTTCAAGACGTCGCTGCGCAAACCATTGACGACAGTTGACTCCGCGCTAGCACACACTATCTTCCTCGTCACCTACCTGTCAACCCCCTTAATAGACGTAGCACAGCCAAAAGTTTACACGGACCAATGCCCCGCACCAGTCATCTACGCCATCTACCGTGGAAACGATGTGTTCCGGACACAAGTTCGTAGGATCTTCTTCCTCCATTTTCAGTCAGGAATCCGTCCCTGCAGGTTGTCGGTTTTATTAATGTTCACCGTGTGTAAACCCGGAGTCAGTGAATGTAGCTTGTCTACTCACATGAGACTGGACAGAAAATGCTGGGGAGATAAGCTCTGCCTGTAAACTGAAAAGTTAACAGCGCTCATGGTGGGGGTGGTTGCCTTTCCCCGAAGCTACATCTGCCGTAATGGATACAAAGAATCAATTTCTCCTTTAGCAGTGTAGAACAGCGTACAGAGATTTATATAGATTCTGTACTTATGCTTTCCATGCATTAGTGTTATAATTAGCTCATATTTGCTTTCCATGTAGTTTTGACGAATTTTGTGCGTAAGAAACACTCTGCAGGCATTTCTGTCGACTGTATCGCCAGTGCTTCATAAGGTGCGCTGTGGAGGAGCCCTATAAATTTGTGAAACACCCTGTGGCTCCTACTTGTGACGTAGTGATGTAGATAGAGTCGAGAAGAACCACCTCGACCTTCATCTAGCAGGCCTATGAACGAGGGAAGTGCATGGACTCAATCCGGTGACCCATCTTCCCTCACGCTTCTACCACACGCATCTTTCGTCTGTTGCACTCCCGGGAATCAATTCATCGATTGAAACAGCTCTACTGCGACCGAACTAAGTGACGCAGTGGTTAGCACACTGGACTCGCATTCGGCAGGACGACGGTTCAATCCCGCGTCCGGCCATTCTGATTTAGGTTTTCAGTGATTTCCCTAAATCGCTCCAGACAAATACCGGGATGGTTCCTTTGAAAGGGCACCGCCGACATCCTCCCTAATCCGATGAGACCGATGACCTCGCTGTCTGGTCTCCTCCCCCAAACAACCCAACCCAGCTCTACTGCGTATAGATGTGGTACACTTTATTATGACTTTTTAACCCACTTTATTCAAAGTAAACGGTAATGAAATATCATCAGAACATATTTTGAATAATCTCCAATTCTTCCATCCTGTGAAAGCGAAAACTATTAGTCCTACAGAAAAAGTGAATAGAAGATGTTTAGCAGTAAGTATAATGTAGTTTAGTTCCATATCGGGAAACATTTTCGCTGGAAGCCCCGGTTTTCGAGTTACTAGAGAAAAACATAAAAAGTGACTGCACCTTAACGCTCACATCCCATCTATCAGTATGTTACTCATAATACTCTCTCCTAGCACTTTGCAAAAATATGCTATTACACGATTTTTTTCGTATTCGACATTTCTTGGTCTTCGTGACTGGGATAAAAAGTTGAGTACGAAACGGCATTAAAAGCTTCAATGGCATTCCGAAGATAAGCGCATATTCTCGTTAACAATAAGACTAGAGCGCCGAGAAAATACGCTAGCGTTGAAGAAGCAATTAACTTGTAGTGGCCCGTTCCCTGTTTATGACGTCGCTTCTAAGTGGGCAGCAACCATTATACGATGCCATTGTCTTAAATGAGACGGACGTGCTGAAACAACGTCGTACATTTTACATCAAAAGGCTTTTCCCTAATTAGAGGGGAACAACTGCGCAGGATATTCAGCACCGACTGGTACATTATAAATTGAGCATCGAACAAGGATCACGACCTGTGTAGCAGTTAAGTGCCCTCTGCGTTACACAGGTTGCTACCTGAAGGGAAAGCTAGAAATCCTAGAAAGGTGGCGTAGTGGTTATGATGCTCGACTCGTGTACGACAGAACTAGGGTTCAAATCTCAGATTATCCACACTGCAGTTTCCCGCAGTTTCCCTAAATTACTTCTGGTGACAGCCAGGATGTTTCCTTCTAGATGATCATAACGATTACCTTCTCCATTGTCACTAAAGTAGTAATCAGTTTCTAATGACCTCCATGTTGAGCCGGCCGCGGTGCCGAGCGGTTCTAGGCGCTTCAGTCCGGAACCGCGAGACTGCTACGGTCGCAGGTTCGAATCCTGCCTCGGGCATGGTTGTGTGTGATGTCCTTAGGTTAGTTAGGTTTACGTAGTTCTAAGCTCTAGGGGACTGATGACCTCCGATGTTAAGTCCCATAGTGCTCAGAGACATTTGAACCATTTAAACCTCTATGTTGATGACACCCGCGGCCATCCTTCTTTCGGAAAGCAACTTCCTCTTCGTTCATGTGTACAAACATAGCCAGCTAGTATGGTCTAAGAGGGTCGGCACTCCTTACCTGAGCTTCTTATGACGTGAAGTTTCAGCCGGTCGCCGCATAGCGATGACTGCCTACTGTTACCAGATGCTACTAAGTGTAGAGTATATGATACTGACGACGCAGCACCTTCCGATTCGATTTGGATTTCAAAAACTTAGGTTTTGTCGTTGGGTTTGTTACTTAAGGCAACTTCCTGCTTTAGTACGACTGGTAAGAAATATTTACACACAAGAGCAGTAAGAAGTACTGGATGGTTTTCCGCTCTGTTACAACAAAGATACGCTGATTCTTCTAGGTTCTGTCACTATTTGCGTTTCTAATTGTGGTTTAAACGAGAAGTTTCTGAGTGCGGAAGAGCGGCTGCCACAAAATACAGGTCTGCCTGCTGCTGTCAGCTGGATAGCTTGTTGCGATAATATCAACAGACAAGATGGCTCCTTGTGTTACCTCCTATCATTGTGATGTATTTGCTATATTGCACAATGCAATAGTGCATAGCGAACATACATTGTAACTATAATTTTGGACTTTGGAAATGCAAACATGATTGTGGCAAAGCGTCTCGCTCCAATAACCAATGTGGTCTCTGCTTTCTGTTAAGTGAACTGAAGATGGTCACTTAACTGGCTGAAACTAGTAATCTTTGTTTCCATTTTTGGGATCGTGGTAAATAAAAAGGTATTCAAAAGAAAACTGCAATACTGTATTTAAACATCGCCTCATGCAACACTAACAATACCAGGTAATTACAATTATGAGAACTGGTTGAAATCAAATTTCTGCAGTTTGAACAGGATTATTTCCTTTAGTACTTTCATTACGACATGTCCACTGAGCGTAGGTCAATGATGAAAACTCAGCAGTATTAAGCTGTGTATCTGGAAAAAATAAAAATATTCTTTATGGGCTTCAGTAGTTTAAAATTTTTAAATTGAGAATTTATTGGTTCTTAGGGTCTTGGTTCTTAGTTATCATTGAAAAGTGATTTACACTCCTGGAAATTGAAATAAGAACACCGTGAATTCATTGTCCCAGGAAGGGGTAACTTTATTGACACATTCCTGGGGTCAGATACATCACATGATCACACTGACAGAACCACAGGCACATAGACACAGGCAATAGAGCATGCACAATGTCGACACTAGTACAGTGTATATCCACCTTTCGCAGCAATGCAGGCTGCTATTCTCCCATGGAGACGATCGTAGAGATGCTGGATGTAGTCCTGTGGAACGGCTTGCCATGCCATATCCACCTGGCGCCTCAGTTGGACCAGCGTTCGTGCTGGACGTGCAGACCGCGTGAGACGACGCTTCATCCAGTCCCAAACATGCTCAATGGGGGACAGATACGGAGATCTTGCTGGCCGGGGTAGTTGACTTACACCTTCTAGAGCACGTTGGGTGGCACGGGATACATGCGGACGTTCATTGTCCTGTTGGAACAGCAAGTTCCCTTGCCGGTCTAGGAATGGTAGAACGATGGGTTCGATGACGGTTTGGATGTACCGTGCACTATTCAGTGTCCCCTCGACGATCACCAGTGGTGTACGGCCAGTGTAGGAGATCGCTCCCCACACCATGATGCCGGGTGTTGGCCCTGTGTGCCTCGGTCGTATGCAGTCCTGATTGTGGCGCTCACCTGCACGGCGCCAAACACGCATACGACCATCATTGGCACCAAGGCAGAAGCGACTCTCATCGCTGAAGACGACACGTTTCCATTCGTCCCTCCACTCACGCCTGTCGCGACACCACTGGAGGCGGGCTGCACGATGTTGGGGCGTGAGCGGAAGACGGCCTAACGGTGTGCGGGACCGTAGCCCAGCTTCATGGAGACGGTTGCGAATGGTCCTCGCCGATACCCCAGGAGCAACAGTGTCCCTAATTTGCTGGGAAGTGGCGGTGCGGTCCCCTACGGCACTGCGTAGGATCCTACGGTCTTGGCGTGCATCCGTGCGTCGCTGCGGTCCGGTCCCAGGTCGACGGGCACGTGCACCTTCCGCCGACCACTGGCGACAACATCGATGTACTGTGGAGACCTCACGCCCCACGTGTTGAGCAATTCGGCGGTACGTCCACCCGGCCTCCCGCATGCCCACTATACGCCCTCGCTCAAAGTCCGTCAACTGCACATACGGTTCACGTCCACGCTGTCGCGGCATGCTACCAGTGTTAAAGACTGCGATGGAGCTCCGTATGCCACGGCAAACTGGCTGACACTGACGGCAGCGGTGCACAAATGCTGCGCAGCTAGCGCCATTCGACGGCCAACACCGCGGTTCCTGGTGTGTCCGCTGTGCCGTGCGTGTGATCATTGCTTGTACAGCCCTCTCGCAGTGTCCGGAGCAAGTATGGTGGATCTGACACACCGGTGTCAATGTGTTCTTTTTTCCATTTCCAGGAGTGTATTTAGGGAAACTTTATTTTGGGAAACACATCGTCTTCTATAATGAGATTTTCACTCTGCAGCGGAGTGTGCGCTGATATGAAACTTCCTGGCAGATTAAAACCTGTGTGCCCGACCGAGACTCGAACTCGGGACATTTGCCTTTCGCGGGCAAGTGCTCTACCATCTGAGCTACCGAAGCACGACTCACGCCCGGTACTCACAGCTTTACTTTTGCCATTATCTCGTCTCCTACCTTCCAAACTTTACAGAAGCTCTCCTGCGAACCTTGCAGAACTAGCACTCCTGAAAGAAAGGATATAGCGGAGACATGGCTTAGCCACAGCCTGGGGGATGTTTCCAGAATGAGATTTTCACTCTGCAGCGGAGTGTGCGCTGATATGAAACTTCCTGGCAGATTAAAACTGTGTGCCCGACCGATTCGCGTACTCGGGACCTTTGCCTTTCGCGGGCTAGTGCTCTACCATCTGAGCTACCGAAGCACGACTCACGCCCGGTTTTAATCTGCCAGGAAGTTTCATATCAGCGCACACTCCGCTGCAGAGTGAAAATCTCATTCTGGAAACATCCCCCAGGCTGTGGCTAAGCCATGTCTCCGCTATATCCTTTCTTTCAGGAGTGCTAGTTCTGCAAGGTTCGCAGGAGAGCTTCTGTAAAGTTTGGAAGGTAGGAGACGAGATACTGGCAGAAGTAAAGCTGTGAGTACCGGGCGTGAGTCGTGCTTCGGTAGCTCAGATGGTAGAGCACTTTCCCGCGAAAGGCAAAGGTCCCGAGTTCGAGTCTCGGTCGGGCACACAGTTTTAATCTGCCAGGAAGTTTCACATCGTCTTCTGTTTGAACTCCAGTTTCCGTGAATGCATTTAATGTAGTGTTTGGGAATATTTGTGCGGGTTTCTTACGCGGGACTTATACTTATTTTACGTTTACCACAAGTTTTTGGGAGAGTGCTTTTCAACTTGTCTCCTGGATACTGCTGCTACTGTTAATTTTACGGAGAGAGTAACATGGAAGTATGCTACTTATTTAAGAAGGTTTCTTTTGGAACAAAATTTATAATCTGTCTCGGTAAAATGTTGACTGCACAGTGCTGATGAATTTGACGGCCTGTTTGGCGTAAAGTTTTCTCGAGAAATCGCTCATTACCACGTACTTTGTCTCTTTCTCTCTTTTTCTTTTTAGTCATTAGTCTTCTGACCACTGGTTTGATGGCGTTCACCACGGATTCCTCTCCTCTACCAAACAAACATTTACGTCTCAGAATAGCATTTGCAACCTACTTCCTCAATTATTTGCTGTTTGCATTCCAGTCTCGGTCTTCCTCTACAACTTTTATCCTCTACAACTCCCTCTTGTACCAACAACGTAAGTCCCTCACTTCTTAACAGATGTCCTATCATCCAGTCCCTTGTTCTTAGCAGTGTTTTCCAAATATTGCTTTCCTTGCCGATGCTGAGCAGAACCTCCTCATTCCTTACTATTAAATCCACCTTCTTCTTAGGTTATTATCATTCGGAAATTTGTAGGACGTTCTGTTACTAGCTTTTCCTTTTTCATGCTTAAAGGAGAGCTCACGGTTGTGCCACATCTGTAAGGAATTATGAGTGCATTTAAGAATATCACATTTCTCAGAAACGTAACATCAACGTTCTTTTAGCGTAAACATTCAACATTAACAGCAACAGACACAACTGTAGTACGAATGTAAATACTACAGCATTATTTTCCACGTTATATGCTTCTTATATTCATTATGTTCCTTTATAGATGACTGCAGTTAGCCAGTAATCTTCAGACACAATAACTCCAACAAATCACAAAATACGTATTCATTATTCATATCCTACCAAGTACATGTGATTTTAATACTAATCATTGCTCGCTATGCCCTAACATTTTCTCTGACCAGTTATGCCTGGGGAACCGTCGGTGTGTGGCGCCATGGGAGGGTAAAATTGTGAACTCTACCGGCACCATATGATCTCGGAAAGAGCAGAGGCTGTTAGAGTATGCTATCGCGTTGTGGTATGGCTTTCGAGAGATATATTTTACCCGACGCTCTCCACCATCCAGTGTCCTTCACTGTCTTCACATTCTGATACTAAGTTCGACCTTCACGAATGTCATCCAGCATGCCAAAGCCTTCCTTCTCCTGTAACCCTCAGATGTTCTAGACGCTTACTGACTAACCTCCTCAGCTCTTATGTAGCAAATTCTCAATATCCAATTTTTAATTTATTCTCTCTCAGGGAGTAAACTGAACTTGTTGTACATTATATGTGGCAGCAACTTCTTTAAGAAAGTCGTTTAGCTAGTCTGAGGCGTCTTGTCACGGTGCGGGAAGCTGCCCCCGTCGGAGGTTCGAGTCCTCCTTCGGGCATGGGTGTGTGTGTGTTGTCCTTAGCGTAAGTTACTTTTAGTTAGATTAAGTAGTGCGTAAGCTTAGGGACCAATGACTTCCGTAGTTTGGTCCCATAAGACCATACCACAAATTAAAAAGAAAAAAAAGTCGTTATCAGATTAAGCACACCGTTCGATATGAATTTCTGTTAATTTTTAGCAGCTGACAACTATAACATCTTTGGCAATTTCTGTTAAGTTTTAGCAGCTGACAACTATAACATGTTTTGAGTATATTGTAACTTTCTAACTAACCGTACAATGTCGGGGAAGTGATTGTTTGTCTCGTCGCAACGTTGGCCTCTTAGCAAAAGTACACCCGTACAAATAGGGAGCATCATGTTGGAATGCTGGAAATAGGAATTAGTGACAACGAGATCGTTGTAGCGAGAATGAATACTGTAACAACAAAAACCAACCAAAAATAAACACGAAAGGTATTTAAACAACCGATAAAACTTCGCTGGACGCGTTCCTGAATGATCGTTTTAAAATAATCGAAGCTTGAGGACACAATCAAGGAAAACAACAGAGCAACCAATGGAGTTTAGACCCATCCGTAAATACATACACAGAATTGTGGTGCTCAGATAAAATGTAATAAATTAATGTATTAAAAACGTATGCAGGAGCAGGGCATCCTCTGTACTGCACTAAAGCTAAAATTACTCTGGGCAACTGCAGCAATCAGTATGGCAGGCACCTAAAAATCTGATCCACATAAAGGGACTCCAGCGCATTCTTCATGCGAAACACAAATGGCCACGTTGTTTGTGGACGATTAGTAAAGAGACGTTTCATCTTTGGACGAACAGCAGTACTGTAGGCCGGTGAATTGGGAGTAGCGCGGAAGTTACATGATTGCCTAACTACGAGGAGCTGCCGCCGGATGGTAAGCGCCTCTGGCCAGGCTTATCCCCTCATCATATATAGCGTCAATGATCTTCAGGTAAAAATGCCTCGTTGACCCATACGTGGTGCATCCGCAGTCCAGCTGCAATCGCAAGACGGACCCATAAAACTGGAGAAGACGCGTCCTGTCCGCTCCCCAAGACCTGGTCCTAAAACGTCACAAGTTATTCAGTGCCCTTTGTCCATGGTTTTCAGGACCGTTGGTGGTGATAAGCACAAGTTGGAGTAAAAAATGAGGTCCAGAAACCTCAAACCTCACACTAAATCAAATGGCTCCAAGCACTATGGGATTTAACATCTGAGGTCATCAGTCACCTAGATTTATAACTACTTAAACCTAAGTAATCTAAGGACATCATACACATCCATGCCCGAGGCAGGATTCGAACCTGCGACCATAGCAGTAGCGCGGTTCCGGATTGAAGCGCCTAGAACGGCTCGGCCACATAGGCCGGCAAACCTCACACTGTCTTTAAAATGGAGAATGGTGTCCCAAATACGCAATTCACGTAAATTTTAAAAATAAACGACGGCTAGAACGATTAAAATGAACGAGCGCACTAACTTCTCTGCAAAAAACGTAAGACCAGTCTTTGCAGTTCACTCCTCAAACCTCTTCACAGAGAGCTGCAACTGACGACGCGCCGACGCACTGCTGCAATACTAGAGGAGGAGCAAAAATCTGAAAAATCTACCACAAATAAGGAGCATTGGATAGGACTACTTACTATGGACGTTATACTGTTAGTAGCTACTGCAGAATGAGTGACAGTTAAAGCACTGTCCTGGGGATCAACAGTTTCCTGCAAAAAACTGTCGGACAGCAGTCACTAATTCTGAAGCTAAAAAGGCTCCTTGAGAGGAAGGAAGGGATGGAGGTGGCCACGAAGGCCTACTGATGTAACTGACTGATAATATTGTGCTACAAAGCGTCTTAAGCCCTACTGGTATCAAAAAATACACCTAGACAATGCCGTTAACGTAGGAAATTCCTTCTTGATTTCCGCCTCTAGCAGGGTCAGGCTGTGGACAGTTGATCGACATCTCAAATGGTTCAAATGGCTCTGAGCACTATGAGACTTAACTTCTGAGGTCATCAGTCGCCTAGAACTTAGAAATAATTAAACCTAAATAACCTAAGGACATCACACACATCCATGCCCGAGGCAAGATTCGAACCTGCGACCGGAGCGGTCGCTCGGCTCCAGACTGTAGCGCCTAGAACCGCACGGCCCCTCCGGCCGGGAATCGACATCTCTTGAATTCATAATGAGAGCAGTCAAGAAGCTACGTAGTCTCTAGTATCCAAAGCAGACGACCGCTGACCATGTGGACAGCTCGTTAAGGCGATGCTCCGGGTACTACTGGGACACGTTTCCTGGTCTGAGGAGAGATATCAAAATTTTTTCTCGCCAGAAATGAGGATACTGCCTTGTCATCTATGGAATTAAAAATTGTGAGACGATTTTTTTAACAACTTTTTCAAGTGCTGCAGCACGCTGTACCGGCTTTGGTCATGGCCGGGAGGCATATCACGAACGTCAAACCGTGCCGAATCCTGGTTACACATGGAGAATGGGCGGGTGCAGAACTCTGAATTGGTGTACATAATTCAAACTCGACCCTCTTCATGGTGGCACGTGTAACTATGGAACAATTAATCCGGGTTGGCAGTGTCAGTCGTCAGTGCGAAACGGTTTGCCATTGTCTGCGTAATTTCTCCAGATCTTGCTTGGAGAGGCCTCTGTTTCAATAATGCCACCCTAGGTAACCGACTGCATTTACCAGAAATCCTCGTGATGGCTTCCCATACTTTTGTTGAACAATTGGACAGGTTTTGAGAGTCCATGAACGCTTTCCATAACCTTTTCTTATTCTCCTTGATGATGTGTTGAGCCTTGGGTCTCGGGAATCGAAAGCCCGCGAGGTTTTCCGTCGTTGGGTGGCACGTAAACCATCTCAGAACCCCACGCCTGATCCAGATTACTGAATGGCGCTCATCATTCCATCAAGGTACAGGTTGTCTCCTAAGACGACCGCAGGAGTTAGGGATGGAGAAGTCAGCCGGAAGCACGGTTGATGACTCATTGATGTGGTCCCCAATATCCTGGACGCTGCCAATTTCCTGGCCGAACAGCGTTCATGTGGCTCTGCTGGTCATCTTTCGCAGCTGCTCCCTTTCAGAGAGGGCTCAATCCAGTATGAGAGTCCAGAATGGGATATGGTCGCAGGAATGAAGGTCATCATTGACTGTCCACTCAACAGAGTCAGTGAGGGCTGGAGAGGAGAAAAATAGGTCGATGGCTGAGGATGACATGGCAACAGTACAAAAAGAGTGGGAGTGCCTCTGTGAGGATGGACACAAATGAGTGATCAGGTGATTACCCAAAATTTAATCCTTGAATGGTATGCCATTAAAAAGCTTACACAGGCAACATTACACATAGACTCAGTTCTGAGTGAAGCTGCTTGATACAGATATTAATATACAAAAGATTCTAGCTGTTAGTAGGCAAAAGATTCCATATACGTGCTGTAGCAGGGGCAGCCAGTTGAAATTCTGCCATTACTAAATTAACGAGAAGAAAAGAATTTATAGTGAAGTGTTAAATTAAGTTTATAACTTTTTATATTTACGGCAGTGGCGGGTTTCGAACCTGGGACCAAGGAACTTTAGAATACTAATCAAACGTTACCCCGTTTTTCTTGATCTCACCCCAAACGAAAATATTGACAGTAGTACGTGTGTGGGGTAGACGTCCCATGCCACCGGTCAACGGCCTTGTCAAACAGGGCGGTGGAGCGGACTAGGTTCAGGGAGCTTTCTGCCCTAAAGGCGGAAGAATCAGCAATGATCAACGAGGATGCACAAGGCAATGAAAACTATTGCAATTAACACACATAACGCGTATCCACAGAACAAGAAAAAGTGCCATGATCTCTCCATTGGCAGTATAATCCGGAATAGTCCCCCATTCGATCTCCGGGAGGGAACGGCCAAAGGGGATGTGACCATGAGAAAAAATTCAATAACCAACGAAATGCTAACATTCTACGAGTCGAGGAGTGAAATGTCAGAAGCTTGAATGCGGAGGGAAAGCTGGAGAATCTGAAAATGGAAATGTAAAGGTTCAGCTGCCTATAGTATGGCTCACTGAACATGCAGAGAAGACCAGGATTTCGGGTCTGATGAGTATAGGGTAATAACAACAGCAGCAGGAAATAGTATAACCGGAATAGGATTCGTTATGAAAAGGAAGGTAGGGCAGAGAGTTTTTAAATATAAATAGTTCGGATATAGGATAGTTCTTATTAGCATCGATAGCATGCCAACACCGACAACAACAGTACAGGTATACTTGCCGTCGTCGCAAGCTGAAGATGAAGAGATAGAGAAAGTATAATGATATTGAAAGAGTAATACAGTACGTAAAGGAAGATAAGAATCTAATATAATGGGGGACTGGAATGCAGCTGTAGGGGAAGGAGTAGATAGAAAGATTACAGCAGAATATAGGCTTGGGAGAAGGAACGAGAGCGGAGAAAAGTTAATCGAGTTCTGTAAGTAATTTCTGCTGGTAATAGCGAATACTCTTTTCAAGAATCACAAGAGGAGGACGTGTAGTTGGAAAAGGCCGGGTGATACGGGAAGATTTCAGTTAGATTACATGACGGTCAGTAAGAGATTCCAAAATCAGACAGTGGATTGTAAGACGAACCCGGTAGTAGATACAGACTAAGATCACAATGTAGTAGTAAGTATAAGAGATTAGTCAGGAGGAATGAACAAGCAAAGAAATGGGATGCGGAATTACTAAGGAATGATGAGATGCATTTGAAGTTTTCTATGGCTGTAGATACAGCAATAAGGAATAGCTCAGTAGGCAATACAGTTAAAGAGGAATAGACATCTCTAAAAAAGGCAATAACAGAAGCTGGAAAGGGAAACATAGGTGCAATTACGTTAACGGCGAAGAAACCATGGGCAACAAAAGAAATACTTCAGTTGATCGATGAAAGAAGGAAGTACAAATATGTTAAGCGGAATTCAGCAATACAGAAATACAAACCACCGAGGAATGAAATAGCCACTGTCGGAAAGCTAAGACAATCTAGCTGCAGGAAAAATGTAAAGAAATCGAATACGTGATGATTTTTAGAAGGACCGACTCAGCATATAGGAAAGACAAAACAGCCTTCGGTGAAATTAAAAGCAAGGGTGGTAACATTAAGAGTGCAACGGTAATTCCACTGTTAATCCAGAGGAGAGGTAGGTGGAAAGAGTATATTGAAGGCCTCTATGAGGGGGAAGATTTGTATGATGTGATAGAACAAGAAACAGGGGTCGAGAAAGAAAAGATAGAGGATCCAGTATTAGAATCATAATATAAGAGAGCTTTTGGGGACTTGAGATCAAATAACGTAGAAGCGATAGATGACATTCCATCATAATTTCTAAAAGCAATGGCGTAAGTGGCAACAAAACGACTACTCACGCTGGTATGTAGAATGTATTAGTCTGGCGATATATCATCTGACTTCCGGAAAAACATCATCCACGTAATTCCGAAGACTGCAAGAGCTGACAAGTGTTACAATTATTGCACAATTAGATTATCAGCTTATGCATCCAAGTTACTGACAAGAATAATATACAGAGGAATGGAAAAGAAAATCAAAGATGTGTTAGATGACAATCCGTTTGTGATCAGGCACCATAGAAGCATTTCTGACGTTGAAGTTGATATTGGAAGCAAGACTAAAGAAAAATCAAGACAAGTTCATAGGATTTGTTGACCTGGGAGAAGCATCAGGCTCTGTAAAATGGTGCTAGATATTCGAAATTCTTAGAAAAAAAAGTGGTAATCTATAGGGACAGACGGGTAATATACAATATGTACAAGAGGCAAGAGGGAATAATAAGAATGAACGACTAAGGACGAAGTGCTTGGATTAAAAAAGAGTGTGACAGGGATGTAGTCTTTCTGTCCTACTGTTCCATTTGTACATCGAAGAAGCAGTGAGGGAAATAAAAAGAAAAGTTCAAGAGTGCAATTAAAATTGAAGGTGAAAGGTTATCAATGATACGATTCGCTGATGCCATTACTATCCTCAGTGAAAGTGAAGAAGAATTACATGATATCCTGAATGGAATGAACAGTCTATTGAGTACATAATATGGATTGAGAGTAAATCGAAGAAAGATGAAAGCAATGAGAAGAAGCAGAAATGATAACAGCGAGAAACTTAACATCAGTATTGATGGACACGAAGTAGATGAAGTTAAGTTAATCATTGGGTAATAATGATGGAGGGAGTAAGAACATAAAAAGCAGACTAGCAATGAAAAAAGGGGCATTACTGACAGAGAGAAGTCTACTAGAATCAAATATAGACCTTCATATGAGGAAGAAATTTCTGAGGATTGGACTACAGCAATGTTTGGTAGTGAAACATGGGCTGTGGAGAAACCGGAACAGAAGAGGATCGATGCGTTTGAAAAGTGGTGCTACAGACGAATGTAGAAAATTAGGTGAAGTGATGAGGTAAGGAATTAGGAGGTTCTGCACAAAATCGGAGTGGATAGGAACATGTCGAAAACAGTGAAAAGGAGAAGGGATACGATGATAGGACATGTATTAATACATCAGGAAATGGCTTCCATGGTACTAGAGGGAGCTGTAAAAACTGTAGAGGAAAGCAAAGATTGGAATACATCTAACATATAATTGAGGCTGTAGGTTGGAATTGCTGCTCTGAGATGAAAAGATTGGCACAGGAGCGGAATTCGTGACAGGTCGCACAAACCAGTACATGTATGGCAGCTGCATATACTGGATAGAAGGACAGAAGAAGAAACGGAAGACTAGAATTAGGATGGACACATTTCGGTAGACTAGAAAATTTTCAAAAAATAAGCTTTTTACATGACAAACTTGAAGTTTACAATTAGTTAATCTGACCTCTTTTGACTAACGGCAGTGCAACCGACTTGTCAGGCGAAAATGATTGCAAAACAGAGCGTCGTTCAGCGACCAATGGGCATGTCAGGAATTACTACGATGGACAAATATATAAACTAGCACTTGGATTGAAGATACACGGACCGTGGTGGGTCTTTGTTGGATTACAGCAAGTGGGGGAACGATGGGATGACACAACAACCAAAGGTGGATGATCGGCAAGCAACGTGCAGTTACATCGCTGAGTAAGTAATTCCTGAAAAAGTCTTTCATCCAGCATTAGCAGTCAAGTGACTAATCCTGAAGCATCACTGTCTCTTGTAGTTTACGTGCAGTACTATCTGCAGATAATATTTTATGTATCTGAATGTATGAAAAGAAGTACACAGGACCCTTAGAAGATACAATACCTTATTTCATCAGGATCACTTTTGATTAAAGTATCATACTCTGATCGACGCAATCAAGATATATTAGCTAACGAGGGGTACGGGTAGCCATTGTTATCATGCAGCATGCTTCATGAAGCACTGTACAGAGTTATATGAATGTACTTGTTCAATAGGCATGCTCCTTTCCACTATGAGACTTTATACCGAAAGCACGTCATTTTATAGGATAAGTTAGACTGACACAGTGTAAATACAAGAGCACAAACTGTTTGGCAACAAGTAATGACTACCGTATCACAAAGCACAAGTATTAAACCAGAAAATTTCACCAGAGTCACAATATTATCAAAGAAGCAAATTACTTATGTACGTAAACAAAATATTCGTACTGCGTGGTTATAATTAAAGTGCATATATTCAATTAAGTCCAGTGTGGGCTGTAACAACGGAATGGCAGCGACACTTGGTAGATTTGATCATGCGTAAATGTGGAACCGATTTACACTGGAAAAAAGTAGTTCCAATTTTGGACACCAGGCGCACATCTGGGGCCATAGTGTATCTCGTTGCCTTCTCTGGCGCTCATATTGAACAAATTGCGGAAGCAGTGGTTGAAAATAAAGTTAACATTACGCCATTCTCACTTGTTTGGCCTTTTCTGCCCACACCCTATGTAACCCATTACATATGGAAACATTCCTACACATCATTCTTACAATCACAGCGCCAGATTTTCATTACCAAGCTTCCCTGCCATACGATATTTACAAACCACACTGGCCCTGTGTGAGTAGCTGCAGTTTAACTATAACCACCCGGTACAATGCTTGATGTTTAATGTTAGCGTGAAATTTTTCGCCGTCGGAAGATAGTATGACTTGATAATGTCGACTGTATTTCTTTTGTCAAGTAGTTGGAAACTCTGAAGGATCAACTGGACAATATGTATATCATTATAATTTGTTTTGGTATTTGCTGTATTAATTCATCTGAAACTTCGCTTTCTTTCTAGTTACAATTCAAAGCACCACGGAACACCCTCGGAATGGAAGACAGGAAAGTTTCGTGTTGTAGGCGCAGGGAGCATAGCAAAGTGATGGATAGCAGCTAAAGCGATGTGGCACACCATGGGACCACGCGGTCGAAACATTGTCAAGTGGAAAATGACAAAAATTGTGTAAATTATATGCATCAGAGCAATAACAAGGAAATAGCATAAATAACTGTCTTACGATAGGCGTGCAGTCCAGACCACGTGATCTATCATAGCGGCTAATAAATTTTTCGAGAGTAATGTGAATCGTCTAGATTATATTCATATATTTAGCAATACATGAACAGAAGCAATCTCAGGCTCAGGAAGCAAAGATGAACACTTATTCTCCTTCTATTTTAGTGTACCTGATAGGTGGCGGCATAAATGAACTGTCAACGAATTTACGGAATTTAGGTCGAATAACTTTTGGAAAATGGCGTTTTTCTTCACGACATTTGTCAACCCAGCGATGTCCATGTCACTGCATACAAGCCAATGTTCATGGAATCAGAAAACAGAACAGAATGTCTTACCGGAGATGTGTTTGCTGAGCACAAGCTGAAAATATAGGCCAAAGGTAATCCTGTTGTGGGACGACGCAAGAGACAACATTGGCTCGGGAGCGTTTCCCTTACGCAATCTCTAAAGAAAATGATGTCACTATATTAAATGCAATTTATCTCTCCAAGATCTCCAGGCTACGTGATAATATCAGAAAATAAAGTACACAGTGAAGGGTAGACGTGTCCGTAGTCAGTCCCAGAAACGGAGTATATTAACAGAGCACCCTCAATATTAATCCACCCTGCTTCTGCTTAATCCTACCCCTTCTCGTCGAGCGTCCAGCGTCAAGTTGTAACAGCCGGACGGAAGTGGCCACATACACACGCAAGCGCACGGATCCGCAGACGTCATTTCCCTAATGAAACGCGGCGAGACACAGCAACTCCCGAGGAAGGCCGTCTCTCATTAGCCCCGCCGGAGCGCGGAAGCCGTACAGTGGCGCAGCGCGGCGCCTGAAAGGCCGGTGGCGGCATCCCGCAGAGCAGAGCAGCCAAGTCGCCGGGCTGCTACCTGCAGACCGCGCCGGCACGGACCACTGGCTCGCTATGGCGGACGCAGCACCACGCCGCGTACCTGCGCGGTCTCCTCTCAATTACTGGCTGTGGCCGCTTTGTGCGCGACCGCCGCCTCGAACCTAATGGGATTTTTCCCCTCCCACTTCTGCCCCGTTTTTTACGGCGCTCCGCGCCTATGCCCCTGTGGCCACTACTCTTCTCGCCACCCTTCGGAACTTGGCAGTGATAGAAAAGTTAACGTTCCGCCCCACTGTCACCATAACACCGGGGAGCTACTGGGATCGCCCGCGGAGAACCAGTACGCGCTGGTACAGGCACAACAAAAAGAATGTCTCCTGAGTCTTGCTGTACCACACACTGATGGCAACAGTATACCGTCATGCCAACAGTCTTTCACTCATCCGGAAACGTGTTGTGTAGATAAAAATCTCACCAACTATCCGAGAAATTCCTGCATAGTAATCAGAATTATGTTTGGATACATCTTGGAACAGACATAGCAGTAACATATAGTAATAGATGTGGATACGTCGTCGATGTTACATTAAAAAATGGCGTGGTATGCATGTTCGAGCACACCATGTCCATAGTCATCATCTAATATATAAGATGCATGACATAAAAGTACATTCGAGAATAATAGCACTACTAAGTTATTATGTGTTGACATCTGGCTAAAAGCACCAAGGAAACAAACCTTGTAATTTTCTTCACAAATCACACTAACAAATTACACTATAAACACATGTTCTTATAAATGTCACACGTGCATGGCTGCATAGGAATACAATGCGTAACAGGTCATGAGATACCTACAAACATAGTGTCGGACGTCCTCTAACGTGGCGTAGTGCATCAGCTCGACTTGGCATGGAAACAAAATGTCGTTGGAACTACCCTGCAGAAATACTGAGCCATGCTGACTCTATAGCCGTCTATATCTGCAAAAGTGTTGCCTTTTCAGAACTTCGTCCACAAATTTACCACTTTATTCTGCCCCATAAATTCTCAATGGAACTCACGTCGGGCGATCTGTGGGGCCAGGCCGGCTGGAGTGGCCGTGCGGTTCTAGGCGCTACAGTCTGGAGCCGAGCGACCGCTCCGGTCGCAGGCTTGAATCCTGCCTCGGGCATGGATGTGTGTGATGTCCTTAGGTTAGTTATGTTTAATTAATTCTAAGTTCTAGTCGACCGATTACCTCAGAAGTTAAGTCGCACAGTGCCCAGAGCCGTTTGAACCATTTGTGTAGCCAAAACATCTGCTCAGTGTCCAAAACGTTCTCCAAAGAACTGCGAACAGCTGAGGCTCGGTGGTGTGACACATTGCCGTGCATGAGAATTCCGTCGTTGTTTGGGAACATGAAGTTCATGAAATGAACGGCTGCAAATGATCTCCAAATAGCCAAACATAGCCACTTGCAGGCAATGATCGGTTCCACTCCGTGTAAACACAGCCCTCACCATTATGGAGCCACCACCAGCTTACACAGGGCCTTGTTGAGAAACTGGGTCCATGGCAACGTGGTGTCCGAATCACAGTGAATCCTACCATCAGCTCTTAACAACTGAAATCAGGACTCATCTGTCCAGGCCACGGTTTTCCAGCTGTGTAGGGTCCAACCGATATGATCACGAGCCCAGGAGAAGCGCTGCAGGCGGTTCCGTGCTGTCAGCAAACTCATCTGATACCATAGCACTTTCATGGCCAATTTCCACACAATCTCCAAACGGATACGTTCGTTGTAGGTCCTACATTGATTTCTGGGATATTTCACGCAGTGCTGCTTGTCAGTTAGCACTGACAGCTCCTCGCAAATGCTGCTGCTCTTGGTCGTTAAGTGTAGGCCGTCGGTCACTGCGTTGTCCGTGTTTAGGGGCAATGCCCGAAATTTGGTATTCTCGGCACGCTATTGACACTGTGGATCTCTGAATACTGAATTCCCTAACGATTTCCGAAATGGAACGCCCCATGTGTCAAGTCCAGCTACCATTACACGTTCAGAGTCCGTTAATTCCCATCGTTAGTCTGTAAGCACGTGGAAATCTTTTCACATGAATTACCTGAATACAAATGACAACTCTGACAGTGCGGTGCCCTTTTATACCCTAAGAACATGATACGAACTCCATCTGTTTATGTACATATTGCTATCCCATCACTTTTTTAAACTCAGTATATGTTAATTGTCACTCAGAGAGTAAAAATACAATGATCATACTGTATTATCGACACGATTTCAGAGTATATCTACAGTAATATAGGAAACATTGGTATTTTCTATTCGGTGTCACACATAAGCACCAGTATGGAAACATTTAATACAATTTCAAAACATATGTCACGGACGGAACATAAATATTTATACTGTATGGTTAAAATTTCTCTACGCACTATGAGAATTAACATCTGATGCTTCGGTCGCAGGTTCGAATCCTGCCTCGGGCATCGATATCTGTGATGTCCTTAGGTTAGTAACGTTCAAGTAGTTCTAAGTCTAGGGGACTGATGACCTCAAATGTTAAGTCCCACAGTGCTTAGAGCCATTTGATTTGAACTTAACATCTGAGGTCATCAGTCCCCTAGACTTAAAACTACTTAAATCTAACCCACCTCAAGACCTCACACACATCCACGTCCTAGGCAGGATCCGAACCTGCGACCGTAGAAGCAGCACAGCTCTGGACTGAAGCGCCTAGAACCGCTCGGCCACAGTGGCCGGCCTTATACTTTATGCACGATACAATAGTGGTAAGTGACGTATATATAGCTTCGAATCTCAAATTTATATCTTAGTAGATACAGTTGAAGAATCTTTATCACAAAACAAAGTGTTCACAACTATAGCATAACGCAACATACAGAAAATTTATAGCATGAGGAGATCAAAATTATATCATACTGTACTTGATATGAGTATATCTCTGTACTGCAGTGTATGTGTTTAATGGCCATGTCCGTCTAACCATTTGTGTTTGATAATAACACTTAAAAAACCACATCGTACAAAAAAACAGTCATTTGAAACACTGTTAAACAATCATGTGAGATGTATCTTGCAATAGCATATATTTATATGTTTTATATAAAAAAACTCCTGGCGAATACATCATATGAGAAAATTAAACTTTATTTCATACAGTGTCGTAAGAACTGTTCTGATGTAAAAACAGAAGGATAAAATGATATAAGGATAAAAATAACACATAAAAGGGCAGCAGGGGCATCAGCACGTTTTGTTAGTGCATGTTACATACATTCAGGACCAAGTATACATTCAGGGCCACACCTATTCTTCTCTTTTGATTGACAGGTCCTTAACCTACTGTTCTGATAAGTGGATCATGACCTCTGGGGATAAGACATTCTTTTGATTGATAGGTGCTGAATTTATTGTTCCTCCACCCATCCCTCCTCCCTCTCATTCTCCCCTTCCCCCTCCTCCTCCCCCATTCTTATGGGAACTCATCTGCTGATTGACTAATTAATTAAATCGATAAATTAATTAAACCCCCTGTGGAAAACCCCCCAGGTCTGCCCCTCATGTCTCTATCTGGAAACTGATTTCAAAGGAAATCAGTCTGTGACTGAGAGGAAGGATCTCAAGACAGGAAATTCAATTATATAGCACAGGAAAAGCTCACATTCAGCAACTATATGTCCTAATTACATAATCACACTGCTGCAGATTGGAGGTGTCGTCTTATTGGAAAATTTTCTGTGTGTGTGCTCACCCCGACATGCAGTGATCAACTGAGCTAGTACACAGCGTCACCACCAACAGATGTTCCACCACTCTACCTCTCATCCCCTCCCTCCCCACCCCTCTTCACCCACAGAAAAAATTGGTAGGAAAAAGATTCACTCTGTGCTGGAGAGGAAGGACCTCAATATACGAAGTACAAATCAGAGTTAATAATATATTTCTGCATATTCTTTATTTAATCAGTTTGCTGGAGACAGGGTTCCCCCACTTGGATAGACATCATGAATGCACCCCCAACCCTTGCTCCCCGTGACATAATTGGTATAATCTCCAGGGAATGGAATAAAGTGTGGTATGGTAGCCACCGTTAGGGGTCTCCTGCACACACGTGTCTCTTATCAGGGCGCCGCCATGCAGATCAAAACAGCCCAAAGTTCTAACTACTGGTCAGTTTACTAAATACCAACGACCAAGGAATGGATATCGACCTCCTTTGATCTTCCAGCCCCAAATTAAGCATCAAGTGGCGGCATTCTGTTAATTGGCAAATTTCAGATCTGATTTGTGTCTCTGTCTCCCTCAATAGGCCACTTCCTGTTTGTCTGTGAGAACTAATATCTCCCAACATGAGGTTGGAGGTTTTCATCCCTCCTCAAAATACTGTATTCCTATTGGTTAATGCTGGAGACAAAGGGAAAGCTGACGCTATTTCGATATAAAAAACAGCGTAAATACTCCATTTGCACTACCCTATCAAACTAATTGTTTAACAATTTACAGGACTCAAATAGATAGCTTAAAACACTCACCTCCATCTTACGATGATCCTTCACCATAATAAAACATATTTTCAACCTTTGAGTATCACACGCGAGCATTATGCACATAAAGTAGTGAAATTTCCATCACAAATAGATCATAGCACTAAATACACTCCTGGAAATTGAAATAAGAACACCATGAATTCATTGTCCCAGGAAGGGGAAACTTTATTGACACATTCCTGGGGTCAGATACATCACATGATCACACTGACAGAACCACAGGCACATAGACACAGGCAACAGAGCATGCACAATGTCGGCACTAGTACAGTGTATATCCACCTTTCGCAGCAATGCAGGCTGCTATTCTCCCATGGAGACGATCGTAGAGATGCTGGATGTAGTCCTGTGGAACGGCTTGCCATGCCATTTCCACCTGGCGCCTCAGTTGGACCAGCGTTCGTGCTGGACGTGCAGACCGCGTGAGGCGACGCTTCATCCAGTCCCAAACATGCTCAATGGGGGACAGATCCGGAGATCTTGCTGGCCAGGGTAGTTGACTTACACCTTCTAGAGCACGTTGGGTGGCACGGGATACATGCGGACGTGCATTGTCCTGTTGGAACAGCAAGTTCCCTTGCCGGTCTAGGAATGGTAGAACGATGGGTTAGATGACGGTTTGGATGTACCGTGCACTATTCAGTGTCCCCTCGACGATCACCAGTGGTGTACGGCCAGTGTAGGAGATCGCTCCCCACACCATGATGCCGGGTGTAGGCCCTGTGTGCCTCGGTCGTATGCAGTCCTGATTGTGGCGCTCACCTGCACGGCGCCAAACACGCATACGACCATCATTGGCACCAAGGCAGAAGCGACTCTCATCGCTGAAGACGACACGTCTCCATTCGTCCCTCCATTCACGCCTGTCGCGACACCACTGGAGGCGGGCTGCACGATGTTGGGGCGTGAGCGGAAGACGGCCTAACGGTGTGCGGGACCGTAGCCCAGCTTCATGGAGACGGTTGCGAATGGTCCTCGCCGATACCCCAGGAGCAACAGTGTCCCTAATTTGCTGGGAAGTGGCGGTGCGGTCCCCTACGGCACTGCGTAGGATCCTACGGTCTTGGCGTGCATCCGTGCGTCGCTGCGGTCCGGTCCCAGGTCGACGGGCACGTGCACCTTCCGCCGACCACTGGCGACAACATCGATGTACTGTGGAGACCTCACGCCCCACGTGTTGAGCAATTCGGCGGTACGTCCACCCGGCCTCCCGCATGCCCACTATACGCCCTCGCTCAAAGTCCGTCAACTGCACATACGGTTCACGTCCACGCTGTCGCGGCATGCTACCAGTGTTAAAGACTGCGATGGAGCTCCGTATGCCACGGCAAACTGGCTGACACTGACGGCGGCGGTGCACAAATGCTGCGCAGCTAGCGCCATTCGACGGCCAACACCGCGGTTCCTGGTGTGTCCGCTGTGCCGTGCGTGTGATCATTGCTTGTACAGCCCTCTCGCAGTGTCCAGAGCAAGTATGGTGGGTCTGACACACCGGTGTCAATGTGTTCTTTTTTCCATTTCCAGGAGTGTATATCCAACGTCTTGCACACACTGAGGTTTTAAAACACAGACACCCTCCTCCACCACAAAGTTTCTATTTTACGTATGAGGTGAAAAAAAATCCTGTCGATCACAAAAACTTGTGATCACAGAGCGCACTATCCACCGACTGCAGGATAGCCCAGCCTACACTGGCCAGGGGAGAGAGTCCCACACCCACGCTGGCCATGCCCGCTTTAACCAAACGCATGCATGCACGCAAAACAACTATCGGAAACAATAAAATGATCAATCGGGAATTTGAGGTTGCGATTGGGGTTTTAAAAGTTTTTAAGTTCTTAAATTGGTTCTCTTCATTACATTTGGAAGGAGGGAGGAAGGTTCTACTATGTGATAGAACAGAGACAACAACAAATACCACTTCAAGATCGAATCCACTGCAATGTGTTGAGAAGAACTAAACAAGACACTCTTAAATCACGATCCAGTACATAGCAGTAGCGGCCATGGCTAGATATGTGAGCGAGCTAAAACACTCGCACATCCCGCAGGCTCACATCCCAAGGTCAACATGCAGTGCTCCCATCTCCACAAACACCGCCAGTGCCGATGTTCCAGAAGTCATTGAAAATTACCGCAGTGGCTGCATAGGCAGTCGTGGATGCGCGTGTATGCCAGAGTGCACTGCACATGGCCATATAGGGTGTTCGAGGATGATCGGATATGTATCGCTAACACCCATCATTTTGAATCTTCTCTCACGCAACACACTCACACACATGTCTGCTTCTGTCGTGCCCATCCAGCACATTGGTTACTGTGCCAGCCCTTGCTGCCATGGGACAACATCAGACAGGTCGGTGCATTCTTTCTACTTGTCACAGGCTGAGCTAAACTATTACTTCTGGTTGCCAATTCCCCGTGACCACAGCTGTGGTGCATTGCAAAACATGTAGCAGCAGTTGTGTGTAGAGTAGTTTTAAACAATTCCACCCCGACATAGAGCCAACAGTTTAAAAACTCCACTTTACCCAATCTGAAGTTTTGATGTTGTTAACCATACACCTCAAATTTCTCAAGCGAAATGTAGATTTCTCCATTTTATATGAGTTACTTTCGAAGACCCCCCATGAACCATGGACCTTGCCGTTGGTGGGGAGGCTTGCGTGCCTCAGCGATACAGATAGCCGTACCGTAGGTACAACCACAACGGAGGGGTATCTGTTGAGAGGCCAGACAAACGTGTGGTTCCTGAAGAGGGGCAGCAGCCTTTTCAGTAGTTGCAAGGACAACAGTCTGGATGATTGACTGGTCTGGCCTTGTAACAATAACCAAAACGGCCTTGCTGTGCTGGTACTGCGAACGGCTGAAAGCAAGGGGAAACTGCAGCCGTAATTTTTCCCGAGGGCATGCAGCTTTACTGTATGATTAAATGATGATGGCGTCCTCTTGGATAAAATATTACGGAGGTAAAATAGTCCCCCATTCGGATCTCCAGGCGGGGACTACTCAAGAGGATGTCGTTATCAGGAGAAAGAAAACTGGCGTTCTACGGATCGGAGCGTGGAATGTCAGATCCCTTAATCGGGCAGGTAGGTTAGAAAATTTAAAAAGGGAAATGGATAGGTTAAAGTTAGATATAGTGGGAATTAGTGAAGTTCGGTGGCAGGAGGAACAAGACTTCTGGTCAGGTGGTCAGGTGACTACAGGGTTATAAACACAAAGTCAAATAGGGGTAATGCAGGAGTAGGTTTAATAATGAATAGGAAAATAGGAATGCGGGTAAGCTACTACAAACAGCATAGTGAACGCATTATTGTGGCCAAGATAGATACGAAGCCCACACCTACTACAGTAGTACAAGTTTATATGCCAACTAGCTCTGCAGATGACGAAGAAATTGA
This sequence comes from Schistocerca cancellata, assembly GCF_023864275.1. NCBI lineage: Eukaryota > Metazoa > Arthropoda > Insecta > Orthoptera > Acrididae > Schistocerca > Schistocerca cancellata. The sequence goes on from NC_064630.1 coordinate 605,932,160, forward strand.
AGAAATGTATGATAAAATAAAAGAAATTATTCAGATAGTGAAGGGAGACGAAAATTTAATAGTCATGGGTGACTGGAATTCGAGTGTAGGAAAAGGGAGAGAAGGAAACGTAGTAGGTGAATATGGATTGGGGCTAAGAAATGAAAGAGGAAGTCGCCTAGTAGAATTTTGCACAGAGCACAACTTAATCATAGCTAACACTTGGTTTAAGAATCGTGATAGAAGGTTGTATACATGGAAGAACCCTGGAGATACTAAAAGGTATCAGACAGATTATACACTCCTGGAAATTGAAATAAGAACACCGTGAATTCATTGTCCCAGGAAGGGGAAACTTTATTGACACATTCCTGGGGTCAGATACATCACATGATCACACTGACAGAACCACAGGCACATAGACACAGGCAACAGAGCATGCACAATGTCGGCACTAGTACAGTGTATATCCACCTTTCGCAGCAATGCAGGCTACTATTCTCCCATGGAGACGATCGTAGAGATGCTGGATGTAGTCCTGTGGAACGGCTTGCCATGCCATTTCCACCTGGCGCCTCAGTTGGACCAGCGTTCGTGCTGGACGTGCAGACCGCGTGAGGCGACGCTTCATCCAGTCCCAAACATGCTCAATGGGGGACAGATCCGGAGATCTTGCTGGCCAGGGTAGTTGACTTAAACCTTCTAGAGCACGTTGGGTGGCACGGGATACATGCGGACGTGCACTGTCCTGTTGGAACAGCAAGTTCCCTTGCCGGTCTAGGAATGGTAGAACGATGGGTTCGATGACGGTTTGGATGTACCGTGCACTATTCAGTGTCCCCTCGACGATCACCAGTGGTGTACGGCCAGTGTAGGAGATCGCTCCCCACACCATGATGCCGGGTGTTGGCCCTGTGTGCCTCGGTCGTATACAGTCCTGATTGTGGCGCTCACCTGCACGGCGCCAAACACACATACGACCATCATTGGCACCAAGGCAGAAGCGACTCTCATCGCTGAAGACGACACGTCTCCATTCGTCCCTCCATTCACGCCTGTCGCGACACCACTGGAGGCGGGCTGCACGATGTTGGGGCGTGAGCGGAAGACGGCCTAACGGTGTGCGGGACCATAGCCCAGCTTCATGGAGACGGTTGCGAATGGTCCTCGCCGATACCCCAGGAGCAACAGTGTCCCTAATATGCTTGCAAGTGGCGGTGCGGTCCTCTACGGCACTGCGTAGGATCCTACGGTCTTGGCGTGCATCCGTGCGTCGCTGCGGTCCGGTCCCAGGTCGACGGGCACGTGCACCTTCCGCCGACCACTGGCGACAACATCGATGTACTGTGGAGACCTCACGCCCCACGTGTTGAGCAATTCGGCGGTACGTCCACCCGGCCTCCCGCATGCCCACTATACGACCTCGCTCAAAGTCCGTCAACTGCACATAAGGTTCACGTCCACGCTGTCGCGGCATGCTACCAGTGTTAAAAGACTGCGATGGAGCTCCGTATGCCACGGCAAACTGGCTGACACTGACGGCGGCGGTGCACAAATGCTGCGCAGCTAGCGCAATTCGACGGCCAACACCGCGGTTCCTGGTGTGTCCGCTGTGCCGTGCGTGTGATCATTGCTTGTACATCCCTCTCGCAGTGTCCGGAGCAAGTATGGTGGGTCTGACACACCGGTGTCAATGTGTTCTTTTTTCCATTTCCAGGAGTGTATAATTGTAAGACAGAGATTTAGGAACCAGGTTTTAAATTGTAAGACATTTCCAGGGGCAGATGTGGACTCTGACCACAATCTATTGGTTATTACCTGTAGATTAAAACTGAAGAAACTGCAAAAACGTGGGAATTTAAGGAGATGGGACCTGGATAAATTGAAAGAACCAGAGGTTGTACAGAGTTTCAGGGAGAGCATGGGGGAACAATTGACAGGAACGAGGGAAATAAATACAGTAGATGAAGAATTGGTAGCTTTGAGGGATGAAGTAGTGAAGGCAGCAGAGGATCAAGTCGGTAAAAAGACGAGGGCTAGTAGAAATCCTTGGGTAACAGAAGAAATATTGTATTTAATTGATGAAAGGAGAAAATATAAAAATGCAGTAAATGAAGCAGGCAAAAAGGAATACAAACGTCTCAAAAATGAGATCGACAGGAAGTGCAAAATGGCTAAGCAGGGTTGGCTAGAGGACAAATGTAAGGATGTAGGGGCTTATCTCACTAGTGGTAAGATAGATACTGCCTACAGGAAAATTAAACAGACCTTTGGAGATAAGAGAACCACTTGTATGAACATCAAGAGCTCAGATGTAAACCAAATTCTAAGCAAAGAAGGAAAAGCAGAAAGGTGGAAGGAGTATATAGAGGGTCTATACAAGGGCGATGTACTTGAGGACAATATTATGGAAATGGAAGAGGATGTAGATGAAGATGAAATGGGAGATATGATACTGCGTGAAGAGTTTGACAGAGCACTGAAAGACCTGAGTCGAAACGAGGCTCCCGGAGTAGACAACATTCCATTGGAACTACTGACAGCCTTGGGAGAGCCAGTCCTGACAAAACTGTACCATCTGGTGAGCAAGATAAATGAAACAGGCGAAATACCCTCAGATTTCAAGAAGAATATAATAATTCCAATCCCAAAGAAAGCAGGTGTTGACAGATGTGAAAATTACCGAACAATCAGTTTAATAAGCCACAGCTGCAAAATACTAACACGTATTCTTTACAGACGAATGGAAAAACTAGTAGAAGCCGACCTCGGGGTAGATCAGTTTGGATTCCGTGGAAATACTGGAACACGTGAGGCAATACTGACCTTACGACTTATCTTAGAAGAAAGATTAAGGAAAGGCAAACCTACGTTTCTAGCATTTGTAGACTTAGAGAAAGCTTTTGACAATGTTGACTGGAATACTCTCTTTCAGATTCTAAAGGTAGCAGGGGTAAAATACAGGGAGCGAAAGGCTATTTACAATTTGTACAGAAACCAGATGGCAGTTATAAGAGTCGAGGGACATGAAAGGGAAGCTGTGGTTGGGAAGGGAGTAAGACAGAGTTGTAGTCTCTCCCCGATGTTATTCAATCTGTATATTGAGCAAGCAGTAAAGGAAACAAAAGAAAAGTTTGAAGTAGGTATTAAAATCCATGGAGAAGAAATAAAAACTTTGAGGTTCGCCGATGACATTGTAATTCTGTCAGAGACAGCAAAGGACTTGGAAGAGCAGTTGAACGGAATGGATGGTGTCTTGAAGGGAGGATACAAGATGAACATCATCAAAAGCAAAACGAGGATAATGGAATGTAGTCGAATAATGTCGGGTGATGTTGAGGGTATTAGATTAGGAAATGAGACACTTAAAGTAGTAAAGGAGTTTTGCTATTTGGGGAGCAAAATAACTGATGATGGTCGAAGTAGAGAGGATATAAAATGTAGACTGGCAATGGCAAGGAAAGCGTTTCTGAAGAAGAGAAATTTGTTGACATCGAGTATAGATTTAAGTGTCAGGAAGTCATTTCTAAAAGTATTTGTATGGAGTGTAGCCATGTATGGAAGTGAAACATGGACGGTAAATAGTTTGGACGAGAAGAGAATAGAAGCTTTCGAAATGTGGTGCTACAGAAGAATTCTGAAGATTAGATGGGTAGATCACATAACTAATGAGGAAGTATTGAATAGGATTGGGGAGAAGAGAAGTTTGTGGCACAACTTGACCAGAAGAAGGGATCGGTTGGTAGGACATGTTCTCAGGCATCAAGGGATCACAAATTTAGTGTTGGAGGGCAGCGTGGAGGGTAAAAATCGTAGGGGGAGACCAAGAGATGAATACACTAAGCAGATTCAGAAGGATGTAGGTTGCAGTAGATACTGGGAGATGAAGAAGCTTGCACAGGATAGAGTAGCATGGAGAGCTGCATCAAACCAGTCTCAGGACTGAAGACCACAGCAAGAACAACTTTCGAAGATAGAAGAAATCGTACCATACACGTCTTTTCATATCACTAAAGTACCGTTATTTGCTGGAAAAATCCTAGACAGGATTACGGCATAGGGCATAGTCCCTCTAAGTATTCTCTCATCAGGTAGAAAAAAATTTTCTTATCTGTCACGTCCTGGATCACAAACTGGAATATTAAACTCATGTTCTCTCTTGACGGAGTAGTATCACTGTCACAGGATGCCGCCTCACTTTTGGATTATCTCTTAAGAGTTGTAAATATAAGGTTTACACTATGTATCACTTTACAAATTCGGTAATACATCTGACTATATTACATGATCGTCTCTCCCTGTGCAGGTGAGAAATTCAAATATCATCAAAAGATATCACCGCAACAAAAGAAATGTCCGATTTCTACTCTCAGTCCCAAATCATTTCCATGATGCCCTATCTTTCTGAAACGTCCCCTTACAAAAATTAATGAATTACTGTGCTGATAAACCTCTTACTTCATTTGATTTTCAAACAGCTGAGCAGAACTGAACGAACTCAGACATTTCTCTGTTTACTTATTCTGATCAACACTAAACTGACACACAATATTATTTTAGCGCAACGCAATCTGACTTTCAATAATCCTTACAAAATAATGGCCCTAACTAACAATAATCTATACCTTTCATGAATCCTCACAAAAATCTTCGTTACTCGAACTACTGCAATACAGCCAGCTAAATAATAGATTCTAACTACTGAAGGCATTAACTACTGATAGGCATAGTTAGCAAATGAAAGATTTTGATAGAGAACAAACAATGTATTTACCTTAACGGTGTTCAAAAGTCATAATATGTATATCAGTTCATGATATACAGTATTACAAATTTACTCTTTCTGATGGAAACACGTCCAGATCGTCCGCTCTGAAAATTCTGCCATCTCTCTCCCCACATCCACCACTGCTGACGGCTCACCTCCAACTACATAACTCTACGCGCTGTTCACATCCTACTGCCCAACACTGCAATAGCAAATATTCCAACAATGCAAACCAGCCGCAGACTTCACACAACACAGTCAGTGATTTTCATATACAGCGCTACGTGGCGTTACCAACATAAAAACCTAAACAGCTTACTTACAAATCTCCCAAATTCAGCAGGCGGCATATCACAGATAACAAATTGATAGGCTAATTAATTACATTGATCACGAGAGTCATTTTGCATGGCGAGTAATTTTGTTTTTTCAGTATTCAGATAACACTCATCATTTAGTTCAAATGGGAATTCATGGAGGAAAGACGATGTTCTTTTCGGGGAACGGTACTGAGAACCGACATTTTAAGCTGACCATAGGAGGATTCTACCACCAGCAAAATACTTTTCACATAAGGACCGCGCTGTTAAAAACGCGATCACAACTACATTGCTGTCATCCTGCATAAAAAGTGGTCTTGGTTCTGCTGACACACAAGAGTCAATGATAGTGCTATGCTTTCTGGTAGAAATGCTATCTGCAATTTGGAATCAAGTCTCTTTGTTCAACTACATACTTGCATTAGATCCTATGGAGACACCTTTTAATTATTACTACCACTGGTGAATAACATTTGTACCACTTTCATATCTCGAAACGAGTCTTCCTTTTCGAAACTATCTGATACAGTAAAACGCCAACGTGGCATTAGACAACCCTCTCCACCCTCTAACTGTTCCTCAGTCTCTACCTTGCCCTCTATGCAAATTTCTCCACGTGATCATCCAATTTAAGTTGGAATGAGCAGAAGTCAGAAGGCACTATACCTACCACCTTCTGCATCCCTTGGAGAAACAGCCTGAGCTGAGTTAATGCGACAGCATCTTTTTTTTTTTTTGACCACTCAGTGGAAATGGAAATATTTTGTTGTAGCTGCACCAACGGTGTACAGTGTGTAAGCTCAGTGCCAAAACGAAGTTTTCTCCTGCCACACAAGGTATTATAAAAGAGAACCAACAGTTACAGTGGTGTTTCTTACCAGGAAAATTAGGAAGACACCATAACATACAGGAACTGGAAAAAGAACCAGGTTTTTGCTACTACGTTGCTGTGCATCTCCAAACTACATGCAGGTACTGCGTCCCTCAGGATGCATTTATGTATGTCACCCAAAATTCTCTCTATTACCGTTATTTTTTGCGATCCAACAGAGATAAACACCAATAAAAACTCCGCTAACGTCATCAGATAGAGAACTCGGTAAGATATTACTGAGTTCCTCCCTTCTGATATATATTTAGAGAACAAATACCATCTGCATGCTGGTATGGAGCATATGTTGCGATCCTATTAAATATGCAGATACTGGTTCATTGGAGCAGGTAACAAGTGATCGAAGACGCTTCGTTAGACCATCGTAAAGTTTCGTCACCTGTACATTAGTAGGACCATATCCCACAGACTACCAGTCGAAAGACAGGGTCCCTGTGTCTTTGTTTGGTACATTGTTTTTCTCTGTTGTGACACATCCAAGCAGCGTATGACTACAGCTACGTATACTACCATACATTTTGTGTTTTCCACCAAGACTTGAAGGTTTGTATCGGGTTTTAAACTGACATTAACGTGGTTTGATCCACTGGCTCTGGCTCAAAGCTGGACATCATAACACGGTGTAAATTATGCTTCTGCTTTGACAGTACACAGGCTGATTGAAATAAAAGACAAGGGCAAAAAATGCAAAAGAAATCACAACATATGGAAACTGGAAGAGTTTTTCGGTGTTATGGAGTCCTTCCAAATATCTGTCTGAGAGAGATTAACGACCTCTACAATTATACTCATCTTTCACAGTGACGTGGCAGTGGATGTCGAGTTGTCGTGTTTCAATTGATCCCTCATTGATGACCTCTACATTTCAAGTTATTTTTCAGTGACATTGTAGCAAATGTCTACATGTCTCATTTCGATTGATCCCCCATACTTCAGCCTTATATGCGATTGCTGTTTTGGTGCAGGCCATCTCTGGAGGGTGTTGCTCGCACTAAGACTCTCAATGCACAAACAAATCATGTCACTCACTTATTATGTGGTAATCAAAAGCGTACCAGTGGCTAAATGGGATGGAAAACACTCCTTCGATGTACTGTAATAAGCACCACAGTTGATAGTGCGATCCATTTCAGCAGTTTTACCAGTTTTTACCGTAATTTCAATGCTGACCGATGACACGGTAGCATGCTTTCCAATTTTTGTATCATCACTAAACCATGCCTCCACTACTTTATGACCAGCTGGCGAATTTAGACGGAGGACTGTGCAGTACATCCACTCATTGTTAATAGTCAAACATGTATATACCAAAGTATAGCAGACAGTACTGTACATATTTCTAGCACTTCGATTATGGTGCATAATATACAGTTACGACTGCCCATGTTTCCCTCTATGAATGGGAGTCACCCAGCATTCTCGTATTCCTAGGATTGAAAGATCTCCCAACATAGTTTTTGACCAACCCTTCCTTCAACACTGTCAACGATTTAATTTGTAGCTGGCCACACTTAGGAGCCTACACTCGATGTCTTGTGAAGGAACCGAATGACCTGAGTCTGCAACTGCTGTTGTGCACTAAGGTTACTCATAGCAGCAATCCAAGTGCACAAGATATCTCCAGACGCGTGCATGTCGAGGAGGGTAGCACCCGTTATTGGAGTATAGTAGATATAAAACTGTTGTGATCATATAACAGACTGTTAAGAGGAAGAAACGTGAGGTTTTCATGCATGATGGAGCTCCAGATGGATGCAATTTGAAGCATTTAATGTAAATCAACCGCGCTGTTAAAAGTATTGTTCTAGTGTCCAGAGTCAGTACCAAGAAGCTATTGGTAACAGGGAAATGATCATGGAACAGAAACACATACTTTTCTAAGGCTACACTGTGTTGTACTTAAAATATGCTATAATGCTAGAGCAGTGCGGCTTCCAATCTTCTAGTTGCGAGGAATGACACGCTGTTAATATTCAAATATAAGTAATATATTCCCAGCACATGACATACATTCTCCTCGCAAATTTTTCTACGATAAACTGTGATGACAAACTGTAAAATGATAAAACTGCTACCTAGCACACCAAAGAAAACATCACTTCTTTATAACACAAACGTTACATTGGTTTCCAGAGGTTAATGATGCCTGCTGTTTATGACGTTTAAGGCCACTACTGTTCGTTAATTATGATTCATCCACAACAGCCCTATAAACTGATGGCCGATGGCAGAGAAAGCATACAAAGAAACAGCAACATTTTGTGAAGGAATAAACATCAACATCAGTAGCCAGAAGAGATGTAACACTCTTACCACAGATTACCACTGGCCCTGCTAACACTCCTAGCACACAGAAGTCATGACACGATCATAGGCTGTACTGCTCATGTGCGGGATAATATGGCCATTTCACCTCAACGCAACAACTCTCAAATGCCTCCTCTGTCCACTATGAAAGTGTTTATATGTAGCATCTGTCTACTCTCCTCCTCCACAACGTTACTTATATTGATTATGCTCAGTATCCTTTTCATGCTATTTGTCTCTAATTTTGTGTATTCTCAATCAATTTCTGTAATTTTACTAGGTTTTATACGACTTTACTCATTTCACGGTATTTCCCTCAATTTTTATTTATCTCACAAAATTTTTCGTGATTATGCCAGTTTTACCTCGAATCTTATCGATTTTATGTTATTTTTCACGTTTTCCATAGTTTTCCATATATGTTTATATATGGTCATATAGCAGATATACCCATGTGCTGTTTGATTCTATATGAGAATGTTTGCGCATCTTATGCACCAACCTATTAAAAAATCCTAATGCTTTCCCTCTCCCAATGATTCAATTTCACGTGTATACAGTAGGATAGGAGGAACATTAAATGTATATTAACAGTCACTTCGTACTTATAAGAAACTGAAGATTGGATTTATGTCCAAGATGGGCAGAGAAATGGACTACTTCATATACATCTTTGCATCTTCGTTTGTCTAGAGGGGGGGTACTAGGAAAGGTTTTCCACTGATGGACATGTTTCATCACACATGAGATGGAAGTGATCCAATGACTGTGGTTTGGAGAGGTTTGCTGTTAACGATGACAAGCAGAAAGTGCTCTAAGTCACACATAGAACACGCTGTTGTACGTGAGTCGATTTCTGGTTAAGTCACACAACCGATACATCCTGACCAAATAATGGCAAAATTTGTAAAGGCTTGACAAATGGCCTTCAGCAACATATCCTTCTCTCCTTCTCTACTGATCACTTCATCTACTTCCTGTCGCAGATCCATGAGAGTTTAGAGGCAGATGGCTGTCTTTTCCAGGAAAGTATCAAATACAGCAGTCGTAATGCATGCATCAGTATTACCTGAACACACATACATTAGAATGTTGTCATGCACAACTGTTTGTTAGATGACACTGTAATGTTGTGATTGATGGAGAGTACATAGAAGCACATTGTAAATACGGTTCGTTAGGGTTTAAAATAGCTAAACACTCCTGTGTCACGTCAAATATGTGATCCATTCAGTAGTTATACGAGTATACTGCAGTCATCCCAGCTGGTAATACAACACTATACAGCTAAGCACACTATTTAAAAATTTATAAGGCGGTTGCTGCTAACTTTGGAGTAGCACCTGCGCTTTTGATCTGACATACATAAAATCATTACTCTACATTTGATAGTCAACCACGTTAAACATTATATTCTGACCGACTTACCACTGTCAACGTTAAACGACTGTTTCTCTGCGTCCCAGTGCTTCTATGTCAATGCTTTGTTAAATTCTTCTTGCTGTCACATACTCGTTCCCATGTACAAGACTTGCCCTGCAGAAAGCAGAAGACACGCAAATACTCCCTCAATTTCCCCACATATCGGCGCATTTTCCCTCAGTTAGTACGTTTTCCTGTCATTTTTCTTAATTTTTCAGATTTTATATCACTTCTGTCCATGCGATCATGACATCAGTTCTCGTTCCATATTCTAAAATTTCTTGTCAATGTATAGTTTCCAACACCTAGTGGAAATGTACTATTTTTCTGGTTGGAAGGCATAGTATAGTACTGTACTCGAATACATCCTGCCACCTCCAGTCACACATTCCACAGTTGCAGTGCGTTTGCTCTGTTTTCTGTACGTCTGTGTCTGAGCAAGTTTCGCAACCTGTTTAAATAAAGAATATGTATCAATATATTATTGACTCTGATTTGAAATTAGTCCCACGAGATCCTTTCTCTCCAGCACAGAGTGAGTTATTTTGCTAACAAAATATTTCAGGGTGGGCTGGGGAGGGAGGGGACTTTGGGTAGCGTGGTAGTAAGTCGTCTGGTGGTGACATTGTTAACTCAGTTAATCGCTGGATGCCAAGGTGAGCGCACACAAATAAGATGACAACTCCAATCTGCAGCAGTGTAATTAGATAATTAGGACATGTATTTTCTGGATGTGTGCTTTCACCAACAAATACATATCCAGCCCTGCGAATTGAATTTTATAAATAAAGAATATATCCTGTGCTACATAATTGAATTTGCTGTCGTGAAATCCTTCCTCTCCATCACAGACCGAGTCCTTTTCCCTCCAATTTCTAGATAGGGGAGGGGCGCGGGGGTTTCCCAGAAGGGGATTTAATTAATTTATCGATTCAATTAATTAGTCAATGAAATTGAAAGTTTGCCCCTGGATGTGTATTTGCCCCTGAATGTTGGCACCCTGAATTAACGAAATGCGCTGATGCCCCTGTTGCCCCACTACTAACATAGAGTTTGAGGAGTGTAAAAATGCAGCAAGGTACCATAATATAGTTAAGTTCATTAACTCTAAACATGTTGTTGGTGTAGAGTAGATGAGATCTAAAATACTGCGTAATCATCACAAGCGACATAATAGCGTGAAAAGACAACATACAGTCCAGCACCATTATTAATGAGTTCAGGTAATTTGATCGGGAAGGTCGACTGAGTTAATATGTAATACCTTAACCGATACTGAAAACAGTATAAAAAATTCGGAGACATTACTTTTCAGCACTCTCTTATATGTTCTAAGATTCATTATTTATTTCAGGTTCTCAAAACTTGATAACTGGGCTTTCACGGCACATTCGAGATCTATCTTCAAGTGTCCGCTAGTACAGGTTCTTCAGCATTTCCGCTAATCTCTCCCATAAGTAAAAGAAATCTATGCCCATTCATGCTGTCCATTCCGGTATACATTCCGTACCCTCTATCAGTCGCAGATACTGGGAAAATTCCATAGGACACATCACATGAGCATTTTGTAAACAATCTGCTTTGTAAATTGTCAGCAATTTCATAATATCTTACCTAAGAAATGAATTCTGACTCATGCTTTACCTACGATTGACAATTTGTGATCATTTCATTTCCTATCCCTGAAAACCGTTACAACAGGTTTTTGTGTGAATTAGCCCTTCAAATGCTACCAGGTGATTATAATTGAAGTGAAGCTACTCGCGGAAATCCACTGTGGTTTGTAATTTCGGTATGACAGCGAAACTTGGTAGATATGCTAATGTGAACCACTTTTGTCTGGGAATAATTTAGTTCCAACTTTAGCCACCAGGTCCAAATATGGCCTTTTGCACCGTCTGTATAATGGTATGGCATCCAAGCTGGCATTTGACAGCCATAACGGGCGTGAACAGTGTGGATATTGATAAGAGAAACTGTACATTGTTGGTGAAACTGAATCACGTGAATCGCGGCAAGTACAGTGATGCTATGAGAGAGTATCGCCGACTGAAAGGCCTTAGGAGAGACCTGATATCATCTAATTGCTTAAAGAAAATGCTTATGAATTTCGAAAATACGGTTGGAAGTCACTGACGAGGTTGCTGTTGCTGCAAGTGACAACGCTACACGTCGCCCGGGTTTTGCCGGTGCTCGTGCTGCGTCCCGTGGTCAGCAGTACGGAATGTTTTGCAGCCTATATTGCACTGGCACCAGTACAAGATCCAGTCGGAGCAGAAACTGTAACCTTATGATCTGTAGTAATGTTCTGGATTTGCTGTTCTGTTTCTGGCACAGATCGAAGTTGATGACACGTGCCTAGGCAATATTCTATGGAGTGACAAGGCATATCTTTACACTGCAGTGTGCAGAGAATACACATAATTTCCGAGTTTGGGGTACTTTTAGACCTCATTTTGTGCACGAAGAGCCATTGCATTCATTGCTTGTGTAAGTGTGGTGTAGATTCACAAGCATCTTTATTCTCGGTCCGTCCTTCTTTGAAGAGAATAGGCCAAGAAGACCTTTCGCGTATAACCGTCTGCACGTTACCGATACCATCTTGTGCTGCATGGGATTCCTGCTTTTGAAGAGCGCATCTGTGTGGAAACCACTATTTTAACGCAAGATGGAACAACACCTCATGTCGCTCGCCCAGTGAAAGATCTGCTTACTGCACCCTTTCACGAATATATTATCTCAGAGGTTTTCCAGATGCATGGCCTACAAAATCTCTCAATCTGAATCCAAGTGACTTTTGGCTCTTAGGGTATCTAAATGAATGCGTTTACCAGGTACACATTCGTTCTCTGAACTGAAGGACAGTATATAGGAGCACGCTGCTCAGGTTCCGCCGGAATTACTGCGAGTAACCGTTGTTCAAGTGGTTTCACATATGCACATCTCATCGACGTCTCTAGTTCAAAATGGTTCAAATGGCTCTGAGCACTATGGGACTTAACATCTTAGGTCATCAGTCCCCTAGAACTTAGAACTACTTAAACCTAACTAACACAAGGACATCACAAACATCCATGCCCGAGGCAGGATTCGAACTTGCGACCGTAGCAGTCCCGCGGTTCCGGACAGCAGCGCCTAGAACTGCACGGCCACCGCGGCCGGCACGTCTCTAGTGCTCATATAAACAAATTGTGTGAGCAGCCGTTAATAATAAAATCAACGTTATCCCTTTCACACCTGTTAGACTTTTTCTATCCATGTCCCGTTCATAGTCCATTACATTTGGAAACATTGTAATGTTGATGCATTAAGTTGTTCTGAAAGCGGTGCTGATATTCATGACAATAAAAGCGGGCTAAAAGCTGTGAGCTACCTACTGAAGTTAACCTTGCATTACTGAGCAACTGTTTCACCAGGTATCCAGTCTAGCTTACCAAATTCCCAACCAGACTAACATTAATTATAATCTTTTAATAGCCACCTTACCACAACCGGTGATATATATATATATATATATATATATATATATATATATATATATATATATATAAAGAGAATTTAAATAAAAAGAAATAAATCGGTTTATATTTGGACATTTATTTTAACATTGATTATTATTCCGTTAAAGTTTCAGCATATTAAACTTGATTCATAACTAATTTTGTGGCTTATTTAGGACTGCGAAAATGTGAGTTTGTAATCTTACGGAACACATCAAATATGGAGCCCAGATTGGGAGACTGCATACAACACTGCATTCATAAAATAACACATGAAGAACGTTGAAACATATGCAAGAGGAAATTAACCACAACCAACCGACTCAATTTCACGCAAAGAAGTTACGGTCTTAGCGCAATCCTTTCCGTCATGAAATTACCACACACTGGTATGCTAAATTCATACTAACTCTCTGTGAAATCTTCCCAGAAAGAATAGCTGAGGGCTACTTTTGATGATTACAGCGCATGCTTCATGTGGGGAACTTGGTTTACACAGAGTGTAGCTCCACAATAATTTTGACAATTAAAATAAATTACATCGAAACGCAATTTACAAAAGAAAAACCTCGAGCTCGTTACTGTCGTCTTACTATTAACCTGATGGGTCAAACAATTGTATAAGCAGGTGGCACTGGTCTCACAAAGTACACCCGACGTGGGTTGAACATAAAGAAAAGTTGCTATATTGGAAAGTATTGTGAAGGCGAGCGTTATAATGTCACGCATATTCGCATTTAAGATTGATGATCTTAGTTAGAGTTACGGATCATCAACACGTGGTTCCACTTTACTCACAAAGTAGTGACAAAACAACTACTGGAAGATATTCTGAACTTCACACTCGAATTACACTGCATTGCGATTTAAGATAACATAAGATATTTTAGATCTAAACCTGAAATAAAGGTGGTTAAATTTTCAGTTAGGCTGAACTTAAAAAATCCTTTGTCCTATGGACTTAGCAGAGACACGTTTAGCCGGAGATCTTACCACTTCAGACGCTCGCCGGGGACAGATTGCCATGGGCCCCCACCGAGGGTACCTCACAGATACAAAACGGAAGTGACCTGAGAGGCAGCTTCCTATACCAACATGACAAGGGACGAACAGGACCATACCAAGAATAGAAACCTCTTTGCTTTTAGAAAGCGTAGCTACCTGTTCCGACGTTGGTCCTACTGTTCTTTAGCAGACAGGCTGGTCTGCTGCCATCAAGCATGCAACTAGAAATACATTTGCTCATTCATCCTATCGCACAGAAGGGAAGGGGGATGACAGTAACTTATCATATACAGTATATAAAAGAAAGCGCATGTAGGTACCACATGAGACTGTGTGTGACATGAATTACATATAACCTGTGTTTTAAAGTGTAGTAGTGTGACAGATCGTTCTTGTTTATGTGTAAAAGTAACACGTTCCACTGCTCAGTCTCCTCCCAGATAGAGTCAGAAACACCATAGTAAACTTAGAATTGGAATTTATGCCGTAAATGACAACAGGTTTAAGAAATTAACATGAAAGGATTCCAAAGAGGCCTTTCAACATTTCTATACGTCTTTCTACCATCGACAGGGACAGATTAGCAACTGATCGTCAAAACAGGGACTAATTTATTTCCAATGTTAATCGGTACCACATTAACGTATTAGGATATCTAATACGTTTAGCATATGTAATACGTTTCGATGCCATATGATAATTCTCTGAATAGCTTCACTTTAATTACAAATACTTGGGACATTTGAACGTCTTGTGAACTACTCGGTTTATATTTCTGACCATCTAAAACGAGTTACCAATCTTTTTCCCTCTGTGTAATATTATCAAGAAAAGAATGTGTATTTACGCACCTTCTTCCATACAGTACTTCGTTGTAGATAAAAGTATCACCTGCAAAAGTGTAGGGGTACTATTAACGTTTTCGGCTAGGCCATAAATATACAATATGAGTAGTCAGGGTAATACATCTCAGTATGGTGCACACTTCTACAACAAATTTTCATCCAAGATAAAGTACTGCGCCCTACATAGCAAGAAATCCTCAGTCCCGTGGAAAATTTCATTTTATACCCTGTATGACGGTAGTTTCGTGTGGTACCGAGTTAAACATTTTTTATAAATAAAGAAAAGTGACCCGTCCAATTGCCCTGGCCCATGGCTTAGTGCGAATTTGGTTTAGCACACTGCACTCGCATTCGGAAGGACAACGGTTCAAACTCGCGTCCGGCCATCCCGATTTAAGTTTTCGTGGTTCCCCTAAATCACTTCAGGCAAATGCCAGGATGATTCCTTTGAAAAGGCACGGCCGACTTCCTACCCCAGTCTTCCCTGATCCGATGGGACCGATGACCGCGCTGTTTGGTCCCCTCCCACAAATCAACCAACCAACCGAACTTGGTTTTCCATGACTGATTTTTACTGAATCCGTCTTGGTTGGCATGGAGGCGGTCTTTTTGCCTCAGATATGTCAAAACACTTGACTTCTCAAAATAATATTTTAAGACTCTATAACAGATTTGTACCAGTGTGATTGACGAATATGTCCTGTGTTTTCTTTCAGACACTTGGGCAAGCTTTTAGTCAATGCCAACAAATCACAATACGAAGGGCGGAGATTTGAATTTATCGAACTAACCGGAGATCTTTAAACCCTTAACACCGTGAACGCGACTTGTAACAAACGTCAAAGCAACACGACATGCGCTACATTATTGAATACGTAGATGGGTAGCATTTCAGTGCAAACGCAGAAAGTATGTACGAGTAACGTTGCCGTCAATCTGTATACAGTGTAAGATTACTCAGGGGTTTCTTATTCAGAAATCGCACATGAATTGTGATCATCTGTGAATGTCTTATGCGTCGTGTACGATGAAGAAACGTCTGCCAGCCCTTATCAGAATTCGATAAAGGTAGGATTTTTCCCAATCGAGTCTGTTGGTTTACCGCTCTGCGACACTGCTGCCTGCGTTGGTCAGCATCCCGCAACTGTCAGTCGAATACACAGGTTGTAGACGATAACTTAATTTCGTTCAGCATAGTAGATGGTTCAGGAAAGCCTGAAACGGTGTCATCCGCGATTTAAATACTGAAAACTTCACTAGTTACTTAGTTTTCGACGCTTAGTGCAACGCGTTTCGAGAACTTATGGTCACTTCCATGCGCGTTTGTGCATTTGTTTGCATGAATATGCTTGGCGATGTTTGTTCTGTAATTTGCCGATTCTCTTGCGTTTTTTTGAGGTTTGACTGCACTCGGAATATCGGACATAATGAATCACTGAATGTATTTAAACGCTAATGTTAGAAACGGTATTTTTGTTTTACTATTTACAGGTACAGTGCTTCCTCCATTAAACAGGCTATCACACACACGAAAATGATTACCTATACTGTTTGTTTACAAAACATCAAAATATTCTGCTAGGACATAAAACGCCACTATGGCTTCACAAAAATTTTGTACACATTCGGAGTTGTTACAATATTATGGATATATATATATATATATATATATATATATATGTGTGTGTGTGTGTGTGCATGTATGTGTGTGTGTGTGTGTGTGTGTGTGTGTACCTATATACACTGTTATCCAATAACCACACATTTCGGATACTTCTCATTACTTTCATCTTTCTGCAGTTCACTCTCAATCCATATTCTCTATTCGATTCTCTACTCATTACACTGTTCATCCCAATCAACCCATCCTGTAACAGTTTCTCACCCAGCCAGACGCCTGAAAAAAAAAATAGAAAGGTTAACTTAAAAATTAGAGTGTTCAACATCTCTACTGAAGTCCTTGCGGGTCTTAGTTGCTCAATTTGAGATTGTTTCCTGCCTACATAGGCCACAAGTGTCTGATAGGAAGTTGTTCGATTGTATTTTTCCTACACTGCTGTGGAACATGTTTTAACGGTTATCTTTTACACCTTGTAAAACTAATGAGCTCTGAAGAGGCACATTCAACGCAAACCCCGAATCTGAACAATCCGACGCAACTAGAGCCCGACGAACCATTTTAATTTTTCGCGCGTCGATGTAGGATCGTGCAGCCGCATATTGTTCCTTGAGTGAGGAAATGGATTTGTTTGCAGTAAGACAATGATCCACGCGGATAGGCGACGACATGTGGAAAACCTCGAGCTGACAGGGCAGCAATCATTGTTGTGGATTCCCTTGGTGTGCCAGCAGAGAGAGAAGCGCCTAACTCTAGCTATAACACTTGTAGCACGTGATCTGCAAGTTAGCGCCAAGTATAACACTAAAACACACTAGCGTCAACATCTGGGAGGATTTATAGTTGTTTGACTGTGGAGGGTTTACCTAATGCATAGAGGGTATCGAACATTAATTTCGTATCTATGGCAATTAACAGAAAACTGAAAGGCTTTATTTTGGAAGTAATGAAAGTAGTGAAGTTCTCGGAAATGAACAACAAACGGTCGCCAGCCTAATTAGGCATAACAATTTGAAACATTAAGTTTAAAGAACAATGAAGCTGAGTTGCTAAAATGACATTGATTAATACCCCTTTTGAATAATGCAATAAATAAGCACGACTACCCAACGAACTGAGTAGTGGGTAGCAGCTGTCACTATTTACACAAATCAGCAATCATAGGAATTATAAAAGTTATTTCACTCATAGTAATAATAGTTAATGTTGCAATCAATAGCTAACTAAGCACTAAGATGTTCCTAAGACCTCACGAGATTAAAATTTGGCATGATAAGAGTCCTGGTTTAACTAACATACAGACACCACAAATCCTGGCAGATTAAACCTGTGTGCCCGACTGAGACTCGAACTCGGGACCTTTGCCTTTCGCGGGCAAGTGCTCTACCATCTGAGCTACCGAAGGACGACTCACGCCCGGTCCTCATAGCTTTAGTTCTGCCAGTATCTCGTCTCTGCCAGGAAGTTTCATATCAGCGCACACACCGCTGCAGAGTGAAAATCTCATTATGGACCACAAACATGGTTAAATAACATTACACAAACACTTCTTATACACACACGTTTAAGGAAATGCTTCAGACTTCCTTAGCAAAAGCAATATTTAATTTATCTTTCTTATAACAGAAAAGAATATGGTGGGGATCCATAATCTGAAACTGTCTTTACAGGCAGTTTCTGTGACTATTTCAGAAACAAATTGCAGGTTGCCAATATTGATTTCGAACCCCACTTGAAATAATTTATACGTTCATTCCTTAAAGGAACTAATTCAAATATTAAGTTCAATTAACTTCAGAAATTAGTTCATGGTAATAATCAAAGCCAAATTACTTTTCATATAGGTTCACTTTATGAGCCTTATGCGTTACCTGTGAAGCAGTTACTTTTACGATAACCCTATACACTTTGACACTGAACTTTAGCACATTTAGTACAGAAGCAAAACTTTAACTAATTAGAAACAGGATACTCGGTTCCTGCACATTTAGGATGGAACCCTGCATTGGTTTTATGACCAGGACTATTTTAAGATTTAAACACATGTTTATATCTCTGGAATTATTATTGCGAAAAACACTCTCGCAAATATACTGGTCCATACTGTGATACATATCTGAATTCCTGAAGTTGGTGGAGCAGTGGCGCAATAGCGGTGGCCAGGACGTGGCGGCTATCTAGTCTCATACTCTTGATCTTGAATGTTCTTTATAAATTCTTCCTTGCGACGTATTATCCTTGTTTCAGAGCCATTCCAGAATAACAAGAGCACCATAAGACAGCCGAAACCACATCAGAGGCAGTTACAACATAAATGCCTCACTTGGCACCCTCGATGTTAACCGTACAAAGGCTAGTCACTGATTGCAAAACGTGGTCATCCAGTAGCCGCACAGATCGACCGGCAAAACCATCTTTTACAAAGTTACATTATTTTTAAATATCATTTTAATTTTTATAATACAAATATTACAAACTTTAACTTTTCTTTCGCAAATTAGCATAATTAGTCAAAAACAAACACTACATAGTCACATACACATTATTACACAGTATAAATTACTTAAAATCTATATTAGTGTTACACACTGTACTCAAGACTCAACCACTTCGTCTTTCCAGACGAGTCCCGGTTCTGTATACATCATCACGAAGGACGTATCCATCAAGCTGAATCTCCAATGAGAACTGAAGTGGCCATAATATATTCGTTATCTTCATTCGGGCTCAGCAACATGCGTAATGGTAAAAGTGTCATTGGGTATGTTGTGGAGAGGCAAATTAATTTCGTCCGGTAACGACTGTGGGTTCTTTGATAGCTCTGGAAGAAGGATCATCAAACTAGAACTCATGAAATGTTAGTTCACTTTGTTAAGTAATAACAAAAAGATTTACCCGACTTTCGCACACTTCTTTGCGACAGGAGTAATCGATTGTTTACAATTGTCATGAACTAGCAAATCATCGCTTGATGCACTAATAGACATAATGTTCTCTTGAGGTACATTGTACATCATTAACAAGACAAGTTAAATTTAACTTCTCCTAGACGATGATGTTGATTGCTGTATCTGACGTCTGGAACTGGGCTGAGCTTTTGCATGCACAACACTATACTGATCTCGGTGTGAGGGCGCTACAGTGCTGGAGCGCCTCTCATAGGTCATTGTGGACTGCAGTGAACCCTCGCTAATGTCTTTGGTATCGATTTGCGTAGTATACTTAGGTGTGGCACCGCAATCTCTGGACGACTATACAGGGTACACAGCATGGCCGCCTCTCTTTCGTACAGCTAGTAGTACGAACAGCTGGCGTTACATCTCTGCCGTGTTATCTCTGATGCTGTGCAGTATCTTTGAGGTCTCCATGACGTTTCTTTGACGTTTCTTTCAAATAGACCACGCTAGATCATATCGCCTGTACTGTCGTAACTCAGCTCGATATAGAGGTTGTTTCACTGTTGCTCATCGTTCAGATCTGTTACCGAAAGAAATCTATTATGATTCATGAAGGCTGGCATAGTTTATGTATCCATATCTGTCACCGGTGCTGTGCTGGGTTAGGGCCGTTGTTGCTTCCAGAGGTGGCAGCTGTCAATTACGCACCCTGGATACTTCTAAGTCACCTATCACGTCTTCTTCCTACAATATACAAACGCAAGAAGTTTCGTTATTGGCTCTTATTTCTCGTTTTGCTATTTTAGTGGTCAGCAGTATTCGAAAATAATTGCGGCCATAATTACATTTAGGGACTGTGAACTGGCTCCCACTGCTGCCGTCATTGACTTTAGGGTGTGACGTAGCAAAGGCTGTGGCCAGGTGAAAGCCAGGGAGGGAGCAAGTGGGCGGGGCGTCCCCCGCCGGTGGCGCTTGCGGGCCCAGCACGGGCCCGGAACACGATACGCGCCTTCCTGCCGGGGCTGCCATCCGTGTAAACAAGTAAATGGGGACCGGCGGTGAGGTGGGGGTGGGGAGCACGGCAGTCATCCGCCACTGTTTGCTCTCGCATCCCCAAGACGGGACGCCCGGCAGACCAGCCTGCTTTCGGGTGAACGGTGGTTTCCAAATAAAGCCGAGCTGGCAGCTGCCCATCAGTTCACGTCTTGTTCAAATCTCTGTGATGTATTGTTAAGCACTTACTTGGAGACAAACTCAAGACGCCGAATCACTCCATGCCACACACTCCTTCGAAACACAACGCAAAAATAGATGAGCTAATCGTATTTGTCTACAGTTCCGATGCAAAACTTTAATTACTTGGCACTTTCGCAACTGCTGTCGGCTATGACTGACAGAATTATAAATGCGACTGAAACAATGGTTTGAACCGGATGGAGATCGTCAAAGAAGGTACTCTAGCTATTAAAGGCGGCGAAGTAAATTTGTTAATGTCCGTTTAAAAGGACACTCCCAAAATTAAGTGACTGTGACTAACATAATAAAATTTTGTTGATCTTTAGTCCCAGGTTGGAACCCAGTCACTGCTTATATTTTGAATCAAAATCATCAGCAACAGCGGCCAAGGGCTTATGAGCAGCCACTCTAAATCGGCCAACACCCTTGGCAGATGTTACTTATAATCTGTCTTCATTGCAGTTTTTTTTATTCATGTGACCGGTTTCGGTTCATCCAGAACCATCTTCAGATCTGTAACGATGATGATACTGGTTTACTATTTCACGAAAGCAAATCTTTTTCATCCTATCTAATCAACATCAAATGTACCAGAACGTACCTGATATTTCAGTTACAGGAGTAATGCGCCCAAATCCAATTTTGGAAGAAATTGAAATATACACCCACAAAAATAAAGATCCGGATTTAATCCTGAACGAGCAAAGTGAGTTCAATCATAACGCCAATTTGAGCATTTATGACGATTTACTAAGATGACAACTGTTGCGTGTGGAGGTCCAGGCCGAGGGATGAGAGATGGTGCGTGATGGAGAAGCTGGAAGATGCGTGCAGCGCCCGGCGTCATTGATGAGGCCCTCCTGCGTGACCCTCTTGCCCACAGCGATGGACATCAGACAACTGAACGGATCGCGGCACAACACCGGAATGGCGGGGACCAAGGAAGCAGACCGTAGAGGAAAACAAGTCTACCCCAGTGCCATAGATATAGAAATCACCCTATGTTTTTTAGATCGTATAAAAATGATAATTTTACTGTTTGTTAATGTTGAAAAGTACATATTTTAACCTTGACATCTACAGATTTAATTAAGTATTATTGGAGATAAAAGTTAATCAAAAAATCTACTGAATACAATATGTGCAAATGGTGTGTAACAAATGTACCAGACGCCATCTGTCGGTAATAGTGTTATTATTAATAAAAATGACGTGCATTCGGCCTACCAGTTTTATGTGAAGCATCATGCGAAAGTAGCTGAATTTGGACGGGTTACTCCTGTAACTGAAATATCAGGTACGTATGGTGCGTTTGATGTTCATTAGATAGGATGAAAAAGATTTGCTTTTGTAAAATAGTAAATCAGTATCATTATCGTTACAGATCTGAAGATGGTACTGGATGAGCCGAAAACGTTCATATGAATATATATATAAAAATTGCAATCAAGACGAATTATAAGTAACATTATACAATCACTTATTGCTACTATCCCATCAGACATTATGTCTGTTTTTGCAAAGCCTTGTCAGAGATGGCGAAGGAGTAGACAGAGGTTCGTCCCAACCTCGTACCCTTAGCTTGGAAAACTGACAATAAAAAAGTTAGAAAAATCTGCATTGATCAGTGATCGATACAAGAGGCAACGAGAATGCAGGAAGCCATAGAAACCACTCTACTATATACATGTAAGGTGTATCCACAAGACATGTGAAACAAGGAAACAAAATGCTATAATGTTCTCATAACTGGTCTCTATCTCCACAGTACGAGTCTTGTACATACATATACGTGTCCAAAACTAATGATTCTGCTCAGGCATCCTTCTCCAGAATATTAACAATAATCGGATAGCACTAGTCTGAGTGGTACATCAGTTTGACAGAACACAACATCGTATTGCAGTGAAACATGGACTATCGGAAAACCGGAACAGAAGAGAATTAAAGTATTTCATACGTTGTGCTACAGAGGAATGTTGACAATTAGGTGGGCTGATAATGCAAGGAATAAGGAGGTTTTACGCAGAGTCGGCGAGGAAAGAATGCATGGGAAACATTGACAAGAAGGAACAGGATAATAGGACTTCTATTATAACATCAGGGAATAACTTTCATAGCACTATCAAGAGCTGTAGAGGGTAAAAACTGTGGAAGAAGCAAATTATTGAGGACTTAGTTTGCAAGTGCAACTCTGAGATGAAAACGTTGGCACAGGAGAGAGATTCGTGGTGGGCTGTAGACATAGCACCTCAGCTGACTGATGGAAACAAAATTACTCATAAATGCACAAAAGAATGGTGCACAGATCTTTTGCAAGGCGGAATCACATACAAACTCTTTCCTATAACAATATTTAACTGCCTAAATGAATGAATGTGTGTCAAAATCGCTGATATTATTGTGACACAAAATTCAGGAAGGCGCCTCATAGCGATTCTAATTAATAAACGTATAAGTGCGTAAGGTGGCCTAGCCACACAAACGTAGACTAAATGCAGCTTGCAGCAAGTGATTCAGCTGATGATTAAAATCGTATCTCATCAGATGAAAAGTAATTGTTTCATAACATAATGCTTGCCTTTTCCGAGACCTTGAGTAAAATGGTTGGTTCCGTTTTTCAGATGTGGTTGTGGTGTTCAGCTTTAAGAGGTAGTGCCTATTGTTAAACACATAGAACGGAAGCCGATTCTGCTCATGGCAGGCATGGAATTCCGACCAGATTTAAGTTTAGTAACTGCATATTTATTTCCCCTCAACCAACTAGAAAACAGCCTCCAAGAAAGATAACTTTAATGTCATGTAACTACTGGACTTACGCACAACATAGTAGACTGGCTTCCCGGTCAAAGAGAACTGGAAAAGTCAAGGATGTTGAACCAAGGCGTGAAAGAGCAAATCACATCACTACAAAGGACTCGTGAAAATATTTTTGAACAGCATTAAGAGACACTAAAATCGGAAACTTTGGGAGGATTATCATGCGCCGGAAACATATTATAGTTTAACCCGGAGGCGGTGGCATAAAATATTGGACAACATGCTACGCGAACAAACTACCTGCCTAGACTTTACTCAAACACTTTTTGTGGCTTCAGACCATTGCCTGCCGGCTGCCCACCCTCAGGTGGCTATACTAATTGGGCTCCACCTCGCTTCTCTCCATCGTTTCTTCCATCTCCTCGCCTTATCCTTTTCCCCTCATTCTCTCCCTACCATCCCACCTTGGTTAGTTCCTCAGCCCTGTATTCAGGTGATTCTCTTCCAGGGTCCGAAAGCCTCTCACTGGAGTTTCAAGATGCCGTTGTCTTTTACACCGATGGATCTAAATCCGCTGATCGTGTGGGATATGCCTTCACATCTCTTGCCTCCAACGTGTGGGGTGTTCACAGCAGAACTGACGGCAATCTATCAGGACCTCTGCTTTATTAAACACTCTTCACTCTTGTTATGTATGGACTCAGTGAATGGCCTTCAGACTATCGTTAGTTGTTTTTTCCGTCGGTTTCTCCTGGCTGTAATATACCATCCTCTTCCGTCTTTGTATTGGACAAGGTAAGTTGACACATGGTCGTTCACTCGGCAATTAGCCACTCCCCCACCCCTTTGGTGCTGTGGGGCTCCCCTCAAGATGACTCATATTTTACTCGACTGTCCCCGGCTTTTAGCCTTTCACACTACATATGACCTTCGCAAGGCTACACGTGTCCTCAGTTTTCTTCATGAAACTGGTTTGTTCTCTGAGGTATAAGTCCTTGAATTTTCCTTTGGAATTTGACGCCCTCCATTAGCGTCGGCATTGGTTATAGAGGCCTTGACCTTGCCTCCACGCCGGCCGCATTGATTCTTTTCCCTACATTTTGTCTGATGTACTGTTTTACTTCTACTTTTCTAGTGTAATCCCCCCCTGATGTTGTCCTCGTTGTATCGTGATAATGGGTTGTGGGAATTGGGATGGGTCATGGCGGTACTGGTGCCAATAGGGCATGTAGTGTTTCTGGGGCAGTCCACTTCTCCCAGTTTCCATAGCCATTCCTGTTCTTTCCTTTTCCTGCTGCCCTGACGTCTCTTTCCCTTGTTTGCACGTTATCCCTTCCCTTTGACTGGACTGTGCTGTTTGTGTCGTTTCTCCCTTGATTGCTGCCATGTTAGACCACCGAACCGATGATCCCGCTGTCTGGTCTTTCCTGCCCCCCCCCCCCCCCACCAAAAAAAATTAACCAACTAACAAACTATCCATTTTCAAGTGAGGGAACATTTTTAGTATTAGAGAGACTCGTGTAAACTGCAAATATCACGTTTCCACGGTTCAAGATCTTCTTCTGTTTCATAGTACAAGATGATGTGCGACTGAGGGAGTGTGGCTTAACCGCCTGCATGTTATCCAAGTTGTTTCAAAAATATGCTGAATTTTAAACAAAACAATCCGTAACTTCAGAACTGCTAAAATCATACAAGTAGCTTTAACTCCAACGGCCTTGCAATAATGGTAACACCAGGTCCCGCAGATATCGCTGAAGCTAGGCACTGTAGATCTTGCCTAGGACTTGGATGACTGGTCATTGGGGCTCATTTCGAAGTGGGACTCATCACTGAAGGCTGCCTCACTCCAGTCAATGAGACGCACTGAAGACGTGTCTGGAGACACCGCAGACAGTGATTGGATGTAAACCTCACTGTCGCTCACCATCCGGTCCAACAACCAGGAGTGATGGTCTGGGGTGCCATTTCTTTTCATCGCAGCACCCGTTAGGTTGACATCCTCGGCACCTTTACAGCACAGCAGTACATCGACAATATTCTACGCCCTATTTTGTTGCCTTTCATGGCAAGTCGTCCTGGCCTTACATATCAGCAAGATAACGTCCTCCCGCCCATGGAGAGATTTTCTAAAGCTTGTCGTCGTGCTTTCCAAACCTTACCTTGGTCAGCAAGTTCGCTGGATCTCTCACATATTGAGAACGTTGCGAGTATTATCGACAGGGCCCTAAAACCAGCTCGAGATTTTGATGACATAACACAGATAGTGGGCGGAATGTGTCGCGATGTCCCTCTGGAGGGGATCCTACAATTTTATCAATCAATGCCAAGCCGAATAACTGCTTGTATAAGGGTCAGAGGTCGTCCAGCGTGTTACTGACTTGCTCAGGTTGTTGAACACTTTCTCTTGAATGAATTTTTGTGAAAAATGATTTGTTTGTCCCTACAAGTACACCATATCTACCAGTTTGTGTCATATTCGAAAAATTAATTCTGTGTCTCTTTTTTTGTCTTATGGTGGACTGACATACTCTGTACAAAACACTACCTCATGTCTCAGAACTTCAGAAACAATATAGAACCCTGAAAACCGCCTATGGTGGCTTGTAGTGCGCATTTGTTCTTGTGTTATCTATATAAGTCACTAGATAGAAACACTGACCAGGACACATCATGTGTTCCTACGTATACTACCCTCAAGGTAAAACATTCTTCTTAATTTAATAGTGACTTTTGATGTACCCTTTGTTGGTTACCTATACGTTCCTCAAGTAACATTTCATTTTATTTTGTGCTGTGAACATTTTTTCTGTACTTACTTTTTCTTTTTCAATTATTCATGTAGTCTGGTTATGGTTTCTTTCACATGTTGCTCAAATAATACCCAAGGAAGCTATAGTATTGATTAATACTGGTCGAAAGACAGCATCTTCTTACTAACCTGCCTTTGAAGGCTGTTATGCAATTCCGCGGCCCAGGGTATAATGGGGACGAGAAGTCTGCACGTGGCAATTGGTTCCACACTGCAGATCGTGTGTCACGTGCTGTGCACCTGTCGTCCAGAAAACACTGCTGTCCGTCGACTGAGAACGCCGCTAGGCCAATGGCACCTCCCACGGGAGCCCTGAGTCCTGCCTTTGACCGCGGAAAGCCTTTTGTTGGTGCAGCACTCCTGTGCCGGCGCAGAGGAGCCCGTCAGCGAATGTGGTTTGCTTTCTACGTGTACTTCAGTCTTTCGCAACTGATGCTTTTGTTGTCTCGTACGCTGCTGTATCTGGAAAACATTTACTTCGGAAGTAGCCGATAGAGTACTCGCCCACGTCATACATGTACTTTTTGTTTTAACAGCAACAAACAGTAAACTCTATTTTAAATTTCAGAAACACCATGGAATCACTGTTTTTAGACATCCTATATACACATCTACAGCAACGCAGTTGACGATGAAAGCGACTTAAATGTTTCTGTGACGCAAAATATTCATAGTTGGAGGTACTGACAGTATAGTAAATGAGTGGAGAATAAACAGACTTTTTTTTTTGAGTCATCAGTCTTCTGACTGGTTTGATGTGGCCCGCCACGAATTCCACTCCTGTGTCAACCTCTTCACCTCACTGCTGCAGCACTTGCTACCTACGTCCTCAACTATTTGCTGTAGGGATTCCAATCTCTGTCTTCCTCTACAGTTATGTCCCTTTTCAGCTCCCTCTAGTACAATGGAACTCATTAACTGAAGTCCTAAGAGATGTCCTATTTTCCTGTCCCTCCTCTTTGTCAGTTTTTTCCACATATTCCTTTCCCTTCCGATTCTGTGGGGAACCCCTCATCCATTACCCTACCAGTCCATCTAATTTTCACCATTCGTCTATAGCACCACACTTCAAATGCTTCTTTTCTGTTTCGGATTTCCCGCAATCCATTTTTCACTACCATACAATGCTGTCCTCTATACTTATATTCTCAGAAATTTCTTCTTAAAATTAAGGCCTATGTTTGCTACGTTTGATATTAGCAGCCTTCTCTTGCCCAGGAATGACCTTTCGCCAGTACTAGTACGCTTTTGATGTCCTACTTGCTCCCTCCGTCATCGGTTATTTTGCTGCCTACGTAGTAGAATTTCTTAACTTCGTCTACTTCGTGACCACCAATCCTGATGTTAAGTTTCTCGCTTTCTCATTTCTACTACTACTCATTACTTTCGTCTTTGTTCCATTTACTCTAGGTCCATATTCCGTACTCATTAGACCGTTAATTCCTTTCAGCAGATCATGTAAATCTTCTTCACTTTCACACAGGATTGCAATGCCTTCAGCGGATCGTATCATTTTTATCGTTTCATATTGAATTTTAATTCCACTCCTTAACCTTTCTTTTATTTCCATCATCGCTTCTTCGATGTAGAGATTGAACACTAAGGGCGGAGGACTACGTTCATGTCTTACACCGTTTTTAATCCGAATACATCGTTCTTGGTCGTCCAGTCTTATTATTCACTCTTTGCTGTGATGCATATCGTATATTATCCCTCTCTCCCCGTAGCTTACCCCTATTTTTATCAGCATTTTAAACATCTTGCACCATTTTACATTGTCGAAGGCATATTCCAGGTCGACAAATGCTTCGAACGTGTCTTGATTTTTCTTTAGTCTCTCTTCCATTATCAACCGCAAATTCAGAATTGCCTCACTGCTGCCTTTACCTTTCCTAAAGCCAAACTAATCATCATCTAATATATCCTCTATTTTTTTTTTCGATTCTTCTGTATACACTCCTGGAAATTGAAATAAGAACACCGTGAATTCATTGTCCCAGGAAGGGGAAACTTTATTGACACATTCCTGGGGTCAGATACATCACATGATCACACTGACAGAACCACAGGCAACAGACCATGCACAATGTCGGCACTAGTACAGTGTATATCCACCTTTCGCAGTGATGCAGGCTGCTATTCTCCCATGGAGACGATCGTAGAGATGCTGAATGTAGTCCTGTGGAACGGCTTGCCATGCCATTTCCACCTGGCGCCTCAGTTGGACCAGCGTTCGTGCTGGACGTGCAGACCGCGTGAGACGACGCTTCATCCAGTCCCAAACATGCTCAATGGGGGACAGATCCGGAGATCTTGCTGGCCAGGGTAGTTGACTTACACCTTCTAGAGCACGTTGGGTGGCACGGGATACATGCGGACGAGCATTGTCCTGTTGCAACAGCAAGTTCCCTTGCCGGTCTAGGAATGGTAGAATGATGGGTTCGATGACGGTTTGGATGTACCGTGCACTATTCAGTGTCCCCTCGACGATCACCAGTGGTGTACGGCCAGTGTAGGAGATCGCTCCCCACACCATGATGCCGGGTGTTGGCCCTGTGTGCCTCGGTCGTATGCAGTCCTGATTGTGGCGCTCACCTGCACGGCGCCAAACACGCATACGACCATCATTGGCACCAAGGCAGAAGCGACTCTCATCGCTGAAGACGACACGTTTCCATTCGTCCCTCCATTCACGCCTGTCGCGACACCACTGGAGGCGGGCTGCATGATGTTGGGGCGTGAGCGGAAGACGGCCTAACGGTGTGCGGGACCGTAGCCCAGCTTCATGGAGACGGTTGCGAATGGTCCTCGCCGATACCCCAGGAGCAACAGTGTCCCTAATTTGCTGGAAAGTGGCGGTGCGGTCCCCTACGGCACTGCGTAGGATCCTACGGTCTTGGCGTGCATCCGTGCGTCGCTGCTGTCCGGTCCCAGGTCGACGGGCACGTGCACCTTCCGCCGACCACTGGCGACAACATCGATGTACTGTGGAGACCTCACGCCCCACGTGTTGAGCAATTCGGCGGTACGTCCACCCGGCCTCCCGCATGCCCACTATACGCCCTCGCTCAAAGTCCGTCAACTGCACATACGGTTCACGTCCACGCTGTCACGGCATGCTACCAGTGTTAAAGACTGCGATGGAGTTCCGTATGCCACGGCAAACTGGCTGACATTGACGGCGGCGGTGCACAAATGCTGCGCAGCTAGCGCCATTCGACGGCCAACACCGCGGTTCCTGGTGTGTCCGCTGTGCCGTGCGTGTGATCATTGCTTGTACAGCCCTCTCGCAGTGTCCGGAGCAAGTATGGTGGGTCTGACACACCGGTGTCAATGTGTTCTTTTTTCCATTTCCAGGAGTGTATTACTCTAGTGAGCAACTTCGATACATGAGCTTTTAAACAGATTTTGCGATAATTGTCGTACAGCTGTTACAGTCTTCGGAATTGTGTGAATGATATTTTCCCGAAATTCAGATGGTATGTCGCCACCAGATTCATACGTTCTACTCACCAACGTGAATAGTCGTTTTATTGCCACTACCCCCCTATGACTTCAGAAATTCTGATTAAATTCTGCCTTATCGCTCGTAAGTCCGCTTACATTCGGATTCTAGTACAGGGCCCCTTATCTCCTCTAAATCGACCCCTGTCTCTTCTATCACATCAGCCAAATCTTCCCCCTCATAGAGACCTTCAATGTACTCTTTCCATCGATGCGCTCTCTCCTCTGCATTTAACAGTGAAATTCCCGTTGAA
Source organism: Schistocerca cancellata (assembly GCF_023864275.1). Classification (NCBI taxonomy): domain Eukaryota; kingdom Metazoa; phylum Arthropoda; class Insecta; order Orthoptera; family Acrididae; genus Schistocerca; species Schistocerca cancellata. The sequence continues at coordinate 605,962,279 of NC_064630.1, forward strand.
CTTCTAACATTAGTATCCTTGCTTTTCATTTCACCTAAGTTTGTTTTGACATTCCTGAATGCTGAGTCAGTCCTTCCGACGACCATTTATTTTTCGATTTCTTTACAGTTTTCATGCATCCTTTTCATCTTAGCTTCCCTGCACTTCCTATTTATTTCCTTCCTTAGCGACCTGTATTTCTTTATTTCTGAATTTCCCTGAACATTCCCTCTTTCAACGATCAACTGTTACCCATTGTTTCTTCGCAGTTACATTCCTTCTACCTATGTTTTCCTCTACGGTTTCTGTGATTACTCTTTTTAGAGATATCCATTGTTATTCAACTGTAGTTCCTACTGAGATATTCCTTGCTGCTGTTCCTATAGTCCTAGAGAACTTCAAGTGCATCTCGTCATTCCTTAGTATGTCCTTGTCCCACTTCTTTGGGTATTGATTCTTCCTACCTAATCTCTTAAACTTTAGCCGACTCTTCATCACTACTACATTGTGATCCGAGTATATATCTGTTCCTGGGTACGTCTTACAATCCAGCATCTGATTTCGGAATCTCTGTCTGACCATGATGTAATCTAACTGAAATCTTCCCGTATCACCTGATCTTTGCTAAACATACCACCTTTTCTTGTGGTTCTTGAACAGAGTAGTCGCTATTACTAGCTGAAATTTATGACAGAATTCAATTAGCCTTTTTTCTGTCTCATTCCTTATGGAAAGCTCATATCCTCCTTTAATCTTTTCTTCTACTCCTTCCCCTGAAACTGTATTCCAGTCTCCCATGACTATTAGATTTTTATTTCCCTTTACTCACTATACTACCCTATCCATATCATCATATACTCTCTCTCTCTCTCTCTCTCTCTTGACCTTCAACTTGTCAAGTCAGCATGTACACCAGAACTACCGTTGTCGATGTTCTTTTGCTGTCCCGTCGATTCTCGTAAGATCAAGCCTATCACTGACCTATTCACAGTAGCGCACTCTCCGGCCTATCTTCCTATTCATAACGAATCCTCCTCCGGTTATACCATTTTCTGCTGCTGTTGATATTACCGTGTACTCATCTGACCAGAAATCCTTACCTTCTTTCCATTTCACATCACTAACACCTACTATATCAAGACTGAGCCTTTACATCTCCTTTTTCAGATTTCCTAGTTTCCGTACCACATTCAAGCTTCTGGCATTCCTCGCCCCGACTCGTAGAACGTTATCCTCCCCCTCGTTATTCAATATTTTTCTCATGATCACCTCCACCTTCGCAGTGCCCTCCCGGAGATCCGAATCAGCGACTATTCCGAAATTTTTTGGCAATGTAGAGATCATCATGACACTTTTTCAACTACAGGTCAGATGTGTTTTAATGTAGTGGTTTCGATTACCTTCTGCATCATCATGCTGTTGATCTTTGCTGATTCTTCCAACTTTAGGGGCAGTTCGCAACCCAAGGACAAAAGGGTGCCCTGAACTTCTGTCTGCTACTCCTCACTCTTTGAGAAGGCCGTTGGCAGTATGACAGGGACACTAGTAAATATTTAATAATACGGATTATATATACAGCGCAGGTAGTACAGTGTGATGCAAAATGACATAATCCAAAGATAAATAAAAGAAAGGTCAGGCGATTACATCGGAATTATACCGGAATATTGAAAGGAAGCTAACACTAATGATGATTTTGTAGAATAAGGAACTGAACTAAGTTCAACCTTAAAACCAGAAGTCCTGCTGGCCTGCTCTATGAAAATGATGAAGAAATGGAGTATATGAACCATTAACTTCTCAAAAGTAACATAGGAGATCTGCTTTTATACTTATTTAGAGAAATAGTAGCAGAGATGCTTTCTGGCCGGGTTACGACGATAAAGAGAGATTCTCTCTCTCTCTCTCTCTCTCTCTCTCTCTCTCTCTCCCTCCCTCCCTCCCTCACACACACACACACACACACACACACACACACATACACATACACACACAGTGTACATACACACACAGGCACAGATAATTGTTAAGTGCAAGTGCGATGATTACAACTGCTCTTTGTAAGAAACAATGTTCATTAAAATGCTAATGAATCTTCCTTCCACAGACGTTTAATTCCCTCATGAGGCCTACTTTACATGCGCAGCTTGTGTTAACAGTCGAAATAGGGACATCTGGGACTATGAGATTGGAAATGAGAGTGGTATTAGAACTCATCACGAAAAGTTTGCTCTTACAGGGGCCAAAAATTATCTGATTAATTGGTTGCAGGTAGCGTCATCAGTTGCCCTGATTCACAAGCAGAACGGTGATACTTCTTCCCTCAGACACGTCTAAGTTGAATTGAGGAACGGGGCCATCACGACGTTTACAGGTTGTCTAGGTGAGAATGATGGAACCTGATAACATCGGATATGTCAAATGTTCTAATACCTCTCCACAGCCCACGATAGAGAGAATTCATTTTCTGAACGCACTGTAGGAAGTAGTTGAGCTAAAGAAGTGAATTTTCTCTGGAGACAAGCGCACTAAGCGATTTAAGAAAATGAGTACTTACACCTGTAAAGGACGCAAGACAGAACATATATCTCATTAATTCCAAACTCCAAGCATCCGATGCCATTCCTAAACATCGCCAGTCACCTCCATGCGGCAGGCACCAGAGACATCCGCATGAGTTCTCATTAGCTACTTTCGTATGAGTGATAGACAACCACTGTGTCACAATATTCAAGAAATCAGCGAAGTTGAAGTATCAGTATCTCAGTAGTATCTCCACAATTATCGTATCAGTAAATGTAGATACTTTCAAAAAGTAGTAATTTGGGCATGTCTCTAACTTTCTGTCAGGCGATAATGCCCTATTTACATATAGCTTCATCTTTAGCTGTGGAAACAATCTTATAACCACAATTTCGGAACTAATTAGTACATCTTCAATACTCGACATCTGCATCAGTTTGAAATGGCAAAATCTTTAGGATTGTTAGGCTGCGTCGTATTTCTTTTACGCGATCAATGTATCGCCCCCTCTGTTGGGTTTTTGCTCAGGGTCTTGTGAAGTTCACGATTAGCTTAGTGTTCAGATAACTTTGAACACGACAAGACCCTGAAGAAGATCACTTCAGAGATCAAGGATCATGGATGTAGAAATGATGCGGCTTAACAGCCCAAAGGATTTTATTTTCAATGACAACAGCTACGAAAAGATGTAATCTTACGTGTAATAATTTCGTTTCTTCACACAAAAGACTGTCTACGTCAAGTATTTTCACACTGTGAACAAGATATTTGATGTAGATTGAACTTTGCTGCTGTGTTTTTTTTTTCCTTTTCTTTGAAACATCAGTCTCCTAACTGCTTTGATGCGGACAGCCACGAATTCCTCTCCTGTGCCAGAGTAGCAGTTGCAACCTACGTCCTCAATTATTTGCTCGATGTATTCAAATCTCTGTCTGCCTCTAGAGTTTTTGGTCTCCACCGGTCTGTAGTACCACGGATGTCATTACCTGACATCTTAACGGATGTCCTATCATCATGTCCCTTCTTCTTAAGTGTTTACTACATACTCCTTTACTCTCCGATTCTCTGGAGAGCCTCCTCAGTCCTTACCTTAGCAGTCCACCTCATGAATAAGATTTTCACTCTGCATTGGAGTGAAACTTTCTGGCTAATTAAAACTATGTGCCGGACCGAGACTCTAACTCGGGACCTTTGCCTTTCGTGGGCAAGTGTTCTGCCATCAAAACTACGCAAGCACGAGACTGGCGGAAGTAAGGCTGTGAGGACGGGGCGTGAGTCGTGCTTGGGTAGCTCCTATGGTAGAGCACTTTCCCGCGAAAGGCAAAGGTCGCGAGTTCGAGTCTCGGTCCGGCACACAGTTTTAATCTACCTCATGTTCAACATTCATCTGTAGCACCACATATCAAATGCTTCGATTCTCCTCTATTCCAGTTTTCCCACAGGACATTTCTCAAATTAAGGCCTATGTTTGCTATGTTTGATACTAGTAGACTTCTCTTGGCCAGGAATGTCCTTTTTTCCAGTGATAGTCTGCTGTTGATGTCCTCCTTGCTCGGTCCGTCATAGATTATTTTGCTGCCTGGGAAGCAGAATTCCTGAACTTCATCTGCTTCGTGACTATCAGTCCTGATGTGAAGTTTCTTGCTGTTCTCATTTCTGCTTCTTCTCATTACTTTCGTGTTTCCTCGATTTACTCTCTGTCCATATTCTGTAGTCCTTAGACTATTTATTCCAGTCGTAATTCTTCTTCTCTTTCACTCTGGATATCAATGGCATTATCGAATCGTGTCATTGATATGCTCTCACCTTGAATTTTAATTCCGCTCCTGAACCTCTCTCTTACTTCCACCATTGTTTCTTCGATGTATAGATTGAACAGTAGGGCGAAAGACTACATCTCTGTGTTACACCCTTTTTAATCCGAGCACTTCGTTCTTGGTCGTTCAGTATTAGAATCAGAATTTAAGAGTGCCTTGGAAGGCTCTTGTACATATTATATACTACCTGTCTCTGCCTGTAGCTTCCACCTATGTTTCTCGAGCGCTTTTTCCAGGTCAACAAATGAAATGACCGTGTCTTAATTTTTCTTTAGACTTGCTTCCATTATCAACTGCAATATCAGAACTGCCTCTGTGCCTTTAGCTTTCCTTAAGCCGAAAGTCAGTCATTTTCCCGAAAGTCAGATTGTATGTCACTAGATTCATGCATTCTACTCACCAACGTGAATTGTCGTTTTGTTGCCACTTACCACAATCATTTTCGACATTGTGATAAATGTTATCCATCCCTTCTCCCTTATTTGAATTTAAACCTTCCAAAGCACTCTTAAATTCTGATTCTAATACTGGATCCCCTCCCCCCCCCTGTCTCTTTTTAAACAGTCTCCTATTTCTTGTTCGATCACATAAGAAATATGTTCCGCCTCACAGACACTTTCAATGTATTCTTTCCATCTATCTTTCTCTCCTCTGCATTTAACAGTGGAATTCCCGTCGCACTCTTAATGTTACCACCCTTCATGTCAATGTCACAGAAGGTTGTTTTGACTTTCCTATATACCGAGCCACTCTTTCCGACGATCATTTCCTTTTCGATATTTTCGCACTTTTCATGCAGCCATTTAATCTTAGCTTTCCTGCACTTACTTTTTATTTCATTCCTCAACGCCTTGTGTCTCTGTATTCTGAATTTCACAGAACATTTTTGTAATTCCTTCGTTCATCGATCAACAGAAGTATATCTCTTGTTACCCATGGTTTCTTCTTAGTGACATTATTTGTACCTATGTTTTTCTTTCCAACTTCCGTGACTCCCCTTTTTAGAGATGTCCATTCCTCTCCAACAATACTGCATACTGATCTATTGCTAATTGTTGTATCCATAACCTAAGAGAAGTTCAAGCGTATCTGGTCATCCCTTACTACTTCCGTGTCCCAATCCTTTGCGTATTGATTCTTCTGACTAATCTCTTAAACTTCAGTCTACTCTTCATCACTACTACATTGTGATCTGAGTCTATCTCTGCTCCTGGGAACGCTTTACATTCCAGTATCTGATTTCGGAATCTCTGTCTGACGTAATGTAACCGAAATCTTTCCGTATCACTCGGCCTTTTCCAAGTATACCCGCTCCTCTTGTGGTTCTTGAATAGAGTGTTCGCCGGCCGCAGTGGCCGCGCGGTTCTAGGCGCTTCAGTCCGGAACCCCACGACTGCTCCGGTCGCAGGTTCGAATCCTGCCTCGGGCATGGATGTGTGTAATGTCCTTAGGTTAGTTAGGTTTAAGTAGTTCTAAGTTCTAGGGGACTGATGACCTCAGATGTTAAGTCCCATAGTGCTCAGAGCCAATAAAGTATTCGTTATTACTAGCTGAAATTTATTACAGAATTCATTTGTACCACCAAGCCCATATTCTCCTGTATCCCTTTCTTCTACTCCTTCTCCTACAACTGCATTCCAGCACCCATGACTGTTAGAATTTCATCTCCCTATAGGCACTGTCTGAATTTACACTTCCTGAAACTATAATGAAAAGCTCTAAGGTTTCGAGCCGGATGGCAAAATTGATAGACATACTCATCGTCTTCTTGAGAAGACATGGTCAAATGACGATGAATATGTCACTCGTCAAATCTCGTGGTGTGTCAATGCTGCCACACACACAAGAACCTCAGAGTTCATCTGAAGATTGACCGTGATTTACAGAATCATAATACGAGATTGCTATATCTCCTGGCCACCCAGTGCAGCTTCTCTGAGAATCGTATTTGTTGACTGATATACACTCTAAGACAAAAATTACGACGCACCACGAAGCAGTTATGCAAATTGGTTCAGATTCATATTCACACAGCTATCGACAGAAAATGAAAAATTGTAAACTTTAATGACCGATGAATGGAACAGCAACAATGCAGAGCAATTTCACTGTGCAGCTAACAGTGATAGTAGACAGGGGACATGTCGATTCACGGGCATAAACTATTTAAGGACTGCGAGCCATTGTATCTTTACTTTTCGAAATGCCCTCGTATATCGTAGGAGTCATTTCGTGCTATCATTCACTTCTTGGTGGTCGTCCCATACTGAGTGTACTCTTTGAAGATTCTTGTCGCTTTTTGCTAATGTCAGTCCAAACACATGCGCCGAGTACCGATCGTTTGGTATGCACAATAAGGTTGGTAAGACCAACAGATCTGTAATAATATGACCAGAATGTTTGCTCGGTATTAACGGGTAAAGGAAGTAATAGGATTGATCAACAGGCATTTCGTGAAACACGTACAAGGAAAATGAAGATTACTTTTCCTTTTGCTTACAGCACACATAATTAAGAGTAGGTCCTCTCGTCTAGTGTTTGTTCACCAAATTTGTGCCTGCACTTCCGTGCCACCGAAACTCTCCGTTACCTTCTCTCTGACCAACGTAACGAAGATGCTAGAGTTACTGATACCCAAAGACTTCCTAGCTTCAGAAATATCCCTACTGATACTACATCTTTCCTCCAGTAGGCAGCCCTACTTCGTCTCTGGAAGGCTCACAAACAACTGGAAGTGTTATGAAAATCAGATTGGTTAACATCTGTTGTTCTCCATACATGACACTCAGCCAAGTTTTAAATATACGGTAGCTTATATTCTCTGAATTTTAAGACAGAAAAAGTTTGTTTATTCATCAAAGGAACCTGACAGATAATTCGATTCAGAGATCAAATATTTGTCGTCTCATCATAACCGCAATACATAAGTCTCCACTTGCTTGAAGTCTTAGGTGTGCCCGCCCACAGAACAAAAGCATTCGCCAACTGATTGTCTGTTGCTGCTATGTGTCTTTGGAGTAAGCTACACTGCTCATTACACGCTGTTAGCATTTAAGAGAAAGCTGAAACCCTTTCTTATGGTATCCTCATGGCTTTTCTCTATGTAAAGAATGTATATGCCAACTGTCAAACAGTGAAGCAAATACCTCATCTTCTTTCAGGTGCAACACGTCGCCTCCCATTCCTACTGGCCAACGGAAAAAACAGGACCAGGCACATACTTCACAATCTGACTGTCACGTGACTAGGGTAGGCCTTAGCTCGCTGCCTCAGCTCATCAGACGAATGGCATTCTAAATCTCTTGACACGTAATTAGCTGATTACGTGCACAAGAGAAATGCATCTTGAACCAGTTTCTACTATTTTGGACTCTGGCCGATTGCTAGTGCTGCAACGGAACATAACTTTCCAGAGTAGTTTAATTTAACGTACGCACTCAACATAAATGATTTAATCACACGTTTTTAGTTTTCAGTCTCTCCTGCAAAAGAATCCTTATTTCATACTACATGTAGTGCCTCATACAACTGATAATCCTTTGCAATGCTTTTTCGTTTGATTGTACATGGCACACACATGAGAAATTACTGAAGGGTCTGGAATTCTGAATTTTCCCTACATAAAAATACAAAATAAATTAACACTTTAGCACATCTTTGAAAATATTCTCACTGAGAACGCCATTCATCTGTTTTACATTAAATATTAGCAGCATGGCGTAAATTTGAACCAAATTACATCTCTCATCTTGAGTATGAACATCATTTATCATTTAACTATAAATGCAACGATTACAGCATAGATTGTGCACTATAAGTCAAAATTTATAAACCAACAAGAGAGGAGTCACCAAATATCATAAAGAAAATATTATACCAACCTTCAAAGAAGTAGATCAGTACTGTAATAAATCGATTCTTCATTCGCAGCTTCAGGTACATGAACTGGAGCTACTGAGATGAAGCAAGGGATCATGCATCTGACACCACATTTGTCATTCAGAGTAGATTAATTTGGAAAGAAATTGGCTTACAGAGATTTTATAATTTCTTATGTAAATCTGGAGTTTCAGCTTAGTTTCCTGATTCACAAAACTGAACAACAAGCAACTAAAATTCTGTGATACCCTGCATTTTTTAACACTTCAGTCCTGTATGTAAAAGATCAAATTGTATATGGGGTTGGTAGTTAACTCCCTTTACAGTAATTAAGTGTGGGAAATTCCTGACGAAGTTACTGCTTGTTAATAAATTACAGAAGAGAAATGTAGTGCACTTACTATCACTTCAGGATATCAACTGTCCACTCACCTTGGTAAAAAAAAAAAAAAAAAAAAAACACTTAAAGGTTTATGATGTGTCATCAGATAAACTGCTAAGAAAAAGAAATATACACAGTAGCTGCTGGCTTGTACGCCTGAATGGAAGTGACACTGTAATTAAAGAATAAACATTCAAAATCAAGAGCAGGAAAAAAAAGGCTAAGTTAGTTTTAGCTTGGAGGAAATGGCGAATTATTTTAAGTCATATTTTACTGAACTTCCTTAGAGTAATAACCTGTATCAGAGATTATACCAGTGTACAGTGTTTATAATGAATTTATTCATCAGTGAAAGAGTACATATGGTTTTAGAAGATGTTCTGCCTTCTCTGTAAGGCACAGAGGCAGAAGTATTCAAGGAAGCTCAAATGATTAAATTTGTTGCATGTGTGGAACTTAATCTCTTTTAAAAACACACTCACACACACACACACACACACACACACACACACACACGCACACATAACTTTAAAATAAATCATCAGTAAATGCAATGTCACATTCCGGGTTCAATAGAACTATAAATATACAATAAATATGAATAAAAAGTAAATAACTATATTTATTCAATATGTAATGGTGACAATTGTATGTTATACAATTGTGCATCATGTGTGTAGAACAGACTTAATTATTTTTAATTTTTCAGCAACTAACATTGAAATCTGTTCTTTTATCGTTAGAAAGCTTCTCAATATTATTAAGAAGAATCTTGATTGAATGTAGGGAAATATTCTCTACTTTGTTTAACAGGGTGTTATGCAACACACATTTGCTTCTAGCATCAATGACCTTAGAGACCATTAATCTTCTGTAACGTATATTATGTGCAACAAAAACTATTTCCCACACATCATGAACTGCTGCAGATTATTATTCAGGAGTGAAGAAGCTCTTTGCCATGCCAGAGCCACAGTAAATACTGCTTTCTCAGAGGGCAAAATTATTCTGCCTCTGTTACAGTCATTAACAAAGTCATACAAAGGGTGTACTTCAGTTTCTTCCACCAGCTGCAACTATTCACATTTTGACTTCTTTAAGACTTTCCTAACCACATAACCTCCTATGTAGGTCAGTATGGGTAAGGTACATGAGGAATGTCTTCTATTTTGAAACTCTCAATATATCTACAAACATATGTACATCAACATTCCTATTTTCGTTCTGTTGCACAGGAATCAGTTTTTTCAGCTGTATGGTGTCACTGTGAGCAGCATACACTACATCGTTCTTAAATCTAAGTTTTCTTCCATCTTCTAATACCTGAATGTAATTCATGTAATAATTGGCACCAGTCACTTGATGGTATACCCAAATTGAATCTCTAAATTACCAGGTTGAAATTTCCCTATGAGAATGTCATTCAACCCATGTTTGTCAAATAAATATGGTATTACTTCAAGAAAGGATTGTATGGTTAAAATCAAAGATTGAAAATTCTGTGATGAAAGGGCAACATTTTATAGGACAGATATCTCCAGATTTTTGGCCAATGATGTGTATATTAATCTGATTACCAGTAGTAATAGCTTGTCTAATGATCACGGAACTTTTCGCCTTATAACACTTATAACACTTATAACATTAAAAATTTTGCACTAGTGCACTAAAGTCTGAAGGAAAACAGCAGTCTGTTTTATCTCTCCAGATGTGTCAGGTATATCTTTTGTTACATGTTTTAATGCAACTACATTAATTTCATTGAAAAGTCTTTAAGCTAATTTTACATTCTGCTTTTGTATGGAAGATGGACAAAAAACTTAGGATGAAAGTATGTAACCATACTTAACTAATGAGTTTTTTTTAAAGTAGTTGTAGTTGACTATATTCTGCTGACAAAAATTATTTTTCTTGTCAGAAAAATGCAGTGACTTATTTACATTTCTCTTTGACTCCCAGTAATTCCTCAGAGATTTTAATATATGAAGTGGCTCAAACATAAAAAATAACTTTCAAGAAGAATCCAGGAAATCCACAAAACTGGGCTGTACCATTTTGCTTGGACTGAACAAAAGCCATTCTGTTCACAACGTTGTCAGGGATGAGTCTGACAACTTTGAATCCTATCTCTTCTATCATATGCAGAATGGTACTGGTTAGACTTTAACTATTCAGCTGTCATACTGTAACAGGTATAATAGCCACTACATATACATATTTGGATACAAGAGAAGAAATCATAAAACATGGGCTGCCTTAGCATTTGTCTCAGCATCAAAAGTATGATTTCCATGTATTTCACCACTCTTAAATAAAAGCTGTGACTGCACATAAATCTCATCCATTAAAAGGGACACTACAGTTCATGTTGTTTTCAATACTGAATCCTATTTTTCAAATACTTGCTACTTTCAAGTAAAGAACTGACTAGTAGTCAATTAAAAATAAGCTTCTGCAAGGTACAAGAGTGTAACAGGAACATAAGATCACATTTCCTCACAGCATTGTAAGGAGTGACTGAATGCACATATAAACAATATGCTAATTTCATGGCTTTGTTACCATATTGTTTTTTATATCTGTGGCAGTTCATGTTGTTCAACAAAAAATTTTATAGATTTAGTTTCAAAATAGGTGGGTATTGTTTGCAGAGACTGGATGGCAGAGTAACTTACTTCTGTCATCTGGTACTATCTTCTTTTCTTCCATTTGCAACATAATGCTATCTAAAGTGTTTACTGTCTTTGACTTACCTGAAGAAGCATCTACAAAGAGATTACTGGCAGCATTAATGTTTAAACTGTAACTCAAATCGTAATTGGTTGTGATGTAGGAAGTGACACAAGGCACTCCCCTATTAACTCCCAACAGACAAAGATGCAGTTCATTATTATCATTAATCACTGATCACTTATCACTACTAATTTTTCTGGTCTCTAAAAGTGAACTTACTTCATTTAAGCTTCTCTACTATCCTGCAGGCTGTCTTCTTTGCTTTTGTGACGGTTTTAGAACAATAGCATGGCGCGTTTGGAAATATAGTTGCCAAGGAGTCTTCTGTTAATTTCTTGGAAATACTTTTGGTTCACCTTCATCCATAATACTGGTGATTAATCGAAATGTTCCACAAATACACCTGTTTCTTTTAGTTTTGTGAAATTCGTTGGGATGTGACGAAGTCACACACTACAGCTATTTTCATCGGATGGCTCTTAGAATTTTCATGTCTTCTCAGTTTCTGACTTGTGATTCGATCTCCATCCAAATAGACTGCACTTGCGTGGCATTTCGATATTTTACGAAATCTATAAACAAAATGTAATAAAATTATTGTACGATTTCGAAGTACCTGTCAAAATTAATTTGTAATACTACAGTTTACTAATAACAGCATCTACTCTATCTGGAGCACTCTACACTAAACATGGATGTTGCATACACTGTCGGTACAAAAGCAGAAAGAGCTGTTGAGCCTTGCGCACACTTGGACAGTCACTGTATTGTCGACTTGCTCAATACAGTGTACTTATTTTAATACTCACACTGAAAGAAATTAGACGATTAAGTAAAATTCACGTGGTAGAGCTAAGGACACTTCTAATTATTACACTTTCACATACATCTATTTGATTATTAAAAAACTATAAATGCGTTGAATGATTTCAGTATATACATTAGAACAAACGTGGTTGAAAACAACTTACACTATAGAACTTCGCTCACATAATACAAACAAACTCACTCGATAACTAACACAAGACACACAAGCGATCCACACTGTCGCCCGAGATGCCGACGTCACGATAACGTGCCGGAGTCTGTCTTTCTCATGGACCTCGCCATTCCCCTCTCCTCGTTACTTGTGCTCAAATACGTTCCTCTTTCTCCCACTCTCCCGTTCCTATTCTCAGTCACTGCCAGTGTCACCAGTTTTGACCCACCTACTAGAATTTCTCTTGCAAGGACACCACATGCCAATTGGATTTTAGTAATTTCTTGAATTTATGATACGAGAACTCCAGCGCCCAAATATCGCTACTGCAAAGCAAGTCGATGCTGCTCTCAAAAGTTCTCGAGAAAATCGATTTTGAAGTTTTACATTTGCTCTATGTACCACATGTTTGTGTGGCAGAGTGCCTGCTTGCATTGTGGGTGCCATGGGTTTAAAAATACTACTGAACATCTCATCAAAATGAGAAAAGTTCCGTAGTATTTCAAAGTCCGGTAATGATAGCTATTTTGCTTCGCTCTTACGTTGATGGTGTATCAGCTTAAATGAAAAACGAGATGTTTTTAATTGATCTGTTTTGCCTTACATACTGTGATGATTGTCTATGACCAAAATCAGTAGGTGGTATATAGGTCAAATAAAACAGCTGATTATAAAATGCGTTTTCTAAAGTACTTAACGGTAGCGCTTTCGCACCTGATGAAAACATTACACAGATTAATTTTAAAAACATCATTGTCTTTTTATAAATATTGCTTTTATCTGTTCACTTAGCGTAACTGTTACAAGTTCAGAAATGTCTTAACTGAAGTGACACCAAGAGTTTTTACATGGAAATCCATAAGCAGGAATATTACTTTGCTGTTTCACGAAAAGCAGCGTTACAAAACACCCTCGAATGGTGAAGATAGTGTTTATTAATGTAACCTGGCTTTCAGCATTCAGCTAGATACGACTCACTTCGATTGTTATGAAAAGTCTTGGAAGATACAGTAAATATCAGTTCTTGCACATCATAATTGATCACACGATGTTCTATGTAAGAGAATTGTTGGGGCAGACAATGTTGATTTGGAACAAACATTACTGTAACAGTCTGTCTGTGGCAGCGTAAACACATCTTTAAATTGGTTACAGATCTGATGAAATTTACGCCACATAATTTGAAAGTGTATAGTTGAAGTCTGGGTAACTTTACCAATCTTCATGATCATGTTTGATATGTTTGCCCCCTATTCAGGCCAAGTCCACAGGACATCTGAACCAAAATTCTTCAGACTTTAACATCATTCACAATTACAAAGTGTATAGCTAAGGAGGTGCATACAACATAAAATCTTTAATTTATATCACATGGAATGAATTTGAATTCTTTCGAAGTTTGTATAAAAATATGGCTTTAGATAAAGTTTTTGCGTTTCAGACAGGATTTGTAAAAACACAGATATTCTGCTGAAAACTGCAGTTAGCGAAATTCAATTTTTAACTTTGAGGAACTAGTATATTTTTGTGTTACATATTTTCTATAGAAGAGTAAATAAGTAAATTCTCCAGAGCTCTTGAGATTATAACGGTCTTTGTAAAATCATTCTATTATGTTAGAGTATGATAAAAGAATTACATGTTAATATGTGCATCAAGAAATTTTTTCACGAATTTCTGTAATCTAAATGGTAAGTTTCAACATATGATCTTCCAAATTGAAAAAAATGAATTGGACTCCAGGCAGGAAGGAAACGTCACTCATCGACATCGGGACCCATTGTAGAGGGATTCAGGCAGTTAGTCTGATGATGTGATAGGTGGTTATGGGCCTCAGAATAGACTGATTTCATTTCTAGGTGACATCAGGCAGCTCATCAGATACAGATAATATCAACATGTTATACATTTGCATCTGCAACATGTAGGCCTAATGTAATACTTTCAGTAGGTTGTTTTGAAATAATATTCTTGTTATTACATACATAAAATCTCATGAGAATATAAACAGTAAATTAAACAGTATATTAAACCGAGCCACGATTTTATTAGGGACTCTGTTTTCTTTTCGTTAGAATTTACTGGTTTGATCAGTGGCTATTGACCTGTATATTATGTAGATTGATTCATTTATTGTCTGTTACCTATGACACATTCTGTATTTCACAGCAAGTTTCACAAATGTCATTCATTCATGTACGAGACATCTTGTAAAAATCAACACTAGCTAAGATCACAATGAAGAGTGTCTTTAACACATTGAACACTGCTGTCTATCCTTTTCTACTGTGTATGTGAATTTGATAGCAAATTTAAAGAATAATTACATAATATTCGAGCAGCTAAGAGGCACACATCTAGTATAATTTTAAACTTTATATTTTATAGATTAGGTAATATCCTTGCTTCTAGAAATAATGGTCAAAAGCACTCTGAAATACTTTTAAGAGTGTTGAAGGGTAGAATTTCCGATTGCAACAGCCTGTTTCGATAACTTAAATGTTAATTTACTCGGAAATAGGAAAACCTATGAAATGTTTTGCACAACTGTTTTTCAGCAAATATTTAGACTGTTAGTAACTGCTGTGTATATGTCTGCATCACTATTGGTGCATTAGCATTAACAAAAACGTGACAAAACTGGTCTCCTCTCACAGATAAATGTTTACATTTGCTCAGGAAGATAAGAAGTGGAATTAAAAGAAATTACTTCTGAAGTGCTCTTCAATTTCATATTTTATGACAATAAATGATTACAGAATATTTATGGTTCTGACTGGTAGCCCTGGAAACTTTGTGGTACACAAAATCCACACTGTAGTCTTTGCACCACAATCTGCTTTCTTTCCTTATCCACTTGCTTGTCTCTTTCTTCCCTTTCTCAGAGCAAATTTAACAATATTACGTGGGGTTTACTTTGCTGGTAGTGGGTGGTATATTTACAAAAAAATGGTGACCAACATTTCTATCTAAGCATGTTGTTGGTGTCGGTTCCAATGATTTAATATCTCCTCTTGCAGTTACCAAGTCAATGCTAATATTTTTGTAAAACCCACTAGAGATAACTTTTGCTTGGTGACTTATTGCTTGGTCTTGTATAATATAAAACCATTTACAGTCGACATTAGGAAAATGTGAAAATATTTCTCTAACACTTCATTGTTTTGCCTTTGAATGGATAGTAGCTGTAAGGATGATTGTTACTGTCTACACCAGTCTTCTCCTAGTTCTAATCCAGGACAATGTTCTGCTTTATTGATCTTGTAAAATCTTGTCCTTTTGAATGTATAAAAACTTCCCTGGTTGGTGCCTGCTACTTGTAGATAGACAAGAATAATAAAAAACACACATTTCATTTTGCTTCTGCCTCTTTATTTTGAATCCCATTGGCAGGCCCTTTCTGTTCTTAATGATAGTTCTGACAGCTGGTATCTGATGTTCCTACATCATGTTCAGTTAGGGCACACCTGTGAATCGACTCCTGCTGCATGTAGTGGACAAAATATTAACTGTAACAGTCTACAGGTATCTTACAGCCACCAGTTGTGTACTGTGCTGGAAAACACGTTTGACAGACAGACAAGCTGCTTCTGTATTAGTTAATGCTGCCATCCACATGGCCGATGCATGGTAGTCCATATGATGTATAGGCAGAGTGCTGAATGTATTAATCGTTCATTTTCTTAAAGTTGAAACTCAACGACTTCTACGTAATCCTTGTGGTACCAGGGTCTTCAATCTCGTGTTTTATGAATGCACATTTTAAAGTATTCTCCACATAGATTGTGTAATTTTTAAAGTATTTAACAAAAAAATCACATTACTTTAAATGTCCATAGTAAAGAGGACATTAGGCCCATAGTAATCATATATATTCATAGGAGTGTAACATTTTGGCCTGAACTGTACAGTCATGTGTTGTCACAAACTGTCCCTACTTATTGAAGGTATAGAACATAATCGTTTCTTTTGAAAGTTGGAAATCTCTGCTTATACGATTCCTACACCATAGGAACACCAACTAACATGAAAAGAAAATACAACCAAAATCTTAAGATAATAGAAACAGGAATTTCCTAGCTTTGAACTAGAGCCAGTACTACCCTTATTAGTTGAGATGCCACGTAGGTCTAATATTACTATCTTCATGGTGATGAACATCTAAAGATATGAACTATTAACTTCTCTTTACACTAAAGTATTAACTTACCATATGCATACACACACACACACACACACAGACACACACACACACACACACACACACACACACACACACACACACACACATATATATATATATATATATATATTACAGTCTTTGAGAATGTGGTGGTATTGCACTTTAACATTAACATTATAATTAACATTGACATAACAATATTCGATGAGACAACTAAAGAGGTGTTAAACATGGACGTTCCTTAACTTTACCATTAGCTGCTGAACAGTTCCCTTTAGGCTGGATTGTTCTGATTGTACCGAAGTAACCTTATCTGCTAATTTGCTTATAACACTTAGGATCTATGGTATGCACTGTTTAATTCTGAAATTTCCGATCCTTATGAATCCTGTGTGAACTGATTAGCGTCCAGGTGTGTTGTCATGCAATCCAAATTTGTCTACAGCATGGCTAGTTTGCAGAATTAACCAGTCACTTCCAGCTTGTGATGAACCACTGTGACGACTGATTCCACTTCGACTATCCTGATGATGAACAATCAGTGCTGCCTGAATGCCCTAAGGCTCCAATTAACTGTTTTGGAGTGTGTCGTGGTTTGGCTGGTAAGGAGTGGGTATAATGTGGAGAAGGCCCAAATCAAAACAATAATTCCTGAAGAAGTGGGAGCAAAAGGAAATAGCGTTATCACAGACAGACTTACTAGCCTCAAACACAGCAAATATTTGTTATGCTGTGCCATGCCCTGCGTGAATCCACTAACTGAATGTGAATAACGCGTCGACAAAGACGAAAATGTATTTATGATCATTTTGAGTTCTGAGCAACTGTCCTAATTCCACATACAATTTTCCAAAGAGGGCCCCTACTGGAGTGGCTGCCCGAAATCAAACTTTTGCGCTAACTTATTCACAGCTTAAGCATGACAGTATTTTACTCCATCCCTAATATTCCTACTCATAAATCTCCAAACAAACTTCCTGTTAATTTCTCCCTAGGGTATTAAATAACCAAGATGTCCACTCCTGGGCATTCTTGAAATTATTCAAGTATAGACAGACAAATTAGCTCTGTTGGTAGCTTTCCATCAACTTTCGCTGTAAAAGCATAGTACTCATTCTTTAAGTCAAGACAGGGGGCATTAACTCCACTCTATTTACTCGACCCTGAATGGCCTTAGTGACTACATCTTGATTTTGATTCTGCCTAATGCTTGCGTACTGTGATGGAAAGTCTGTTTAAATTAGATTAACTTGTTCATGATGAGAAGGTTTGCATATCCTATTCCACAGTATTTTTCTGGTTAACCAGTCTACTAAGGTCATTGGCAAACCAGTTTTTAGTGCCCTTACTCTGCACAATCCCAACCGTAAATGCCAATATTCGAATAGGAACTTGCACTATTGGCCAGCCTTACTAGGTATGCCCAGGAACCAGTACAATGCCTGGTTAGCAGTCTCGAGCTGAAAGATGGTATATTGAATATAATAATGAAAGTCAGTGGGATGAAAAGGAACCGCCAACGGCTTCAGCTCATAAGCGGGATATTTCCTCTTTATATCACGTAATCGCCTCGACATTTACGTAGCTGGTTGTTTACCTTGATGTCCTTTCTTCAACAACACAGCTCGTATGCTGGACTCGCAGGTATGAGTCTGTAAAAGAGTTTTTATTATAAAATTCGTGTAACAATAAACCTGGAACAGAAACCAATGCTCCTTTCAAAGCCTGGAAGGCAGCTTCTTGTGATGGAGCCATTCAACCTTCTTTCCTGTTCGCGTAAGATGATTCAGCAGCGCTGCCTTTTTTTTAGCAAACTGAAGAACCAATTTCTTAAAAGATTTTGCCATGCCAATAAAACTGGCAATGCCTTTGGTAGCCATTGGCCTATGACAATACTATGTAACCGAATAACTAAATCGATCTAGATGCAATCTGGATTATCTATCAACGCAGCGTTACATAATCTGTGAAAGACCTGATTCAAATGATACCAACGTTCCTTTAAAGTCCCACTATACGAAACCAGTTCGTCAACATAGTGGAACACAAACTCAGCTTCAGTATCTGAAAAAATTGTAATCTATGAGTTGTGGCAAGACCGCCACTCACGTCGCCATACCAAAGGCATCTTGAGAGATTCAAATAAATTCCGGCCTGTTCAGGAAGCAGTGACATCCCTGGACTCATATTAAGGGATATAAGCCCGGATCAAATAAAGAACTGTAAACACCACTGCACCCTTGAGCCAGGCGACTGGAGACCAGGAAGCGGAATACATCTAAGAACTG
Organism: Schistocerca cancellata; assembly: GCF_023864275.1. Classification (NCBI taxonomy): domain Eukaryota; kingdom Metazoa; phylum Arthropoda; class Insecta; order Orthoptera; family Acrididae; genus Schistocerca; species Schistocerca cancellata. The sequence continues at coordinate 605,981,042 of NC_064630.1, forward strand.
CATTTTTATTAGGTTATCTATAATCTACAACTGGTACAGATCTTCCCTCTAGCTTAGGGACTAAAAGTATTAGCGAGACGCAAGGAGATTTTAGCAGCGTAGCTGCCCCTTCCTCTCACATCTTCTTAATGTTACTTTACTCCCGGTGGTGGAAATCGATATGGGACCTCCCTAACCTGAACTTGATCTGTAGGCTCTATTTTATATTCCAAAATAGAAATGATTCACAATTTCGCGGTCAAGACATCAGTAAAGCAGGTATTAGGTCTTGAACTTGGAGCCTCTGCAGATTACTCAAACGCTCAAAAATCCTTCAGTAACACCTTATCTATTGGTGTTGCCTCCCCGCTCATCTCTGGAATATTTCCTTGTATTACCTTGTTTTGACCACCATCAGGGTCACCCGGTTAGTCCTGTGGTGAGTGGAATGGGTAGCGCCCATAGCTCATTGGCTAGGCGTCTTCAAGACAAAATTAAAGAACCGTTTGAATTTGTACAAAATTTACTGTTAGAAATAGTAAAGAATGAATAGATGGAATTCAAATGATACACCGCACAGGTTTAGGTTGGCCTGTTTTCATATTGTCCGTCTGCAAACTAATGTTCCGATACAGCTATGTTCATTAATGTTAACTCTGGCCGGATATGCACCTCCTGTAACCCGATTCGTTCCATATCATCTCTTAATGAGAATCCTTCAAATTATATACGAGACGTATGGAACGTATACCTCCTCTAATTGACGGTCATGTTGTATGTCACCCAGAACCTAAGTGAGGAGGTCACGACCTGCCTCACTGGACAGACAGCCTATGTTTGTGGGGCTCAAGAACAAACTGTTCAACATATTGTTACAGACTGTCCTCAAAGGAAGTATCCTGGACCGTCTAGTGACTTTGTTAAGGCTACTCCCTCTGCTGTTAGTTGGCTTCACTCATTAGATAATGAACTATGATTAAATGTATCTGCCCTTTTTAACTTGCAATTATATCAGTCAAAGTAGTTAGTAATATTAAGTTAGTAATTTCAACAATTTAAAAATGTGCATACAATTTGTGCCAAAAAGTAAAACTAAGGTATATGTAAATACGTAACTAGATATACATGTAAAATTTAAACTTTATGTTCTTGCCAATGTCTGTTGTAGTTGCTATACGATAAATAAATACGTGGACAGTTGTCTGGAGGTAGACGGAAATAGCCAGCAGTTGGAAGATCTCACGTCTACAAATCTACCACTCATCACTTAAAGTTCAGCCAGTTGGCGTTCGTGAAGTCCAACACCACGAGACAAGTTCGTTCCTCTCACTAAACTCTGCTAAATTAACATTAATTTTTCATTCTGTAAGTATGTAAGGTAATTTTTGTCTACTGAGACACATTTTGGGAGCTACATTTAATGTACAGGTTACTCACCAAGCATATTATTCATAGAAATGCAATGTTAGTTCCCACACAAATCGCTGTGTAACTAATGGAAAGAAAAATTGTTAACTCTTTTAGAGGTTTTCAATTCACTGAAGATTTCTTGTTGCAACAGAACATATGGATTACATGGAAAGATTACATTTACAGATCAATAGTACTAGGGGTTCTGGGATATCAGGCATCGACCCATGCTGTAACACACTTATTAGTAAGCGGTGTAGCCTCCGCAGACGGCAATGCAAGAACTGACTCTGGGATCCAGTCCACCGTAAATATGTCGAATACTGTCTTGTGGATCGTTACGCCACACCTCCTCCACTTGTTCCCTTGGTTCTGTAACAGTTATAGAGGAGTCGCACGACTCACTTCTCGCCTCAGAATATCCCACATGTATTTGATTGGAGACAGGTCTGGAGATCGTGGTGGCCATGGCAGTTGCCGTACTCCTTGCAGAGCACGTTGAGTTTCACGAGCATTATCCTATTGGAACAAAACATCACCTTCGTGTTGCAAGATTGGCAAAAGAACGCATTTAACAACATTCGGCACTTCCGACCGTTGGTAGCTTCCGCTCCAGAAACACCAAAGGTGAACGAGTGTTGTAGTTTATCGCACCCCAGTACACAAGGGCTGGGCCAGTGAGTCTCAGACGAATGCCTCTACAAGTCAGTGCTCACCACGTCTACGTCGTACGTGCAAGCAACCATCACCTGCTTGCAAGCAGAATTAGCTTTCATTTCTGAAGACTACTGCGCGTCATTCCAACTTCCAAGTGATTCTCTGACGACACCAGACTAGCCGTGCACATCGATGGTGTGACGTGAGCGGAAGACATCTACATCTTCATCTACATATATACTCTGCTGGCCACGAAGCGGTGTGTGGGGGAGGGCACAATTCGCTCCAAATTCATATTCCCCCCCCCCGCCCCCCCCCCCGCCCCCCCGCCTCCCACAATATTCCACTCGCGGTTCCCGCGAGGAAAAAACGACTGTCTGAACGCCTCAGTAAGGGCTCTTATTTCCCTTATCTTTGAATGGTGATCATTGCGCGATTTGAAAGTTGGTAATAATAAATTCTCTACATCCTCGGTGAAGATCGGATTTCGGAATTTAGTGAGCAGCCCCTTCTGTTTAGCGCGCCGTCTATCTGTAAGTGTGTCCCACTTCAAACTTTCTATGAGATTTGTAACACTCTCGCGATGGCTGAATGTACCAGTCAGGAATCTCACCGCTCTTCTTTGGAGCTTCTCAATCTCTTGAATCAGACCCAATTGGTAAGGGTCCCATACAGGCGACCAATACTCCAAGACTGGACGAACAAAAGTATTGTAAGCTTTTCCTTTGTTGAAGGACTGCATCTCTTCGGGATTCTACCAATAAACCGCAGTCTAGAGTTCGGCTTACCCGTTACATGTGTAATCTAGTCATTCCATTTGAGATCATTTCGAATAGTCGCATCCTGATGCTTGACGGACGTTACCGCTTCCAAAAACTGGACATTTATTTTGTATTCGTACATTAATGGGGATTTTCGCCTTGTTATTCGCAGTAGATTATACTTATTAATATTGAGAGATAACTGCCAATCATTACACCACACATTTATTTTCTGCAAATCCTCATTGATTTGTTGACAACTTTCGGGTGAAACTACTTTCCTATAGTCTACAGCATCATCGGCATACCGTCTCAGGCCGCTGTCAATACCATCAATCAGATTGTTTATTTAAATCTTAAAATGCTGAGGATCTATTATTCTGCCCTGGGGTACACCTGAAGTTACGCTTGTTTCTGTTGAAGTTACCCCGTTCAGGACGACATACTGCTCCCTATCTGTTAGAAAACTTTCTACCCAACCGCATATGTCATCGGATAGACCGTAAGCGCTCGCTTTTTGGGGCAAGCGACAGTGCGGAACTGAGTCGAACGCCTTTCGAAAGTCGAGAAATATGGCATCAACCTGGGAGCCGGTATCTAGAGCCTGATGTATATCATGCACAAAGGGGGCCAGCTGTGTCTCACATGACCGCTGTTTCCTAAAACCGTGCTGATTTAGGCAGATGAGCTTCTCAGAGTCTACAAAGGTCATTATGTCTGAACACAAAATATGTTCCATGATTCTACAGCAAATCGATGTCAGTGAAATTGACCGATAATACTAGAGGTGTATGTGCCTGTAGTCTGACTGCTAATAACTGATCCGCAACGTTTCTTGTTCACACGTCTGGACTCACAAGCACTTTTTTCTGTGCTGTGGTAGCTGTATGATCTGCCACTACTGTCTTACAATACGACGATCCTGGCTGGCGTCTATGCTTCATGGATGTCCATAATCTCGTCTACGGGTATGAGAGTGTTCACATGACCACTGATATCAGCATCGTTCTACAGCTGACGCAGCACGTCCAACTTGTGTGGCAATCCTCCGTAAGGACCATCCCAACAATCGGAATGGTACCATTTGATCTTTCAAACTCCCTCATTTGGCTGTAGTAAGCGTGAGTACTCCTCTGTGGCGTTGTTGCTTGCTTGCTGCACACGTTTGCACCACAGCGAGTCTTTTAGTTTTTTTTTCTTTACCGTTATTTCGATTTTCCATAACAAAGGCGATCTGGCAGCGTACAGAAAACACTCTTCAGCTAAAGGCTGCACAAACTGTATTTACAAATGGTTAAAAACATATGAAAGTCGGCAATAAAAGTTGATTTTGTAAAAAAATACATACGTGCACATTAAGGACAGTAAACAAGGACTTTTGAAATACACACAGACGAAAATACTGAGGGTTTCTAAAACTCGTTTCACGATTTTAGATTACTGTCAAGTAAAGTCACACTTCAACATGGATGACGGCATGGTGTAATGGTGATGCTAGGCCACACATTAAAAATGAATGTGCAAGGATGAGTGTGATTATGGGCCCTGTAGAACCGCAGGTGGCTACTAGAAGCAAGGTAGATGAAGAGGGAAGGTGAAAATAGGAGGACGTTATGAGGTGGAACGTTGTGATTAGGGTTGGAAAGGCGGTTTTACGACGGTATGGATTTCATCGTCGGAGAGTGAGAGCTGGTTAAAATTCCGGTAGAGGAGGATGGATAAGGTATAGAGGCGCGTGGTAAGTGGAATAGAGATATAGTGACGCAGCAGGGTTCGTGGAATGATTATTAGTGGGTGGGAAATTGGGTGGACAGGGTTTTGTGATTAATGTATCATTTCCGAAGGAACTGTAGGAAGAAAAGAAGTTGGATGAGTTGATATTGGATGCGTGTTACGTCAGGTAGGCGTGTGCGTAAGGCGTGGCTGAGTGCACGTCTTTTCAGGATTTCTAGGGACGTAGAATTTAGGAGAGAGAGAGATCCAGGAAACGTTAACGTAGTATTGGGTGGTTGAGAGATTTATGTGTGAGGATGATGGCAGATGGTTGTGCGGACTGTTAGTAGGTTCAGTAATGTTGGAGGGTTCCAGGCTTTGTGTTGGATTGTAAGGACATGTATTTTCCCTGTTGGTTTTCTGCCGATAGTTGGTCTAAATACTTTAATCATAGGGATGCATTCACTGTAGACGGAAAGACGGAAATCAGGAAGACGGAATCGCCGCTTGGTGCGACCTAAGGTTGTGTCTTGCATTTACTGGGGGTTTACTTGAAGTTTTCGAGCTGTTATACCTCTTGACTACGATATACAGGTGACATTGGATGGAGGTTTGGTAGAATTGAAGGGTATGATGATTGGCTAGGTACATAGTGTCATCACCACATTACAGGAGGAATGTTGGGGGTAGTAGTTGGGGAGTGTCTGTAGCTAAATGTAAAGGAGGGGTTAGAGGACAGAGCCTTGAGGCACAATTGCAGCAGGGTGAAAAGTGCTGTAGTAGACATGGGTAATTGTGACATATGTAGGACGTTGTTCGCGGAAGGATGCCATAAGAGGGACATAGTTAACTAGGAGTACGTAGGTCTGCAGTCTGAAGAACAGTCCATAATGCCATGCCCAGTCGAAGGCCTTCTGGATATCAAGAGAGACAAATATGTCGGATTTCTGTTTATTTAGGTGTTGAGAGATTAGGTGGATAAGGTGAAGAAGTAAGGCAAGGAAGTTGGTCATCTGTGGAATAGTTGGGACGAAAGTCACATTGGGTGTTGGGAATGGATAGTTGGGTTGCAAGATGCTGATGGATTCGTTGTGAAAGAGTAGTTTCAGAGATTTTGCTCAAAACTGACGTGAGGATGATAAGTTAATATGATGATGAATGCAAGGGTGGTTTATCAGGTTCAGGAAGAGGAGGACTTTGAACGTTTTCCGCAGCTCTGGGTAATAACTTTTATACAGGAAGCTATTGTAAAGGACGGCAAGTGATTCATCATAAACTCTGGGACATTCTTTGAAGTGGCAATATATAGTTGTATCGTGACTGGGTGCAGTGCTTCGCCTTTTAGCACATGTGTGTGTAATGTTGTCAGCTGTTATTGGCATGTTTACTCCTGTATGTGGAGTGCTAAGTAAGTACTGGAAGTTTGATGGGTGAGGTCGAATAGTTGTGTTAGTACCTTCGTACACATAAGGGTCCATTGTGCAATCAAAGTATGAATCACGCGGGATGGCGAATATGTCTTATATGTCTTCCAGGTAGGGTGCTGAGCGGTTAGCTTTGATGTGATTATTCGAAGTGGTCTGTTGTTATGTGGGGAATAGGTAGGGGAGGGATTCAAAAAGTGCCTCTGAGCACTGGGAACTTAACATCTGAGGTCATCAGTACCTTAGAACTTAGAACTACTTAAACCTAGCTAACCTAAGGACATAACCCACATCCATGCCCGAGGCAGGATTCGAACCTGCGAACATAGCGGTCGCGCGGTTCCAGACTGAAGCGCTAGAACCCCTCGGCGGGGAGGGATTGTTCCTAGAAAGTCTATGGAATGCTTTCCAGCACTCTGTGGAGTTTATAGGTGTTTTGTTCAGTTTAGTGCTTGTCATGTTCCAGCCTCAATGTCATTTGGCTTGTAAGAAATTGCAACTATGGTACTGGAGCTGTCGGTGGTGTATAATTGTGTCTCAGTCACTAGTACGAAGGACTTCTCTGCATGTACAATAGTATTCTTGGAGCAGGGCAAGACCATGTGGAGGAAAAGTAAAATAGTGGTAGTACAGAGTTCAGAGTGGGATATGGTTGGAAATGTCATCCGAGTCAGCCTCGCTTTCGGTACCGTCAGGATTTTAGAATCATGGCTTTCGGTTAAGGTATGAATTGGGGCGTGGTATGCATTCCAGTCTGCATGGGAATAGTTCTGAAAATGTCAGGATGGATGATTAGGGTTGGTGCAGGGTGGGTTGGGTTACACAGTATGACGGAAGGAGAGGAAGGTGATCACTCCTAGCTGGATCTGGGACTTCCATTGTGGTGTGCTTCAAATGGTTAGGGGAGACAACAATGGCATCAGGGGTAGTATCAGTGTCAAAGCAGCTGTGGACAGGGAAATGAATATTGTGGCCATTGAGGATATTGATAAACAACGCCACCACAATTTTTCAGCTGCTTTAGGAGTGTGAAGGTTAAGATCAGCTGCGGTTATGTATGTAGTAGAGGTTTGTTCAACATGTATCAGGAAATCGTAAGTGATGGGACGCTTATGGCGAATGTAGATAGTAGCAAGGGTTAATGTTATTTTTATGAGAAAGATGTGAGGATGTAATTCTAAGTTGGATCATTGAGGAGCAGTTGAGGAGTACAGAAGACACTTTGCAGATGGGCGATGGCCACTCTAGAAGGAGCAATAGGAGGGGGATTATCAGTGTGATGAAGGGTGCAAGGAGGCATGTGAATAGAATGATGGAGTTGGAGAAAGATTTCGTTGAGGAAGAGGGAATGGATTTCGTCTTGTTGGAGGGTGTGGATAAGAAGATGTTTATTAGAGCAGAGGGAAAGGATATTTCGGTGAAGGACATTGTATGTCTGCTGCGCCATTTTCAATAAAACAACGAATTTCAGAGGTAGGTTAGACTACAGCCTCACGACTATGGAGAATGAAATGGGTTGGATTTTGGGAATATGTGGAATATGTGACATATATATCGAGATGGACAATGGTGTGGTAGGCGAGGGTCATTTATTGTAGCATGTGGAATCTTTGAAAAGGATGTATGTTTTTCAGGATAGGTATCATGAAAGAGATTATATCTTCAACTGTGTGTGGAAGACAGAGGGAGTTGTTTGTGTGAAGTGGTTAATCAACTGTATGTATGGGGATCATGAGTTCAGACTTTTGGGGAGAGTGCTTGGATATGGATTTGTGGGATAAGTGGGGTGAGGCTGGAGTGAGGTTGTCACAGATGTTGCCACTAGGTAGGAAGTTTAGGTTTGGGCATTGTTTTTGAATGTGGTTTTGCTTGCAATGAGGATGTGGGTAGTTTCCTGCAATGTTCTGTCAGATGGTCATTATATTTGATGCATTGCTGACATCTGTAAGGTTGTGTAGTTGATCGAGATGCTTCTACACGATACTTTCGTGGTATATCAAGCCCATATGCTTTATAAGCGTGACAGTGATGTCAGGTGATCCTGAGAGCACTCGTACAAAGAAACGAGGTCTGTTATTACTTTGAATGCAAAGTGCCTTGCGCACATTGATTCCTGGTTGCGAGTTGAATTCACATTCCATCTCTTCGTCAGTGTTCTCTGAGCTTACCATTTTGGTCACTGCTATGAAGGTAGGTTTCAGCATGTAGTATGGGGTTGTTTAGTTGGAGGATTTGTAAGGCTTGTAATGATAGCATTTCCACAAAAAGTGGATATCATTTGTAAGAGGGACAAATGGGAATGAGGATCATTAGTTTTAATGATCTTGAAATATCTGCTAGGAGTGAGTTGCTGGATTTGAATTGCTGGTACATAGCGTTGAACGTGAGTTGGGAGTGTCTTTGGATTAAGGAATTTAGGGTCACAGCTACTGAGCTGAAAGGTGCTACCGTTCTGCAATGGTTTCGACCTGCATGTCCTCAGTATAAGGGAGAGTTAGCTGAGTGCTTTAAGTTTCACTCTGACGGTCACTGGTACTCGGCCTTTTGTTAGTTCTAGTGACAGTTTTTGGCTGGGTGTTGAATTGAGATTACGGGATAACTGGGTGGGGCTAGGGAATGTTTACCTGCAGGTATCGGAGTACTTGTTGTAGCTGATGGCGTTGGGGGTGATCCTGATGTTGGTGTGGCTGCTGCTGTTGCTGACGATGCTGGAGATGGTTACGCTGCTGGTGGTGATGTGGCTAGTGCTGGGAGAGTTGGCGGTGATGGAGATGCTGCTGTGGTCTGGGCGGGACCGTTGATGGTGCTGGAGTGTTGTTAACAGGTTCTGTGGGCGTTCGACAGGTCTTGTTCCCCATGTTGTTGTCCAGGTAGCAGGTAGTGTTGTTTATATTGCGATTGTATTTGTTGTGGCAGCAGTTCTGGGCGAAGTCCTCGTTCTGAAGCCTTGGTCATCGTATATCAAAACGGCTACAGTTTTGTAAAGAGATGCTGACGATGAGTGACAGTCCGATGCGATAACAGAGCGGTTTTGACTAGCAAATCAAGAAGGGTAGCATCTAGCAACTCAGTCACTGCAAGTTAGGGCACTCCAACCCTTGCAGTGAGCCTTCTAGCTGTGAGAATTTCCTATTAAAGGGTAGACACAGATAGCGCTCTGGTAACTAAGTCATTACGCTACCTGTTGGTGGACAACGTTGAAACCATTATCAGTACATCTACAATCTTCCACGTGGTACACGTCGTCAAAAATGGCTCTGAGCACTATGGTACTTAACTCGTTAGGTCATCAGTCCCCTATAACTTAGAACTACTTAAACCTAACTAACATAAGGACAACACACACATCCATGCCCGAGGCAGGATTCGAACCTGCGAACGTAGCGGTCAGGCGGTTCCAGACTGTAGCGCCTACAACCGCTCGGCCACTCCAGCCGGTTACATGTCGTCGTCGGATCAAAATTTTCGTCGTCTTTCTGAGTGTACTGTTCAAATGTGAATGAAATCTTATGGGACTTAACTACTAAGGTCATCAGTCCCTAAGCTTACACACTACTTAACCTAAATTATCCTACGAACAAACACAAACACCCATGCCCGAGGAGCACTCGAACATCCGCCGGGACCAGGCGCACAGTCCATGACTGCAGCGCCACAGACCGCTCGGCTAATCCCGCGCGGCCCGGGTGTACTACTTTTTTCCCGGCAGCATATTTCATAACTCGGTTCTCTCACTGCTAAGGCATATACGAAGCGTTTCGCTGTCTCCGCCTAATCAATTTGGCGTCGATGGGCCTCAGATGATTTACCAGTACCCAAAATTTCGTCGCTTTCTGTTCAGTTTCGGTGATAAGCCCCTTGAGGTTTCCTCTATGTTACCCTACAGTATTCAAGGCAACGAAACGGGAGAGTTAGAGAGGGAAATACAGGATAGTATTGGACAGAAACTTAATTGGCAAACTTCACAAGAAGAGTGTCAATATAGAGAACGTAATTAGAAAAGTATCACTGACAGAGGGAAGAATTCCTCGGGATTTAGTGTCGCGTCTCAGGATGTGAGGAGAAGAAGACTGGAGGAAACTTGTGAAGTTGGGCTACTCGTTGTCACCTCGCGCCCGTCTGCGCTGGCTCCGAAAGTAAACGGAAAGCGAGAGCTCCTCCGCTGGGATTCTGCGAGAGGATCCCGGCCGGCGGCGCGTCTCATTAGCGTCGGCCAGGACGTGCGACACTTTTATTGGCCCCGCCAGCTGCGGCGTCATTAGTGGCGGTGGTGGCGGCTTCCCGTAATGGCTGCTGGCTGCCCAGACCGGCTGAGCCCCCGGACTGTCGCTTTGTCCTGCGGGCGGGGGCGGAGGTGGGGGGCGGTCAAGCCGCCGTGGCGTGGCGTGGGGCGGCGTGTCCCGCTGGCCGCCCCCGCCGGACTCATGCATATGCATGGCGCCTGGCCACCGCGCGCCGTGGCGTCGCTCAGCCCTCGGGCGGCTCCGGCCCCGGGGCAGTTGGCAGCTGGCCCGATCGCTGCGCGAGATAAGGGGCCGTTTCTTGGGGTCAACAGGCTGCAAGCGTCCACCGTCCCACCAGCAGCGTCACGCTACTGAAGGGCCGGAGTAAAGCTGCGCATAATTTGGCTGGTGACCTTCGAAACCAAGTATGTCACTGGATACCTTGGTAGGGAGTGCGCAGTATTTTATCTCGGATAGAGAGTCATCGACAGATAAAAAAGTTGCAAGGCCAAGATCGCATACATATTTCTTTATTTACAAGCAACCGGATTTTGGTTCAAATGGCTCTGAGCACTATGGGACTTCACCTCTGAGGTCATAAGTCCCCTAGAACTTAGCACTACTTAAACCTAATCAACCTAAAGACGTCACACAAATTCATGCCCGAAGCAGGATTCGAACCTGCGACCGTATCGGTCGCGCAGTTCCAGACTGTAGCGCCTAGAACCACTCGGCCACTCTGGCCGGCGCCACCGGATTTGACAGACTGTGCTGTCATCCACAAGTCTTCAAAAATGTGCGACCTCACGCCAAGCTGTCATGTAGGTCCAACTCAATATTAACACATTTAGTAACATAAATTTCTGAAGACCTGAAGATGACAGCAAAGTCTGTCGAAACCGGTTATTTGTGAATAAAAAAAATATTTATCCGATCTTGGCTGTAGAAAGTTTTTATCAAGTAAAACAGATCGCTGCTTGATTGAATTTTGTCATTTTGAGCGTTGTGAAGGTGCGATCTGGTTTACTTGCTAAAAAAACGACAGCCTAGATGGCATAAAATGTTTTTTTATTTAATACAAACGGTTTCCATGTACTCTGCTGTCACATTCACGTCTTAAAAATTTTTTTGTTGCAAAACGCGTTCATTTTACGTTGAAACCGCACGCTGAGTTGTCAAGTGGTTAAAAATCAGCACATTGTAAAAGGCTTGTCATAAGCAAAATAGTTAAAAACATAAATCATCCTGTGCAAATGGGCATTTTCACATGTATATCGCTCACAGATGCTTATTACATCACTTAAGCACAGTAGACATATTTTATATTTTAAAATAGGTGCAGCTTATGTAAAGAGATATGCTGATGTGGACTGTGTTTCTGTGACGTAAGAAGTATCTGTGAGCGATATACATAGGGCTTATGAACATGGCCTTTTGCACAAGGTGCTTTATGTTTGTAAACATTTTAGTTATGACAAGTCTTTTATAATGTGCTGATTTTTATCCACTTGACAACCTGGCATGAGGTTTGAATGTAAAATAAAACGTTTCACAACAAAAAGATTTTTAAGACCTGAAGATAATAGCAAAGTCTGTTGAAACCGGTTTCTTTTTTTTTCTTTTTAGCAAGATCGCTCCTTCTTATATCTCAGCACAATAAAACCTAATCATCGACATATCTACATTTAAATTCCGCGTGGCAATTAAAGCCGTCCTGTCACGGGACGTGAAAACACAGGTAGAGGAGCTGGTGATGTTACAGCGTGGAATTCGAGGCTCACGAGGAAGACAGGTCGTGGCGCGCACTTCACATGAGTGAATATAATCTCTTCCAAAGCATAGAAAAATTGAGGATCGCTGAAAGGCGCGTTGTTTTAGCTAGGAATTGTCATGTTAGAATGACATTGGTCTACATAGCGGAGAGTAAAGCTTTCATGTAGTTGATATTTTCAGTGTTATACTTTGAGGTACCAAAAGTCATAGGATAGTGGTACGCACACATACAGATGGCGGTAGTATCGCGTACACGAGATATGTAAAGGTAATGTATTGACGGAGCTGCCGTTTGTGATCAGGTGATTGTTGTGAATAGATTTCTAATGTGATTATGGCAGCACAACGGGAATTAAAAGACTCTGAATGCGGAATGGCAGTTTCAGCTAGACACATGGGACACTTCACTTCGGAAATCGTTGCGGAGTTAAATATTCCGAGAGCCACAGCGTCAAGAGTGTGCCGAGAATACTAAATTTCAAACATTACCTCTCACCACGGACAACAGTGGCCGACAGTGTTCGCTCACTTAGGAAATAGTAGCCTGGTTAGACGAGTCCCGATTACTGTTGGTAACAGCTGATGGCAGGGTCCGAGTGCGACGGAGACCACACGCTGCCGTGGACCGACGTTGTAACAAGGCTGCTGGTGGCTCCACAGTGATATGGGCTGTGGTTACGTGCAACGGACTGGATCTTGAGGTCCAGCTGAACCGCTCACTGACTGGAAATGGTTATACTCGGCTACTTGGAGACTATTTGCAGCCAATCATTAATTTCATGTTAACAGACAACGATGAAATTTTTGTGCATGGCAAGGCGCTATATTACTCGGCCATAATTGTTCACGATTGGTTTGAAGAACGGTCTGGAAAATTCGAGAGAATGATTTGTTCACTCATGTATCATTTATGGGACAAGTTCGAGAGATCAGTTCGTGCGAAACATCCTGCGCTGGTAACGCTACCGCAGGGGACTATAGAGGCAGCGAGGCTCGATATTCCTGCAAAGAACTTCCAACGACTTTTCAGTCCATGCCTCGTCGAGTTGCTATGCTACACAGTGCTAAAGGAGGTCCGACACGATATTAAGAGGTATCCCAAGACCTTTGTCACCTCAGTTATGTTATCTCGGATGTAGATTCATCTACTTCTAAATTCCTTATGGCAACTAAAGCCTACCTCTCACGGGACGTGAAAACGCACGTGGGCGAAGAGCCGGTGACGTTGCAGCGTGAAATTCCACGTTCCATTACACTGGAGAGCGTGAAATAAAGAAACTGGCATGTCAGATTTTGGCTCTGGATAGGAACGTGGCCAGTGATACATGGCCATGGTTTTAAGTAGCACGCAGGCAAATAGGAGTCGCCATGTTGTATGGCATTAAGCATCGCATTAATATGTCCAGAATGAGATTTTTACTCTGCAGCGGAGTGTGCGCTGATATGAAACTTCCTGGCAGATTAAAACTGTGTGCAGGACCGACACTCGAACTCGGGACCTTTGCTTTTCGCAAGTAGAGCACTAGAACGCGAAAGGCAATGGTCCCTAGTTCGAGTCTCGATCCGGCACACAGTATTAATCTGCCAGGAAGTTCCATCGCATTAATATGTGTTTTCTTTCTCATGTGATACTTGGTATACGTCGTTTTAGCTACGACTTGATTATGATAAAATGACAAGAAACTACATAACGATTAAGTATAGCCATCCTTCAGTCCATGTTTTCAGTGTTACAACGTGTGTAAGTATTCAGTTTCAATGCTACGGCACAATAAAGATCTTTAAAAACCGCGTCACATTTGGTAGAATTAACATATTAAATATCAAATAATGACATTTGTAGATACAACCTTCAGAAGGTTTATATCATATACGAAGGGCCTCGAAGCTGTATGGCGTCGTGAGTTGTGAAAAGCAGCTGGTTTGTGCCCACCTCCTCTCTTTTTTTTTTCTTTTTCACTGTTTGTTTTGTAAAGGTTTCTGGGTTTTTCTTCCTCACTTAATAGAAGTATAATCATAAAAGCCATTGTTATTTGCTATAAACAACGTATTTGCTGCAGTTCTTGTATCAAAGGCCAACGACACAACTGGAATGTTTTCCCAGTGGCAACCAATCTTAAGTGATTCTGCCATTCTGTCTGAAAGTGAACGCAAGTCGCACACTGCAAGGTTTTGGTGTTATGAAACTTTCAGTAAAATATATGCAACTATCTCTGGGTTAATGGTCTTGCTCAGGTCTGTATCCTGGCGGCAAATAGTTTTTTCACTTACGGTGAGCAGCTTAGAAAACATCTCGTCTCCCATGCGAATGAAATTAGGAAACTAGTCTCGATTCTGAAGTCTACTGAAGTTTGTTATTTCAGGGAGTTTGTAGTGAATGCAACATCGAGAATGTGGCTGTCATGGATGCTCTAACTAACCCTAGAAAGTACACCTTAACTGCATTCAATTTAAAACCGAAAATGGAATAAAAATTAAATTGGGTTGCCGAATAACTTCTTCTAGTATTTGTATGAGATCGTTGCACAGCACTACGTAGTGTTCCTCTAACAGACATTTGCTGTTCAAGACATCGACGGGTCCATAACGTTGCTCTCGATTTTCTCCTGTCTCCTTCGACAATCGCTGACAGATTAAACGCGGCTGTTTGATGCGCGTCCATTTTCGTAAGGAAACTGTGTGGTTTGCAAGCCAAATAAAACCGACAGTGGCCACTGGAGAGCGCAGATCACGTTATCCAGCGTTCCTTGTGAAACGTCTCTGTTACATTCGTTTCATGCTATTTAACTTGTATTGCGTGCTGCCAAGCTCAGTTATTTGTAACTTAGTTTGTACTTCATGTTTGTCCCCATTCAATGGTAGACATCTCTTTAAAGTATCAATTGTTCCAGGAAGCATATAATCCTACGCACTTTACCTACATTTTGTGCTCCCAGATTTCCTTTCTATCTTTATCATCTGTATGAATACGTGAGTGAGTGAGTACGTTGAATTTGTCTTTTGTACGATAACACTACAGCATCTGCCTTTCTGCTGTAGTAGTAACATAGTAGCCAACGTAGGTTTCTCAGCCAAGGCAAACAGATGTGTACGTTTTCGGTAGTCGTTCGACAGTAGTTCAGTTGGTGGCGTTAAGGTCCCCGCTCTGGTCTCTGACCGCTTTGGTCTCTTCCAGCTACTTGGTGAAAGTTCACTGCAGGGAGAGCGTGCTTGGAACTGGACCTTGGGTGAATGAAGACGGTACTCTTAAGAGCGACTTGTGCTGGTGAGTGTGTTAATGAATGATGGTGTGTGGCTGTTAGAACTAATGTACACATCTGATCTGCTTGTCCATTTGCTAGTTCGCCAGTCAAATTCTTATATTTTCCAGAGTGTAGTCACGAGTGTATTTTTCTGCGTGTAGTAAATTTTTCCGGTCCTCGCTTTGTGGAAGCAGAATACGTGGCGTAGGAAGATCTACATCTAAATACATACTCCGCAATCCACCATACGGTGCTTGGCGTAGGGCACCTCGTACCACAACTAGCATCTTCTCTCCCTGTTCCACTCCCAAACAGAACGAAGGAAAAATGACTGTCTATATGCCTCTGTACGAGCCCTAATCTCTCTCATCTTATCTTTGTGCTCTTTCCGCGAAATGTAAGTTGGAGGCAGTAAAATTGTACATCAGTCAGCCACAAATGCTGGTTCTCTAAATTTCCTCAGTAGCGATTCACGAAAATAACGCCTCCTTTCCTCTAGAGACTGTCACCCGAGTTCCTGAAGCAGTTCCGCAACACTCGCGTGATGATCAAACCTACCAGTAACAAATCTAGCAGCCCGCCTATGAATTGCTTCTATGTCCTCCCTCAATCCGACCTGATCGGGATCCCAAACGCTCGAGCAGTACTCAAGAATAGGTCCTATTAGTGTTTTATAAGCGGTCTCCTTTGCAGATGAACCACATCTTCCCAGAATTCTACCAATGAACCGAACACGACTATCCGCCTTCCCCACAACTGCCATTACATGCTTGTCCCACTTCGTATCGCTCTGCAATGTTACGCCCAAGTATTTAATCGACGTGAATCTGTCAAGCGCTACACTACTAATGGAGTATTCAAACATTACGGGATTCTTTTTCCTATTCATCTGCATTAATTTACATTTATCTATATTTAGAGTTAGCTGCCTTTCTTCATACCAATCACAAATCCTGTCCAAGTCATCTTGTATCCTCCTACAGTTACTCAACGACGACACCTTCCCGTACACCACATTATCATCAGCAAACAGCCACACATTGCTATCCACCCTATCCAAAAGATCATTTACGTAGATAGAAAACAACAGCAGACCTACCACACTTCCCTGGGGCACTCCAGATAATACCCTCACCTCCGATGAACACTCACCATCGAGGACAACGTACTGGGTTCTATTACATAAGAAGTTCGCTACGCCAGGTTAAAAATTCAGTTGTCTTACATCTCTTTTAACTGAAATGCGTGTGTGAACTTTTCACATGTGTGTGTGTTTTTATAATTTTATTTTTTCATTTAGTTTCAATGATAAAATTGTGTAGCTTGTAGCTTTTTTCATATCACATGTTGGTGATTTCACCTTGTGTAGTTTCAGTACCATCTTGAATAAGTTTTATTTTTAGTTCCGTGTGACATTTTATTGCTATTTGTGCCAATACTGTTACATCTGTGTTCTTGAAGTTTTCACGAGTGTTAGTCATTTTGCTTTGTTCATGAAAATTCACGGCATTTGCGGGTGTTTCACTCCAGCGTGCCTTAGTTTCAAGTGCGACATCCCATCAGGCGCCTCTTAAGCACATAAGGCCGGCATGCTATTTGTAGACTTTTGTCTGATTAGGTTATTCTTTTTGTTGAGGCTTAAGCTCCTGCTTGCTCTAAATTATTTGATTTAACGTTTGTACTTAAATTAGTCCCATATGTTCATTTCATATATTCAATTGGATCTTTACACGTCAGTTATGCTCACCAATTAAATGATCAATTCATTTCTTATCTTAAATTTTAAATTTTACCAGTTTCAGCTAAACTGTGTGGCGACCCAGAAAATTTTTCTGGCATACAAAACTTCCAATAGACTGTATAATTCCACATTGGCTAATTGCCCCCAGTTTCTATTTGCCAATCACTTTCCAGATAACCATTCACCCATTAATAACAATTTTTGATGTCCCGACCGCGTCCACGGCAACGTTATCTTCCTCGTACCCTTGCAAGGACGGCTGTACGTTGTGTGGCAGATTTTACTTCTGTTAGCCCTATCTTTTCCCACAGTCCCTGCTGCACTCGGTACGTTGAAAGAAGATCTGTCAGTAAATCGCCTGCACCTACGTCTATATGCTGCAAGCCACTTTATGGTGTGTGTGTGTGTGTGTGTGTGTGTGTGTGTGTGTGTGTGTGTGCGGGGAGTAAGGGAGGGAAGTTGGAAGGGGGGCGTGTACGTCTGGTATCACTATCATTTGTGCTCTCCCTGATCCACACACGAATGGAAAGAATATTTGCTGGTAAAGCTCAGCAAGACTAATTTCTCTGATTATCTAGTCGCGAATGTTTCGACGTTTGTGGGAAGCAGGTAGGGGTATAAATGTGGAAA
The DNA here is from genome assembly GCF_023864275.1 of Schistocerca cancellata. Classification (NCBI taxonomy): domain Eukaryota; kingdom Metazoa; phylum Arthropoda; class Insecta; order Orthoptera; family Acrididae; genus Schistocerca; species Schistocerca cancellata. The sequence continues at coordinate 605,998,595 of NC_064630.1, forward strand.
CCAAGTTTGTTTTTGCTGTATGAAAGAAATGTTTACTTCTCTTTCAGCTTAAAAAATTAGCCAAAGCTAATTCATAATGTTTTAGCAATGAATGTAATATTATGAAACTCAAAAACTAAATATGTTAAAAATTAAAAAACATTTTCTGCTTGCACAACAAATCATTCATTTTTCAAGAAGTGCGGGCAATGTGGAACGCCTTAAAATTGTGGGAAACTCACTACTTCAAACGAAAACTATTGAAAATGTTAGAAACTATTTTATTTTATATTTAATTTAAATTACACAAAGATATTTTTAAACGCAACTGTATTAAAAAAATGCTTCATAAGTGAAGTTCAGTAGCCAAAAGCGCGTATGTAAATATGTCCTCCATTTCCGCAAACAAAGAGTGACTCCACTCCTCACACACTACACACTTAATCCACAATTCTCCCCGAATGTCTTTGGAAAATGCGCCTCCACGAAAAATACAAATTGCATCTTCTTCAGCACGTTTTTCTTCCCCAATTGCGAGATCCAGATATGACTCGCCTGAAGAGACAGTTGGTGCATTGGGCTCTTAATCTGAATCCTCAGATAACTTAAGCCATTTTTTGCATGGTTTTCTAGGAGGAGCTTCACGTTTTTTCTTGCTTTTGGGAGGAGTTACTGTTTCCAATAATTTTTCTCCAGTAATGTTATCGAAAAGCAACGCGTTCCGTTTATTTATATCCAGGGCCAGCTTGCCAATCACTGCACAAATCGTCGATCCTGCACGTGTCTTCTTGTATTTTTCTACATTGTTGCAACATTTCGTGAATACCCTCACGGAGCTACCAACATTATGCACACGATCATTAATACGAGCCAATGTAGTGACTCTGTAAGACTTTCTTGGACTACTTCTGAAATTACCTTCACTTTTGTCAATGAAGGATAGCATTAAATACGTTGTCGTATGTTGATTACCAGATGCTTATGCAGGAAGCAGAAGATAATTATCCAAGAGCAGCATGCAAATTAAGATAAAACGTAGTACAATACAGTTTAACTTTTTATGCGAATAATAAAAAAAGCATTGGGTTCCAAAGGGAACACATCAGTGGACCCAAAATAATAAGAAATGGTAAAATTTTGGATCAAGTGTCTCACTTCAGTCGTCTCGCACGTGACATTAGTTTTAAACAATTGGAAGAACTTTTGGAAGAAAGACAATAAGGAACCGCAAATAAAATTCTGTAAGTTCATGGCTGTGCCTACGCTTGTATCTGGTTCCGAAACTTGGACACTGACGGTAAAAACGAAAATATGAAAACAGAAGCAAAAAAATTCAAAGAGCCACTACCTTCTTTTCTTCTTTATTGCTATTTTGAACACCTTGTACAAAGGTGGACTGTCAGCAGCATAATACGCTGCTCTTAAGCTGCTGGTGATACAATATAAAACATAATGGAAGTACAGATGATAGAATACAAATAGCAGGTAAAAAAAAACTGTAGACACGGAAAACAATATACACGAAGCCGTTCACGCTGGACAAGAAAAAAACTAAAACCTGTTGACACGGCGCACAAAACACGGACGACTGCGACAGCACAGGTGAACGGTGGTGGTGTGACGGCGAAAGAACACAAACACAAACAAGAAGGCACACACACGAGGCACTGATGGCGATGATCTCCGGCGTGCGAATGTCCACTGAGCGTGTATGAGTCCGGGGACCTGCCAAGAGAGGAGGAGGGGGGTGGGAGAGGGAGAGGGCAGAGCAGAGATGCCAAGGGCAGGGGAGATAGGGGGGAGTCCGCAGCTCGTGGTCGTACGGTAGCGTTCTCGATTCCCGCGCCCGGGTTCCCGGGTTCGATTCCCGGCGGGGTCAGGGATTTTCTCTGCCTTGTGATGACTGGGTGTTGTGTGATATCCTTAGGTTAGTTAGGTTTAAGTCGTTCTAAGTTCTAGGGGACTGATGACCATAGCTGCTAAGTCCCATAGTGCTCAGAGCCATTTGAACCATTTTTTGATAGGGGGGAGGAAGGAAGGGAGGAAGGGGGAGGGGAAGCCCGGGGGAAGAGGGGTGTAGGAAGGGGAGATGTGGGGAGAGAAGGGAGGGAGGGACCCCAAAGGAAAAAACACAGGAAGTGGGAGGGGAGGATCAAAGTTGATAGGAGGGGTAGAAAGAGGGGAGGAGGGCATCATCAGGGAGGGGGAGCTGGCGGAAGCCATCTTGGGAGAGGGTAAGGAGGGCCAGACCTCACGTACGGCCGGAAAGGAGCTTGAGGAGACGGAGTCGGGAGCGTGCCTTGGCTTGGATTGTCCGGAGATGGGGTGTCCAGGAGAGGCGACGGTCGAGGCTGACGCCAAGGTACTTAAGGGTGGGGATGAGGGCGATAGGACGGCCATAGATGGTTAGATAGAAATCGAGGAGGTGGAAGGAAGGGGTAGTTTTGCCTACAATTATCGCCTGGGTTTTGGAAGGATGAGCCACTGTCTTTTATTTTCTTTATTCTTATTTTAATCACCTTTTACTAGGCGGGCTGTCAGCAGCATATTACGCTGCTCTTCAGCGGTACAATAATATGACATATAGGTGGCACAGATAATACAATAAATACGGCAGGCGAAAACTGTAAACACGAAAAACAATAAACAAGAAGCCGTTGACGTTGGACGAGAAAAAACACTAACACTTGTTGACAAGGCGCACAGAACACGACTGGGACGGCACACGTGAACAGTGGTGGCATAATGGCGAAAGAAGACTAAACACATAACGAAGGCACACACACGAGACACTGATGGCGATGATCTCCAGCGCGCGAATGTCCACTGACCGTGTACGAGTCCGGGGACCTGCCAAGAGAGGATGATGGGGGGGGGGGAGACGGAGAGGGGAGAGCAGAGATTCCACAGACAGGGGAGATAGGAGGAAGGGAGGAAGGGGGAGGGAAGCCCAGGGGAAGAGAGGAGGAGGAAGGTGGATGAGGGGAAAAGGAGAGAGAAGGGAGGGAGGGTGCCTAAGGGAAAGGACACAGGAAGGGGGGGGGGAAGGATCAAAGTTGATAGGAGGGGTAGATGGAGGGAAGGAGGACATCATCAGGGAGGGGGAGCTGGCGGAAGCCACCTTGGGAGAGGGTAAGGAGGGTGGAGAGATGGAAACCGGGTGGGATGTGGGGATACAGGCGCAGCAGCGGGCGGGGGTAGGACAGCATGGGCGAGACAAGCGGGTGAGGAGGATCGAGTTAACGGGAAGTGTATAGGATCCGTATCCATTCGAGGAAAAGGAGGAGGTGGGGAACGAAATTAGGTTGTAAAGGATCTGCGTGGGGGAGGGGAGACGGATGCGATATGCGAGGCAGAGAGCATGGCGTTCAAGGATCTGAAGGAATTTATAAAAGGTTGGGGGGGGCGGAGATCCAGGCCGGATGGGCGTAACAAAGGATAGGGCAGATGAGGGATTTATAGGAGTGGAGTATGGTGAAGGGGTCCAGATCCCACGTAAGGCCAGAAAGGAGCTTGAGGAGACGGAGTCGGGAGTGTGCGTTGGCTTGCTTTGTCCGGAGATGGGGGGTCCAGGAGAGGCGACGGTCGAGGGTGACGCCCAGGTACTTAAGGGTGGGGGTGAGGGCGGTAGGACGGCCATAGATGGTGAGATAGAAATCAAGGAGGCGGAAGGAAGGGGTGGTTTTGCCTACAATTATCGCCTGGGTTTTGGGGGGATTGACCTTGAGCAACCACTGGTGGCCCCAAGCGGTGAACTGGTCAAGATGGGATTGGAGAAGGTGTTGGGAACACTGCAGGGTGGGGGCGAGATCAAGGAAGGCGGTGTCATCGGCAAACTGGAGAAGATGGAGGGGGGGGGGGGTGACGGCGGCGGCATGTCCGCCATATACAAAAGGTACAGAAGGGGGGAGAGGATGGAGCCTTGGGGCACACCGGCGGAGGGAAAAAAGGTGTAGGAATCCGTGTTGTGGATGATGACGTAGGAAGAACGGTGGGAGAGAAAGGAGCCGATCAAACGGACGTAGTTCATGGGAATGGCGAAGGTTTGGAGCTTGAAGAGGAGACCGGAATGCCATACGTGGTCATAGGCACGTTCGAGGTCCAGGGAGAGGAAGATCGCGGAGCGACGGGAATTAAGCTGCTCGGAAAGGAGATGAGTGAGGTGAAGGAAAAGGTCATTGGAAGAGAAGGACGGCCGAAAGCCACACTGGGTAACGGGAAGGAGGCGGTGCTGGTGGATATGCTGGTGGGTGCATCCGGTGAGGATGGATTCCAGGACCATGCTGAAGACTGAGGTAAGGCTGATGGGACGGTAGGAGGAGACGGCGGACGGCGGTTTGCCAGGTTTAAGGAACTTCAGGATACGGGAGGTTTTCAACAGGTTGGGGTAGTAACCAGTGGACAGGACGACATTGTAGAGCCTGGCCAGAGTGGAGAGGAAAGAGACAGGAGCTTCACGACGGTGACAGTAGGTGACACGATCGTGACCAGGAGCGGTGTTGCATTTTGTGCGGAGTGTAGCAATGAGATCCTAAAACAATCATATTTCTTTACTTACTACACGAATATGTCGTAAAAAGGGGGGTTCCTATTTTTAAATAACGCAGTTGATATCCGTTTGACCTATGGCAGCGCCATCTAGCGGGCCAACCATAGCTCCATCTGGTTTCCCCCTTCCAGCCAGACAAGTTTCGTTCTTTGCAGTTTTTTCGTTTGATGCTTATTTCGTGAGATATGTGGCCCGGTCACTTTCAATGGACCACTCTGTATATAACGTACATTACTTCAGAATCTCGTGCTTTTGCACAGTGTTTCGTGTGACAGCGTAAAAAGAAATTTCAAGAACATGCAAGGCTTAGTTCATCGGCATGTCCTATGTAAAACTACCATTACATAAAATATCATGAAAAGTGCGCCGAGTAGACATGCATACGTTCGCTCAGCCGCCGAAAGAAAACGGAGTTTCGGGAGTAAGCATTACAGACATTATGATCAACCGCCATGCCGGCTGGTGTGGCCGTGCGGTTCTAGGCACTTCAGTTTGGAACCGCGTGACCGCTACGGTCGCAGGTTCGAATCCTGCCACGGGTATGGGTGTGTGTGACGTCCTTAGGTTATTTAGGTTTAAGTAGTTCTGAGTTCTATGGGACTGATGGCCACAGATGTTAAGTCCCATATTGCTCAGAGACATTTGAACAATTTTTTAACCGCCAGGTGCCACTGTTGTAGTCCGCTCTTCCTCTGCCCTCATCTCTTAGAGAGAGCTCATGACAGCATCTATACCCGGGGCTGACTCTTGGATTTCGCTAACTGCCAAACCGGCTCACGAAATTATTCATTATTTAAGCCTTCCAGAAATGAGAATCACTTGCGTAATGTAGGATCTCAGCTGGCCATTTACTGCTCCCAATTATAGCCCTTTTGTAAAGGTTATTTCCTTCCAGAATTTACAGAAGTTTCTCTGCAGCGGGTGTTGGGAAACCCTGGCCGTTACTGAAAAATTTCTCGGCATTGAGAGCAGCGTCGTAGCCTCCGACCACAATCCACTTTCGCGGCTTAGGGTAATAACGGCCCGTCATATTCAGGCCGATAAAAAACCCTCTATCTCCACAACCGAAAGTCGGCCCTTGTGTCCATAATAGACAAGGAAGCTATCCCAACACGCATTTTCTAATTGTGTACCGAACCCGGATTCGAAACTGGGAGTTTGCCTTTGGCAAGCAAGTGTTATTTCGAATGAGGTTTCCCAGAGCGACTCGCGACCTGTCCACACAGCCTTACTTCCACCAGTACACCTCCGCAGTTCACTTGAATTCCTTGCGGGACTAGCACTTCTGAAGGAAGGGATACCGCAGAGACATTGATTAGCCACAGCCTAGTTGACTTTTTCCTCAATTAATTTTCAATCTGAACCCGAATGTGAGCTGATTTGAAATTTTCTGTAATGTTAGCACTGTTTGCTGGATTGGGATTCAAACCTGGGACCTTGCCTTTCGCTATGGTCTGATGACTGAGGAATCCAAGCACGACCCACGACCCTCCATCACAGGTTTAGTTCCGCCAGTACCTCATCCTCTACATTCCAAACTTCACACAATTTCTCCTGGGAAACTTGTAACACTAGCACTCTTGGAAGAACAGGTCTTGCTCAGGGGCGAAGTGTGCACTTACTGAAACTTTTGGGCAGATAGCAATTGTGTGCCGGAAGGGGAATCGACCCTGCGACCGGGTCGTCAGTCGTGCTTGGGTAGCTTACTCGCAAAAGACAAGGTCCGAGGTTTGAAACCCGATCGGCACACGGTTTTGATCTCAAGGAAAGTTTCAAATTAGCGCCACTTCAATGCAGAGAAGAAACTCGTTCTGGGAAGGTAGCAATGTAGTAATATGCCTCCATTGGCTATGTGACTCACACTTCCATGTTGTCTTTTGAAGTCTTTTAGATATCATCACATCTTCTCCAACATGGCTACTGCTAAAACCCACACACACACAGACACACAAATAAAGTGAGATAAGGAGAGGGAGAGGGAGACAGAGGGAGAGGGAGACGGAACGGGAGAGTGAGAGCGAGGGGAGAGACTGAGATCCGGATGCGGCAGTCGCGGAGCTGGACTTCCGTCTGCGCCGGCACCTCACCTCGGCAGTCGGCAGACTAATGGCGGCTATACTTCACACAACAGAGCGCGGGCTGGCCGGATAATCTGCGCGCTATTGCCAATATCTCGGCCGCTCAGTCGCCGGGCCGTGGTGTAGCTGGCGCGGTCGGTAAATATCGCAGCAGCCGCCGAGCCGAGCCGCCAATAAACTACCCTTCCCCACCTCCCTGCTCCCCCTTCCTGCCACCGCCGCTCCACGTGCGCGGATATGATGTATCACCTGGGATCCTCCCCGCCCGATCAGCGCGGCACGTGGCGCCGAACTGATACTGGAGATCAAGAGAGAGAGTACGTATTTACTCGTTTCAAGTTCGTTCTACGTAGTCCTGTACTATCTTCCGATCTCTCGCTTAAAGATTTATGGTAATTTGTTGGCGTACTAGCCTGCTGGACAGGAAAGTACAGTGAAATTACACTGAAGGAAAAAAACATCGATACATCAAAAAATAGTTAATGTAGAGTAAAGAACTTTCGGGAACGCTCTTGTGTAGGTAACAGGTTTAAGTGATTAACACTGCAAAATCACACGTTAGTGTCAGCGCGAGATAAGCCGTCAAATGTCAAATTAATAACCGGTGTAACCCCCGGAATGTTCAATGCAAGCATGCAAATGAGCATGAATTGTGTTGTACAGGTGCCAGATATGTTTGTGGGATGAAGTTCCGTACGTGTTGCACTTGGTCGATAAATACAGGGACGATTAATGCTATTTGGCGACGACGCTGGTGTTGTCGCCTGATGATAAAGTATTTGCTCCGTTGGAGACAGATCTGGTACCGAGAAGGCCAAAGCAGCAAAGCAGCGTGTCGGCACTATGTGGAGGATGTTGCGTTACAACAGCGGTATCTGAGGGAGTGATATCTTGATATCTTGTTGGAACCCCCCTCGAACTCTGTACATGAATGGCAGCATGACAGTCAAAACACCAGATTGACGTACACTATGTGATGAAAAGTATTCGGATACACCCAGAAACATACGTTTTTCACATTAGGTGCATTGTGCTGCCGCCTACTGCCAGGTACTCCATATGAGCGACCTCAGTATTCGCTAGACATCATGAGAAAGCAGATTGGGCACCTGTGTGCAACTCGCGTGCTTTGAACGTCATGAGGTGATCGGGTGTCACTTGTGTCATACGTCTGTACGCGAGATTTCCACATTCCTAAACATCCCTAGGTCCACTGTTCCCGATGTGATAACGTGAAGGTACATGTACAGCACAAAGGCGTACAGGCCGACCTCGTCTGTTGACTGACAGAGATCGCCGACAGTTGAAGAGATCGTAATGTGTAATAGGTAGACATCAGTCCACACCATCACATAGGAATTCCAAACTGCATCAGCATCCACTGAAAGTACTATGACAGTTAGGCGGGAGGTGAGAAAACTTATATTTCATGGTCGAGCTGCTGCTCATAAGCCACACATCACGCCGGTAAATGCCAAGCGACGCCTCGCTTGGTGTAAGGAGCGTAAACATTGGACGATTGAACTGTGGAAAAACGTTGTGTGGAGTGACGAATAACGGTACACAATGTGGCGATCCGATGACAGGGTGTGGGTATGGAGAATGCCCGGTGAACGTTATCTGTCAGCGAGTGTTGTGCCAGCTGTAAAATTCAGAGGCCTTGGTGTTATGGTGGGGTTATGCTTTTCATGGAGGGGGCTTGTACCCCTTGTTGTTTTGCTTGGCAATATCACAGCACATGCCTACACTAATGTTTTAAGCACCCTCTTGCTTCTCACTGTTGAAGAGCAATTCGGGGATGGTGATTACATCATTCAACACGATCGAACACCTGTTCATAACGTACGGCCTGTGGCGGAGTCGTTACACGATAATAACATCCCTGTAATTGACTGGCCTGCACAGAGTCGTGACCTGAATCCTACAGAACACCTTTGGGATGTTTTGGAACGCTGACATCGTGCCAGGCCTCACCGGCCGACATCGATACCTCTCCACGGTGCAGCACTATTTGAAGAACGGGCTGCCATTTCCCAAGAAATCTTCCAGCACATGACTGAACGTATGCCTGCGACAGTGGAAGCTGTCATTAAGTCTAAGGTTGGGCCAGCACCATACCGAATTCCAGCATTACCGATGGAGGGTGCCACGAACTTGTAAGTCATTTCCAGCCAGGTGCCAGGATACTTTTCATCACTCAGTGTATATTTTTGCAGTCAGAGTACTTGGGATAACCACGCGACTGCTCCTACCGTCACACGAAGTCGCATCCCAGACCACAGCTCCCGTTGGAAGTCCAGTGTGTCTAGAACACAGATAAGTAGGTTGCGGGCCCTCAACTGGCCTCCTTCTAACCAACACACGGCGATCACTAGCACTTTGCCAGAATCGCTTTCATCAGAAAATACGACAGACCTTCACCCAGCCCCCTCAATGACCTCTCGCTTGGCACCAAATAGCGGCTGTTTCTGGTCAGTGGGATACATGCTACAGGCGTCTGGTTCGGAATTGTCTCTACCTACAACTACATCTGCGTCATTACTCTGCAATTCGCAATCAAGCGCCTGGCAGAGGGTTCAACGCACCACCTTTAAATTGCCTCTCAACCTTTCCACTTTCGAACAACGCTCCGGAAAAGAGACACTTAAATCTCCCCGTGCAAGCTCTGGTTTATTTTATTATGATGATCATTTCTTCTCATGTAGGTGGGCTCCAACAAAATGTTTTCACACTCTGAGGAGAAAGTTAGTGACTGAAATCTCAGGAGAAAGTCGTGCTGCAGTGAAAAAGTCTTTGTTTTAATGACTGCAACACCATTTCGTGTATCACATCCATGGCACTCTCTCCCGTATTTGGCGATAATGCAAAACGAGCTGCCCTTCTTTGAACTTTTTTGTTGTTCTCCATCAATCCTGTCTGAAGGTGATTCTACACCGCACAGCAGTACTACAGAAGAGGCCGTGTAGGGTAAACAGTTTCTTTAGTAGACCTGTTAAATTTTCTAATTGCTCTGAGGATAAATCGCAGTCTTTGCTTGGCTTTTCACACAACATTATCTATTTGATCGTTCCAGTTAGAGTTACTCGTAATTATATTTGTATAACTCATCGTGTAACTGAAATTCAGCTGATTCTTTTTAGTGCTCATGTGGATCTCTTCACACTTTTCATGATTTAGAGTCAATTACCACTTTTTGTACCGCACAGCTATTTTGTCTAAATCATTTTGCATTTCGTTTCGATCATGACGGTAAATGACATCATTAATTGCAAATAAGGTAAGAGGACTGCTCAGAGTGTCTCCTAAATCGTTTATGTAGATCAGGAACAAAAGAGGGCCTACAACACTTGATGGGGAACGTCAGATATTACTTGTGTTTTACTCGATGACTTCCCGATAGCTATACCGAACTGTCACCTTTCTGACAGGAAATCACGAATCCAGTCATATAACTGAGACGATACTCCATAGACATGCAGTCTAATTAGAAGTCGCTTGTAACGAACGGTGCCAAAAACCTTCAAGAAATATAAAAATTAGGAATCCTATCCTGTCGATTGCACTCATTACTTAGTGAGAACAAAGAGCTAGTTGTGTTTGACAAGCACGATATTTTCAGAATGCATATTGGCTATTTGTCAGTAAATCGTTTTCCTGGAAGCGATTCATAATATTCGAACACAATATATGATCCCAAATGCTACTGCAAATTGACTTTATATGGGTCTGTAATTCAGCGGATTACTCATATTTCCTCTTGGGTGCTTGTGTGACTTGTGCAACTTTTCACTTTATGGGTAATGACGCTACAACGATCGAGCGATTGTATATGGAGCTAAGTATGGAGTAGTTGTACCAGCATACTCTGAAAAAAACCTGACTGGTATACAATTTGGACCGGAAGCCTTGCCTATTTTAGGTGTTTTAAGCTGCTTCGCTACACCGACGATATCTGCTTGAATCTGTTAATGTTGTCCATATTTCTTTATTAGAATTATGGAGTATTTCCCTCGTTTTCTTTAGCGAAGGAATTTTGGAAAGCCGTATTCAGTGTCACAATCATCGGTAGTATTTCTATTGCTATCGCGTAGGGAAGGCATTGACTGTGTCTTGCCATTGGTGACCTTGATATACGACCGAATTTGCTTTGGATTTTCGCTAGATTTAGAGACAGAGTTTCGTTGTGAAAACTATTAATACCGTCTCACACTGAAGTTCAGGCTAGGTTTCGAGCTTCTATAAAACTTTGACAATCTTGGGAATTATGCATTCTTTTAAATTTGGCATGCTTTTCTCGTTGCTTGACGATAGTGTTCCCACCTGTTTTGTGGACCATGTGGAACCAGTACCATATTTTACTAATTTAACTGCCGTCGATATTATTTCAAATGTTCAAGTGTGTGTGAAATCTTATTGGACTTAACTGCTAAGGTCATCAGTCCCGAAGCTTACACACTACTTAACCTAAATTATCCTAAGGACAAAGACACACACCCATGCCCGAGGGAGGACTCGAACCTCCGCCGGGACCAGCCGCACAGTCCATGACAGCAGCGCCTCAGACCGCTCGACTAATCCCGCGCGGCCGATGTTATTTCTTTCAACTTAAACAACGTCTGGTCTCGCTTTCATAGTCAGATTGGAAGGACAGCAGTCTTCTCATAGGAACATGTCAACCGGATTTTTATCTGCTTTTTGAATAGATGTATATTGCGTTTATTTCTGGTGGGTTTGGATGTTACGGTATTCATTCTAGCTACAAAAACATGTGTCCACTGAAATGTCAGTGGACGCGACAGGATAAAGGAAGAGCTAAACGGGCATGGAAAGGTGCAGGCCATTTATCACAAGTAATTTGTCACTTCACAAGAGTCCAACAATATTTTGTTGCAAACACAAGTCTTATAACTGAGCTGCCTGACAAAAAACACATTTCTCCTGTAATTTTTTCATTTTTTTTCATAATACGGAGCCAGAGTCATAATATATTTCTTTAAAGTCAGTACCGCCATTACACTGAGTGTTACATTTACACTTACACAATCATGATTTCGGCTTCAAAGTGCCGTTGTCAAGTATTTTAAGTGATATAAATTGGCTAAGATGGCATACTGTCGCATCAACGTACACTATTAGACACATTGTGTAAGAGTCGATATTTCTGGCAGAGTCTATTGCTTTGTTTCGTTACTAAGTACACCATCTTGAGTCAAGTACACAGTTATGATACAAAGCAGTAGGCTCTGCCAGAAATATCGACTCTTACACAATGTGTCTAATAGTGTATTTTGATACGCCATCTTAGGCAATTTATAACACTTAAAACACTTTATAACGGCACTTTGAAGCCGAAATCATGATTGTGTAATGTAACACTGCAAATAAATAACAGTGTAATCTTTAAAGAAAGATTTCTTCTGAATTCTCTAGCTCCATTTTAGCACCGTAAATAAAGAGCATTTTTCAAACATATTTTAAAAATGGAAACTTTTCAATTCAGATTTACAGGAAAACAGCACACAAACAGGGTCAATATAAATAAATTATTTTTATAACATTGGCCACAGTTGAATCACATAATTCTGAAAACGTGTTTGCTCAATCAGGGAAGGCTCTTGGGCATATTCAAGATACTGACGTGGAAAGATAAGCAAATACCACATAACTATTAAGCATTACACAAATAGAAGAACTAACACGTTAAAAACCAAACTTTTCAGCCAGGGGAAACATGGAATGGCAGGAACGGCAGGACAGGTCTGAATAAGATGATACAGAACAACGGGTACTACTGCGAGAATTAACGCCCAATTGCTACAAGATAGAAACTGAACTTATGTGGGATGCCGTAGCAAGCAAAGAGGTGTAACGTCTCAGAGGCTACGGTGAGACGGGAAACGACGCGCCGCCCTCACGCACGTACACAGCTGACGCGGACAGGCTACGCCCGGTCGACGGGCGGGTAACAGGTAACGCCTCGGAGCAGCGCCTCCAAACCCTACGAACAGCTCGAAAGGCCGAGATAAAACAAGCAAACATATAATTCATGCGTAGTAATCATAGAACGTATGGAAGTGGTCAGACCAAGACAAGAAGCTCCATGTGAGCATGGTCCCTAGCCCCAACCAAACCTTACGTGTAACAACAAGAATTTTACAATAAGAATTACGAACAGGATTAACCGGTTAATCTTATAGTAAAATATAACAAGTTAATGCAGTAACCAGAAAATCACACGGACCTTGGAGACATTCACTTACATTAACTGATTGTGCAAGTAGGCAAGGATGTAAAAACTTTCAACGAGCCAACACGGTCCAGTCACTAATGCCTGTATCTGTTATGATGCTCCTTATTTGGTCAGAATTACTTGTTGTTAAGAAGCCAAGTAAGTTTCCGCAACTATTTATACTTCGAGTGGGCTCCTGAACTAGTTCAAATGGTTCAAATAGCTCTGAGCACTATGGGACTTAACATCTGTGGTCATCAGTCCCCTAGAACCTAGAACTACTTAAACCTAACTAAACGAAGGACATCACACACATCCATGCCTGAGGTAGGATTCGAACCTGCGACCGTACCGGTCATGTGGTTCCAGAGTGAAGCGCCTAGAACCGCATGGCCTCGCCGTGCGGCTCCTGAATTAGTTATTGAAAATAATTTTGTGAGAAGGCATTCAGTATAATTCGTGCGACGTTTTATGCCTACCACCAACATTACACGTGTATTTTCACCAAAAAATCGAGAGTAGATTGAAATCGCCACCAACTATAATTATACGAGTGAGATACCTATTTGAAATTAAAGTCAAATTATCTTTGAACTGTTCAGCAACTGCATCATCTGAGTCGGGGGTTCGTTACAAGGAACTAGTTTTTAATTTATTCTGGTTGTCGAGTATAACCTCTACCTATAAAGCCGTCTTTATTCACAGAAAATACATGTGAATAACACAGGTTAAATACACTCTTAAGAGCTAGTGCGCCATACTCCCCGAGAGGAGTTCACAGGGGCGCCAGTTACCGCTGTTGGTGTAACCGCTAACACCTTACATTATTACACAAGTATAAACAATTATATTACAAATTAAGAATAAAGGACGGTATTGCTCCCGATATTGAAGCCCCAACTCAGAGGAAATAACTATTTCAGTTTAACTACAACGTAAATGACTTTAGAGAGAAATAAACATTCCACCACCGACTTCAACTTAATGTATCCTTTTTGAACATGGTTAGGTCCTTTGTCAAAATTTCGGCTGAACTGAATTCCAGCTATAGCCAGTATTCTGTAGCTATAACGATTTGAGATTCTATTAGTTCTTGGAGCTTTGTTTCTTTCCCAATAGTATACAGCTACAATATTGTTTGTTTCTATCTCCACCCTTTTCCTGTGTTCGTCCAGCACCCTTACAAACTGAAGCTCCTTCTGCACTTTTCCGAGACCACTAACCTAAAAAACCGTTCAGTTCCCTTCACACAACCACCACTACCAACGTAGCCGCTCCCTGAGTGTAGTCGACTCCTGACCTACGAAGTGGAACCTGGAAATCCATCACCCTGTGTCAACTCGAGAAATCTGCAACCAACACAGTCGGAGAACAGTCTCAGCCTCTGACTCAGATCCTCCATTCGGTCCTCTAACCAAAAGACCACAATCACTTACGTCAACGCTTACAAATGGCGAGCTGCGCCTTTATCTCGCAATTAAGATTGGCAGTCTGTATTACTTCAGCTAGTCACCCGAAACCAGAGAGAATATCATCTAATCCGAAGTGACACATGTCGTTAGTACCAACATGAGCCATAAGCTGCAGATGGCGGCACCCCGTGCTCTTCATGGCATCCGGAACCACCCGTTCTACATCTGGAACGAGTCCTCTCGGTACGCAAATAGAGTGCACATTGGACTCCTTCCCCACCTCCACAGGCATATCCCTAAGGAGCCCCATTACGCGCCTGCTGCAGATGCAGTACGATGCACCAGAGCCATATGAAGAACAGGACGGTTTCGATCTCGGTAGTACCACGTGGCCGTCTAGATCCCTATCTTCTTGCGACCACACATTCTCGTGACCACAGCTGCCAGCAATCATGTACATTGGCTACATTTCTATCTAGTCGTTCTGCAATATCGCATCTACCTTCTTCTCGTACCCTATTTGAGCCGTGCTCTCTCCTAACTATGCGTTTTCGTGAACTTCGCTGTCTATCTGTGTTTGGTTTCCGCCCTTGTCGCGGTTACTTCGTAGTTCTTCTCCCTTCTACGTGTGGCAGCAGTGATGTGTATCGATATTTGCGCCATGTACCATCTTTGGTTTGGTGCATATAGTTTCCTAGGTCTGGAGTGAGTCGGTCGGTTATTGCGGACGAGGGAAGTCCTCCGCGCGGTGCAGTCGGCTGGGGCCGCCGGCAGTCCCTGCGCAGTGTCGGAGCGTGTGTGGAGCTGTCCTATCGCTATGAGCTTCGTGGTTCACTGACCCAGGACGTCAGAGTTGAATAGTGGTTTCAACTACCCAAGCCACGTCTATCCATGCTGTGGCGATACGCTTCGGTGGTTTGCTGTTGGGGAAGTTTTTCCGGTGAGCAAGACCGAGTGGTTCTAGTGTTGAGATTTAGCCGCCATGCGGTGCAATGAACTATTGTGGTCAACTACGATTTGAGTGCACCAGTGGAATTTTCTGTCCTGTGGCCGTAAGTGTTATGGTTACTTGCCCTGGGCACTGACGTAAATTCAGGCAGTGTTCTTTGAGCGAGTTAACTATTACCATGTTTCAAATTCAAGTGTACCAGCGGAATTTTCTGCCTAGTAGCCACTAACGTAATTTCAGGCTGCATCCTTTCCTCACCTGTTGTCGCTGTCCAACAAGTTGTGTCATTTTGACAGCTAATACGTACTGCATTGTGGGTTATCACGTTTGCAACATTGCCGGTTGGAGTCCTCATGTACTGAATGATGGGAAGGAAGTTGTTGTGTCGGTCGGTCCGTGGCTTCCACCCCCCAACAACCCCCCCCCTCCCGGTTGGGTTCCGACGGATCAGGTATAGTTAGGCTCACCACCTGTCTCACCTAAGTGAACGAGGATGGACCGACCTCCGTGGAGGCCTTCTGAGTGCCACCGGTGTTCAATTATCTATTGTCAGATATTTAAAATTTTAGACTTATGGTTATCGTTTGTTTCTTAATATCTGGCAAATTAATTTTTAAATTTGTCTTTCAAACTCAAAGACTGCGGCTTTCTGCCTTCAAACATTATGGTAATATATTTTCAAATTTTGAAGTTTCATTGTGGCCCTCATTGTTAACTATGCTGGCCTTCTGCGTTTAAAGGTCGATGGTAATATCTTCTGAAGTTCTGAAATTTAATTGGGGCTCTCAGCCACTTGTGTTGCACCTTGCATATGTTGCTTTTGTGTTTTAAATTACTTTGTTGGAATCTTAATTGAATTTTTGATTTTCTATAAGATATCTTGTTGGCCTTCTCCCTTTAAAGGTCTATGGTAATATATTCCAAAATTTTGGAATTTAATTGTGGCCCTCAGCCATTTGTATTGCTCTTTGCGTATGTTGTTTTTTGAATTTTTTTATTGCTATCTTAATTGGATTTTTATCTTGTCAAGATTTCTTCTTGGAGGCCTTCAGCCGTAAAAGAGTTGCCTTCGGTATAGATTCGGCTATGTGCCGCTTTAATTGTAAAGGTTATTATATTACAATAAATTACAATTAGAAGCAGAAACTGACATCAACCCTTGGCCCTTTCCTCAATCCTATTACCTGTCCTGACCAGCGGGTTTAGCGGGCGTTTCACTATTACACAACTTCGTTCAAACTCAGTGAGATGTGTTTGTCATCTTATAAGCCTTCCTTAACTAACATCAACTCATCGCATCCAATCTCAAAGGTATCTAACGTTTACGACCGATACAACCTGATCTTAATCCTCATAGTAGCTGTACCAGCGGCTCTGTTAAGCGACTAATGCAATATTTGAACAGATATCATCTTTCAGATTTAGAAACACGCCTACCGACGTTCGTATATGTCGCTCAACTCGTCCTCGGTGTGGCGATTTCATTTCGTCGGAGTACTTTCCTACGCTGATAGCAGTCAGTGATAGGTTTGTATCTTACGTGTCTTGTTACCGGTTTTAGTGAATCGCAACTCCAGATTCCTTGTATTTCAATGATATGTCGTGGATGCTCTCCTCCAGCAAATATCATTACTGTACTGATGTCCTACAGCTTTATCGAAGTGCCAGACATGTAGACATCAGTTCTGCAACTGTCCGGATCAATTACGATCTGTCTTCAGTGGTAAAATGGGCACCAAATCTGGTGAAAATTGAAATGAATTAATCCCAAGTAATTTAACTATCTTATCAGAAATGAATAGTTTCTGAATTCTGCGAACTATCGCTTCCAATTCTGTATGACTGGCTGTTCTGGCCTTCCAACGTCAACCAAAATGACCTTACTGTGCTGGAACTGCTAACGGCTGGAAGCAAGTGGAAACCGCAGCAGTAATTTTTCTCGACGGCATCGTTAAATGATGATGGCATTCTCTTGGGTAAAATATTCCGGAGGTAAACTAGTCCCCCACTCGCGTATCTGGGCGTGGACTACTGAGGAGACTGCCGTTGTCAGGCGAAACAAAACTCGCGTCCTACGGATCGGAACGTGAATGTAAGATCTCTTAATAAGGCAGAGGGGTTAGAAAATTGAAAAAGGGAAATGTATGGTTTAAATTTTGATATGGCTGGAATTAGTGAAGTTCGCTCGCAAGAGGAAAGGACTTCTGGTCATTTGAATACAGGGCTATATATACACAATAAAAAAGTGGTCATGCAAGTGAGGATCCAGTAACGAATAACAAGAATGCGGCTAACCTACCACGAGCAGCACACTAATCGCATTATTGTAACCAAGATAGATGCGACGACCACAACCGTCACAGAAGTACAAGTTCATATGTCAACTAGCTCAGCAGGTAATGAAGAGACTAAAGAAATGTGTGATAAAACAGATCATTTAGACAGTTGAGGGAGACGAAAATTTAATAGAGATCGGGGACTGGAATTCGAAAGTAGAAAAAGGAAGAGAAGGAAAAATAGTAGGTCAATATGGACTGGGGAAAGGAATGAAAGAGGAAGCCGCCTGGTAGAATTTCGCACAGAGCATAATTTAATCATTGCTGATAGTTGGTTCAAGAATCATGAAAGAAGGCTATATACGTGGAGGACATCTGGAGACACTGGAAGGTTTCAGACTGATTATATATTGGTAAGATAGACTTTTGAGAACCAGGTTTTATATTGTAATACATTTCTGTGACAGATGTGGACTCTGGCCACAATTTATTGGTTATGAACTGTAGATTAAAACTGAAAAAATTGCAAAACTATAGGAAATGAAGAAGATGGGACCTGGATAACATGAAGAAACCAGAGGCTGTTGTGAGTTTCAGAGGGACCACTACGTAACGATTGACTGAAACATTGGAAAGGAATATACTAGAAGACGACGGGTAGCCTCGAGAGATGAAATAGTTAAGGATTCAGAGAATCAAATAGGTAAAAGGACAAAGCCTAGTAGAAATCCTTGTGTAACACAAGAGCTACTGAATTTAATTACAGGAGGAAATATAGCCAGCCTGAGTGGCCGAGCGGTTCTAGCACAATGGGACTTAACATCTCAGGTCATCAGTCCCCTAGAACTTAGACCTAGTTAAACCTAACTAACCTAAGGACATCACATACATCCATGCCCGAGGCAAGATTCGAGCCTGCGACCGTAGCGGCCGCGCGGTTCCAGACTGAAGCACCTAGAGCCGCTCGGCCACACTGGCCTGGTTAACTACAGCAAGCAAGTACATAAGGCACGTAAGCTACCTCTGTTATGCAGAATTAAAAATGCTAGCCCTGGGTAAACTAGCGTGGAGAGCGGTTCCAACCAACTTTCAGACTGAAGCCACAACACCGTCATGTGCTTTTTTATGTAAAAATTAGGTGACATCGGTGTATGCCACCTTCATATACCTTACAAGGAAGCAGAAATCTTTCTCAATCCTCAGTCTGTCACATAGAAAATGAGGATTTTAAATAGATAGGCTTCTAAGAAAGGGCTACATGACTCTGAGATGAATAACATACCAAAATGACAGCAGAAGTACAGATGAATGCGAAAAGAGGAGAGGAACATTTTTTTTCTGCGTAGTCTTTATTCTGTGTACTCTTTATTATAGAAGTTACCATACTGTGTACAGCTGTACAGGGAAGTGGTCGCTCTTCCTTGAGAAATGAGTAAACATAAATTTTAACCTTTCGTCTAACAACGTGAATGAATTTACAGTTTACAATAAATTCAGAACCTTCAAAAAAAACCTTAGATCACACATCACAGTGACAAATATAATTAAATATTTAGTAACAGACCAGAATGCAAACTTGACTAAAAGGAAAATTATAACGGAAGTTGATAGAACAATCTGCAAAATTTAAACGGATAATAACCATGACATTAAAAATAATGCCATTAATTTGGACTGGTGAGAACCACGGAATAAAAAAGAAGGAATGCGGAAGGTTTATAAGAAAGCTCAACGCAAATTATGGCTAAATAAAATCACGCTATACAGGAGACAAGAAATTCACGAGAAAATCACTCCAGGTAATCATGTCCATAACTCATGCCAAACTCCAGAGTTACAAGAAATCAAAGTCATCACTAAGCCTAATTTACCCCAAAATAATGTTATTACCCAGAAGCACAAGCATCACTAAACACAAATACAATCTGATACACTGAATATTGCTGTATCTACATTCCGAAATATGGTTCAAATGGCTCTGAGCACTATGGGACTCAACTGCTGTGGTCGTAAGTCCCCTAGAACTTAGAACTACTTAAACCTAACTAACCTAAGGACAGCACACAACACCCAGCCATCACGAGGCAGAGAAAATCCCTGACCCCGCCGGGAATCGAACCCGGGAACCCGGGCGTGGGAAGCGAGAACGCTACCCATTCCGAAATAATCTTAACCTATTTTCTCATAAACAGATGTAATCAGTGCTCACAAATCAAATCAGTGATCAGCAGTGTAATAATCATACAGTCACCCCTACACAGAGTAACGGCCCACATACACTCCTGGAAATTGAAATAAGAACACCGTGAATTCATTGTCCCAGGAAGGGGAAACTTTATTGACACATTCCTGGGGTCAGATTCATCACATGATCACACTGACAGAACCACAGGCACATAGACACAGGCAACAGAGCATGCACAATGTCGGCACTAGTACAGTGTATATCCACCTTTCGCAGCAATGCAGGCTGCTATTCTCCCATGGAGACGATCGTAGAGAAGCTGGATGTAGTCCTGTGGAACGGCTAGCCATGCCATTTCCACCTGGCGCCTCAGTTGGACCAGCGTTCGTGCTGGACGTGCAGACCGCGTGAGACGACGCTTCATCCAGTCCCAAACATGCTCAATGGGGGACAGATCCGGAGATCTTGCTGGCCAGGGTAGTTGACTTACACCTTCTAGAGCACGTTGGGTGGCACGGGATACATGCGGACGTGCATTGTCCTGTTGGAACAGCAAGTTCTCTTGCCGGTCTAGGAATGGTAGAACGATGGGTTCGATGACGGTTTGGATGTACCGTGCACTATTCAGTGTCCCCTCGACGATCACCAGTGGTGTACGGCCAGTGTAGGAGATCGCTCCCCACACCATGATGCCGGGTGTTGGCCCTGTGTGCCTCGGTCGTATGCAGTCCTGATTGTGGCGCTCACCTTCACGGCGCCAAACACGCATACGACCATCATTGGCACCAAGGCAGAAGCGACTCTCATCGCTGAAGACGACACGTCTCCATTCGTCCCTCCATTCACGCCTGTCGCGACACCACTGGAGGCGGGCTGCACGATGTTGGGGCGTGAGCGGAAGACGGCCTAACGGTGTGCGGGACCGTAGCCCAGCTTCATGGAGACGGTTGCGAATGGTCCTAGCCGATACCCTAGGAGCAACAGTGTCCCTAATTTGCTGGCAAGTGGCGGTGCGGTCCCCTACGGCACTGCGTAGGATCCTACGGTCTTGGCGTGCATCCGTGCGTCGCTGCGGTCCGGTCCCAGGTCGACGGGCACGTGCACCTTCCGCCGACCACTGGCGACAACATCGATGTACTGTGGAGACCTCACGCCCCACGTGTTAAGCAATTCGGCGGTATGTCCACCCGGCCTCCCGCATGCCCACTATACGCCCTCGCTCAAAGTCCGTCAACTGCACATACGGTTCACGTCCACGCTGTCGCGGCATGCTACCAGTGTTAAAGACTGCGATGGAGCTCCGTATGCCACGGCAAACTGGCTGACACTGACGGCGGCGGTGCACAAATGCTGCGCAGCTAGCGCCATTCGACGGCCAACACCGCGGTTCCTGGTGTGTCCGCTGTGCCGTGCGTGTGATCATTGCTTGTACAGCCCTCTCGCAGTGTCCGGAGCAAGTATGGTGGGTCTGACACACCGGTGTCAATGTGTTCTTTTTTCCATTTCCAGGAGTGTATGTCAAACAGTATAAATGTATGTTCTTTCCCGAAAATACGATATTCGCCGTGCAGTAGAGAAACTTAATAACTAGTTCTGCATCCAAGGAAGCGCTGTCTTTGAAACACACAGCTCAAGACGCTGATACAGTTCGTGCTCTCCAGTTACAGCAAATAACCGACTGCTGGGCACCAAACAGCACCAGCCGTCCAGCACTTCCACCTAGCGGGACCAGACACTCGTGTTGTCTGCTGCCAACGTGTTAATGGCTACTGAGGCGCTTCCTCGCGTCCGTCCTGCTCGGCTGCTCCACGGCCTTCTGTCTTGCACTCCCAACGCGCCTTCCTCGTTGCCTCTGGACAGCGCTGGCGCCGCACCGCTACCTCTACCTGCTCTCTCGCGTACTGGGCGAGAGAACTGGAGCAGCCTTGGTGTCATCGTGTAATTTAGCGGCGTTTTAACTCGCCGCGGAAGTGTTACGTGTCGTGACTTCTAGTTTGTTACGTGTTTCAAGCATCACATTCACTACAGACGTTATTATGTGGAACACGTCAACCGAATAAAGGTAGAACATGTAATTTAAAAAATGAAGGAAACGTTTACAAGGTTACATGCTAGCCATTTACAGCTTTTTTCTCTATAAACAACTGATTATTTCTGTTCCTTCTGGTCTTGTACCTGTGAATATTTCTGTTTCTTCCAAACTGAGATAGATGGTTGATAACAAATTTTATAACGATAACTTTAGCACAACTTGACTAGAAGAAGGGATCGGATGGTAGGACATGTTCTGAGGCAAGAAGGGATCACCAATTTAGCACTGGAGGGCAGAGTGGAAGGTAAAAATCGTAAAGGGATACCAAGAGATGAATACACTAAGAAGATTCAGAAGGGTATAGGTTGCATTAGGAACTGGGAGATGAAGAAGCTTGAACAGGATAGAGTAGCATGGAGAGCTGCATCAAACCAGTCTCAGGACTGAAGACCACACAACAACAACACAATTCGGAAACATGAGATGTTTTGGCGAAGGTGATACAAATGTAGTTTTATTAACATTCAGTCCGGAACCGCGCTGCTGCTTCGGTTGCAGGTTCGAATCATGCCTCGGGCATGAATGTGTGTGATGACCTTGTGTTAGTTAGGTTTAAGTAGTTCTAAGTCGAGGGGGCTGATGACCTCAGATGTTAAGTCCCATAGTGCTTAGAGCCATTTGAACCAGTTTTTACTAATACAACCCATAGACCAAGAGATGAATACACTAAGCAGATTCAGAAGGATGTAGGTTGCAGTAGGTACTGGGAGATGAAGAAACTTGCACAGGATAGAGTAGCATCAAACGAGTCTCAGGACTGAAGACCACAACAACATCAACTTTAGCACCAGGAGATGCCAGAGTACTGAATAGGGATTTGGACCCGTAGATGCCCTCTTGCTGGTCCCCACATTGAAGTTCAGTGTTGGCAGCACCCTGTGATGTGGTGTTGTCAGAAGAGAGTCAGTTCCTCCATCGGTATACGGTGGGCGGCGAGGAGCACGAAGTTCATCAGGTGAAAGCAATCACCTCGAGTACTTCGTCGGCTAGTTCGTAGACTGTGCTGGAGCATGTAGGCCATAGAAACACTGCAGTATCATAGTAATGGGATCGAGTGCTGTTACTGCGAATGTCATCCATCCCACTGGTCAACTCATTGCGAGAGCTAGTGCGAGGCTATAACACAAGGTTCGGATCGTAATTAGTGCATGTACCCTCGATATTCTGCTACTTTCACTTAAGAGACTGTTCACTGTTGTGTCAGTACTTCACTCCGTGCTCTTGTGAAATTCTTTGAACATGGCTTCTGAGCTAAAGAAGATGCTTGTCCCGGTTTGTTTTGTTCTCTGCAACAGTCTCCTTTCTGCTCAATGTGAATCCTCATTTGACATACGGTGTATCGCCGACCTGACCCACACGCGACATACTGACTCACTTGCTGCTTCTGACTCATTCTCTCTCTCTCTCTCTCTCTCTCTCTCTCTCTCTGGCGTGATTTAACTTTGCCTGTGCAGCGTGAATGAGCTTCAATAAGTTTTCTAATTTATGCCACCTTCGTATTTTGTGCTGTAACAATCGTCAGATGAGCGTGTTTC
This sequence comes from Schistocerca cancellata, assembly GCF_023864275.1. NCBI lineage: Eukaryota > Metazoa > Arthropoda > Insecta > Orthoptera > Acrididae > Schistocerca > Schistocerca cancellata. Next base: position 606,021,879 of record NC_064630.1, read on the forward strand.
AACCACACCCATAACTCTGATTACATCCCTTTGTGCAACGAGTACTTCATACCTAAATGATTAATTATTGCAGGTTATTAACCCCTAGGGCTTCAGTGAAAGAAAATGTGGGAAATACGTTAACGTCCTAATCTCTACATCCCCGAAACAGACAATTACTCTTTCTACAAATGTAAACGAAATTAATCATTTTAACAGGCCTACTATATGGTTTTTCCAGTTCAAGTTTTCATCAATATGCTCACGTAGCTACTTAGAACTTTTTCATTTATGTTGTTGGTTCACTTCTTTTAAATAGGAGGTGGCCCAATTTTAATACAGAACTCAGTGGGATATGTTTTATTCCAAGTTTAAAGCTAGGCCATTTGTGCCAAATTAACCTGCAGTGTTCTCGAAAACATCGTTTACTAATTTCTTTCTTGGTGTTTCATTTCTTGTCTTCACAACTATGGTTGAATCACACGCCTACCAGACTAAGTCTGCCTCCTGGTTCTAAGAAACTGGTAACTCATTAATGCAAAGCAAGGACAGTATTAGACCAATGACCGGACCCTGTGGGTTCCCATTGCGATTTCTCCTCACAGAGATGACGTGGTGTTCCTCTTTGTACTATTCTACATTCCTTGAACAGCATATTGTGTTGCTTACTAAGGATTATTGTGATCAATACTTCCGGTGGTGTGAACGTGTAGACACTCTTTGTACTATTCTACATTTCTTGAACAGCATATTGTGTTGCTTACTAAGGATTATTGTGATCAATACTTCCGGTGGTGCGAACGTGTAGACACTCTTTGTACTATTCTACATTCCTTGAACAGCATATTGTGTTGCTTACTAAGGATTATTGTGATCAATACTTCCGGTGGTGTGAACGTGTAGACACGTCATGCTACGCCTTTTCCAGATTCTTTGGACTTGCACGCAAGCGCCACTTCTGTTTTTCTGGAGTGCTAAAACTGTTAAAATGAGTGTGAATTCCTAAGGGACCAAACTGCTGAGGTCGTCGGTCCCTAGACTTACACACTACTTAAACTAACTTAAACTACCTTATCTGAGAACAACACATACATACACACACCCATGCCCGAGGGAGGACTCGAACCTCCGACGATTGGGGCCGCGCAGTCCGTGAGGTGGCGACTCAAACCGAGCAGTCACTCCGCGTGGCTCTGATTTGCTACGGACTTCTCTGTGAGACCTAAGCTGCCAATCTCTCACAGTGCAGACAAGTTACTTCCCTATCTCGGTGAATAAAAAAGTTTCGAGTATTTATTGTACAACAAATGTGCCTCAATGCGTTTTATTATTTGCAAAGAAAAGAAAAAAAAAGTAAAAAAAAACTTTTAGCTCACTTGAATCGTTTATAAGATATGACGATTGTTGTGACCACATAATTCGTGATGCATAAGGATATGTACGCGCGCGTCGCGCGGAACTGTAAAACTCATTTACTCGAAAACGAAATGGCATTCCGTTCTGCTTTTAATTTTAAATGAAATTTAAGTATCTTATCCACATTTTATTCGCCGCGGTGTAGAAGCTAAAATCAACTATACGCAAATTTTAGGCAGTGTATTCTTACCTCTGAAAACTCTTTAAAATTTGGATCTTCCTGGTAGATTAAAACTGTGTGGAGGACCGACACTCGGGGCCTTTGCCTTTGGTGGACAAGTGCTCTACCGACTGAGCCAACCAAACAGGATACAACCTCCCAGTTTCAAATCCGCCAGTACCTTGTCTCCTTTAAAAATTGGTGCAATGCTTTTTTTGTTTGATGCAGCGCAGTAAGTATGACAGATAACGAAAATTAATTCACTTCTTTACCGAGTTAAGACATCAGATTTTAAGATATGCAAAAATCAAATTTTTTCACTTAATTACGATGGGAAGTCAAAAATAAAGGGACTTGCCATAGGGCTTGGTAACACAGCTAGTATAAAGTGCTCAAGTATTGTCGTCTGCAACGATTGTACACAACGTGTCACTCTCATTCCCTGGCTATTCTTTGTGTTGTCGCAGATCGTGAAGCAAGGCAGTTCCACTGTCGATCTGCACCAGGGAGGAAATGAGGGCAGTGATTTGTTTTTTCGTCCGGAAGGTGTTAAACCAGCAGAAATTATTCGCCTACTGCAAGCGCAGTACGGTGACAGACGGTTACCGTGAAGCAAGCGCTATGAAAGTACAGAGTGCTTCAAACAGGGAAAAACTTTTCCATGTGACGAGGAAAGATCGTACAGACCATAGACATCAACAAGTGTGGACAATATTGAAGTCGTTGATGTTATGATAATGAAAAGCAAACGAATCACAGTGGACGAAAAGGCCACTACTTCACATACGTCACCGTTCAGCGTATTCCATCATACACGACAGGCTAAATTTTCGGAAAGTTGGTGCAAGGTGGGTACCGAAAGAACTGTTAGCGCAGCATAGGGCGCTAGGGATGGACATCTCTCTTAAAAATTTGGCCCGTTTCCATCGCGAGGGAGATGGATTTTTACAGAAAATTTTTAGTGTTGTCGAAACGTGGGTACTACATCACGAACCGGAAAGTAAGGCGGCGAATATGGTTTGGAAACAACCATCATTACCAGAAGTTAAGCAATTTAAACGTCAACCATCAGCCGGTAAGGTTATGTTAACACAACTGTGGGGCGTGAAAGCTTTGGAAGCCGTTCATTTCACGCCAAGAGGCGAAACTGTGAACAGTGGCAACTACTGTGATGTTTTGCGAACTAAACCGAAACCTGCAACCAGATCCAAAAATCATGGGAAACTACGAAAAGGTGTCATCCAGCAGCAAGATAACACTAGGTCACATTCTGCCAGACGTACGGCCGAAAAAATAACGGAGATGGAATCCGAATTGCTGGAACGCATACAGAGCAGGTCAGGCTCCAAGCGATTTCCATTGAAGGAAGCGCTCAGGTTTCAAAATGGTTCATATGGCTCTGAGCGCTATGGAACTTAACATCTTAGGCCATCAGTCCCCTAGAACTTAGAACTACTTAAACCTAACTAACCTAAGGACATGATACACATCCATGCCCGAGGCAGGATTCGAACCTGCGACCGTAGCAGTCCCGCGGTTTCGGACTGAAGCGCCTAGAACCGCACGACCAACGCGGCCGGCTAACGCTCAGGGTAAGAAAATTTGCAACCGATGCAGAAGTCGTTGATGGTGTGCAAAATTGGCTACAGCTGCAACCAAGAACTTTTTTCCGATGGAATCAAAAAACTAGTGAAACATTGGATGAAGTGAGTTGAAGCGCACAGCGGTTATGTAGGAAAATAAGGTACTTTTCAGCTATCACTTGAATAAATATTCCTTTTCTCAAAAATCACTTTACTTTGTTACTTCCCCTTGCATTTTCGAAAAATCGGATGCTAAATGTATCAGATCGGCCGGAACGCTGTTGCTCAGAACCGACACCGGCATTTGGGGAGCAGTACAGCCGTAACAAAAATGGCATGAGCAGAGTGCACGTTTGTAGCAGCGAAAGGGTTAAGGATTATGTGGTGTCACCGCAAGACACCACACTTGATAGGTGGTAGCCTTTAAATCGGCCGCGGTCCGTTAGTATAGGTAGGACCCGCGTGTCGCCATTATCAGTGATTGCAGACCGAGCGCCGCCACATGGCAGGTCTAGTCTAGAGAGACTCTCTAGCACTCGACCCAGTCGTACCGCCGATTTTGCTAGCGATGGTTCACTGTCTACATACGCTCTCATTTGCAGAGACGACAGTTTAGCACAGCCTTCAGCTACGTCATTTGCTACGACCTAGCAAGGCGCCATATTCAGTAACTATGAATGTATTCTGAACAGATAATGTTGTGAATCATGTACCGTCAATAGCGAAGTTCATCATTAATGGATTAAAGTTAAGTATCAAACTAATTACGTCCGTTTTCTGCATTCTAATTCCTTGTCATGTTCCAGACCTCACGTCAGTATAGTCCTTCCCTCCTCACGCCAGCCTGCGTGAGCTAAAACGCGTGCTTTCCGGGCTCCACTAGTAACACGGTGTTGGCTCTTCTCCCAACACAACAGATTATCATCGTATCTAGTTGACTACTAGTACTCAACGTACTTGGAGAAAGACCTGTTCACGACTGAAAGCTGTACTTTAGTAGCAAACGCGCGTTCTGTTATGGATGCGGAGTCAGATGTATAGTTCGCGCTGACGGCGGCAGAGCGCGCTAGGAAGCCGTATCACATATCGGGGCGGCGTGATCCCCGGAGCGCCCCCACGGCCACCTGGGCCCGGCAGGCCTACGCGGCGCGAGCCCCCCTGCTCATCGCAGCAAGCTCTGCGCGCGGGCCGCTGTTGGCGAATTTTCCGGCCCGTGACTAATGGCATTAGGGTATTGTTATTGCGGGGCTCGGCGCGCCCTCATAAACAGCGGCGCCGGCCTTTGTTCCCCTGGCGGACAGCGGCGCAGACCGCACCGCCACTGCGAGCCGGCCGGCTGCAGCTCCAGCCAGTGGACCGTGCCGCGCCCGGCAGGAGAGCCCGATTCCGCTATTGATACTCGCGCTCACTGAGTCGGCGGGGAAAATCGCTTAGGTATTATATAACGAAGTGGGGGTTCGATAGCCCAGAAACCGCTGCGCGCAGAGCTACGACACGCCTGAAACTCTCGCGTCTACCTAATTTCCTGACTGACGTATACGAGCAAATGGTACAGGACATTTCCAACCGCGGCAAAATAAGGGGCGTAGGCTCTTTGTTGTCAGCAATACAAAGCACAATTCTGGTTCGACGACTACGCTGATAAACGTCAGACCGTAAATCAAAGCCTATTTCACTCCTGGGTTGTATATGATGTTAACGTGAACTTTGCCCCGGCATCGTATTTGTCACTAGTGAATTTGAAAAATAAACTTGACTTTACTATGTAGCTAGTTATCCTGGAATACGGTCTTCTAAGAACAATTTCCTTCTTTCATCTGTGTGGAGCATAAAGTCAAAAATCAGGAAAATATTTGTTTAAAAAAGCACTCATTTGATCCATAATAATTTCCGAGTACCCTTCTGTGCAGCAGTCTGTGTTTTAAATAACGGAAAGTATCTTACACAGGGTACTCATAACTTCCATTAGGTGCTGTCTACCACCTCTATTCGCTTACTGCCTTCCATCAAAGGCGTATTTCTTCTCGTGAGACTGTCTATTGCAAGCTTTTTCCCTGAGAAACGGGGTATGTGAATAAACAGATATCAATCTCATTTACCACCATTACTGACGTTCACTGTTTTATCAACAACTTTTATGTGGTTATTGTTTTCAAAGACAGTTTGTGGTTTGCCGGCCGGAGTGGACGAGCGGTTCTAGGCGCTACAGTCTGGACCCGCGCGACCGCTACGGTGGCAGGTTCGAATCCTGCCTCGGGCATGGATGTGTGTGATGTCCTTAGGTTACTTAGGTTTAAGTAGTTCTAAGTTCTAGGTGACTGATGACTGCAGCAGTTAAGTTCCATAGTGCTCAGAGCCATTTTTTGAACAGTTTGTAGTTTACGAAACGAATTTTGCTTTCATGAATTTTTAGACACACATAAGCAAAGGATACATAGTTCGTCATTACAGCTGAAAGGAAAATCAACATTGCATCTTGTACAATAAACAAACATTTTCGGCTGTTACAGTAACGATGCCGGTATCACACAAAAGGAAAGGCTCTAAGTGAATTTTATCTATAACTGGTGCAGTTGAACTCTGTGACTGTTCCTTTCAGGGTGTAGAATAATAACCTCTACCAGTCACAACAGAAGGTGATTTGATATAACTCACTACCTATTTCGAGTTTGTGCCCATCCTCAGGTGGTTTCACGTTCAGTTACACGTTTCAGTAATGTGATAATGACTAAACAGATCCAACTGAAACAAGAGTAAATTGCTAATCGGCATGTACTGCATAGTGAAATATTATTTACATACAGCTGCAGGATCCATGTCGTCACCGCATTTCGTTCCTCACATTGTCTTCACAATGTCTCAATTTTTTACACATTAACTGTATATTACACATCATGGTAAATATTAGTACTTTCATCTTATGCTTTTGACAGAATGGATCTAAATAACTTCAGAAGCGCAGATTCTAGCGAGTTTTCAAAGGAAAACAGAGGCTATGGGAAAAGGGCTTAGACCTAATATTATGAAAATGAAACTGTTGCGTGATTATGGAACCACATTGTCATTTATAATGTAAAGAATTGTAGCTGGCATATTATATAACGTCGTGACTTTGTTTAATAGCACGTGCCCGACTCTGGTAGAACATTAAAAAATGTATCTTCTATTGTGACTGGTGCTGTTATTTTGCACGCCCTATGAAGGAACAGTCACGGAATTCAGTTACATCCATTATGCATAAAGTTGACTTAATGATGCCTAGCCATGCAACACGAACTGTCATTGCATTCAGAACATATAAAATCAAGACGATGAAAACCATACAAGCAATATAACTGAAGAAAAACTGCTCTTTGTCGAAAGTAATAGCCAGTGTCATTAAAATAAACTTAACGAGCTACTATCCGTATAGAGCTTAAAGTCAATATCATATGTAAAAACCTACAAAACCAAAAAACACAGTTGTGCAAAAAATGACTTCATACTGCTCAGGAATATCAATAGAAAACTATCTGAAAACAAAGCTTTCATACTGAAATATGACAAGGGAACTCAGCTGTTGTTATGTGTGACTCCGAATATATCAACAAATGTTCCGAATTTTTTTCATAAAAACAACAAACATGAAATGCAGAATGACCTCGCACCAAAATTTTAAGCCCAGCTAAGCGAACTATTGAAATCTGTTGATTTTCTTTTATCTGAGAATGAAGATCTAAAATGCCTTATCGTGAACCTCTCAACACTAGAACTACGTTCACAAGCGAAAATTAATAAACCTCATTCTCCTATACGTCCTGTAGTTAACTCAAGAAATAGTCCAGCATATTTTCTCAGCAAGAAGCTGAATAACGTTATCCGCAATTTGATATTTATGAAAAGAATTTCTCAATTAAGAGCAGCTATGATCTTAGAGTAGCCTTCATACTTGTGAAAAGAATTCCTCAATTAAGAGCAGCTATGATCTTAGAGAAGCTATCGAAGACTTTTCAGTAATAGATGGTGTCTTATTTGTTTCAGTGGATGTAGTAAACCCTTACACCAACATTCCTATTAAGGCACAAACCAGATAATTAAAAACAACCTATTAAAATACAAAAGGTAGACCAAGGCTGAGATACATGAAATCATTGAACTGCTGGAACTAGTCCTGTCACATAATACTTTCTCCTTTAACAACAGATTTGAAACTAAGAAGATGGTCTTGCAATAGGTAGCAATGTGGCAAGCATCCGTGCAGATGTGTGAATTAATCAGATAGAAAATCAATCCTTAAAGTCAGATTGCCTACTTAAAAATAAAATAATTTATTACAAAAGACATATTCATGACGATGGGGAGGAGGATATTGGTGTTCAACGTCGCCTCGACTACGAGGTCGTTTAGAGACAGAACAGAAGTTCGGATTAGGGAAGGATGAGGAAGGGAATGGGCCGTGCCCTTGTCAAAGGAATAATCCGGCATTTGCCTTGAGCAGTTTAGGGGAATTATGGAAAACCTAAACCAGATCGGCGAATGCGGGTTACAACCGAATTGAATCCAGTGTGCTAACCACTGCGCTGCTTCACTCTGTAGATGTTGATGATACCATTATCAAATACAATGGTACGTCCGAGGAGGTAAAAACTTGCTGATACTCTCAGTAGCAAGCATAAAACATTAAACTGACAGTAGAACATAAAGTAGGTAATGGAGTCAATGTTCTTGATCATACAATCTCTAATCCAAATAACAAACTTGCCCTTCAATTTACCGAAAATTCACCACCAGCGACGTTGCATGAAAAACTCCTCCTGTACCCTAATACAACACAAAATGACATTCTTCCAGTCTACGCTTGAACGCATACACAAATCCGCACTCAGTAATCTTGATGAACAAGAAAGCCATTAACATTTTCAGAGGAATCGGACACGTGAATTGGTATAACACACGTTCTCCCTACCAAAAATTCTCTCATCCAGCGCTGTTCGTATTTCGTATTTCACTGTCTCTGTTAGCATTTATCGTCAGTCTGAATGTAGCGCTAGTGTCAGTTGGAACTACAATAACAGTAACGAAATTTATTTTTATTTCAACAACTCATTTCGGTCGATTAATCCTCCATCATTAAGTGGATTCATGTTACATGACAAGACATGTGTATATTACATTTTCGACGTCTGAATTTGTGGGACTACCTCCAGTAGCAACAGATCACAGGCGACAACATCACGTACAATCTGTATTTATTTCTTATCTTTTAACTGTCGTAAACCCACGTGATGACGGAGGTCTAACCCTCAGAAATACGTCTGCATCTACATCTGGATCATACTAAGCAAGCCAGCTAGTGGTGTGTGGCGGAGGGTACTTTCGGTACAACTACCTGGTCCCTCCACCCCTATTCCGCTCGCTAATAGTGCTTGGGAAGAATGATTGTCGGTAAGCCTCTGTAACGGCTCTAATTTCTCGAATTTTCTCTTCGTGATCAGTACGCGAGATGTACGTGGGTGAAGTAATGTGTTGTCTGACTCCTCCCGAAAAGTGCTGTCCCGAAACTTCAATAGTAAACCTCTCTGCGATGCACAACGCCTCACTTGTGTAAGTAGGCTGTTTAGGTTCTTATATTGGTAACGCCGCCGCCACGTAGCGCTCTCTGTATGAAAATCACTGTGTCATCTGGTATCTCTCAGAAAGTACTTTAATTCAGAATGTATTTTTAAGTAAACCAAAATGTTGCATTAAAAACTTATCAGCAGTACCAGTATATGTTATAAGTATGTGAGCCTTATAGTCGTTACGTAATCGTGCAACTAACAAGCAAAAATGTACAAATAACACTGTGTCGTCTGTTCACAATAACAATGCATTCGTAATTTCTGTTTAAATAAGTTCTCTTGGTTCTTGACTGGATAGTTCACTTTAAAACATAGTTGCATGTTAACAGTTTCTAAGATTGAAAAAGAGTACTAGTAACGTGAAGTGAAAAATTTTATAGCAAAGACTAAGTTAAAAAGCAGATTATCTCCCAATAAATGGTTTTACATGTGAAATGTGGTGTAGCCCTTTGCTCTTCCTAGTATGCAGAGTTTCAACTTTAACGCAATTATCAGGTGGTATACGTCGGTAAAGAATACTGGAATATTTCTCAAGGTTAGCGTCTATGTTATTTTTCTCTGAGCCAGTCGGCGCACGCGGCAGCCTGCGGTGCGAGTCATTGTCTGTTCCTTTGTTGGCGCGCGTCGTTATTGGGATTTGGAGACCTAATTTCTACAAATTCGCCTTGCCGAGAGGGCCCTGCTCTGTTTGAATCTCGTGAGTTCTGACGAAATTCAGGTCTGTCGTTTTGTCGGTAGTTTACATAGTTTCCTGTTTGTCGGTCATGTGGTGGAGAATTTCTCCCGGAATCGTTAACTGCGCGCTGAACTGTTGCGTCTGAAGTTATTCTGTCTCCCGTGATAATAATTGTTCTGGTTGCCAAATTGTCTGTTTCTATGAGTGTCTCTGTGATATTCATTACTACGGAAATGCGATCTCTTTCTGTAACTATTACTCTGCCAGTGGTTGTCATACGGGTGGTGTCTCTTTTGGTCACGATTTACTTTGTAAGAATAGACTTGTCGTGTCCTGTTATTGTTTCTGTCGTCGCGGAATTGTGACGGATGTGCCCTGTAGTGATTGTTTTCCCGTTTTCGCATCCCGCGACTGTCTGTGTCAATTTCTAATTCTTGTAAGAGTCCCTGAAAAGCTTCAATGTCGTCTTTGCAACGCCCTGCCAAAATAATATTTCTTAAATGTTCAGGCAATTTCATTAAGCAAATGCGGATGAGTTCTGAAGGGCTGTATGGGTTTGACAGGTACTGATTCTTGTGCAACATGTCTTCAAAATATTTCACAAGACTGGAAAATTCAGATTGTTCGAAATGTTTCATCATTATGATGCCATGTTTTACTCGGTCTTGTGTGGCTTGAGACCAATATGCTGAGAGGAAGGCATGGTAAAATTCTCCTTCACTGTGGCAATCGTGAATGACCGATCGCATTCTTACAGCTGGTTCATTCTCCAAGTAGCCACACATAAATTCTAACCTGTGCTCCAATGACCAGTTGGGAGGAAAACAATGTGAGAATTGATGGAGCCACGCTTGTGGATGAATGTCGTTGCCAGAATTCTTAAATGTTTTGAATTTACGTGTAGTAATGAACAGCTTATAATCAAAATCATCATGTCGGCGAGTCGCATGTCGGTCATTGTTACGTCGTTTCGGCAGTTCCATCTCAAAATTCGGTGTACCTTGCCAATTTCTTTCATAATTTCCGAAGTGCCCTGTGTTATTATTTTGTGGCTGTTCCATATTTCTATGTCCCTCTTCCCGTATTGGAGCACGAGTGTCCTCTGAAATACGTAATTCTTGTATTACCTGTGTCAGCTGATCTTGTACTTCCCGGATTTCTCTTTGGTGTTGCGTATTAATTTGATTCAGATTTTGTTTCAGTTTCCTAATTTGTTCGCACTCTTCTGTGTCATTAAAGACTACCGGTTTTGTGTCATTCAGATTATCATCTACCTTCGTAGATAAATTATTTAGCTGATCCGAAAGTTCAGCTACTTTCTCCGATAGTGAACACATTTCCTCAGTGTGTTTTTCAGAACCAATTTTCAGAGTGTCCATTTGTGTTGAAATCGAAAATACTGTGTCCATTAAGTTTTCCTGAGTTTTTGCAAGTTGCGTAACCGAATCTGTAGATGCAACTGAGTCAATTTTAGCCCACAAGGTCTCATGATTTTCATGAACAATGGTTTGCAGTTCTTGTGAAACGTATAGGTTAATGTTAGTCAGGGCCATTTTTTGTAGGGATTTTTGAAAGTCAGATTGCGTTGCGCTAAAAATATTGTATGTCAGTTTAAGCACAGTCCTGTATAATTTGTTCTAAGGGGACGTTCCACTTGTAATGTCTGCCAGTGGAGTTTGTTAAGCATTTCTGTAAGGCTCTCTCACCAGGTAAACGATCACGTGACGATACGCACCGCTCTTCGTTGAATCTTCTCTATCTCCTCTATCAGTCCTACCTGGTAGGGATTCCAGATAGATGAACAACACTGATACGGCTGCTAAATTCCTCTGGGCAGAACAGGTAATTAGGATTGTAGAAAGGGCCAAATAGGTTGTGGTCAGTTTCATTTTCTAAGTGTAATGTATTGTAATTTAATAATACTTCTACAACCCAAGTGGCACATAGCTGGTCCTTTACAGAATACAACTCTTTTACGGCTGAAGGCCTCCAAACAAGAAATCTTAACGAGTCAATAAGATAAAAATCCAATCAAGATAGCAATAAAACAATTCAAAAGAACATCACCGCAAAGTAGAACAAACATATGCGAGATGAAATAGACATGGCTGAAGGTCACAATTAAGTTTCAAAATTTTAGAATATATTACTACAGACTTTTGAAGGGAGAAGGTCACAACTTTTAAAAACAAGAAATCTTAAACATCAACAAGACAAAAATGCAATTAATGAGGCAAATGAGATAAATAAAACAAAACATATCACGGCTAAGTGGAAGGCCTCAAGGCAAGGTAGATACAACAAACATATGCAGACAGGTGATGAGAGCCGAACTACACTTGATCCGTCGGAATCCAACCAGGCGACAGCCACGGACCGACCGACACAACGACTTGCTTCCCATCAATCAGTACATGAGAACTATAACAGAAAATTTTACGGATGTAATTATCCACAACCAAATATGTACAAACACTCGGTGTTGATCACAGGAAAACCTCCCCAACAGCGAACCACCGAAACGAACCACAACATGAATGGACGATTGGAGAGTTCCACACACGCTCCGACAGTGGACCCAGCGACTACACCGCACGGAGATACCTGCCCTAGTCCGCAGCAACCGACCGACTGCCTGCTAGTCCGTCACGACTACTGCTCAGTCACGACTGCACTGCTGGTGCGTCTCCCACCCACTTCCAGACACATGGAAATGCTACCTCGGACCCAACCATGCAAAGGAAACACGCTCACTGGCTAAACGACATCCCTGCAGCAGAAAAGATCGGCCCAAGTTCCACAAGATGGCAATAGAAGGGGCCCAGAAGTGCTCAGAGAACCAATAACGCGCCGCCCTATGAGACGACCGACCTCTCAGATCCCGCATGCCGACAACATTTAAAATAACTTGTCAAAGGAAATCACGCCAACTACACACAAAACTGAACAAAAACTGCACGGAGACCTGAACGATACCCAACAGTATCTAATCACATACGAAAAGAAATCGGGAGTCGATGCACATACACACAGCCGACTCATGAACGATCGGCGAGCCAAAAAGACCGACGATCTACCGAAACCGTGGCCCGGCTCAAACGACGCGTGGCGGCAATGGTCGGGCGAGCCATGTCGACGCAGACTTCACTGCTCCAACCCTACCGCAATAGTGCTGCATTACAACTCCCCCACTGGCAGGTCTGGACTGCCCACCAGACACATCCCAATTAACTGGCCGACCCGAGCTCGCAACCAGAAATGCGACCAACTAACTTACAACAGGCAATGAGCAGGAAGTAATAGCAGTCGAGCAAAGATACTACGAGAGGGGATATATCGATACGCGCTGCTAATGCCACTCACGGTCAGGCAAAGCAGCAACTCAGTGACAGTAGTTATTTAAATTAACGTAGTGAGATTGAAGTACGTTAAAAACAGGGTGTAAAATACATTATGGTGGGAACACGAGCGACGCACTGCTAAAATACTCAAGAATCGGTCGAACAAGCGCTTTATAAGCCACTTCTTTTGTGGATGCGTTAATTTCCTTAAGATTCTTCCGATGAATCTGAGTCTGGTATCTGCTTTTCCCACTATGTTTTATGTTGTAGTGGCACAAACGTTTAGGATAGGGAAAGTTAGTTTTGCGCGATATTAGGAGCAAGAGTTACAGCCATGTGCAGGCTGGATTGCAGTAAGTTACGCATACCAGCGGTTGCGAAGGCGAATAGAGGCCTCAGGGGCATAGAACTGCCGGAGAGGGAGCACACAGCAGTTTCCATGGCGCAAGTCACAGGCAGAAGGGGGCCACTGGTCAACCTAAGTGTTACGCATACGTGACGCGAAACAGCGCACTTAACAAAACAGAGGTGCACAGCCAAGTATAAACAGGTGTTGTTTTCTAACGAGATTCATTCAAGTGTGGCAACTCTCCTGGATGGCGAGGCATGTCACACCACTGGGCTACACGCAGCAACAGATGGGGCGACAGTGTCCCAGTCCATGGCAGGTCGTTGGTTCGACCCTCTGAGGCTGACGCAGGGTCCATAGCCAGCTAGCGCCAGGCCACTCTTCGGCTCGCTAGTGCGGGCAGTCGTCTTCGCTCCCGACACACACCAGAGACCTCTGAGGTGAGGGCCACAGGTCCGGACGCCAGATCACGGGCGGACGCTGCCGCCGCGTTCTCAGCTACGCCAGCGAGGAAGAAGCGGCAGCGGGGCCAGCCTACGGCTCCCGGTGGAGCAGCATGGCTCACACCAAGCAGCGCTGAGTCTCCTGCTGGAGCAGCCATTCTGACGTAATCGAAACTCTACAGCTGGCAAAAAAGTCTGGCACGACACAGCGTAGCCTTGTACAGGCCGCTGGGGTGCTACCTCAGCATTGTGGGGCCTGTGATGCAGACTGAGGTGAATGGCGATCTGTAGAGAAAACGAATAAATCATTTAGAAAGTTCTCGCCGAGTTTTAATATGGCACCTCCTGGCACCCACCCACTACATTTGGTGTCTTCCCTCCACATTTGCCGGCCGGAGTGGCCGAGCGGTTCTAGGCGCTACAGTCTGGAACTGCGCGACCGCTACAGTCGCAGGTTCGAATCCTGCCTCGGGCATGGATGTGTGTGGTGTCCTTAGGTTAGTTAGGTTTAAGTAGTTCTAAGTCTAGGGGACTGATGACCTCAGATGTTAAGTCCCATAGTGCTTAGACCCATTTGAACCATTTGAATCCTCCACATTTGGCGTCTGACGCCACAACAATGTGGTCACCACTTATGGTCGCTCTGGATAGTTACACCTAGATATTTTACGAAAGACCCTGTCTCCATCTGTTAGTCGTCAATAGTGCAGCTGTACAGTTGTGGATTTCTTTTCCTATGCATGCACAATATGTTACATTTATGTATGTTCAGGGTCAACTGCCACAGCCTGCACCATTCATCAATTCTCTGCAAGTTGTTCTGCAAATTCTTACTATCTTCTGGCGTTGCTACGTTGGTATAGACAACTGCATCTGCAAATAGCCTTAAAGAGCATCCGACGCTTTCTACTAGATCATTTAGATATATTATAAACAGCAACGGTTCTATCACATTTCCCTGTGATACTCCGGATATTACCTTTACATTTGCTGGTTTTATTCCGTTACGATCGACGTGTTGAGTTCTGTCTGCAAGGAAGTCTTGAAACCAATCGCAAGTCTGCTCCGATACTGTGTAAGCTCGTATTTTTTCATAAAACGGCAGTGCGGGACGGTGTCAAATGTCCTACTGAAATCAAGGAACATGCCATCAACCTGAGGGCCGTTGTCCACTGCGCTGTGGATCTCACGCAGAAACAGAGCGAGCTGAGTTTCGCAGGATCTCTGTTTGCAAAATCCATGTTGATATTTACAAAGGAGATGTTCATTTTTCAAATACGTCAAAATTCTTGAGCATAAAGCACGTTCAATAATTCAGTAACAGACTGACGTCAACGATATACAACTAAAATGTGTGGATCTTTCTTACAGCCTTTCTTAAAAAAGGGGAATGACCTGCGCTTTTTTCCAGTCGTTAGGTACCTTTCGTTGCTCAACCGCTCTAGGACAAATTACTGCTAGATGGGGATCAATTTCTTTCACATAATCCTTATAGAATTTGATAGGTATCTCATCTGGTCCTGAAGCCTTTCCGCTACTAAGCGATTGTAGATGCTTTTGCATTCATTCCGTGATCGGTTGTCTCAATAGCGGCCATTTTGTGTTCGTACGACGACTGAAAGGAGGGACAGTGTTACGATCTTCCGCGGTGAAACCGGAAGACCGAATTCAGTATTTCGGCCTTCTCTCTGTTATCTTCCGTTTCGGTTCCGGAGTGGTCGCTGAAAGAATGAATAGATGTTTTTGACCCACTTACTGATTTTACGTACAACCAAAATCTCTTAGGGTTTTTACTGAGGTCGGTTGACAACGTCTTACTTTCAAATCATTGAACCATTCTCTCACTGCTCTCCTTACAGCAATATCAGTAACAAGAAACTGCGATTGGTAAGCGTAATCTTGTAGTTTTTACTGACATACACAGGTCACGATAACACTTAAACTAAAATGTACGCATTTACGTAGTACCAGACTAATTTGAGACTGTTCTGTAGAACGGTAGCATAAAATTTTGTAACGAGAAACAAACAGAAACTGAGACCTTCCATCGAACACGTGATAAGCAGCACCTGTTAGCGCTGATACCATCCAGACATTGCAACAACATAATGTAAATACACTAGAGGGCTAGTAGGGGAGATCCTCGATATTTCATCTGTTTTTACTATTTTCATTAGAAACGATTTTAGTTGTGGCTATTGACTCATAATGCTGTGATATGTCTTTTAGGGAAGTGTCTACAATACCCTAACAAGTAGAAATTAATTTGTTATTGTGACTGATGCAACCCGTACTTGGTTCTCACTTTGATAGTTTTAAAAACTAAGGAACGCTAAGATTCGGCTCCAAGAAGCTTCATTTCAACTTTTATGACGCTCCTTACTGCAGCCATTTTGATGCGCACTAGATAACACTATTTCTCCCACTTCTCTAGTCATGATGATGCACTTCCGTGACTTGTAAACAAGAGTAGTTGTAGAAAAGTTGAATCAATTTGGTGGCACGGCGCGCAAGACGGGTGACGAACGGCGGGCAGGCGCGTGCCAAATTCGCTGCAATTTCTGTAATTTATACACACAGCCGCGAGCCAGGGCCGGCGGCAGTGGCGGATTCCAAGTCGCCTTAAGATCGTGAGCACTCTGTTATTCACTCGGCCATAAAGGCCAGTGCATCCTTCTTGGCTAGGAGCACTTAAGCGATTTCCAGAACAGGCGGAACAATAGCGCGAGCGCGACGCGGAATATTGTCCCTGGCGGCCCCCGTTGGCACAATAGGCAACGCGCAGCGCTCCTCGGCGGGGGTGCATTAGCACTGTGCACTGTGCCGGCCAAGTCACGTTTAACGGGCCGTACCCGATGACCCCTTCCTCCAGCGCCGGGCTCTTTCAATGACTGCAGCGATAAAAATGCAGTACCAAGTGCGGAGCCCACAAATCTCTCCAAAAGTCGTGCGCAAATGTGCGCGGATTTAATGGATCAGTGAAGTGGTGTGCAACGGAATACATTCTCTGTCGTCTCTTCGATATGAATATTGCAGCTTGACACTGAGACGACAAAAGTCGTAGGATACCTCCTAAAATAGTGTCGGACCTCCTTCTGCACGGCGTATTGCAGTAACTGGACGTGGCATACACTCCATAAGTCGTTGCAAGTCTCCTGCAGGAATAACAAACCATACGGCCTCTATAGCCGTCCATAATAGGGTGTTACCTATGCAGGATTTTGTGCTGGATCTAACCTGGGCGAGCTGTGTGGCCAAATCATTCGGTCGAACCGTCCAGAATGTTCTTCAAACCAGTCGCGATCACTTGCGACCCAATAACATGGCACAATGTCGTCCACAAAAATTCCACTCTGTTTGGGAACAAAAAGTTTGCCTCCAATTAAAGAAGATAACCATGTCCTGTCAATGATCGGTTCAGTTGGATCAGAGGACCCAGTCCATTCCATGAAAACACAAACCGCGCCATGATGGAACCACTTCCGGCCTGCACAGTACCTTGCTGACAACTTTGATCCATGGCTTCGTGGGACCTGCACCACATTCGAACCCTACCATCAGCTCTTACCAACTGAAGTCGTAACTCGTCTAGCCAGGCCACAGTTTTACATTCTTCTAGGGCCCAACCGATATGGTCAAGAGCCCAGGTGAGGTGCAGCAGGCCATGACGTGAGATTAAAAGAAGGCACATCTTTGGTCGTCTGCTGCCATAGAGCATTAACGCCTAACTTCTCCGCACTGTGGATACGTTCGTCGTACATCCCACATTAATTTGTGCAATTATTTCACGCAGTTTTTCTTATGTGTTGGCACTTATAAATCAATGTATACGCTGTTGCTCTCGGTCGTTAAGTGAAGACTATCGGCCACTGCGTTGTCCATGATGAGAGGTGGTGCCTGAAATTTGTTATTCTCGGCAGACTATTGACACTGTGGAATATTGAACTCCCTAACGAGTTACAAAATGGAATGTCTTATGTCTCTAGCTCCAACTGCCATTCCGAGTTAAATGTCTGCTGATTCCCGTCGTGCGGCCATAATGACGCCGGAAACTTTTTGGCATCATTCACCTGAGTACAAACGACAGCTCCGCCAATGCACTCCCAATTTACACTTTGTGTACGCGATGCTACAGCTATCTGTGAGTGTGGGGTTGCTATCCGATGACTTTTGTCACCTCAGTGTACCTAACAATTTCTGGAGACCAGTGGGATAGCTCCGACCGTTAGGACACCACTGAAGGGATTCGGGGAGGCGCGTTAACCCTGGATCGAATCTACCTGGCGGGTTAGTGACGAGTACCTGTGTGCTGTCCCCATGGATGAGGTCTTCAGCCAGTTTCCTACATCTCAATTGGTCAATACCGTGCTGGAGCCCCGGCTACGATTCGCAAACGTTACGAAACACTTTCCCTATTTCAAACGACACAGAAACCTGGGACGCTCAAATTCCAAATCCCGCACCCTTCCACCAGCCCCTCAACCCCCCCCCCCCACCCTCCCCCCCCCGGGTCATATCCTTTCACTGACATTGCCTAATCCAGGCTAACATATTGACACCGTGTGGATACAGGGTTAAGGCTAGGATAGAAAAGAACTTTTCACGGATTCTGGGGCCTGAGAGAAAGTCATGGTGAAGCTATACTGGTGCAGAGAGCGAAAATATCAACGTTAATATATGTAATTTTTTCCGTAAGTTCTCCATTAGAGCTTTTGACAATTTACACAAACGTCTAGTACGAAAACACACAGGTTTATCAATAAAGGAATTAGTAGATTGATCGGTGCTCGTGGCAGCCCTTGAATGATTTGTCATGAAGGTGCGATAGGGAATTACATCCCTGGATAGAAAATTCTCCAAACTCGTAGCCAGTGAACGTAGAGCTGAATCAGTGTGCGGAATGGTGACCGTACGCCTTACTTGGCCAAAGTCGACACGTCCGCCACGGAAAACCGGTGGTCCATGTAGAACATCGATTGATTTGGGTGGATCAACATTCATATTATAATCAGTCTCGACATCCTGGACTGTTTTGTAGATCGTAAGTCGCCACCGATAAAGACGATGCGTGCGACGGCATGGCATTTTGCCTACTGACTGCCGTCTTACTAGGATCATAACTTATACAGCAACGCGCCAATTGGATGAGGAGCCAAGACATGATGACTAGTGCCGACGAATATGGCGAAGGATTCTAGCGATGATACGGCCACAAACGGAAAATCCAAGGACATAAACGGCTTTGGAAGAGGACAGAAAGTTTCGGCGTTGCGTTTCGGAAAGAGCATCTGGGAAACGGCGGAGCAGGTCTGCCGTTCAAGTGCTGCTGTCGTGAACAATCTTAATCATTTGGAGCTCCACAGTTGACTGATACTAATTTTATTGAGGAAATTTGGTAATCTTTTTTTTGATGACTGCATGTATATATACACTACATCTCTTATAACACACTCATATTCTATTCGACACAACATGTAAGCAACAGGAGATTTTGTTTTAATAAGTAATTTTTAGCACATGATACGAAAAGAAAAGTGAAAAGGGGCTCGATTCCATAGCCCAGGCATTGTATGATTCGATACGCATTGGTCACAGAAATGTGCTGTGCTGTATGTGTTAGTGTTACTTATGGTTATTATCTTTCAGAATGATAAGCATAAATTGCAAAAGTAATAGCACATATAGATTGCATGGATCCGGAATAATTTGATACTTTTATTCAAATGTGTGTGACCATTTATCTACATTCGTCTTCATGGCTAATATTATTTGTAACGGGCTCTTTTGTGATGTAGCCTCACGTAATGCTATTTCATGGGAAATTTTACATAATACTTTTACTTATCATTTTAGGCAAACATGATCACTGCGTAAATAAGGTTTTGGCTTTGAATGCATTCTTCGCGCCGTGGATGAAAATTGCGTCAGATGATGCCGAGGGTGGTGCGGTGGAAAGTTTATTTATAGTATAGCTGTGGGTCTGTTGCCAAAGGTCACATAAATTTGAAAGGGATGTAACTGTTTTCTGTCTTTCACATTATTTTACTTCTATAGATAGTATGTGGGTAAAGTAAAATAAAAACTTGTATGTATCACTCGGATGCTGCGTTATTTCGAAAAACAGAATTGTTAACGTTTCCTATATTATAAAACTCACATTTTTCTACTTTTTAAAAATGTTACCAATAAATGGCAATGGATGCGGCTGCACCATAGAAAACTAATAGACAGCTGTATGCACGTATGAGGGTGACACCCACCAAGGTGTCCTATTGACTACCCGAAGTAATACTTGTCAGTTTGGCTGTGTCATTCAGGTGCAACAGTAGACACATAGGCTAACTTATCAGAGTACTTGTTGCTCACAATTTGACTCGCTGTACAGAGGCTATTCGTGCCTTTTGGCACCATGATGTGTGAGTAGTAGGTAATGACAACGTATGTTTTTCTGTGCGAGAAATCAGGAATTGCACAGAAAAATTAAGTCCTCGTTTTTCCCGCGGTCCGTTCGAGAGTGGAAAGGTAGAGAGACAACTTGAAAGTGAATCACTGAACTCTCTGCCAGGCACTTTATTATGAATAACAGCGTAATCACGTAGACGTAGACGTAGAGATTTTTATGAGCATAGAAGTAGCTGTAACATGGACATGCGTACTGTACTAAAAATTGTTGTTCGACAAGCTCTTCATAATTTTTAGGTGTGTGGTTTCAGAATGAATGTGTCAGCCCGAAGCCGGTAACCAGTGCAGAAAAAATTGTGCACCAGTATTCATGGAACTGAGACTGACCAAATTAAAAAAAATAAAAAAGAAAATCATTTTTCCTCAGTGGTGAACTGTTGAGGGCCGACCATGCCGACCATCAGGAGATAGCGCGCCCCGATTTAGTAAGTGATGTTATTGCTGTCACAAAATAAATCTGTATCATTATAACTGTGGCGTTCCTCGTTAATTATTAATATTACTGTAGTCTGTATCTGTGGGAAGTGGTTGAAGGACAGTGAAATGACAAGTAGGCGACCAGATGTTGAATGTCCATGCCACGTCACAGAATGTGGAAGTCGGAATCTTTCCCGTTCTCTAAAAGCAAGAGTCAGGTTGACGACACAGTGAAATTCTGGTGCAGACGAAAGTGTTTATGTATTCCTCTTTACTGTTTATTGTGTGCTGGTCATTTTTAAAAAATAATTACCGGGGTCATCGACATCCATCACGAGGTTCCTACAGTTCCCCCCACCCCCCTGCCCCCGCCACAACCCTCTCTCAATAACAAAGGATCAGCGATGGCTATCGCTGAGCGTGCCAGTTCTGCTTTTCCAGAAGCTCAAACAAAGGCAGCAAACTGCGAGAGGGCTGTAGTGCTCCCCCACATCTCTCCACTCCCCACGGTGGTGACAGCTCTTGCATGTTTACGCTCGGGGTCCACAGCCCCGTTTAAGTGCTTGCTCTATAGTGCTAACTATTGCATAACAATCCCGTACCAACCTGATAAATCCATTTTATAAATTTCAAACGACGTACAATTTATCACAGTGTTTAGACTTCTTATTTATGTCATCACAGGTGTTATGCGCTTTGCTTAAGGATTGTTACATTAACCACGCTATCCATTCCACTGTCATTATAGTTGCAATGTTTCCGTTTTTAAGGAATGTTACGAAATAATTTTTATGAAATTATTAGGCCCGTAACGTCTCTGAGGCTAAGAGGGTGCAGGAAAAGTGCTTTTCGTAATACAATAAAATTAAATGCGACGTTAATGAACCTTAGTTGATATGTAGAAGAATACAGTAGCTGCATTCGATCATCGTGTGACGGAAAGTCTCGAAACAGCCCGGATTGTAGAATTTGTGATAATGTACATCAAACCTTTTAGAAAGGTGTCACGTCTTGGGAAAGCATTTCAGCGAAATGGAATGCCACTGCAGGAAGCAGTAGAGGTGTATATTTCCCTAGCAAATGTCGAGTGAAGAGAAGTCATCCCTTTATCTGAATTATATTATTAAGAAATAATTAGATTTGCAGGATCGAAAGCGCAAGGTGTCAGAAGGATTACAAAAAACTTTATGTGCAAGATCTGGTGTAGATATGAGAGAGATTGAGGTAATTCTGCCTCAGATTCGTAGATCAGAATTATGATTTAGACAGAGTCTTGTCATCAGTAAGTTCTATAGACTTCTATAGATTCAACTGCAGATAGTATCTCACTAAAACGCCAAATGCTACCTTGTAACCAAATGCACTAGCCCAACCAAGTAGGAAAGCTCCTACAAACACTCTGAGTTTCTGTCAAAGTCACAAAGTTTTGAAACGTCCCCTTAGAAAAATTATTGAATGACTGTGCTGATAAACACCTTACGTTATTTGATTTTTAAACAGCTGAGTAGAACTGGACGTACTCAGACATTTCTCACTTTACTTATTCTGATCATCACTAAATTGACACACAATATTTTTAGCGCAACGCAATCTGAGTTTCAATAATCCCTACAAAGGAATGGCCCTGACTAAAAATAACCTATACCATTCATGAATCACTTACCTCACAAAAATCTTCGTTATTCAAACAACCGCAATACAGCAAGCGCAAACACTGCCAGCTAAATAAAAGATTCTAACTACTGAAGTCACTAACTACTGATAGGCATAGTTAGCAAATGAAAGATTTTGAAAAGGAACAAACAATGTATTTACTTTAATAGTGTTCAAAAGTCGTAATATATATATATATATATATATATATATATATATATATATATATATATATATATATATATATCAATTCATGACATCCAGTCTTACAAATTTTACTGTCTCTGATGGACACAAGTCCAGATCATCCGCTCTCAAAACTCCGCCATCTCTCCCCCCACATCCACCACTACTGGCAGCTCAGCTCCAACTGCGCAACGCTACGCGTTGTTCACATCCAACTGCCCAACACTACAATAGCGAATATTACAACAATGCTAACCTGCCACAGACTGCACACAGCACAGCCAGTGATTTTCATACAGAACGCTACGTGGCGTTACCAACATAAAAACCTAAACAACCTACTTACAATTTCAACATGCGAGCAATGTGTCCCCGAAATTGCAAGTGGAGTAAGCACTATTTTATTGAGTATTGATTTACTACTGAAATGTATCAGGTTCTTCAAATGCTGTAAAAGTACTGTTTTAGCTATTGTAACATTCCTGAACAAATAATAATCATAAAATTTAGGTGCATACCAGTATCAATAATTCTTAAGAAATACTAGCAATTACTGTCCAAAGTATCCGTATTCCATTCTCGCACCAGGTGCATCTGATATTTTGTTGTGTGTTTAGTTGCTGCAAACATAAAGAGCGCAACTATTTAATGAATTCCTAATCATTCAACACGAAATTTTAAAATTTCGTCCTTCTCTACAGAATCCTGACTTCAAATCTACGCTACATCCTAGGAATGGCATGATGTAAGTGGTGTAGGTATGTGGATAAAATTTTCACTGACAGCCGGCCAGAGTGGCCGTGCGGTTCTAGTCACTACAGTCTGGAACCGAGCGACTGCTACGGTCGCAGGTTCGAATCCTGCCTCGGGCATGGATGTGTGTGATGTCCTTAGGTTAGTTAGGTTTAATTAGTTCTAAGTTCTAGACGACTGATGACCTCAGAAGTTAAGTTGCATAATGCTCAGATCCGTTTGAACAATTTTTCACTGACATAGTGAAGCATAATCCTACCAAAAACAAGGATAGGTTGTTGTAGACACTGCTTGACGACTGCTAAGAAAGAACTGACTCTTGCTAAGGAACAACTGCCAAGTGCTACGGAACAACTGACAACTGCTGCGGAACACCCAACCAATGACAGCAAAAGGAAATATTGAGGGCGGGGCATGTTAACTGCAGGGAAGCCGGTGCACTAACACACTGTATGCATTCGTCGGTTCTTGCAGTATTGTGTCTGACGAAGGCTGCTGTGGACCCTATTAGTGCGGCAATCCGTGTCATACAGCAACGTGTCTGCAAGACATCATCCGAGTGCTTACGATGGTGGAGGAGCACTTGGACTGCTCGAAGGCAGTGGAGACCCTTGGACTGCTCGAAGGCAATCAGAGTGTCTCTACTGTGGCCTACTGTGACAACGATAATGGGTGTTTCAAATGGTATCATCTAGCGATTAAAAAAGTAGCTGAAGTTTGAAATGCTGTGCGGAAGAATATCGGTTATTACATGGATGACCACATCGCAAGAAGAGAAAGGATAAACATACCACTCCTAGACCGATCACTGCAGACGTTGCAACTGCTAGCGGTACACATGTCTACATCTACATCTACATCTACATCTACATCTACATCTACATTTATACTCCGCAAGCCACCCAACGGTGTGTGGCGGAGGGCACTTTACGTGCCACTGTCATTACCTCCCTTTCCTGTTCCAGTCGCGTACGGTTCGCGGGAAAAACGACTGTCTGAAAGCCTCCGTGCGCGCTCTAATCTCTCTAATTTTACATTCGTGATCTCCTCGGGAGGTATAAGTGGGGGGAAGCAATATATTCGATACCTCATCCAGAAACGCACCCTCTCGAAACCTGGCGAGCAAGCTACACCGCGATGCAGAGCGCCTCTGTTGCAGAGTCTGCCACTTAAGTTTGTTAAACATCTCCGTAACGCTATCGCAGTTACCAAATAACCCTGTGACGAAACGCGCCGCTCTTCTTTGGATCTTCTCTATCTCCTCCGTCAACCGGATCTGGTACGGATCCCACACTGATGAGCAATACTCAAGTATAGGTCGAACGAGTGTTTTTTAAGCCGCCTCCTTTGTTGATGGACTACATTATCTAAGGACTCTCCCAATGAATCTCAACCTGGTACCAGCCTGATCTCGGCAGAATTAATTAACTTCTATTAAATGAGGCTGGTTTGTGTCATCGGAAGCATGTTAAATGCATCCTACGCCTTCATCTAAAAAGTTCATTTGTGTAGGAGCATGTTGGCGGTCAGAGACAGTGGTCTAGAGAGATGTTCTGCAATGAATCCCTGTTCACTGTGGCAAGTCTCCACACTAGCACCAGTTTGTGTGGAGATAACGGGGAACACGTAACACAACGTAGAACTTCATAATAGCCATCTGTATGGTCTAAGCGTTATGGTATGGGCAGCTGTTAAACATAATGGCCAAACACTGCTACACATCTCTGCATGAGGTGCCGTTCCTCACAGCGGTATTGCACGGAGATTATTGTGGATCATGTCTATTTGTTTGGGGGTGCCGTAGGTCCTGAGTTCTTGTCTACAGACGACAATTGCTCATAGGCAAACAAGAATATATGATTAAAATGAAAAACTGTTACAGTGAAATAATGTTGAAGAACTAAAGTCTGATACAAATAACTGAACTCAAATGAAAATGAAGAACTCAGAAAATGTGTCAGAACACACAAAACCACAAATGTAAAACTTAATACGCCAAAATCCAGCAACTAAAATGCTCAGAAGCCAGCCCAAACTACATAAAGGCAATATTACCATAAGACCAGTTATTAAATTAGAGCCGGCCACTCTGATCGAGCGGTTCCAGGCGCTTCAGTTCGGAACCGCGGTGCTGCTACGGTCGCAGGTTCGAATCTTGCCTAGGGCATGAATGTGTGTGATATCCTTAAGTTAGTTAGTTTTAGGTAGCTCTAAGTCTAGGGGATTGATGACGTCAGATGTTAAGTTCCATACTGCTTAGAGCCATTAAATTAAGAGTGCACCCACACAAATACTTAACCAAACATTTAGAACGACAGAAACGCATCAGTACCAGAGACCCCTTATAATTAATCAAAAAAGTAAGAGATACACAGAGCTGATTAACTGCCAAATTAACCTACTTCATTGATTTAACTGTCTACGCCTTCATAGCCAGAGTCAGTTAAGATAAAGGTTTTCTGAGTATGATACTGTGTCATATTGTAAATAACTAACCGTGACGAAACCGGGAGAACCAGAATAAGGCCACTGCAAGTGTGGGTAAAATGTTGATTTCATCAATGACAGTTATTTACAATATGATGCAGTACCACAACCACAAAACTTTTAAGTTAACCTGTGTTCTTTGATGAGAAAGACATATGCACTTCTGTCCCACTCGGTGAACAATTAACTTCACGAAAGAACAACTGATAGGAAATTCAGAAATCCCATACAACACCACAGAAATGGCAGCCATAAAAGTAATCACAAAGCATAACTACGTTCAGTTTAACAATTTCTTCTGTTTACAAAAGGAAAGCCCCTCAAAAGCCCAATGAATCAAATTCCAAACATAGTTTTCAGAAATAGTAGAAACAAAAAGAATAAATTGTTATATTGGCACAGATATATAGATAGTTTCACATGTCTCACAGATGAACCACAAGAATGTATAAACGTTTTTGCAGGCAGATAAATAAGGTACACCACAATACTCTATTCTCTTTGGAAGTAGAAACAGAGGAAGCAATAAACTAGGGCCTATGTGAACATCAAAATCACAGGCTCTAACAAAACACGCTCCTTCAACGTTTTCTGAAAGAAAACTGCTGCAGACATGATAATACACAACTAATCAAATCATCCAAAATCTAAGCCTTCAAGGCCTGTTCGGACGGAATTTAGTTTTGTTTTAACTATAGTAGTAACTGAGGGGAAGTAGTTGGCAATATTAACAAAATGTTAAACTTTTCTTGGGAGCTACTCTGCTCTAAGAATGTAACGTATTCAATGGTGGACTATTTAACTGCAGGCAGCAGAATCATTTTAGTCAATATAATAATGTGGCGAACGATGCACTGATGTACTCAAATATTTCAATAAAATCTAAATGTGGTGTGACTAAGGCCTCCCGTCGGGTAGACCGCTCGCCTGGTGCAAATCTTTCGATTTGACGCCACTTCGGTGACTTGCGCGTCGATGGGGATGAAATGATGTTGATTAGGACAACACAACACCCAGTCTCTGAGCGGATAAAATCTCCGACCCAGCCGGTAATCGAACCCGTGCCCTTAGGATTGACATTCTGTCGCGCTGACCACTCAGCTATTTTTTTTTCTCTTGTTCGTTGTATTTGGTCATAGCGGACGTCAGAGGACATCCGTTGAAGTTAGTTGTGGATCCCTTAACTCAGTTTTTTTATTACAGAGGCAAGCCAGCCCTCTGAACGGACACGCTGAGCTACCGTGCCGGCAATAAAAATGCGATTGCATTAAGGGAGTCAGGTTCAAAGAGTCGATCATGTAAAAATTTTAATAATTTGTTTTAAAATATCTTTTTTCCGAAAATTTCTTTCTGGTTAATTAAAACCAGGTATCACTAAAGTAAGCCAATTATTGCAGTATGAGATGTGTTACATACAGCAATGGAAAAGGCAGCAGGCTGGAAAAATTTAACGGGAGACGAAGCAATGCAATAAGTAATACAGGTTACTGAGAATGTTAATTGTAGTACTCACTGACAGACGAAAATTGTTGTGTGCAGACATTAAATACTGGAGTGGGAACATGTGAGTTGAACCACTGAAAAACATTAAAAATCTGCTGGTGGATAACCTTTCACACCGTGTAGTCCTATGTGACCATATTCTAATGACCACGCTGCCGTTACGCCTTCCATAGATAGTTTTCCGTATTAATAGCTTAGGAGAAATTTCGGGATGTCCCTCCTTTGAAAACGACAGTTATGATTTCCTTCTCGATCGTCGGAACTAGTGTTCCTTCTGTACTGACTTCGTCTTTGATGGGGTATAAACTGTTCTGTCTTCCTTCCTCTCAAGAACAGCCGTAACAAAAATCAGTCCTTGGACCGTATTGCAGCACATTACATGTTCTTCGCGCATACCCTACACTATGTACTGTGTGATACACGGTAGCCATCTGAAGGTATTATCTATCGAGACTTGTTCTTCTTTTTCTTCAACCCTAAATGTCCACTCCTGGACAAAGCAAAGGCCTCTTGCAAATATTTCAATGTCAATTTTTGTTGGGCGGTCTCGATCCTATTTTCTTCGTCATGTCGTTGAATGTTGCGTCTCCATCTACCCAGAGGACGTACAAGGTTTTTTTTTACTCTCTCGGACGCCACTGCATCAGTGTGAAGGTCTACTGAAAGTGCTTCCAGGCCATACGTCCTGCAGCACACCACTTTAGTCTCTCCATCCACTCGATAACGTCATACACCCCGTTCTTCTCCTTATTTATTAATCCTGTCTCTCAGATTTGCTCGAAGCATTCCTCTCTCTATTTTCCTTTCACAGACCAGAAGTCGACTTGCTCTTTTTGTTGTCGCGTTGTTTCGAGTCCTATGTTGTGCCAAGTAGGGTGCACGTGTTATAGAACTTCCTCTTTAAATATCTAGGGATAGTGGGTTTGCGAAAAATGTAGACAAGATTCCCATGTGCCATCTAGGTGAGGTTAGTTCGCCGAGTGATGTTTGCTGTCTAATTGACTTTAACAAATTTGGTTTTATGACCCAGATAAAGGTATCTGTTTCCTACATCCAAGGCATGGTTTTTGAAGGAGACATGGACTGACAGGGCTGCTGAGATTCTTCTTTTGATGGTTGATTTTGAGGTCTACATTTTGGGAAGTATATTTGAGTTCCCATGTCATTGTTGATAGCTAGTGTCGCTGCTAAAGATAGTGGAGACTTTTTCTATCTACGTTAATACTTTTTTATCCCGAGGGTAGATAGTTGAACAGATCCTCCAGAACTAAGGTGAATAGCTTAAGAGAGACTGCTTCTCTTAGACATCTCTTCTCTCAATAGTATTTTCAGTGCTTCAGTCGCCTTTATTTTCACAAGCAGAGTGACATTCTCATAAAAGTAGTGGAATAAGTTGGTCCATCAGTGCTCAGCGCGGACTCTGATCATCATCTTCATTACTGTGCAGATTTCGATTGTGTCGGACGCCTTTTGTTAGCTTATGAAGCTCATGTGTAGTGGGATATTATACTCCGCATATTTCTCTTCAAGTAAGCCTAATGTTTGGATATGGACAGTTGTAATGAAACCTTCTCTGAATCTCAACTGTTCGACTGGCTTGTGAAAGTTAAACTCTTGACAGACGATTCGAAAACTTATTTGTTAGCAATTTGTTAAAGATATTTCCATGCATATAATTGCGTAGGCTTCCGCGGCCAGAGTCAGTCGACATAAAAGTTTTCTGGGTATGGTACCCCGTCACAATGTATAAAACTACTGCTGCTGGAGAGGAACCAATGTTTCGGACATGGTTTCAGCGGCCTTCTTCTGGGTCTACTGCGGCGTTCAGGCCATGCAGTTTCCCATATATTTTGTCGTTACTGTTCACTGCGCATGCCATTACGTCATAATTTAAAAAGGCAGTTCGGTTCATTGGTCACTTAAGGAAGGAGGGGAGAGAACTTTATTTCAATAGGTTATTGCGAGAACGTAACCATAGGGCAAGGTATTCTGTGGATTCCAGCCTTCCGCAGGGGTTGGAACATTTTCAGGGAGGCACATTTCCACGGAGTGACACTAGCACGGACCCTGGGGCTCTTGCCGTGCTAACCGACTTTTCACAGTTACAGGCACACCAGAAGTCCAGCAGTTTAGCATAGATGATCGTGCGAGCTGGCTCGCTCTCACACCACAGCAGTGAGCAAACATGTACCGCTTCAGGGTGGCTCATTAACGTGTATCGTGGTAAATTTATTTTTAAGACTGTTGTATTAATTAGAACAGACAATGAAATTCAACATAATGAGAACAGACAATGAAATTCAGCATCTCTTTTAATATTTTAATGATGCAAAAGTTAAGGGGGGGGGGCAGCTAAATAAGAAAATGCTATTTATTATCACTATTGCAGTCCTGTCCTATGATGACTGCCGGTGTAGGACGAAATTGGAACTGACAAATTTATATTCCGCTACAGTTTTATTTAAACTTTAAACATAAAGACGCAGAATGTCAATGAATGTTACATATTTTGCTTTCCACCAAAGCATCAATGCCTGGTACCACTCTTCGAGTAATGCTAATTCGAACACAAGCTCTTATGTTGAATTCTGCCAGTGACCTTCTGCAGGTGAGTCTCTTTCTCTTCATTCTGTAAAAAAGCAGTAAGTCTAAACATCGATACAATCGTAGCTACAGACTTGTAATGTAGCGAAAATCTACTATAGGTAAACAGAAGTCTACGAGACTAATTTTGTTATGAACCTAATCACGCAAACATCATACTGCAGGTGTATAAGTTCTGGACGTAGTAGAGCTTCCACACTGTCAACATAACCCGAAAACTGGGCAAACCTTTGCAACCTGAAAAGGAATATGGTAACCTGATACAACTGTAGATTCATTCGTTGAGTGCTCCTTCTGAAACCAAAAATGTATTTTCGTGATGAAAATGTTGGAAAAATTATTGAGACATTTGTTTCTCTGCTCCCGTACGATGATACTTTCTTTAGACATATTGCTTAAAGGCGGAGTTTTTTCTTTTTTTAAAAAATTTCTGCGCTTTGGCTTCTCGCTGTTCATCTTTCAAGTGTCCATATCTTTTTTCATGGATATCTATTGTAATGTTGTTGAAAACCAATTTTTTTCGTCGTTTTCTAACTTTTGAAGCACATTAATAGAATACAAAGCTTACCAAGACATCATCACATACGATAAACAAGTAGAATTCGAATCCTGCACTGATGCGTAGTTGTTGATGTGCCTAAGCGCTTTCAGTTTCCTATCCTGACCATTATGCTGCTTTTCATCCCTTTAAAATCAGCTGCTATCCATTTTAAGGAGAAACTCCACACTAAAACCTCAATTTTGTCAACAAAAAAAAATTGATGGCTATTTCACATCTTTGGAGTGATTACTCTTAGAACTCAAAACGATTCAAATTACAAGTATGTCCAAGAAATGTTTGAAACACGGCCCCTGACGGCGTAAGGGGCTGTCGTACACCGAAAGATGCTAAAGACAATTTTTGATTTCTAACACCATCAAACAAATCAGAAATCAGGAATTGCCAGGATCAGAGAAATGACATGGAAGGAATGGGTCCCTTTATCCCACATCATTTAGTCTTGAACCACAACAATAATTATTTTATATATTTGCTTTGATAACAGGTATGCTTGAAAAAAAAGGTGCAAAAACTGAAGTTAATTTGCCGTTACGGGAGTTCGATATGGAAAGTAACATAGCCATTAAATTACAATAATAATTTCAAAGAAATACAAGAAATAGCCTTAATAATATTAGCCTCTTTAAAATGGTTAAATTAAACAGATTTAAATAAACCAGCCAATTAAAAAAATTAAAACAGTTGTAGATAAATTTCTTCAAGCGAATTTAGGTTCAAGACATTAGGCAGGCCCTTAAAAGATAAATGTTAACAATGATAAGATAAGGATTGCCTAAAGGTTTACACAAACAGTTTACAATAAAACATTGTGCACGAATACAGTTTGTTTTAAACATGACAGAAAAAAATTCCTGTGCGAAGCCACTTACTCAAAGGCCACCAGGCCGACAGCCGAATTTCATTTACACTGCAAGTCAGAAACTTCAGGTACTCTGTCCGAGCACAGACAGCCAGGACGTGCAACTGCAAACAAACAGCAATGAGCGCTGTGAAGTGCTGGTGCAGAGCCGTGCACACTGCCGCAAGTAAGCCAAGCACACGCAATGAGAAGCCACCAACACGAAACACTCTCCCAGCAACTCAGTAAGTTCTGTTAAGAAACAAACAAGATAAGTTTCTGACTGGATGACACTGCAAGTACGAGGCGCATTCAAGTTCTAAGGCCTCCAATTTTTTTTTCTAATTAACTACTCACCCGAAATCGATGAAACTGGCGTTACTTCTCGACGTAATCACCCTGCAGACGTACACATTTTTCACAACGCTGACGCCATGATTCCATGGCAGCGGCGAAGGCTTCTTTAGAAGTCTGTTTTGACCACTGGAAAATCGCTGAGGCAATAGCAGCACAGCTGGTGAATGTGCAGCCACGGAGAGTGTCTTTCATTGTTGGAAAAAGCCAAAAGTCACTAGGAGCCAGGTCAGGTGAGTAGGGAGCTTGAGGAATCACTTCAAAGTTGTTATCACGAATAAACTGTTGCGTAAAGTTAGCTGGATGTGCGGGTGCGTTGTCTTGGTGAAAAATCACACGCGCTGCCCTTCCCGGACGTTTTTGTTCCAGTGCAGGAAGGAAATTGTTCTTCAAAACACTTTAGTTGGATGCACCTGTTACCGTAGTGCCCTTTGGAACGCAATGAGTAAGGATTACGCCCTCACTGTCCCAGAACATGGACACCATCATTTTTTCAGCACTGGTGGTTACCCGAAATTTTTTTGGTGGCGGTGAATCTGTGTGCTTCCATTGAGCTGACTGGCGCTTTGTTTCTGGATTGAAAAATGGCACCCACGTCTCATCCATTGTCACAACCGACGAAAAGAAAGTCCAATTCATGCTGTCGTTGCGCGTCAACATTGCTTGGCAACATACCACACGGGCAGCCGTGTGGTCGTCCGTCAGCATTAGTGGCACCAACCTGGATGACACTACTCGAATTTTCAGGTCGTCATGCGGGATTGTGTGCACAGAACCCACAGAAATGCCAACTCTGGAGGCGATCTGTTCAACAGTCATTCGGCGATCCCCCAAAACAATTCACTCCACTTTCTCGATTATGTCGTCAGACCGGCTTGTGCGAGCCCGAGGTTGTTTCGGTTTGTTTTCACACGATTTTCTGCCTTCATTAAACTGTCGCACCCACGAACGCACTTTCGACACATCCATAACTCCATCACCACATGTCTCCTTCAACTTTCGATGAATTTCAATTGATTTCACACCACGCAAATTCAGAAAACGAATGATTGCACGCTGTTCAAGTAAGGAAAACGTCGCCATTTTAAGTATTTAAAACAGTTATCATTCTCGCCACTGGCGGTAAAATTCCATCTGCCGTACGGTGCTGCCATCTCTGGGACGTATTGACAATGAATGCAGCCTCATTTTAAAACAATGCGCATGTTTCTATCTCTTTCCAGTCCGGAGAAAAAAAAATCGGAGCCCTTAGAACTTGAATGCACCTCGTACATATATATAAAAAAAAGTTTTGCATCGCCACAGTTCCGAATTTCCGGAAACTGCACACAAAATTAGAATAGAGATCAACATGTACATCATTTTCGCTCTTTTTATTGCTCATGAAAACAACACAATGCATGTTGCAGCACAATACACCTAGATGTAATACCCAGTAGCACTTTCTCTTGCTTGATGCATGCCGGTATTCGTCGTGGCATACCATCCACAAGTTCATCAAGGCACTGTTGGCACAGATTTTACCATTTCTCAATGGCGATTCTGAAAGGGCACGTCCGACTTCCTTCCCAATCCTTCATTAATCTGATGAGACCGATGACCACGCTGTCTGGTCTCCTTCCCCAAACCAACCAACCAACCTGTGGCTAAGCCATGTCTCCGAAATATCCTTTCTTTCAGGAGTGCTGGTTCTGCAAGGTTCGCAGGAGAGCTTCTGTAAAGTTCGGAAGGTAGGAGACGAGATACTGGCAGAACTAAAGCTGTGAGACTGGGCGTGAGTCGTGCTTCGGTAGCTCAGATGGTAGAGCATTTGCCCGCGAAAGGCAAAGGTCCCGAGTTCGAGTCTCGGTCGGGCACACAGTTTTAATCTGCCAGGAAGTTTCATATCAGCGCACACTCCGCTGCAGAGTGAAAATCTCATTCTGGAAACATCCCCCAGGCTGTGGCTAAGCCATGTCTCCGCAATATCCTTTCTTTCAGGAGTGCTAGTTCTGCAAGGTTCGCAGGAGAGCTTCTGTAAAGTTTGGAAGGTAGGAGACGAGATACTGGCAGAAGTAAAGCTGTGAGACCGGGCGTGAGTCGTGCTTCGGTAGCTCAGATGGACAGTCCGGCTTTCGCCGCCGTGCAGTGCGGACGAGTTCCTGTTTCCGCCTGCGGAGCGCGCGCGCTCGCTGTTGTTTACATTTCAGCGGCCGTCACTTTCGTGTCGCTTACGTGCACTAGAACTATGGCCAACCGTTTCCGAAAATCAACTTTACGATTCAACTTCTGCAACGACTACGCACGACCAAAGGCCTTGGAAGTGGAACGCTTCCTACGCGACGTTGCTAAGATCCCAGCTTCTGACATCTTGGGCATCCATTTGTCCATATTAAGCAGTACTGTGTACGTCAAAGTCGTCAATGACGCAGTATGTGAAAGAATACTTCGTGACACCAACCATGGATTACGCTTTTGCCACGCCGACGGCAATGTCGGAGAGGTCACTGTCGACCATGCCGGCTTAGGAATGCGCACCATACGAGTTTTCCAACTCCCGTTCGAGCTTCCGGCGGAAGACGTTATCGCGGATTTCGGCCCCTATGGCACTGTACATGGCCACACTGCCGAACGCTGGACGCAATTTCAAACGTACCCCGTTCTTAACGGTGTACGGCAGATCACCATCGACCTCCATCGCCACGTGCCATCTTACCTGCAAATTAGCGGGTGCCGCGCGGTTGTCATATACGACGGCCAACCCAAGACCTGTTCCGGGTGCGACAAAGAAGGCCACCTCAGATCTGAGTATCTTCAGCGACGAATCACCCAATTGCCAGCCGCTACCGTGGCACCTCCGGCTCCGACGACGGTTTTACCGATCACCTACGCATCGGCGCTCTCTTCTCCTCCCACCGGCCGCCGCCCATCGGACCACGTACCGGTGACCCTTCCAGCTGCTACGGATACCGCCGGGGCCGACACGTCGCGCTCAAAGCCTGACGCTACTCTGGCACCACTAACAACAGCGACTACTTCCGACACCCACCCGCCTGAACGCCCATTCATTTGACGTTCCCGCGACGGCCTTCCTCTCAGAGCGACGCGACTCCCTTCCGTCTTCCGACACGGAGGGACGAATCCGCAAACAACGTTCACCTAAGAGGAGGCGCCGTACGGTCTCGGAACGAGACGGATCACCTCCGCCTGATGCTCCAGAGGCCGTCCGACCCGACGAGGCCTCGGAGAACCTACACAACGATACGAATGACGACAACATTACGCCGACTGTGGATACGTCGATGCCTACTCTACTGGCTCGCTCAGGTGCTCCTGAACCAATGGACTCCACCGATGCGATTGCCGCCGAGACGTCCTCCGCCCCTACGACCGAAGTGGAACGTACGACCATCACAACGACAACGGCTTCAATGGTGTTGAGTGAGGACGTCGATGAGGACCCGGACCACACGCTGGGGACAGAGTTACCTGAGACGGAAGCATCGTTACGCCGCTGATAACGCAGTCAGGTGGCGTACGGCACGACTCACCGTTGCCTCGTCCCTCTTCATCCTCCGCCGGTGGAGTTCCCCTCCACGGCGGGGTACGGCTCCAAACCTACCGAATAGTGACGATCAACACTAACACCATTAGCTCACCCGTGGAACTTCAACTGCTGCAAGAGATGGTATGGGCGTCGGACGTCGATATCGCACTACTACAGGAAGTACACCTGGCCACACTTCCTGACGTCGCGGGATATAACACTTATCCTTC
This sequence comes from Schistocerca cancellata, assembly GCF_023864275.1. Lineage (NCBI taxonomy): Eukaryota > Metazoa > Arthropoda > Insecta > Orthoptera > Acrididae > Schistocerca > Schistocerca cancellata. The sequence continues at coordinate 606,057,001 of NC_064630.1, forward strand.
TCCTGGTGACCACCCGGGACACGGCGTAGCCATCTGCGCCAGAGAAGGCATTCCAGTGGCCGATATCACTTACCTTCCATCTGCCAGAGGCATGGCCGTCACCGTCATGGGGACGCGTATCGTCAACATTTACGCTCCGTCAGGCTCCACCCGCAGACGTGACAGGGCACTCTTCTATTCAGAAGAAATCGCTCCTTTGTTTCTTGGACGCTGCGACCATTACTTGCTTGGGGGTGATTTTAATTGTGTCTTGCACCCTAAAGATCAAGTGCCCCACTACAACACTTGTCAAGAACTGCGTCTTGTCGTCCGAGATCTGTTGCCCCGCGACACTTGGGAAGTTCGGCACGGCGACGCGCCTGGACATACTTACCAGACGAGTCACTCCGCGAGCCGCCTTGATAGAATTTACGTCTCTCGGGAACTCACACCTGCAGTCCAAGGTGCAGAACTTTGGCCTCTGGCCTTTTCGGACCACTGTGCCTACATCTGCAACATTCTCTTCCCCAAGCCAGTGGTCTGGCGTAGTCGTGCACCGTGGAAGCTAAACACCTCCCATCTTCATGACCCCGAATGTCTTCAACGTGTTACCGAGACATGGGCCACCTGTGAACGTCGCTTACCTAAATACTGCACGACCTTGACCTGGTGGCTGGAATGTGCCAAACCTGTCATTCGACGTACTTTGATTCAGCATGGTAAGGAAGTTGCTATGTGGCGCCGGCACACTACCGACTATTTCTACGCCGTTCTCCGCGACCTGGACGCCAAACCGCCCACCCCCGACACCCAGAGGGAACGCAGCAGGATTAAGGCGCAAATTGTAACTTTGACACGCCGTCGACTGCCGAGGGCTATGGTGCGAACCCGATGTCAAGATTCGGCGAAACGAGAACATGCGACCATGCATCATATCGCCTCCGATAGGAAACATCGACGACAACAACTCATCACCGAGATCACCAGCTGTCGCGGCCAGCACGTCACTTGCCAGGCCGAAATCGTCAGTGCCTTTGTCGACCACTACCGCACAATGTACCAGGAGGAGACTACCAACAACCACGCTGAGGAGTCTGTGTTACCACGTAACTCGCACCCTCACGAGCGACGAAGCGGACGAGCTGATGGAGCCCATTTCGAGTGACGAAATCCACGATGCAATCAAAAAAGGTGCTCTGAATAAGTCACCTGGTGTCGACGGATTGTCGATAGAATTTTATCGCGCTTTCTTCACACTAATGGCGTTACGGTGGACAACGATGTTTCATGAACTGCTGACGATGGGGAACGCCGTATTGCCGTCCTTCGTCACGGGAATTATTATACCCATCCACAAACGGACACCAGGTGTGACGACAGCACATTACCGTCCCCTGACTCTGCTTAACGCAGACAGTAAAATTTTTACACGCCTACAGGCAACGCGATGCCGCAAGATCCTGCCTAGCATTCTATCCCCTGAACAGACAACTCCGGGCGGTTCAGTTAATATACAAACGGCCACAGGAGACTGTCGCGATTTAATTGCACTGGCAGCGGTGTGGAGACTCCGCGCCGCAGTGGTTGCCATTGATTTTGACAGCGCATTCGACAAAGTGCTGCATCTTTTTCTGATCTCAGTGATGAACCGCATGGGTTTTCCACCAGCCTTTATCGACGTGATCCGGCACCTGTACGGCACGGCCGATTCGCTGATTCAGGTTAATGGCCGTGTGACGGGACCAGTGGCGATCCGGCGTTTCGTACGGCAAGGCTGCCCACTTTCGACCCTACTCTATGCAATAAGCCTGGAGCCACTCATCGGCAGTCTGACGAGCCACCTTTCAGGTCTCACTTTGCGACAGCACAGTTTTCGATGTCGTGCGTATGCGGACGACCTCCTCCTCTTGATCCGCTCACGGAGTGAAACACACACGGTACTTGATTTGATATCACCGTACGGCACTGCAGCGGGCAGTAACACGAATGTGGCTAAATCCGCGGCGATGCCCATTGGACGCGGCCTCTCACACGACGACTTAGCACCTCTCCCGTGTGTACAAAAACTACGATACCTTGGTATCATTTTCACCTCCACCGTGCGCCGCTCCGCTGCCATCAATTTTCGGCGTGCACTCCAAACTATCCGCACGACGGTGCGACAAAATCTTCTCCGACGACTCGATTCTTTATAACGTGTCCAATACCTCAATCAACATGTGGCGGCCAGAATGGTCCACATCGCACAGGTCCTCCAGCTGCCATCAACTATTGGACGCAGCCTCCAGGCTGCGTTCGGATACTTCCTTACGGCCGGTACGCTCTTTAAGGTCCGCTACGACACGCTCACCCTTCCCCCGCGAGCGGGGGGCCTCGGCCTTGTCAATGTGCGACTCCGCGCGGCGTCCTTGTACATGTCCACCATGCACAAGCAATGGCACGGGGGCACCTCCCTTACGCGCAGCTTGCTGGAAATTCTTGTGCCCACGACCATAACACCACCAGTACCAGTCGGACACATCACGCACCATCTGACGCACATTTCTGATTTCATCGTCGACTTCAGTTATGCTCACACACACTTACCGACCACGCGTTCTCCTCGACCTAAAGATTTTTACACCCCACTCCTTCGTTCCATATCCTGCAACAATATCGAACTGAGACATCCGTCCACGCGGTGGCCAACGGTTTGGCGTCTCATCCACCAGCCTTTTCTTCCCTCCTACGTCCGGACAACAGGGTACCAAGTCGCAAATGAAAAATTCGCCACAAATCATCGTCTTCACGCCATCGGACTAAAGAACTCTCCACTTTGTTCCATTTGCCACCTCGTGGATGACGATGTCCATCAACTGACTTGTGCTGCCACCAGTGACGTCTGGAAACTTGCCCGACAGTTCGTTGCCTGTTACCTCCGCGTTCCGCCGGACTCGATTGACCCGTGGACTTTTATCCATCCTGCGAATACTTATTTCCCCGCCACCAAAAATCACGCGATTGTATGGGTCAAGGGATGGACGATCACCTACATGTATAATGATGGCGACAAATCACGCCTTGATTTCTGGCAGTACTTACAAACCGCCCACAGTGAAGTCGAACACCGACCGCGCTACCGCGCCTTCTTCGCCAATTACCTACATGCGATCTTTACGTCACCCCCGCTCAGTTGGATGGTGCCACACGCCGACAGCACTCCCCCCCCCCCCCCCTGCTGACATCTGAGACTCCCCGCGCTACTTTCTACATTGTAACCCACAGTGGAGTAGGCGCATGGACACGCGCCTCCTTTCTTTTATGCATTACTCCAGAAATCACTGGTCTTTCCCTCACTCCACTGTATATTGCTTCACACCTCTTAGATTACATCAGAATCATTATTCTTTTTTTCCTACACCTTGTTCATAAAAAAATTGCTTGTTTTGTACGAGTATAATGTCTTATGTTATTTTCGCCGGAAGGATGGCATTTCTGTTGTATTTAAGTTTGTACCAATAAAGATATTTTTTTTCATTTACCCTTTCCCTGGTGAAAAAAAAAGAAAAAAAAGAAGATGGTAGAGCACTTGCCCGCGAAAGGCAAAGGTCCCGAGTTCGAGTCTCTTTCGGGCACATAGTTTTAATCTGCCAGGAAGTTTCATATCAGCGCACACTCCGCTGCAGAGTGAAAATCTCATTCTGGAAACATCCCCCAGGCTGTGGCTAAGCCATGTCTCTGCAATATCCTTTCTTTCAGGAGTGCTAGTTCTGCAAGGTTCGCAGGAGAGCTTCTGTAAAGTTTGGAAGGTAGGAGACGAGATACTGGCAGAAGTAAAGCTGTGAGACCGGATGTGAGTCGTGCTTCGGTAGCTCAGATGGTAGAGCACTTGCTCGCGAAAGGCAAAGGTCCCGAGTTCGAGTCTCGGTCGGGCACACAGTTTTAATATGCCAGGAAGTTTCAGTTGGAAAGATGTTTGTTTCCTCCAAACTACTCGCTCTAACTCCTGAGCGTTCCGTCCTCAAGGAATGATTCGCAGTTTGATGAACATGTTTTCCCCTTTGCGCTGGCTAAGACCAGTGTTCTTTAATTCGGTCCCCTGTTATCTTCTGCCATTAAAAATATGATACCTTACTCATCAGTAAGTTATTTTCTTGGAAGAATATTTTTCTAGAATAGATGGGATCTTTCGTAGTTCTCATATATTTGCGCTTAATGCGATGGAACGATTGCTTCCCACTTCAGTGTGATGTTAACGATGTTACTAAGTCGTAGGCTCGATTGAAGAGCTGCCCTAATTGTACGACGTAAACTGGTGGAACTGTAGCGTCTTTTCAGTTTGCCCTCTTCTTTACACTAACCAAATGATTTTGCTCTTCCTTTGTCGGTTCACTTGGAATACAAACATGGCTTCCTTTCCCCAAAACTGTGTTACTTTTTGTGGATAATCTTCTTTTACATTTATTGTTTTTAAAGTTTACACAACGTCAGTAAGTCACTTATTGTTTATTTATATAGCCTACTATACACCAATGCCCGTTGTAAACCAGTAAAAGCTTCCCTACGGTGGTCTCTGAGTACTCCATTATCTCAGCACTAAAAAACTTCTTTGCCGAACCGAGAAAAGCACAAGTGTTTCTGGGTGGGCGGAAGATTACTTTGACATGATGTTTTCTTAAGATTCTGCATAATTTCGAGGAAATACTGCCAACGGACGCCTTGGCCTTGAATGGCTCCTTGTCCTGTTGATCTTGTGAGTGGCCACATTTCTTCTTCCTTAAAGCTGTGTATATCTGAGGCGGAGAATATGGATTATCCTTGAACATCGGCTACAGATGTTCAGCTCATTTTCAAGGCTATCTTCATCAAACACAAAATGTGCCAGGTGTACCAACGTTGGAAAGTCACCCATTGTTTGTGATGGGTGGTCGCAGCTAGACGCTTGGTAATGTAGTCTGTATGTGTGGGCTGACGATAGACGGAATGCCCCAGTAATCCATCCACTTTCCGACTGAGCAAGACGTCTAGAAATTGCAGACAGCAGCCCTTCTCCACAGCTATCGTAAATTTGATATTCTCATGAATGCAACTCAGGCTCCACAAGAAGCGTAATAGTCCTCCCCTTTGGGCCACACTACAAATGAATTATCCACATGTCACCAGAAGACTTTGTACCCTAGGTGTTCATATGAACTGGCTATCGCCAGTACATAACACTCACCTGGAGATGGCTGAATGGTTGTCACTGGAATATAGTGGGAGGAAGTCGATGTTATCCATCTGCAATACCGAAAATTTATGGAGTTTCAAGAATCACAAGGTAGTTAAAAAATGGTTCAAATGGCTCTGAGCAGTATGGGACTTAATATCGGAGGTCATCAGTCCCCTAGAACTTAGAACTACTTAAACCTAACAAACCTAAGGACATCACACACATCCATGCCCGAGGCAGGATTCGAACCTGCGACCGTAGCGGTCGCGCGCTTCCAGACTGAAGCGCCTAGAACCGCTCGGCCTCACCGGCCGGCCGGTAGTTAAAAGACAAATAGTGCTGTGATGCGAGACGTTCGTGTCGTCATTTTTTTTAGTTCTGCATCATTCCAAGACATTGGAATCATTCATTCCTCAAGGCGTTTATTTAATGAAATTAAGACTGCTTCTTCAAGTGTCTTCCACCAGTCTCGTGATCTGATCTCGTCACACCATCTTATAATTCTTGTTTCAAAGTATTATGAAACAAGGACTGCTAGCTTAGCTACCTTTTTTGTGGAATGCTCATGGTGACACGTGATGTTCACTGCAGAAACTAAAACAGATGAAGACATCTGCGGAGAGGGAAACGTGTGCTCTGTCCCTCTCTATAACTATTTTCCGGCTGCTAGGCGCTTTAAAGGTACACTGGTATTTTCTGACTGCTACACGCAGGCGCGCGAGAGAATACAGACGTTGCAGCGCACAAGCCGGGCCGCCATCACGAGGAAGTAAAACGCCCCGGCTCGCACCCCCGGCGGCTAAATGAAGGTGTGTCGTGTATAAACAGCTGTTACCCTCAGATTAAAGTCGGCACGGGGCGCCCCCCGCCGGCGCGAGGCGCTGCCTTCCGCCCTGCTCCGATAGGGCAGACGGCACCCCTGCGGCGCCTCCCTTTATGATACATTTCCGCCAGGGCTTTCTTTTTACTATTATTGCGTCTCTTCTAATAAATCCGTTCCAGTCGCCGTCCGCGCGGCGTCTGGCGAGTTGCCGTAGGAAGCTCTCCCGCCGGCGTCGGGACAATCGGGGTGGATGGCGGGGGTTTTGTGCCGTGACGAGGGGATGATGGAGAGGAACGCGCGAGGCTACAAAAAGGAAACAGGGGGCGGCGCGCTGACCTCGAGGTGAGAACAAAAGGTCGGCCGCCGGAGGTGGGCGGCGATAGAAGGGCTTTTTCCGCCCCGTCAGGACGCCTCCCGCCGAGAGACGTAATTGGACGGCGCCGGAATGGCGCGTCTCGCAAATGAACCCCGCGGCGGCGAACGAGCCAACAACGGTCGCCGCTAATCTACATGTTTATGTTGGCAGCACTGATGCTGAAGACGTGGTTTATCACGGAACCGGTGCTAAACAGTTCCGGCCAAACCTTACGTCCAATCTTCGTTGATCCATTATGGATCGTGGGACGACGGCTGGCATGAACTTCTTGATGCAATAATTTACCAACAGCCGTATGATTTGTAGAAGTTTATTTTATTTTATGAACTTCTGTGTGCTAACAGTTTCGTCATTACATTGATGCCATCTTCGGGTCCCACTCGTCACAATCGTAAAATCGCTATACACGGAAGGAGCCATATAACTGGATCCGTGAGTCAATCGTCCTGTGTCGCCTGGCCACCAAGAGCTGTTGCAGGACGATTGATTCACGGATCCAGTTATATGGCTCCTTCCGTGTATAGCGATTTTATGACTGTGACGAGTGGGGCCTGAAGATTGCATCAATGTACTGACGAAACTGGTAGCACATAGAAGTTCATAAAATAAAATAAACTTCTACAAATCATACGGCTGTTGGTAAATTATGTCGTCCATATTGGACTGTTGTAAGGAACTGTAGCTGTTTATGACAAATGTGAGTTCAAATAAAACAATTATCAGATCAATCACTCATTTTATTTCTTCCAAAGGCCCGTTTCGAGAGTTTACACTTTCATCTTCAGATCGAACAAGGATATTGTATTATATATTAGCTAGCAACATGCAGGCGGTTGTTTGTTGTGGTTTCATTTTGCTGTGGCACCGTATAACAGGCATTTGTTATTATTGCACTAAGATTATAAATTTTAAACGGTGACGGCGTTAGATTACAATCTTTTCCAGTGCACAGAACCCAGCGGTTCGTCATAGACACGCGTTTTTAACTTAATTTTTCACAGAGCACGAACCAATAATATAAAGAAACCGCAGAATATAACGATGTAAAGATAAATGAGTTCCAATTGGAGTGGCAGCAATTAAAACAAAGGTGTTGTTCGTTGGTACAGGATATCCTCATGAAATTTGAATCAAAAATTTTCTCCTCTGTGGTGTGCGTACTGTAAGACCTTCGGTACACACACCATCAGGTTATTTGACTTGTCGCTCTAATGAAGTATGCGAGAGTCAGCAATATGTCTCGTGGTCTTATCTGCCGTTAGGTCAGACGATAGAAATGCCGCTTGCACGGTTAGAGTAGCAGATTGACGGTGACCAACTTTAAACAGAACTTGATTAATTTTCTCACACATTTATTAAAATAATAACAAGCATAAACATTACTTAACTTGGTTCTGGATGCTATTTACAACTGACAATCGGAAGTTCCTTTGGTCTTGGTACGTTAATCTTATTCTCACATATCTCTGATACTTGACAAAGTGTCTATACATTTATCTTCAGGGAGACTAATGCAGACTGGTACAGACTGGTGCAGACAAATGCAGACTCGTACAGACTAATGCAGACTGGTACAGACTGGTGCAGACAAATGCAGACTGACTAATCGGAGGTCTGTACACTTGTTATAATACCTCGCACGTTCAGGTATCACTGCGCAAGTGTTATCCGCGAGGAGAAAAGGTTCTGGTTAACAGCAATCTCATTGGCTGCGTTACATATTAATACGCGGATCGGCGGAAGCAGAATTTGCTCCGTCTCTAAGGCAGCGCCATGTCATAATGCAGAGACGAATGAGCGCTGCGCCTGCGCTGTTGTGCTTAGTGGGGCGCGCTCTAGTGGGAAAGTTGTGTACGCGCTGACTACGCGGAACTACGTACACAACATCCTCCGATTGCGAAGACATTCTGTGGGCACCCACGTACATAGGGAGAAATGGTCGTCACGATAAAATAAGAGAAATCAGGGCTCGCACAGAAAAATTTAAGTACTCGTCCTTCCCGCGCGCCATGCGAGAGTGGTACGGTAGATAAACAACTTGAAGGTGGTTCATTGAACCGTCTGACAGGCACTTTATTGTGAATAGCTGAGTAATCACGGAGATGTACAGTGCCTTGCCTCAGAGATCATTCAATGCTAACTTACACTGCGGACTATAGATACATATAACATAAAATTGTTTCACTCCTTACAACAATTAGTGAGAAGTATTACTATTCCAAATACTTGTTACAAATAAACATTTGCAGACTTAGTCAAGTTGGCATCAGGCCCAACGAGAGAGTGTCCTACTGTTGGCTGACCATGGGGCCAACTTAGGCGGCTTTACCGCAGAGCATTACTCCTGGCTGGCTCACGTCAAAGTACAAGCGACTCACTGAAGACCTAAGTCCAACACAACAGACACCACTCAAATATATAATTTTATGTAAGAGCGCCACGACTCCTTGAAGTTTCTTTTATTGAGAACCACTAACTTACGAGTACAGGTATAATGGACGAGGGACATTGGATTGCAGCGTCCCATAGGTTAGAAATTTGTCCGATATTGTGTTCGGATAGCCTAAGCGGTTAAAGAAACCGCTCATGAGAATCGGTAAATTCCGGGTCGAGTCGAGTGCGGTATAAATTTTCAACTTTAGCCACCGCTTAACCACAATGTCCTGTGCTACTGCAGGTCACGAATTCTGTCTCATCCCTTCCCTTTCTTTCCCCATTCTCAATTTGGTTTAAATCTCTGAGACCTATCTCACATTCATCCAAAGAGAAACCGACCAAACAGAAGGAGAAGTGACTACAATTGTCTGAGTCCAACAAGTGCCTAGCGACGCCATCATGAAATGTGTCCGACAGCAGACGTCGAGGTCAACGTCTTAATTTGCCATTGTTACAACGAATAATACAGCGTAAGTTCTAATGCGGGTTTAAAATTTGGCGTGAAAGGGTGTCAATAATTAGAGTTCTTGTTGGTAATAGCAACATCAAATGAAAGGATGAACTACAGGATCTGTCGAAAGGAATCAACAGTCTAATGAGCACAGAAAATCGATTGGAAGTGAGAAAAATTATTGAGGAGTAATAGATGCGAGATTTGTACCCGAAGTGGAGGAATTGTGCTGCTACGGAAGCAATATAACACTTGACGGACGAAACAAGGAGGACATAGAAAGCTTTTCTAGCTGCCTGTCTACGGCCGTTATTTTTCAAAACGTACATTTTCGTCGTCAGCTGTACAATTCTGTGTTTATTCTCTACTGGTTTCTGCTGTAATAACCGTCTTCACAGGAGAAAAACTGTATACAACAGACGAATAATATTTTTTGTCAATTACGACACAAAAAAATGTAGAAAACGTAAAATATTATAAGAGTCTGTCTGAACATAATCCACACAAACGTGCTGTACGTTACGGTATTTCACTAATATCTGGCTGGTTTATTGAAGTAAACATGGGTTCTAAATGCGTACATGAAGAGATGTGAGCTCTTGTTCAGTAAAAGAGATGTGTTTCACAGTGTGGAAGATGAAGAGCTTCTTAAGGGTATGCATTTGAAAGCCCATGTTTACTACACAGCGTTACTTCGAATTCTCGTAAATGTCGTATCCCTTAATACTGCCCATTCCTCTTCTGACACCCTTAGCTACTAGCGTTATCTGAAGGGTCATTCAAACAAATCGCGAACAGCGACGGTTCTGTCACGGTTAGCTGAGGTTAACACTTTCAGCTCCCGATTTTCACAGTGCCCTTAGTAACGAAGCTCTGTTATTCGCTAGGAGAACTTCAAACCAGTCACATGCCTTTTTCAGTAAAATTCTATTGGGTGTTCAGCGGTGTCCTTACAAAACATTGATATAACTATGAAATCGACGTTTCGAAAGTCTTGGCAATGACGAAGAGGACTGTTGCACAAATGGAAAAAATAGAGGTTGTATAGTGGATTCAGTGCTTCACAATTAGCCAGCCGAGCACCTATATCGTTTTTATGCATATGAACCCTGGAAGTGTAAGCTTACATACTTATAGGAATCAAATCGTATATTTTTTGGATATTTAGCAAGTACCTACACAATTTACCAGGCACCGGTGTGTGACTATACAGAAGGCCTTCCAAGGCATACGTCTGACCGCCACTATTTACAAAAGAATACTCAGGTTGGTATGTGACATCTACGATTCGAAAGACATAGTATCAGAACTTAGAAAAAACATCATCCAGGCGGTCCCAAAGATAGCAATGGGAGGTAAGTGCGATAATTAGACTGACCAGCCAGAACATGATTACCACCAACCTACTACCAATATACACCTGTCCAGACGGTAGCAGCGTCACCTGGCGATGAATGACTGCTAGTCAAAAACACCCACCATGCATGCAGTATCAGTAAGCGTGCTGTCCGTGCTTAGAATGGGGAAGGCGCCATTTATTTACGTTTGACCTTGGACAGACTGTGATGGCCCCGAGGTTCGGCACGAGCATTTCGGAAAGTGCTCAACTTTTCTGGTGTTCCAGGAGTGCTGTGGTGAGTGTCTTCAACACGTGGTAAAACCAAGGTGAAACCACGTTCAGACTCTTGGAGCTGGATAATCACCCGTCGTTACAGATGTCTGCCGTCGTAGGCTAGGTACACTGGTAAAACAGGACAGGTGGCGAACGTCTCGGAACTAACATCAGCCTTCAATACTGGGCAGAATGCAAGTGAGTCTGAGCGCACAGTGCACTGAACACTGAAGATTCTTAACGATGGGCCTCCGCAGTCGTCGATCAATCCATACGCCAAAGTTAACACCACGACATCTGCAACTACAAGGTACATTCAAGTTCTAAGGCCTCCGATTTTTTTTTCTAATTAACTACTCACCCGAAATCGATGAAACTGGCGTTACTTTTCGACGTAATCGCCCTGCAGACGTACACATTTTTCACAACGCTGACGCCATGATTCCATGGCAGCGGCGAAAGCTTCTTTAGGTGTCTGTTTTGACCACTGGAAAATCGCTGAGGCAATAGCGGCACGGCTGGTGAATGTGCGGCCACGGTGAGTGTCTTTCATTGTTGGAAAAAGCCAAAAGTCACTAGTAGCCAGGTCAGGTGAGTAGGGAGCATGAGGAATCACTTCAAAGTTGTTATCACGAAGAAACTGTTGCGTAACGTTAGCTCGATGTGCGGGTGCGTTGTCTTGGTGAAACAGCACACGCGCAGCCCTTCCCGGACGTTTTTGTTGCAGTGCAGGAAGGAATTTGTTCTTCAAAACATTTTGGTAGGATGCACCTGTTCCGTAGTGCCCTTTGGAACGCAATGGCTAAGAATTACGCCCTCGCTGTCCCAGAACATGGACACCATCATTTTTTCAGCACTGGCGGTTACCCGAAATTTTTTGGTGGCGGTGAATCTGTGTGCTTCCATTGAGCTGACTGGCGCTTTGTTTCTGGATTGAGAAATGGCATCCATGTCTCATCCATTGTCACAATCGACGAAAAGAATGTCCCATTCATGCTGTCGTTGCGCATCAACATTGCTTGGCAACATGCCACACGGGCAGCCATGTGGTCGTCCGTCAGCATTAGTAGCACCAACCTGGATGACACTTTCCGCATTTTCAGGTCGTCATGCAGGATTGTGTGCACAGAACCCACAGAAATGCCAACTCTGGAGGCTATCTGTTCAACAGTCATTCGGTGATCCCACAAAACAATTCTCTCCACTTTCGCGATCATGTCGTCAGACCGGCTTGTGCGCGCCCGAGGTTGTTTCGGTTTGTTGTCACACGATGTTCTACCTTCATTAAACTGTCGCACCCACGAACGCACTTTCGACACATCCATAACTCCATCACCACATGTCTCCTTCAACTGTCGATGAATTTCAATTGGTTTCACACCACGCAAATTCAGAAAACGAATGATTGCACGCTGTTCAAGTAAGGAAAACGTCGCCATTTTAAGTATTTAAAAGAGTTCTCATTCTCGCCGCTGGCGGTAAAATTCCATCTGCCGTACGGTGCTGCCATCTCTGGGACGTATTGACAATGAACGCGCCCTCATTTTAAAACAATGCGTATGTTTCTATCTCTTTCCAGACCGGAGAAAAAAAATCGGAGCCCTTAGAACTTGAATGTACGACTGAAATGGACACTTGACCACCGGCGCTGGACGTTGGCGCAGTGGCAGAGCATTCTATAGTCTTCCAGGGAACAACCTATAATGCGGAATGGAGATAAGCTGGCTGGGGCTCCATTATGCACTTGGGAACGTGGGCATCCATGGGTCCAGCGAAGTCCGTGCAAGGCGCCATGACGGCCAAGGAGTACGTTCACAGGTTGCAGACCACGTACAACCCTACATGACAATAATGTTACCCGACCGCAGTGGCATTTTTCAACAATAATTCGCTATGTCACAAGGCCTGGAGTGTGAAGGAGTGGTTCGAGGAGAACAGTAGAGAGCTCCAATTGACGTGCTGGCCCTCTAGCTCGCCACATCTGAACACGATGGAACAAATCTGGAATGTCAAGAACATGGCGTCAGTGTTCATGCCCCCCCCCCCCCCCCACAATACGCTGGTATTTACAGGAATTAGGTGATCTGTGCGTGCAGATGTGAAACCAGCTCCTTCCAGCGACCTACCAATGATTCATTTCTTCCTTGCCACGACGTGTCCGTGCCAAAAGAGGACATACCAGCTATCAGATAGGTGGTCATAATGTTCTGGCTGATCATCGTATAGCCCAATAATCTTAACGTCTCATGCATACAATTTGCTGACTACGTAAATATACCGAAGAATAGAAAAGAAAATTGAGAACCCGTTAGATGAAGATCGGTGTGGATTTAGGAAAGGTAAAGGCACCTGAGACGGAATTCTGAAGTTTCTCTTGATAACGGAAAGTAAAGCTCAAGAAAAATCAAGACAAGTTCATAGGATCTGTAAACGTACAAAAAGCATTCGACGATATAAAATAATGCAAAATTTTTGAAATCCTGAGAAAAATAGGTGGAACCCCTAGGGGAAGACTGCTTATGTACAATACATACTTGAACGAAGAGGTAACACTAAGAATGGGACGCAAAGAACAAAGTGCTCGCATTAACAAGAGTAAAATACTGTTCAATCTGTTCATAGAAGGATCAATAGCAGAAATAAAACGACATGTGAAATCAAAACACCTTCAGCCATGTCAAGTTTCAGTTTTATTTCACTTTTGCTGTCAATTTCAACTTTACATTACACGGTCTTCCGGTCCGCTGACGGACTGCAGGAAAAATCCCACCTCTTGCGCAATCAAAATAGGGACCAGCATACAGTCACTGGCATTAGTAGACTCCTTTCGACAAAGCGACCCCTTAGATCAAGGGGAGATGATTTGATCTGACATTTTATATTGAACAGCCAAGGTCCCACAACTATACAGTATGAAGGTGAACTGACGGTGAAATAAAAGAAAGGTTCAGGAGAGGTCTAAAGTTAGGGTTGAAGGATATCACTGATAAAATTCGGTGACGACAATCCTCAATGAAAGTGAGAAAGAATGATTAGTTTAATGAGCACGAAATTAAGATTGAGAATAAAGCCCAGAAAGACAGAACAAATGAGAAACACCAGGAATGAGATTAACGATAAGTTTGACATCAAGACGGGCTACGTTTAGGGGAGATGAAGAAAGCAAGATGACAAATCGTGGAAGAACCATGGAAGACGCAAGAAACAGACTGGCACAATAAAAGAGTATATTCATGGCCAAAATAAGTCTACTAATATCAAACATCTATCTTATTCTGAGAAAGAAATTCCTGATGGAAACTGTAATGGGAAATTATCGCCTCCTATTGACTACAAGGCTTTAAGGGAGAGACTGGGCTTAAGGGATTTCAAAAGATTAATTCACTATTTTAACACATACACATAATTTATGAACCAATCTTCGATAAAAATTACATAAACTTAGAAAAAAATTTAAAAAATATGGTTCTTTATAACACAAATGATTAACAGTTTTAACAGGAGCTATAACTTATTATTCTTGATTGCCAATGTGAAACTGCCCCTGCATAATACACTCCTGGAAATTGAAATAAGAACACCGTGAATTCATTGTCCCAGGAAGGGGAAACTTTATTGACACATTCCTGGGGTCAGATACATCACACTGACAGAACCACAGGCACATAGACACAGGCAACAGAGCATGCACAATGTCGGCACTAGTACAGTGTATATCCACCTTTCGCAGCAATGCAGGCTGCTATTCTCCCATGGAGACGATCGTAGAGATGCTGGAAGTAGTCCTGTGGAACGGCTGGCCATGCCATTTCCACCTGGCGCCTCAGTTGGACCAGCGTTCGTGCTGGACGTGCAGACCGCGTGAGACGACGCTTCATCCAGTCCCAAACATGCTCAATGGGGGACAGATCCGGAGATCTTGCAGGCCAGGGTAGTTGACTTACACCTTCTAGAGCACGTTGGGTGGCACGGGATACATGCGGACGTGCATTGTCCTGTTGGAACAGCAAGTTCCCTTGCCGGTCTAGGAATGGTAGAACGATGGGTTCGATGACGGTTTGGATGTACCGTGCACTATTCAGTGTCCCCTCGACGATCACCAGTGGTGTACGGCCAGTATAGGAGATCGCTCCCCACACCATGATGCCGGGTGTTGGCCCTGTGTGCCTCGGTCGTATGCAGTCCTGATTGTGGCGCTCACCTGCACGGCGCCAAACACGCATACGACCATCATTGGCACCAAGGCAGAAGCGATTCTCATCGCTGAAGACGACACGTCTCCATTCGTCCCTCCATTCACGCCTGTCGCGACACCACTGGAGGCGGGCTGCACGATGTTGGGGCGTGAGCGGAAGACGGCCTAACGGTGTGCGGGACCGTAGCCCAGCTTCATGGAGACGATTGCGAATGGTCCTCGCCGATATCCCAGGAGCAACAGTGTCCCTAATTTGCTGGGAAGTGGCGGTGCGGTCCCCTACGGCACTGCGTAGGATCCTACGGTCTTGGCGTGCATCCGTGCGTCGCTGCGGTCCGGTCCCAGGTCGACGGGCACGTGCACCTTCCGCCGACCACTGGCGACAACATCGATGTACTGTGGAGACCTCACGCCCCACGTGTTGAGCAATTCGGCGGTACGTCCACCCGGCCTCCCGCATGCCCACTATACGCCCTCGCTCAAAGTCCGTCAACTGCACATACGGTTCACGTCCACGCTGTCGCGGCATGCTACCAGTGTTAAAGACTGCGATGGAGCTCCGTATGCCACGGCATACTGGCTGACACTGACGGCGGCGGTGCACAAATGCTGCGCAGCTAGCGCCATTCGACGGCCAACACCGCGGTTCCTGGTGTGTCCGCTGTGCCGTGCGTGTGATCATTGCTTGTACAGCCCTCTCGCAGTGTCCGGAGCAAGTATGGTGGGTCTGACACACCGGTGTCAATGTGTTCTTTTTTCCATTTCCAGGAGTGTATGAACTCAGTTCTACTTTCAAATGGTTCAAATGGCTCTGAGCACTATGGGACTTAACAGTCCCCTTAGAACTTAGAACTACTGAAACCTAACTAACTTAAGGACACCACACACATCCATGCCCGAAGCAGGATTCGAACCTGTAACCGTAGCGGTCGCGCGGTTCCAGACTGAAGCGCCTAGAACCCCTCGGCCACTTCGGCCGGCGTTCAACTTTCAAAACTTACTTTCACATAACAACGAACATGAGCCGTCTTTTAAAAACCCTTTGAAATAGAAACATTTGGTTTGACTTAAGTAAATAAAAACTTACATTGCAGTTTTACATCGACAAGAAAGTAAGTTAAATTCCCTGCCTTAGAGAGAATACACAGATATACCTTCTAACAAATAATTTACTAAAAATGCACATAGCCGTTACAGAACGGCAATAAAAAGGGCTGAGAACCCACTTAAACAGGTTAATCGTCAGCGATCTCAGGAAGCGCTGAAAGCTGACACTCATGAAGTGCCTACAAAACAGATATACACGAACCACGATAAATTAACTCGTCCACAATATAGGTGTGCGGAACTGTGGCCGGCGCCCCGCCGCGGCCAACGCCAGAAAGCCGCGGACGTGTGGCGGCCGTGGCCGTGGTAGGAAGCACCAGGGCAGCACGCTAGAGGGACCTGCTTGGCCGACAGCCTCAGGTTGAGGAGGCCGCTCCCATACGATCCCGGACACCAATTATCCTATAAGAGAGATCTCAGGTTTACATTAAACAGAAAATAACGATCTAACTGCCTCAGCAGGGCCCGCAAACACCCAGGAATCTTTGTTATTGTTTTTAAGAATTGAAGCCTTAAAACAAAATTACCACTAAAATAATGGATTTTTATCTCTCAGTCTATTTGGCGGAGGTGTAGAAACGCTCCTACAGTTGTCTCAGTACCTCATAATTAAGTCAGCTCTGCAGAGAAACCTTGAGACACCGGTATACAGTGTACGCTGAAAGAGACTGGTTACTACGTGAGCTACTGTGTTACAACAAGCTCAAAGAATTCAGCTACTAGAGCAAAAACACAAACTAGATAATTTTTGTTTTAAAGCTGATACTTAAAAGAAGTAGTGTACAGTGATTAAACACCCATTATACATGCATTAACGAATAAGGCCACATTAGTCGGGTTACGTAACTTAACGCCGACATGGCAAACCCAAGTCGATCTAAATATGAAAATCCAGCCTACTAAAACAGTTGGGCACGTGGTGGAACTTATGACATTAATTGGTCGTTCGTGTCTCAGAGATGCACGAAAACTGAAGTTTAAAGTTTCTTTAATCACCAAGCTGAGTTACCAAAATGCCATGAGGGGAAAGGTGGCACGTTTAAGAACACAGCCAGAATAGTGTCCTTTTTCTTTCATGAACACTTGAAATCAGCTACACGCCAGTAAAAAAATCCAGCAATATAAATAAAATTCATACACACAGCATAACAGAGCAAAAGTTCCAGTACACAGCTTTAAAGTTTCACAGAAACAAAATTTAACATATCTTATTGTCATCGCGCTACCTTAACCACAGGAAAGCCACTGCAATCTACCACCATGGCGACGAAAATAGAGATAGATCGAACACAGCAGGAAAACATCGTCCGTCAAGGTCATCATGCCTCTGACAGCCGGGGCCTGCTACGTAACCAACACCACGCTCCTCGAAGACGCCTAACTATGATTAGACGATTCCTACAGCCTGCGATGTTCAGAGCCTTTCTCTCGTACTGCACCGACAGATCGGAGGCGGCCAGAAAACGTGTTTTAACTTCCGCTCCACAGCCCATTCTGCCACGACGAAAGTCAACCAAATGACGGTTCACCACGATCCCTCGAGAGGGGATAACACTTGTTTCAAAGAACTGCGGTCAAAGATGAGAGGCGACTAGCAAAGTGCGACAACCAAAATCGATGTCACCTGATAAGCCGACACGGTTCAGAAATGTCTCAGTGTGGTGGTGTAGAGCGATATGGAAAGTTGGGTGGACTGAGTAAGAAATGGGAAGGCTCCAAAGAATCGGCGTGGAGAGAATCATGTGGCCACCAATGACGAGAAGAAGGACCAGATATTGTTTTAAGTTCCGCTCCACAGCCCGTTCTGCCACAACCAAAGAGAACCAAACCCCGGTTCGCCACCGTCTCACCAGAGGATACTTAAGGAGGAGTGCAAAAACTGTTGTGGAATGTAGAAACTCGAATACATCCTACAGATAACTGAGGACTTAACGATGCACGCACTTCTGTGAAATGAAATGGTTGGCAGAGGAGTGTTATTCGTAGCGGGCCACGAGAAACTACGCTGAAGAGGCAAAGAAACTGGTACACGTGCCTAATATCAAGTAGGGCACACGCGACCGCGCACAAGTGCCGGAACACGACGTGGCATGAACTCGACTAATGTCTGAAGTAGTGCTGGAGGGAACTGATGCCATGAATCGTGCAGGACTGTCCATAAATCCGTAAGAGCACGAGAGAGTGGAGTTCTCCTCTGAACAGCACGTTTGCAAGGCGTCCCCGATACGCTTAAAAAATGTTCATTTTTAGGGAGTTTGGTGGCCAGTAGAAGTGTTCCTGGGGCCACTCTGCATCAATTCTGCATGTGTGGGGTGTCGCATTGTCCTGCTGGAATTTCCTACGTCCGTCGGTATGCACAATGGACATGAATGGACGCATGTGATCAGACAGGATGCTCACCTACGTGACACCTTTCAGAGTCGTATCTAGACGTATCAGGGGTCTCATGTCACTCCAACTGTACCCACCCCACACCATTATAGAGCCTCTACCAGCTTCAACAGTCCCCTGCTGACACGCTGGGTCCATGGATTCACGAAGTTGTCTCCATACCCGTACGTGTCGGACGGCTCGATACAATCTGAAACGAGACCCTTCCGACCAGGCAACATGTTTCCAGTCATCAACAGTCCAATGTCGGTGTTGACGGGCACAGGCGATGAATGAAGCTTTGTGTCGTGCAGTAATAAAGTGTACACGAGTGGGCCTCAGGCTCCGAAACTCCACATCGATAATGTTTCTTCGAATGGTTCGCACGCTGACACTTGTTGATGGCCGAGAATTGAAAGGTGCAGCAATTTGAGGAAGGGTGCACTTCTGTCACGCTAAACTGTCCTCTTCAGTCGCTGTTGGGCCTGTTCGTGCAGGATCTTTTTCCGGCCGCAGCGATGTTATACCGGATTCCTGATATTCACGGTACAGTCGTGAAATGGTCGTATGGGAAAAACCCCACTTTATCGCTACCTCGTGCACCGACTTTAACACCACTTTCAAACTCACTTAAATGTTGATAACCTGCCACTGTAGCAGTAGTAAACGATCTAACAACTGCGCCAGAGGTCTTATAAAGGTGTTACCTACCGCAGCGCCGTATTCAGACTGTTAATGTCTCTCCGTATTTGTATACGCATGCCTATACCAGTTTCTTTGCCGCTTCAGTGTAAAAACTGATAACACCCCTTCCCCCTGCCATCCTCTCGCAAAAAACCTCTTGATTCTATTGCTGCCCAGTGTTTCATGTGCTGATTGCTAAAGGCGTACGATTTAGAAAATAATAATATCTTGCATTTGCTCAACAGCTTTAGTCACCATCGCGGTTGTAACCAACTTTGTAAACTGTTTCTCAGTTTCAGGAAGGCGTAAACAGAGATGACTAGTAAATTTGTTGTAACGTCTTATGGGCCCAAACTGCTGATGTCATCGGTCCTTAAGCCTACACACTACTTAATCTTAAACTAACTTGCGCTATGGACAACACACACATCCATGCCCGAGGAAGGACCTCCGACGGGGGCAGCCGCATGCACCGCGCAAAGTGCCTTAAACAGCGCGGCTACCAACGCGGCTAGAGATGACTAGTCGTCCCTTTAGTGTAAAGTCTTGAGAACGTTTTACCACAGTATCATTAATATATAAATAGTGCTTTAACAAGTAAGAAGAAGCTAGCGACTGCTAGACAGAAAGTAGCTTACATGGAAATAGCTAAGCCAGTGTATATGCTATTTGTTTCCTTGCAGGAATTGACATGTATACATCATATGATAAAAATTTTACAGAATGACAAATCGTAGAAACATGAACAAAAGTGTTCATCGTGGAGCAGTTTACACGATGAATAATCATGAGTGGAGTATCCTGCAACTTTTATGCTCAATTCCAGTAATGACGGATATTTTCTCGCCGCAAACATGCAGCTCTCCTGCCTTGAAACTGTATTCCTGAAATTAATTTTTACAGGCTTTAAACCACATTTGACTCTTTAATTTAGCGTTTATCCATTATGATAGAGCAACACATCGCACGTTAACAAACAACAGCAGCACTACGTTTTCTATGGAGGAAAATAAGGTCCATGGTTTAATCGGAAGTCAGGACTACCCTCGTTACTTGAAGTTCGTTATGTCTAACGGCCACAGGAACCCAGGATACAATCACAGGCACCGAAACTATGAGAACTGTGTCACATTCTAGCCGGGCTGATCTACCTATACGTGCACAAACGGAGGAGGTTGAACATTTATCAGGAGCGGCCAATATGGTCCGTTTATCAAATTACGACAGTCTTACTAGCCATAAGTAAGTTGTTTACATGGTCAACATGTAAAAGATATACGTGTCTCAATATTATAACCTTTAATGCTAGTTGATAGCTGTACATCTTTTATATTTAGAAAGGGGTGACTGGTAATTTATATGCAGAAATGCTGCGTACATAGAAGTTCAGTTATAGAATGAAGTATCGATCCAGGAAGTGGTACTTCCTCGCAATCTACTATCTGTTGACCCTGTTCAGAACGCAATGGAAGGAAGTGAAATAATATTAAAGGGAATGAGAAGGAGAGAAAGGTACGAAAGAGGAAAGCAATAACTTCAAATCAAAAGGTTCAAATGGCTCTGTGAACTATGGGACTTAACATCTGAGGTCATCAGTCCCCTAGAACTTAGAACTACTTAAACCTAACTAACCTAAGGACATCACACACGTCCATGCCTGAGGCAGGATTCGAACCTGCGACCGTAGCGATAGAGTGGTTCCAGCGGCCGGCTTCGTATAACTATGTCGAACTGAAGAAGCAAGGCCAAGACAGGGAGAAGTATCTCAGTACCATGTCTGACCCTGCCTCAAGGCGCTACAAGTAGAGTTGTGCTCTACTAATACTAAGGTTCTGTAGTTTAGGTGCACTACATAAATTACGCTGTAAATGGTAGGATTGCCGGTAGTATTGGTAAGAAACATACATAAATGAAGGTGTAAGAGAGAACCTGGAGCCGAACACTTCTCCTTGCCTGTTTGTTCCTTCGGTTGTTTGGTTAGCGCATAATCAAAACTGAACGTCATTCAGAATATAAGCAGCATTTTATATATAATTTGCATATAAATTAACACAAAACTACTACAATAAAAAATCAATATTCATACAAGAGAAGATTAAACATTATAATTCAGTTATTAGGACACAAGCAACGTATGGTTCAGAGTACCTAACATTGAATAAGAAAGGTGAATTAAGAAAACCAGAAAAAAGAGAGAGAAAAATACTAAGAAAAATTATAGGTCCTGAGAAAAACAAGGAAAATAGGTGGATTAAAAGGAGAAATGAAGACCTATACAAAAATACAGAAAAGATCACATATACAATGAGGAAGAGACGGCTAAAATTTTATGGACATTTAAAAAGAATGGAAGAAACACGGATTACAAAGAAAATTTTTAATTACGTTAGTAAGCTGAAAAAACTGTAGGATGGATAGAAGCAGTAAAGAAAGACGCCAACAAAATAGGTGTTACAGAAGAAATAATACGTGACAGGAATCAATTTAGGCTACTTATAGAAAACGCAAACTATGAAGAAGATGAGCCAAAACCTCGACCGAAGAGAGTGTGGACAGATGAGCAGAGATGAGCGGTTGGTGAGAAAATGAAGAAGTACTGGGAAGAACGGAAGAAAAAGAAACACCGTAAGTCTTAAGTTGCATGCGGTCCATAGCTGGCCAAATTCATAAAAAAATAAAAATTAGTTCGTCACGTAACTTCTGCGCCTTTATGAAACCAAAGCACTTACTTATGATGCAAGTGCAGTTTACATGCACAAGCATATATATATATATATATATATATATATATATATATATATATATATATATATATATATATATATATATATATATATATATATATAATTTTTGTTGTTACTTGAACCTTAACTGAATGTCCGTCATCAATATCGAAAGCAAGAGCTTCCTGTTATTCTTGATAGATGTAAAAGTTGTTTATGTGTGATAGAAACATGTTTTGTGCAAGTTCTACCAAGTACTGAAGCGATGTTTGACATATATTATTTAAGTTTATGTTAATTAAATTGCGTTTTCTAGTGCTATATAGTAAATCTGTATTTTTTTTATTGTTACAACAACATCTTCCTGTTTCATGTTCCAAGTCAACAATTTTCGAATAAAATATGAACTAAACATTGACAGTTTCATTTTTGTTATAATCGCTGTTTTTTCTTAAATAAGACACAGGTGGATAGCTACGCAGAACAAAAAAGTTTCATAGTTTACCTGGCCCTTTACATATACTCACTCGATTTCTAGACGATTGAACGACATATCCTCACTCAATTTCTGGACGATTGAACACTTTCGAGTTTTAGTGGAATGTAGTAAGACACTCAACTCATAATGAGGTAACACCAGGAAAACCCAACGTACAGGTAACGAGGGTACGACGTTAAGTGACCAAAGTTACTAGGAAAACTACCGTAGCTATCCTTCCTTGTGATGGTCTACTGTTGCCTACGGTAGTTGTTCAAATTTAGCTGGATCTAATTCAGACACTGATATCGACAACTCGGTGCTCTATAACACGGTATCGCTTCGTTGATCCATTGCTGACAGTTTAGCCTGAAAGCTTAGGTATAGTCCTGCGCCATACAGAGATCCCAGTAGACGCTACGGCCTTGTGTGTTCTGTGAGAGGGAGTCCCACGGCTGCAGATTGCCGTACAGGTGACGCCCCCAGCGGCCGGCAGCTGTGGAGCTGTTGCGCCTCCAACCTCCTACCTGGACGTCTCGTTCCGCCCCCAAAGCGGCCGCCGGCAACGGGACGTCTTAATCGCCGGCTCGATAGCGGCAATTATAGCGCTGGATGGGGCCCCGCGCCGACAGTTGGCCGACGGCGTGGCAGGTAGACGGCCAGTCGGCTGACTATCGCTGCCGGCGCGCCGCCGAGCCGCGGGGGTGATTGAGACGTGGGCCCGGCCGGCACCTGGCGCCTCTCTCCCCGCTGTCGGCAACAGCCGGGCCTCAGGGGTCCCGTATACTCCCAGCACCGCCAACGACTCCTCTGACATACCGTAAAAGCTCACCACTTCCTTATTCGTCTTTACCTACTCTCAGTCACAAAAGTCATTGGATAGCGATGTACACGTATATGGATGGGGTACACAACATATGAAACGACTGTGCGTTAGCGGAGCTGTCATTTATACTCAGGTGGTTCATGCTAAAATGTTGCCGACGCGATTATGGGCGCACATCAGGAATTAACAGACCGTGCACACAGAATGGTACTTGGAGCTAGCAGTGGGACATTGCATTTCGGAAATCGTTAGGTAATTCAATTTTCCGAGAAACACAGTGACAAGAGTGTGCTGAAAATAGCAGATTTCAGGCATTACCTCTCACCACGGACAATGTAGTGGCCGAGGCTTTCCCTTAACGACCCTGACCAGCGCATTTGCGTAGAGTTGTCAGTGCTAACAGACAAGCAACACTGCGTGAAATAACTGCAGATATCAATATGCCACTAACGTATCCGTTAGGGCAGTGCGACGAAATTTGGCGTTAACGGGCCACGACAGCAGACGACTTATGCATTGCCTCTGCTAAGAGTATGACATCCTGCGCTCGAGACCATATCGGTAGGACCGTAGACGACTGAAAACCGTGGCTTGGCCAGATGAGTCCCTATTTCCGTTGGTAAGAGCTGGTCGTAGGGTTCGAGTGTGGCGTGGAGCCCACGAGGCCACAGACACAAGATATCAATAAGGCACTGTGCAATTTGGTGCTGGCTTCAAAATGGTGTGGGCTGTGTTACATGTAATGGACTGGTCCCTCGTCTCCAACTGAACCGATCATTGACTGGATATGATTACATTCGACTACATGGAGACTATACATTGCTAATCAGGTCAGCGAGCCACAATTGCACGCGACTGGTCTGAAGAGCATTATGGATAATTGGAGCGAGTGATTTGGCGTCCCAGAACGTCCGACTTGAATCCCATCGAACTTTCATGGGACATAATCGAGAGGTCGGGTAGAGCGCAAAATCCTGCATCCGCAACACTTTCTCAGTTGTGGACGGCTATGGAGGCAGCATGGCTCAGTATTTCTGCAGGTGATTTCAAACGACTTCTTGAGCCCACGCAACGTCTAGCTGCTGCACAATGTCGAGCACAAGAAGATACCACGTGATGTTCGGATGTATGCCCTGACTTCTGACACCTCAGTATTAACTCCCAACACCGACGGCCGCTTCACTGATCTACCATGGAAGCTGCCCACTGCTTTACTCGTTTCTAACTACGAGTCCGTAATAGGTTATGAATCATGGATTAATGTTGTATGAAATTTGACTAATGAATCAACAACACCGCAATCTGCCTACTCTCAATGAAATATGGGGTAGTAAGCCTACTTTAATAGTGTCACAGGGCGTATCTGCTTCTGTATTGTGGATCTCCAATTCACATTTAAGTGCCTGCCATCAACATCTACATCTACATACATACACAACCAAGGAAGCCACCGTACGCTGTGCGGCGGAGGGTACCTTGCACCAGTAGTAATAATTTTCTTATGAAACTTCCTGGCATGTGTGCCGGACCGAGACTCGAACTCTTGATCTTATTCTTTTGCGGACAAGTGCTCTACCATCTGAGCTACCCTAGCACGACTGACGACCCGTCCTTACAGCTTTTAATTCCGCCAGTACCTCGTCTCCCACCTTCCAAACTTCACAGAAGCTGCAGTCTCGGTCCGGCACACAGTTTTAATCTGCCAGGAAGTTTCATATCAGCGCACACTCCGCTGCAGAGTGAAAATCTCATTCTGGAATAATTTCCTTGTCTTTTTCACTGACAGATAGAGCAAGACAAACGACTGTCTGTATGGATCTGGATGAGCTCTAATTTCTCGTATATTATCTTCATGGTCCTTATGCGAAGTGTATGTTGGCGGCAGCAGAACAGTTCTGCAGTTAGCTTCAACTGCTGGTCTCCAAATTTTCTTATAAGTGTTTGCTAGAAAAGGAAATCGCCTTCCCTCCAGGGACTCCTATCTCATTTCCCGAAGCCTCTTGCATGTTGTTCAAACCTACTGGTAAGAAATCTGGCAGTCCGCCTCTGAACTGCCTCGAAAACTTTCTTTAATCCGACCTGGTACGGTTCCCACACAAGTTAGCCGGTACACAAGAATAGGTCGCACTAGCGCCCTATATGCGGTCTCATTCACAGATGAAACACAATTTAGCAAAATTCTCCCTACCACAATACGAACATGCTCGATCCATTTCATATCGTTTTGCAACGTTACGCCCACACTCGCTATCGAGGAAACCATACTGGTTTCTATTACTTAAGAAGTCTTCGAACAACTCACATTTCTGGGAACCTATTCCATATGCTCGTACTATTGTTGACAGCCTGTCGTGGGGAAACGTATCAAATGGCTTCCAGAAATCTAGAAATTTCGACTCTGTCTGTTGGCCATCATCTGTTGTTTGCAGTATTGGGGAGAGGGCAAACAGAATTTCGCAAGAGCGATGATTTCAAAAACCATGCTGATTCGTGGACACAAGCCTTTTTGTTTGAAGAAAATTTATTGCATTAGGACTGAGAGTATGTTGAGTATTCTACAGCAAGCCGATGTTAGGGATATTTGTCTGTAATTCTGCGGGTCCGTTCTTCTACCGTTCTTATATACAGGAGTCACCTGAACGATTTCCAGACTCTGGGTGAGAGATTGGCGATAGACGCAAGCTAAGTAAGGGACCAAAGCCGTAGAGTACTCTTCGTAAAACCGAACTGAGATTCCATCCGGACCTCCCAAACTATTTGTTTTCAACTCCTTCAGTTGTTTGTCTGGGACTTATTACCATGTCGTATATACGGGAATCTGTACGATGGTCAAACGACGGTATGACTGTACAATTCTCATTCGTGAACGATTCTTTGAACGTGAAATTTAAAACTTCGACTTTGATTTTAGTATCTTCAACTGCCAAGCATGGCAGCAAGGTGTTCATAGAATCACTTATAGATTATTTATCTACCGACCCATTCTCGATCAGCCGAACACTTAAATATTTCCCTGCAAGCTCTGCTTTCTCTTTTTTTTCGATGATAATTTCTTTCTATGTAGATGGATACCAACGACATATTTTCACATTCGGAGGAATAAATTGCTTCTCGAATATGTTGCCGCTAACAAAAACACCGCCTTTATCTTAGTGAATGCCACCTTGAGTATCGCATCCGTAAGAGTCTCTCTGCTGTTTCGCAATAATACCAAACTAGCTGCCCTAATCAGAACTTTTTCGATATCTGCTGTCGGTCCTATTTGGTAATGATCTCATACCGCTCAGCAATACCCTTGAAGAGGATAGACAAGTGTAGTGAGGCTGTCTCTTTAGTAGATCAGTTAAATCTTCTAAGTATTCCACTAATAAAATGTAGTCTTTTTTCGTGTTTCCCACAATATTTTCTACGTGATCGTTCCAATGTAAGTTGTTCGTAATTGTAGCCCCGAGATATTTAGTTGAGTTAACAGCCTTTGGATCTGCCTGATTTATCGTATAACCGCAATTTAGCGGATTCCTTCTCGTATTCATGTGAATGACCTCTCAGATGCAATCTGTAAATTATTAGTTTAAGTACAAATATTCAAAGATCAATTAATAGGAAAGTGAAAACTTTAATTGTGTAAGAGCTAAAACCATTAAAGTGAAGTTGGATAGGCTTTTCATTAAGTACCCCTAGTTTATTATAAAATATAGTTTTGTAGGATTACAGTGCAAGATTGTGTAAATATTACTGCAAAAATACCTGCTTTAAAGGTGATTTAACTTCAAGTACATATAAATCTTTACTGAAGAGATTTAAGGTAGTACTGTTAGAAGTGAAGTTATGCAAATTTTCAAAGGTAGTGTAGTTTTGGATACCATCATGAATGGTTCCTTTTGAAGTTAATTAAGCCCATTGTTGTATTTTATTACCTTGCAAAGTAATTTAAGTAAATGATTAGCTCTTAAAGTTAGTTTTTACTATTGCAATAATCAGAGATCTTTGCCTAGTGAAACTATACTAATTTATGGGTCGCCATCATATCCTCCACTTATTAAGAAAGTACTGAACTATTATTGTTACTAAGGAAAACTGCTATATGCAGAGGAGCTTAGACAGTATATTTAAATTTTATTCAACTTTATTTGTGTTTTTCATGTCAGTCAAGATAGAAACCCCTCATATCCAAAATGAGTTCTGTACTTCATGCAGTGATGTTTCAGTACTTGATTAAGCAATGCTCTTGAGTGTGGCTGTCATTAGTATGAGCTCGGTGCAATTTTGCTCCCGATAATTTACTGGTGTGTGTACTATTGTTAACTCCTGCTACACACTGTGCAGAGGGCACTGTGTCGGTTTGTATCCTGTTTGCTATTCAAAGGGAAGTCTCGATATAAATAATTTCAATAACTAATATCCAAATTTCTCGAATACATTTTTCCAAATTAAAGTGCCTAACTAGGCTGGCGACCGTTCATTTTTTTCATTCATTTACGATTTTACCACCTCTGTTAGCTCCCAAGGTTAAAGCCCCTTTGGTTTTTCAGTTAACGTCAAAAATTTCGAAATTATGGTCCGATACCTTCTTTCCATTAGACACAAGCACTGTCGAACTTCGAAATACTCTCGGAGAGTAACATTAGCGTGTTTCACTGGACGTTAGTGTTATAGCCCTTCAATCTTTTGAGGATGCATATTGAATGTCACGCTTACGAACGCAGACGCTAATGAACATGGTAATGGTTGGGTTACTGTGGCTGTAGTACATGGTCCTAAAGCAGACACTGCACCAGGGCTGGAGATTTTAAACATTCGAGAAATTACAGAATGAGATTTTCACTCTGCAGCGGAGTCTTCACTGATATGAAACTTCCTGGCATATTAAAACTGTGTGCCGGACCGAGACTCAAAAAAGGTCTACACGTTGATCTTGCCGAAAACTGAGAAGCGACTCTTCTTGGTGTTGTAGATCTCATATGCACACTGAGATGCTCTCTGTGTGAATCACCTCTGTGAGTGTCGTTGCCGCTGCAACATACTTAAAGATATATGTGCCATAGAACAGTGTAATATGCTTATCTGCGATACTTAAGAAAGAACATTAGAGAAGGGATTTGTAGTAGGAACCAAAGAAAAGGAACACTAATTGAACTATGCGGTAAATTTCAGAAAATAACACCAAATACTCTGTTCGAGAATGGGAAGAAGAAGCCTGGGAAAGGCCGGAAGACACCGGAAGCTTCCAGCTGGAATGTATCATGGTCAGACAGAGATTGTGAAGTCACACATCAAACAGTATGGCGCATCCAGGACCTGATATGTGGATCACTTTGGTAAATATAGAGCATAGTCTAAATTTTAGCACAATCGCAAGGAACAATTAGTGTGGATGGAACTGGGATACTGTTGCACTGAGGAATGATGACACTTTCGAAGTTCGCTAAAGAATTGGATATGTAATAAGAAAACTCAAAGTAGACAATTCAGGTGAAGAGGAATGTGATCTTTAAAAAGAGCAATCAGGTATGTTTAAACATAGGTACAAGGAAACTAATCGCGAAGAAATGAAGGGTAAGGGGAGCACATCTTCAATTGATTAGTGAAAGAAGGATGAACAAAAACGTGTAGGAAAAGACAGGAATACAACAGTATATAACTCAGAAATAAGGTGGGAGAGAGAGCGAAATGGCTTGTAACGTAGGAAATTATTACGAGTTGTCGTTCTGCTTTGAAAGAGTAGCTTGCCTTGGAGTTGGGAGGAGAGCTGATTTTGGTTCTCACGCTTGCACAGCTGACGCCGCCTGCTTGGCGGAGCGTTCCGGTATAGTTGTTCAACTCTGCGTGCAGTATGTTACACATTATCTCTATGAATCTGAAGAAGTACTGTTTTCATACTCTATATACCAAATTCTATGGGTAAAAGAGACATACTGCTAAAACCCCAAATCAATAACTCCTGTATTTTCGGAGATATAAATTTTTACCTAAAGCACATAAACCGGCCGCTGTGGCCGAGTGGTTCTAGGCGCTGCAGTCTGGAACCGCGCTGCTGCTACGGTCACAGTTTCGAATCCTGCCTCGGACATGGATGTGTGTGACGTCCTTAGGTTGGTTAGGTTTAAGTAGGACTGATGACCTCAGATGTTAAGACCCATAGTGCTCAGAGCCATTTGAACCATTTGAAAACACATAATAAATGTGCTGGCATGGTGACACCGAGTTAGGGACTGTTCTGTATGCATCTATAGTATCAATTGAAATTACAAGCAAGAGGAAGGTTCATATAGACTAATTTTCTACAATTTTCTTTAGTTTCATTGTCACTGATTTCTGACATAATTAACAGTACATTGGAAAATAATTATTTCATTGTGTTTTGGTTGTGAGAGTGGAAATTTGTGGTAAGCTCTTATGGGACCAAACTGCATAGGTCATTGGTCCCTAAGCTTACCCACTACTTAATCTTACTCAAACTAAATTACGCCAAGGACAGCACACGCACACACACACACACACACACACACACACACACACACACACACACACACACACACACACACACACACACACACCTACCTATGTGGTATTTTATTAAAACTATTTAATTCTAAGCAGAGAATGTTGTTGTTTAACAGGAAAATTTGTGACGTATGTCCGAGTGAGCTTAAATGTGAAGGAAGGAATCGTATTTTGTTTTCATTAAATTTTATCTAGTTTCAGAATTACGAGGTTTCTAGTCTAAATGGGTTGTAATCGCATTGGCTGACATTAGCAATACCGCGAGTATAGAAATGCTCGAGAGCTGGCGATGATCTGATTGGTTGATTAACGTACCAGCCAACAGAAATTTAGCAATTTCCCGCGCGTTTGAATAGGGTTTTGTGCCTCAGATCTACGAGTCGATATACTAGCTCGGGAGCCGTCTTACCCAACAGCCCGGGTGCGATTCCCGTCGGGGTCGGACATTTTCTCCGCTCAGGGAATGGGTGTTGTGTTGTCGTTATCATCATCATTTCTTTCCCATTGACACGAAAGTCCCTGAAGTGGCGTAAACTCGACAGACTTGCACCAGGCGAACGGTCTACCCGCCGGGAGGCCCTAGCCATACGGCATTTCCATTTTCAGCTCCGCGTGGCGTGATTCGGAAAATTACGAGACATTATGGCAAGCACATCCGTACAAGAAGACTATTGAACGACTATGTCAACTCGCAAATAGTCGTGGGTCAGTGACTGTTTAGGACGTTTAAAATATCCGATCGGACAACATATCTTTGCCTGTTTTTGGGTGAGAACTTGTTACAGGAACAGTCAGTAATATTACATAATTAGCGTCGGGATATTAGATACGGACCTGATAGCCGTTTTCCTTGTTTAACAGACAATAAACAAGTGAAAGGAAATTTTAGACTTTTTTTTTAACCAAGTCATGAAAGAATCCCGAACACTGGACAGTTTAACTAAGTTTCAGCAATTTCCCATGGACTAGAGTTAGTGGCCTTTGCATAGTACGTATTTAGTCGAATTTTTTCAGCGTTGTTTCTGTCGGCTGAAGCAGTATCTACCATCACAGAGTGAAGGGCAAACAGCATGAATCCCATACAGTTAGGTGGGCAGATTGCTTAAAGGATAGTGAGAAAACAACCCGCCCAGCCGCAGACTGCAGGAAAAATGTGAAGTAATCGGAAAATCAATGATCGTCGGAAGGAATCATTCAGTATTTATATAAGTCGAAAAAACGTTCGAAGGAATTAAAAGGAAGGTCGGTAACATTGAGAGTACAATGGGAATTCCTCTGTTAAACGCAAAGCGGATGCAAATGATGCTATAAGACCTCTGTGAGGGGGAAGAATTGTTTGATGGCGTGACAAAAGCATAAGTTGGCGTCAATACGGAAGAGATAATGGATCCAATATAATAGTCGAGTTTAACATAGATTTGGAAGAGATGGGATCAAATAAAACAGAAGGTGTACATAACATTCTACCGCTGATTTCTAAAGTTATTGTGGGAGTAGTAACCAAGCGACTGTTGAACTCGGTATGTAGAATCTATGAGACTGGCGGCATACTGTCAGACTTCCGGAAAATATCATCCACGCGATTCCGAAGAGAACAAGAGCGGTAAATGAGAGAATTATTGCACTCATGCTACTTTGTCTAAAACTGACATGGTGAGACCGTGGCTGTATACAATTAATGTAGGTTAATTCTTACAAAGAAGAAAACAGCAACCAGCCACTATTAATACTGCTATTTATTTAGGTAAATAGCGCTGTTCCGGTTTAGAACTGGGAAGTTCATCATCAGACGGCTGTTCATATGATTTTCAAGATACACTTTACATCATCGTCCGTTTTAGATTTTTATTATTCCACTGTGGTGAAGTATAATACTGCTATTGATTTAGGTAAATAGCGCTGTTCCGGTTTAGAACTGGGAAGTTCATCATCAGACGGCTGTTCATATGATTTTCAAGATACACTTTACATTATCGTCCGTTTTAGATTTTTATTTTCCACTGTGGCGAAGTATTTTTGGTGTGTTGTTGCCCTGCGGTAGAGAAACAGTGTTAGATGCGCCCTATGTGAAAATAACTAACCTCCAAACGATGAAATACAGCGTAAATAAATATGTGAGCTTAAATGGTTATGGTGCTTACGAGCGTACGTCGAAAATCGCGCGGAATCTAAAACGGACGATAATGTAAAGTCTATCTTGAAAATCATGTGAACAGCCGTCTGATGATGAACTTGCCAGTTGGAAACTGGTAACGGCGCTATTTACCTAAACAAATAGCAGTATTAATAGTGGCTGGTTGCTGTTTTCTTCTTTCTAAGGATTAACCTACATTTATTGCACTCAGCTTAAAATTTCATGCTTTCAGCTAGCTAAATAAAATTGTTATGGAGTAAAGTCAAGCTCCGGCATGCCAGTCGGGAACGAAAGAGAAGAGACGGCTGTGAGAAGACGTCAGCCAATCGCATGCTGAACGACCCCTCTCCAGAACGACAACGTAACAGCAGCGGCCCCTGTGTGAAGAGGACATAAGCGCCGCGACCGACAGGCGACGGCCCAGTTGAATAGCAGCTTCAAGACTAGCGACTTGAACAGAAACGTCACCGCTCGCTACTTCTCTTGTGCACTCCATGTAACACAGACTTGAGTAATGTTATACTGAAGAGATTGCTTATTTTGTATGTTGCCCGTTGCTTGCGACACTTTTATGTTATTGTTAAAGTTAAATATTGTTTGTCTAGCGAACCAAGTGCGCAGGATTCCGAGACACCCCACATTTGACGACGGGCATGGAGACATAATACTTGACGACTAGGCTGGATTTAACAAGAATAATATACATCAGAGTGGAAAAGAAAACTGAGGATCTGTTAAATGAAGGTTTGGCTATAGGAAAACTGAAGGCACAACAGAAGCAGCTTTCAATTTGCGACTGACTGAAGCTGACTGAAGTAAAACCAAGACATGCTCATAAGATTTGTCCAACAGAAACAAGCGTTCCACAGTGAAAGACGGTGCAATGTGTTTTTGATTCTGAGAGAAATAGGAATAAACTTTAGGGGAAGGCGGGTAATGTACAATATGTGAAAAGAATCAACAAGAATCAGTAAGATTAAATGAACAAAAATTAAGTGCTCAGGTTAAAAAGGGTGTAAGACAGTGATGTATTCTACCCCCCCCCCCCCTCTCACCTCCCCAGTTTAACCTAAATGCCGAAAAGCCAATGATGAAAATAAAAGTGAGGTTCAAGACTAAGACAAAAATTGAGGGTGCAAGGATGTAAAAGATAAGATTTGCTGATGACGTGGCCACCCATAGAGGACCTGCAGAACTAACAGCGTCTGTCGAACAGAATGAACAATTTTAATTGGTATGTGTGTGTTTGTCCTTAGGATAATATAGGTTAAGTAGTGTGTAAGCTAAGGGACTGATGACCTTCGCAGATAAGTCCCATAAGATTTCACACACATCTGAACATTTTGTGAACAATTTTAATAAGTACAGAATATCTATTGAGAGCGAACAGAAGGAAGACGAAAGTAATGAGAAGCGGCAAAACATGAGAATAGCAAAAAAAATTACCAACCAGATTAGTGACGGAAGGAAAGTAACCCATGACGGAGAAAACAAGGTGAACATAAAAAGCAGACTAGCGCAGGGCAAGAAACTCTAATAACAAACAGAGGGCTCAGTTCAGTCAGATCTGAATGTTTTGTGCAGTAAAGCACTTTCGTGATTTTTGAATGTGCAGTAAAGCACTTTCGTGATTTTTGAACGATGTTAGATGCAAGATTTACATAGAAATACATGCCCATTTTCTAAATATACTTTGTACCTCGAATTTTTATGGACTAAAATAGCTAATTTTGAAAGATTCATTATTGTAATTAAACTGCTCATTCAATAATTAACATGCAATGTAACTGTGCTGGCGTACACCTTCGCCAGCACACGGCCGAGACTAGGAAACGTTGTATACTAGGCGCTGAACCAAGCGTGACTATAAGAAGACCAAGACAAGCCCCCAAGCTGCGCGCCGATAACGCCCCCTGGGCAGCGTACATATAGGGCGCCACCGACCTAGCTGTCTCAATCTGTCAGTCTCAGTATATCAGTACGTCGCATCGGGACTCTGTTCGCATTGCACCTCAAAAAAATGGTTCAAATGGCTCTGAGCACTATGGGACTTCTGAGGTCATCAGTCCACTAGAACTTAGAACTACTTAAACATAACTAACCTAAGGACATTACACACATCCATGCCCGAGACAGGATTAGAACCTGCTACCGTAGCGGTCGCGCGGTTCCAGACTGTAGCGCCTAGAACCGCGCGGCCACCGCGCCAGGCGCATTGCACCTCAAACCGGAGCATTGTGCTCTCTTCCACCAATTATAGTCGTCGCCCCAC
This sequence comes from Schistocerca cancellata, assembly GCF_023864275.1. Taxonomy (NCBI): domain Eukaryota; kingdom Metazoa; phylum Arthropoda; class Insecta; order Orthoptera; family Acrididae; genus Schistocerca; species Schistocerca cancellata. The sequence continues at coordinate 606,091,162 of NC_064630.1, forward strand.
ATCTTAGCTAGCTGTGATGGAACGCTAGTTCAATAGTGTGTGAATTCCTAAGGGACGAAACTGCTGAGGTCATCGGTCCCTAACCTTACACACTGCTTAGTCTAACTTAAACTAAATTACACTTAGGACAACACACACACACACACACACACACACACACACACACACACACACACCCATGCCCGAGGGGGGACTAGAACCTCTGGCGAGAGGGGCCGCGCTTGACATGGCGCCTCTAACCACGCGTCCACTCCGCGTGACGTGCACGTATTGTATATACTTGTGATATGGATACGGATATGATTCAAGATTTAGTACATGTTATTTGATTGCTGTTGACAACAGAACTTCAGATTGGACATCACGAAGTACTCAATTAGTTCCTGCAATAAAGTGTATTTTAACCGCGTGTGCATGTCGTGTTGTAGTCAGAGGAAACCGGCCGCTCACCAATCATACCATTCTCTCTTCAGCCAACGAGAACCACAAAACATTGCAACAGGGCACAGCCACAACAGTGGTTAGCACACTAGGCTCGTATCCGGGAGAGTGACAGTTCAAACGCATGTCAGGCCATACAGATTTTTTTCGAGGCTGACGACATACGGAAACGAGCCCTGCTGCGGCTCGCGTTGGTGCCGTTGCTGGGTTGACATCGTTTAGTTGGTATAGTTTCGGTTGCCATCTTATTTTTGTGTTCATTGGCGCCACTCCGTTTGCAAGCGTTGTCTGTCTGCTAGTGGCAGCAGCGCTGGTTATCGATATCTAGCAACAGTGGTACTATCTTTGGGGCGACGTTGAGGTCGTCGGGAGTTCGGTTGGGGACGGACGAGCAGCCAGGTCAGCGCAGCGCCAGAACACGCCGGCAACACTGGCGGCACGCATGCACTGCCGGATGGAAGGGCTGTAGTCGCGAGGGGCACAACCTCGTTGTCAACTGGACCCAGGAACTTCAAGTTGAGTGGACCTTAATTCAAGTAGTGAAACCTCCACCATTGTGAGATCTCGCCATTTGCTTGCGTGTTGCTGCTCACAGTGTCGCCGAGACGAAGAGCAACGAGTGCGGCGTTTGGGGAAAGCGAACCTAATTAGCCTTCTCCACTACTTTTATTACTTGTTGCATTCTATATGTTATTATCTGTGAAATTCAACCAGTGAATTTTTTTCCTTCCTGGTGAACGTTAACTCACCAGTTATCTGCCCTGGAGCTTAGTGAATGTTACGGCAGTGCACTTTTTCTCGCCTTACCGCTGCTGTCCAGTAAGGCGTGTAGTTCGACAGCTTCCTTGATTTGTGGGTCGGGTGGTGTTTCTTTTTTTTTCCTACAGTGGTAGTAGTTGTTCCTTTTTGCTTCCGGATGCTCTAAGCACCGGAGTCGTAGTGCTGACCGCCGGCTCTGACTTGGGTGTGTTATTCCATCGTTGTATTGGTCAACAATGGTTCAAATTGCTCTGAGCACTATGGGACTTAACATCTGAAGTCATCAGTTCCCTAGAACTTAGAACTACTTAAACATAACTAACCTAAGGACATCACACACATCCATTCCCGAGGCAGGATTTGAACCTGCGACCGTAGCGGTCACGCGGCTCCTGACTGACGCGCCTAGAACCGCACGGCCACTTCGGCCGGCTGCATTAGTCATCGGACGTTAGGTAGATTCGGCAAATGATTATTGGTCATGCATTTATACTGCCACTAGCCTGAGTTACCATCTCGTGAAGCGAATGCAACTCTTGGCTGCCTGCCTCATCGCTAATCGCTTGCGAAGTTCTTAGGGACTTTCCCAGGTCAATCCTTGGAGCAACGTCGGACTCCCTCACGCTCTCCTTGGTTTGGTCAGATTTGATGACCTTTTTCCAAAAAACTGTAATTTCAAGTTTGAAGATGTTTAACTGGTTCTTAAAAGATTGCTATTCAGGCCTGCGGCCGTGAAACTGTTTTTAAATTATTACTATTCGTGCCTTCGGCCGAGAAATAGTTTGAAATTGTTGTCATTAAGGTCTTCAGCGGCGGAAAACTTCTTAATTTATTGTCAGCTTTAATTTGTTGTTGTTTCGAAATAAAGTGTACGTGATAAAAAAAAATCTAACCAACAGCAATTGATTACGACCCCGTCCACAATCGTAACCCAATCCTGCCTTCCCTTGTACCAGGTCACACGAAGTTTGGGTCTGAATGTGATTCTTCCACGGATAGCCAAATGGTAATGCGACCGCCTCACCATAAGCGGAAAATACGGGTTCGAGTCCCCGTCCGGTATAAATTTTAACTGTCGTCATTCCGTTCTACTGTTGATGATAGTCCTTACTCGCATTTGCGAATACATTCAATGTATACAGGGTGAGTCACCTAACGTCACTGCTGGCTATATTTCGTAAACCACATCAAATACTGACCGATTCCACAGACCGAACATGAGGAGAGGGGCTAGTGTAATTGGTTAATACAAACCATTCAATAATGCACTTTATTTATTTATCGTATGATGTGTACATTGATTTACATTTATATACAATATTTTCAATAATGCACTAAAGTATGTTTTTTAACACAAACCTACGTTTTTTTAAATGGAACCACGTTAGTTTTGTTAGCACATCTGAACAAATAAACAAATACGTAATCAGTGCCGTTTGTTGCATTGTAAAATGTTAATTACATCCGGAGATATTGTAACCTAAAGTTGACGCTTGAAACCTCCGACGTTCAGTTGCGTGTTGTAACAAACACGGGCCACGGTCGGCGAGCAGTAGGAACTGTGACCATGGAAGCCTGCAGAGTGTATGCAGAACGGTACCTGGACAGAGAGCATCCAACGTGCCGCACATTGCAAAGCATCTACCGCCAACTGTATGCAACAGGTATGGTCGTAGCACGCAAACGGGTCCGTAACAGGCCCGTCGCAGGAGAAGCGGGTGCAATTGGTGTGTTAGCTGCTGTTGCCATGAACCCACACATGAGTACATGGGATATTGCGAGAGCCGGTGGACTGAGTCAAAGGAATAGAAAAGCAACTGGAATCACTCAACAGAGGAAAGTCCACTGGACCTGACGGGATACCAATTCGATTCTACACAGAGTAAGCGAAAGAACTTGCCCCCCTTCTAACAGCCGTGTACCGCAAGTCTCTAGAGGAACGGAAGGTTCCAAATGATTGGAAAAGAGCACAGGTAGTCCCAGTCTTCAAGAAGGGTCGTCGAGCAGATGCGCAAAACTATAGACCTATATCTCTGACGTCGATCTGTTGTAGAATTTTAGAACATGTTTTTTGCTCGAATATCATGTCGTTTTTGGAAACTCAGAATCTACTATGTAGGAATCAACATGGATCCCGGAAACAGCGATCGTGTGAGACCCAACTCGCTTTATTTGTACATGAGACCCAGAAAATATTAGATACAGGCTCCCAGGTAGATGCTATTTTTCTTGACTTCCGGAAGGCGTTCGATACAGTTCCGCACTGTCGCCTGATAAACAAAGTAAGAGCCTACGGAATATCAGACCAGCTGTGTGGCTGGATTGAAGAGTTTTTAGCAAACAGAACGCAGCATGTTGTTATCAACGGAGAGACGTCTACAGACGTTAAAGTAACCTCTGGTGTGCCACAGGGGAGTGTTATGGGACCATTGCTTTTCACAATATATATAAATGACCTAGTAGATAGTGTCGGAAGTTCCATGCGGCTTTTCGCGGATGATGCTGTAGTATACAGAGAAGTTGCAGCATTAGAAAATTGTAGCGAAATGCAGGAAGATCTGCAGCGGATAGGCACTTGGTGCAGGGAGTGGCAACTGACCCTTAACATAGACAAATGTAATGTATTGCGAATACATAGAAAGAAGGATCCTTTATTGTATGATTATATGATAGCGGAACAAACACTGGTAGCAGTTACTTCTGTAAAATATCTGGGAGTATGCGTGCGGAACGATTTGAAGTGGAATGATCATATAAAATTAATTGTTGGTAAGGCGGGTACCAGGTTGAGATTCATTGGGAGAGTCCTTAGAAAATGTAGTCCATCAACAAAGGAGGTGGCTTACAAAACACTCGTTCGACCTATACTTGAGTATTGCTCATCAGTGTGGGATCCGTACCAGATCGGGTTGACGGAGGAGATAGAGAAGATTCAAAGAAGAGCGGCGCGCTTCGTCACAGGGTTATTTGGTAACCGTGATAGCGTTACGCAGATGTTTAACAAACTCAAGTGGCGGACTCTGCAAGAGAGGCGCTCTGCTTCGCGGTGTAGCTTGCTCGCCAGGTTTCGAGAGGGTGCGTTTCTGGATGAGGTATCGAATATATTGCTTCCCCCTACTTATACCTCCCGAGGAGATCACGAATGTAAAATTAGAGAGATTAGAGCGCGCACAGAGGCTTTCAGACAGTCGTTCTTCCCGCGAACCATACGCGACTGGAACAGGAAAGGGAGGTAATGACAGTGGCATGTAAAGTGCCCTCCGCCACACACCGTTGGGTGGCTTGCGGAGTATAAATGTAGATGTAGATGTAGATGTAGTAGTGTCATGCACATACTGCATCGTCACCGCTTTCACCCGTTTCATGTGTCGCTACATCAGCAATTACATGGTGATGACTTTAATCATCGAGTGAAATTCTGTCAATGGGCATTAACAGAGAATGCGTTGCAGTTCTACCTGTTTACCGATGAAGCGGGTTTCACAAACAACGGGGCAGTGAATGTACGGAACATGCATTACTGGTTCGTGGACAATCCTCGCTTGCTAAGACAGGTAGAGCGACAGCGACCGTGGACTGTAAATGTATGGTGCGGAATCATTGGCTACCACCTCATTGGTCCTCACTTCATTGCAGGGGTCCAAACAGCTGCAACATACATCGCGTTTCTACAGATTGATCTGCCAACGTTGCTCGAAAATGTCCCACTGGAAACGCGTCGACGTATGTGGTATCAGCATGATGGTGCACCTGCACATTCCGCAATTAACACTAGGCTGTCCCTTGACAGGTGGTTCGACGGGCGTTTCATAGGACGTGGAGGACGCACAAATTGGCCAGCCCGTTCTCCTGATCTTACACCTCTGAACTTCTTTCTGTGGGGTACATTAAAGGAGAATGTGTACCGCGATGTGCCTACAACCCCAGAGGATACGAAACGACGTATTGTGGCAGCCTGCGGCGACATTACACCAGATGTACTGCGGCGTGTACGACATTCATTACGCCAGAGATTGCAATTGCGTGCAGCAAATGCTGGCCACCACATTGAACATCTATTGGCCTGACATGTCGGTACCACTCTGTTCCACTCCGTAATTGAAAACGGAAACCACGTGTGTACGTGTACCTCACCCCTCATGGTAATGTACATGTGCATCAGTGAAAAATACCAATAAAAAGGTGTTGGCATGTGGACGTAATGTGCTGTTCCAGTCTCTTCTGTACCTACGGCACATCACCGTTCCCTTTGGATCCCTACGTAAATCGGTGCTCTCCGATACACACGATCGAACCGCGGAGGAGTGGTACTCAAGCGTCAACTTTAGGTTACAATATGTCCGGATGCAATTAACAATTTACAATGCAACAAACGGCACTGATTACGTATTTGTTTATATGTTCAGATGTGCTAACAAAACTAACGGGGTTCCATTTTAAAAAAACGTAGGTTTGTGTTAAAAAACATACTTCCGTGCACTTTTGTATGGTTTGTATTACCCAATTACACTAGCCCCTCTCCTCACGTTCGGTCTGTGGAATCGATTCGTCAGGATTTGATGTGGTTTACGAAATATATCCAGCGGTAATGTTAGGTGACTCACCCTGTATATGACTTCGGTTGTTTTGCTGGTGTAATTGGTTGTACTTGTGGCCTCCCCTAGGACACGTTAAGGCATTGGAGTATGTAATCATTGTATTGGAACATAAATTAAGCAATATAAATTAGATGCTGAATTTTGGTTTTGAGTAGATGCTGAGAGTATGTTCGTATTATGTAATTTTATGACGTGATTTATCCCCGTTTTATCGAGTAACTGTGATTTTTCTAGTCAGCTTTCTCATTAAAAATGGTTCAAATGGCTCTGAGGACTATGGGACTTAACTTCTGAGGTCATCAGTCCTCTAGAACTTAGAACTACTTGAACCTCAGTAACCTAAGAACATCATACACATCCATGGCCGAGGCAGGATTCGAACCTGCGACTGTAGCGGTCGCGCAGTTCCAGACTGTAGCGCCTAGAACCGCTCGGCCACCCCGGCCGGCCTTTATCATTATTCTTTACTATCTTGCCATATATGTTTCAATATAAAATGGCCTGGAAATCACGCACATCGTCGATACTGGTAAGACGTTATGAATAAATGATATTTGAATTACTATACAGCTGTTGGTTTCAATTTTCGTTATTCAAATGCCTTGTTAAGTGATTCTCAATTCAGTCACCATACTGAAGCTCCGACGATATACAAACAATGTGTTCTTGGGTACACTGTCCTCTAGGTACAACACTCTACTCTACATATTAACTGTAACATTGTGCAGTGGTTCGTTATGTCTTTGTAGTTCTGCAAAAATCA